>NW_027362788.1:15145000-15745000 GCF_046119375.1 Phyllobates terribilis | reverse complement strand
ACAATTTAATAAAGCATAGGTTAAAACAGCATAAATACAATTTAATAAAGCATAGGTTAAAACAACATAAATACAATTTAATAAAGCATAGGATAAAACAACATAAATACAATTTAATAAAGCATAGGATAAAACAACTTAAATACAATTTAATAAAGCATAGGATAAAACAACATAAATACAATTTAATAAAGCATAGGTTAAAACAACATAAATACAATTTAATAAAGCATAGGATAAAACAACATAAATACAATTTAATAAAGCATAGGATAAAACAACATAAATACATTTTAATAAAGCATAGGATAAAACAACATAAATACAATTTAATAAGGCATAGGTTAAAACAACATAAATACAATTTAATAAAGCATAGGATAAAACAACATAAATACAATTTAATAAAGCATAGGATAAAACAACATAAATACAATTTAATAAAGCATGGGTTAAAACAACATAAATACAATTTAATAAAGCATAGGATAAAACAACATAAATACAATTTAATAAAGCATAGGATAAAACAACATAAATACAATTTAATAAAGCATAGGATAAAACTACATAAATACAATTTAATAAAGCATAGGTTAGAACAACATAAATACAATTTAATAAAGCATAGGATAAAACAACATAAATACAATTTAATAAAGCATAGGTTATAAACAACATAAATACAATTTAATAAAGCATAGGATAAAACAACATAAATACAATTTAATAAAGCATAGGATAAAACAACATAAATATAATTTAATAAAGCATAGGATAAAACAACATAAATACAATTTATTAAAGCATAGGTTAAAACAACATAAATACAATTTAATAAAGCATAGGATAAAACAACATAAATACACTTTAATAAAGCATAGGATAAAACAACATAAATACAATTTAATAAAGCATAGGATAAAACAACATAAATACAATTTAATAAAGCATAGGTTAAAACAACATAAATACAATTTTATAAAGCATAGGTTAAAACAACATAAATACAATTTAATAAAGCATAGGATAAAACAACATAAATACAATTTAATAAAGCATAGGTTAAAACAACATAAATTCAATTTAATAAAGCATAGGTTAAAACAACATAAATACAATTTAATAAAGCATAGGTTAAAACAGCATAAATACAATTTAATAAAGCATAGGTTAAAACAACATAAATACAATTTAATAATGCATAGGATAAAACAACATAAATACTATTTAATAAAGCATAGGATAAAACAACATAAATACAATTTAATAAAGCATAGGATAAAACAACATAAATACAATTTAATAAAGCATAGGTTAAAACAACATAAATACAATTTAATAAAGCATAGGATAAAACAACATAAATACAATTTTATAAAGCATAGGTTAGAACAACATAAATACAATTTAATAAAGCATAGGTTAAAACAACATAAATACAATTTAATAAAGCATAGGATAAAACAACATAAATACAATTTAATAAAGCATAGGATAAAACAACATAAATACAATTTAATAAAGCATGGGTTAAAACAACATAAATACAATTTAATAAAGCATAGGATAAAACAACATAAATACAATTTAATAAAGCATAGGATAAAACAACATAAATACAATTTAATAAAGCATAGGATAAAACTACATAAATACAATTTAATAAAGCATAGGTTAGAACAACATAAATACAATTTAATAAAGCATAGGATAAAACAACATAAATACAATTTAATAAAGCATAGGTTATAAACAACATAAATACAATTTAATAAAGCATAGGATAAAACAACATAAATACAATTTAATAAAGCATAGGATAAAACAACATAAATATAATTTAATAAAGCATAGGATAAAACAACATAAATACAATTTATTAAAGCATAGGTTAAAACAACATACATACAATTTAATAAAGCATAGGATAAAACAACATAAATACACTTTAATAAAGCATAGGATAAAACAACATAAATACAATTTAATAAAGCATAGGTTAAAACAACATAAATACAATTTAATAAAGCATAGGTTAAAACAGCATAAATACAATTTAATAAAGCATAGGTTAAAACAACATAAATACAATTTAATAAAGCATAGGATAAAACAACATAAATACAATTTAATAAAGCATAGGATAAAACAACATAAATACAATTTAATAAAGCATAGGTTAAAACAACATAAATACAATTTAATAAAGCATAGGTTAAAACAGCATAAATACAATTTAATAAAGCATAGGTTAAAACAACATAAATACAATTTAATAAAGCATAGGATAAAGCAACATAAATACAATTTAATAAAGCATAGGATAAAACAACATAAATACAATTTAATAAAGCATAGGTTAAAACAACATAAATACAATTTTATAAAGCATAGGTTAAAACAACATAAATACAATTTAATAAAGCATAGGATAAAACAACATAAATACAATTTAATAAAGCATAGGTTAAAACAACATAAATTCAATTTAATAAAGCATAGGATAAAACAACATAAATACAATTTAATAAAGCATAGGATAAAACAACATAAATACAATTTAATAAAGCATAGGTTAAAACAACATAAATACAATTTAATAAAGCATAGGATAAAACAACATAAATACAATTTAATAAAGCATAGGATAAAACAACATAAATACAATTTAATAAAGCATAGGTTAAAACAGCATAAATACAATTTAATAAAGCATAGGTTAAAACAGCATAAATACAATTTAATAAAGCATAGGTTAAAACAACATAAATACAATTTAATAAAGCATAGGATAAAACAACATAAATACAATTTAATAAAGCATAGGATAAAACAACTTAAATACAATTTAATAAAGCATAGGATAAAACAACATAAATACAATTTAATAAAGCATAGGTTAAAACAACATAAATACAATTTAATAAAGCATAGGATAAAACAACATAAATACAATTTAATAAAGCATAGGATAAAACAACATAAATACATTTTAATAAAGCATAGGATAAAACAACATAAATACAATTTAATAAAGCATAGGTTAAAACAACATAAATACAATTTAATAAAGCATAGGATAAAACAACATAAATACAATTTAATAAAGCATAGGATAAAACAACATAAATACAATTTAATAAAGCATGGGTTAAAACAACATAAATACAATTTAATAAAGCATAGGATAAAACAACATAAATACAATTTAATAAAGCATAGGATAAAACAACATAAATACAATTTAATAAAGCATAGGATAAAACTACATAAATACAATTTAATAAAGCATAGGTTAGAACAACATAAATACAATTTAATAAAGCATAGGATAAAACAACATAAATACAATTTAATAAAGCATAGGTTATAAACAACATAAATACAATTTAATAAAGCATAGGATAAAACAACATAAATACAATTTAATAAAGCATAGGATAAAACAACATAAATATAATTTAATAAAGCATAGGATAAAACAACATAAATACAATTTATTAAAGCATAGGTTAAAACAACATAAATACAATTTAATAAAGCATAGGATAAAACAACATAAATACACTTTAATAAAGCATAGGATAAAACAACATAAATACAATTTAATAAAGCATAGGTTAAAACAACATAAATACAATTTAATAAAGCATAGGTTAAAACAGCATAAATACAATTTAATAAAGCATAGGTTAAAACAACATAAATACAATTTAATAAAGCATAGGATAAAGCAACATAAATACAATTTAATAAAGCATAGGATAAAACAACATAAATACAATTTAATAAAGCATAGGTTAAAACAACATAAATACAATTTTATAAAGCATAGGTTAGAACAACATAAATACAATTTAATAAAGCATAGGATAAAACAACATAAATACAATTTAATAAAGCATAGGTTAAAACAACATAAATTCAATTTAATAAAGCATAGGTTAAAACAACATAAATACAATTTAATAAAGCATAGGTTAAAACAGCATAAATACAATTTAATAAAGCATAGGTTAAAACAACATAAATACAATTTAATAATGCATAGGATAAAACAACATAAATACTATTTAATAAAGCATAGGATAAAACAACATAAATACAATTTAATAAAGCATAGGATAAAACAACATAAATACAATTTAATAAAGCATAGGTTAAAACAACATAAATACAATTTAATAAAGCATAGGATAAAACAACATAAATACAATTTTATAAAGCATAGGTTAGAACAACATAAATACAATTTAATAAAGCATAGGTTAAAACAACATAAATACAATTTAATAAAGCATAGGATAAAACAACATAAATACAATTTAATAAAGCATAGGATAAAACAACATAAATACAATTTAATAAAGCATGGGTTAAAACAACATAAATACAATTTAATAAAGCATAGGATAAAACAACATAAATACAATTTAATAAAGCATAGGATAAAACAACATAAATACAATTTAATAAAGCATAGGATAAAACTACATAAATACAATTTAATAAAGCATAGGTTAGAACAACATAAATACAATTTAATAAAGCATAGGATAAAACAACATAAATACAATTTAATAAAGCATAGGTTATAAACAACATAAATACAATTTAATAAAGCATAGGATAAAACAACATAAATACAATTTAATAAAGCATAGGATAAAACAACATAAATATAATTTAATAAAGCATAGGATAAAACAACATAAATACAATTTATTAAAGCATAGGTTAAAACAACATACATACAATTTAATAAAGCATAGGATAAAACAACATAAATACACTTTAATAAAGCATAGGATAAAACAACATAAATACAATTTAATAAAGCATAGGTTAAAACAACATAAATACAATTTAATAAAGCATAGGTTAAAACAGCATAAATACAATTTAATAAAGCATAGGTTAAAACAACATAAATACAATTTAATAAAGCATAGGATAAAACAACATAAATACAATTTAATAAAGCATAGGATAAAACAACATAAATACAATTTAATAAAGCATAGGTTAAAACAACATAAATACAATTTAATAAAGCATAGGTTAAAACAGCATAAATACAATTTAATAAAGCATAGGTTAAAACAACATAAATACAATTTAATAAAGCATAGGATAAAGCAACATAAATACAATTTAATAAAGCATAGGATAAAACAACATAAATACAATTTAATAAAGCATAGGTTAAAACAACATAAATACAATTTTATAAAGCATAGGTTAAAACAACATAAATACAATTTAATAAAGCATAGGATAAAACAACATAAATACAATTTAATAAAGCATAGGTTAAAACAACATAAATTCAATTTAATAAAGCATAGGTTAAAACAACATAAATACAATTTAATAAAGCATAGGTTAAAACAGCATAAATACAATTTAATAAAGCATAGGTTAAAACAACATAAATACAATTTAATAATGCATAGGATAAAACAACATAAATACAATTTAATAAAGCATAGGATAAAACAACATAAATACAATTTAATAAAGCATAGGATAAAACAACATAAATACAATTTAATAAAGCATAGGTTAAAACAACATAAATACAATTTAATAAAGCATAGGATAAAACAACATAAATACAATTTTATAAAGCATAGGTTAGAACAACATAAATACAATTTAATAAAGCATAGGTTAAAACAACATAAATACAATTTAATAAAGCATAGGATAAAACAACATAAATACAATTTAATAAAGCATAGGATAAAACAACATAAATACAATTTAATAAAGCATGGGTTAAAACAACATAAATACAATTTAATAAAGCATAGGATAAAACAACATAAATACAATTTAATAAAGCATAGGATAAAACAACATAAATTTAATATAATAAAGCATAGGATAAAACAACATAAATACAATTTATTAAAGCATAGGTTAAAACAACATGAATACAATTTAATAAAGCATAGGATAAAACAACATAAATACAATTTAATAAAGCATAGGATAAAACAACATAAATACAATTTAATAAAGCATAGGTTAAAACAACATAAATACAATTTAATAAAGCATAGGTTAAAACAGCATAAATACAATTTAATAAAGCATAGGTTAAAACAACATAAATACAATTTATTAAAGCATAGGATAAAACAACATAAATACAATTTAATAAAGCATAGGATAAAACAACATAAATACAATTTAATAAAGCATAGGTTAAAACAACATAAATACAATTTAATAAAGCATAGGTTAAAACAGCATAAATACAATTTAATAAAGCATAGGTTAAAACAACATAAATACATTTTAATAAAGCATAGGATAAAGCAACATAAATACAATTTAATAAAGCATAGGATAAAACAACATAAATACAATTTAATAAAGCATAGGTTAAAACAACATAAATACAATTTTATAAAGCATAGGTTAAAACAACATAAATACAATTTAATAAAGCATAGGATAAAACAACATAAATACAATTTAATAAAGCATAGGTTAAAACAACATAAATACAATTTAATAAAGCATAGGATAAAACAACATAAATACAATTTAATAAAGCATAGGTTAAAACAACATAAATACAATTTAATAAAGCATAGGTTAAAACAGCATAAATACAATTTAATAAAGCATAGGTTAAAACAACATAAATACAATTTAATAATGCATAGGATAAAACAACATAAATACTATTTAATAAAGCATAGGATAAAACAACATAAATACAATTTAATAAAGCATAGGATAAAACAACATAAATACAATTTAATAAAGCATAGTTTAAAACAACATAAATACAATTTAATAAAGCATAGGATAAAACAACATAAATACAATTCTATAAAGCATAGGTTAGAACAACATAAATACAATTTAATAAAGCATAGGTTAGAACAACATAAATACAATTTAATAAAGCATAGGATAAAACTACATAAATACAATTTAATAAAGCATAGGTTAAAACAACATAAATACAATTTAATAAAGCATAGGATAAAACAACATAAATACAATTTAATAAAGCATAGGTTAAAACAACATAAATACAATTTAATAAAGCATAGGATAAAACAACCAAAATACAATTTAATAAAGCATAGGATAAAACAACATAAATAACATTTAATGAAGCATAGGATAAAACAACATAAATACAATTTAATGAAGCATGGGCTAAAACAACATAAATACAATTTAATAAAGCATAGGATAAAACAACATAAATACAATTTAATAAAGCATAGGTTAAAACAACATAAATACAATTTAATAAAGCATAGGATAAAACAACATAAATACAATTTAATAAAGCATAGGATAAAACAACATAAATACAATTTAATAAAGCATAGGATAAAACTACATAAATACAATTTAATAAAGCATAGGTTAGAACAACATAAATACAATTTAATAAAGCATAGGATAAAACAACATAAATACAATTTAATAAAGCATAGGTTATAAACAACATAAATACAATTTAATAAAGCATAGGATAAAACAACATAAATACAATTTAATAAAGCATAGGATAAAACAACATAAATATAATTTAATAAAGCATAGGATAAAACAACATAAATACAATTTAATAAAGCATAGGTTAAAACAACATAAATACAATTTAATAAAGCATAGGATAAAACAACATAAATACAATTTAATAAAGCATAGGATAAAACAACATAAATACAATTTAATAAAGCATAGGTTAAAACAACATAAATACAATTTAATAAAGCATAGGTTAAAACAGCATAAATACAATTTAATAAAGCATAGGTTAAAACAACATAAATACAATTTAATAAAGCATAGGATAAAACAACATAAATACAATTTAATAAAGCATAGGATAAAACAACATAAATACAATTTAATAAAGCATAGGTTAACACAACATAAATACAATTTAATAAAGCATAGGTTAAAACAACATAATACAATTTAATAAAGCATAGGATAAAACAACATAAATACAATTTAATAAAGCATAGGTTAAAACAACATTAATACAATTTAATAAAGCATAGGATAAAACAACATAAATACAATTTAATAAAGCATAGGATAAAACAACATAAATACAATTTAATAAAGCATAGGATAAAACAACATAAATACAATTTAATGAAGCATGGGCTAAAACAACATAAATACAATTTAATAAAGCATAGGATAAAACAACATAAATACAATTTAATAAAGCATAGGTTAAACAACATAAATACAATTTAATAAAGCATAGGATAAAACAACATAAATACAATTTAATAAAGCATAGGATAAAACAACATAAATACAATTTAATAAAGCATGGGTTAAAACAACATAAATACAATTTAATAAAGCATAGGATAAAACAACATAAATACAATTTAATAAAGCATAGGATAAAACAACATAAATACAATTTAATAAAGCATAGGATAAAACTACATAAATACAATTTAATAAAGCATAGGTTAGAACAACATAAATACAATTTAATAAAGCATAGGATAAAACAACATAAATACAATTTAATAAAGCATAGGTTATAAACAACATAAATACAATTTAATACAGCATAGGATAAAACAACATAAATACAATTTAATAAAGCATAGGATAAAACAACATAAATATAATTTAATAAAGCATAGGATAAAACAACATAAATACAATTTAATAAAGCATAGGTTAAAACAACATAAATACAATTTAATAAAGCATAGGATAAAACAACATAAATACAATTTAATAAAGCATAGGTTAAAACAACATAAATACAATTTAATAAAGCATAGGTTAAAACAGCATAAATACAATTTAATAAAGCATAGGTTAAAACAACATAAATACAATTTAATAAAGCATAGGATAAAACAACATAAATACAATTTAATAAAGCATAGGATAAAACAACATAAATACAATTTAATAAAGCATAGGTTAAAACAACATAAATACAATTTAATAAAGCATAGGTTAAAACAGCATAAATACAATTTAATAAAGCATAGGTTAAAACAACATAAATACAATTTAATAAAGCATAGGATAAAGCAACATAAATACAATTTAATAAAGCATAGGATAAAACAACATAAATACAATTTAATAAAGCATAGGTTAAAACAACATAAATACAATTTTATAAAGCATAGGTTAAAACAACATAAATACAATTTAATAAAGCATAGGATAAAACAACATAAATACAATTTAATAAAGCATAGGTTAAAACAACATAAATACAATTTAATAAAGCATAGGATAAAACAACATAAATACAATTTAATAAAGCATAGGTTAAAACAACATAAATACAATTTAATAAAGCATAGGTTAAAACAGCATAAATGCAATTTAATAAAGCATAGGTTAAAACAACATAAATACAATTTAATAATGCATAGGATAAAACAACATAAATACAATTTAATAAAGCATAGGATAAAACAACATAAATACAATTTAATAAAGCATAGGATAAAACAACATAAATACAATTTAATAAAGCATAGGTTAAAACAACATAAATACAATTTAATAAAGCATAGGATAAAACAACATAAATACAATTTTATAAAGCATAGGTTAGAACAACATAAATACAATTTAATAAAGCATAGTGTTAGAACCTTGCTGTTAGGTTTTTTTTTCCTTTGCTGGTCACATGACCTTGTTGGCCTATTTAATCCTGCTCCGCCCTTCTGGCTTTGCTGGACTTCATTGTATATCTGCTTTCTAGCTAGCCTGTGCTCTGTATCTAACTCTGTTAGTTTGCTTGGTCTACGGACCTCTATGTTCTATCTATTTTGTTTGTTCGTCTGTCTGCTACTATTTCTGTTAGGAGGTGTCCCATATTCCTCCCAGTCCTTAGTACTTGTAGGGATTCCCTCCCCACATCTATAGGTCTCCGTACAGACTAGATTAGGACTTTAGCAGGTCTGATCGCAGGATCAGGTTCCCTGTTACATTGTAGGGATTCAGCTGAGTCCTATAGTAGGGACAGTTCTCCTCTCTTTCCTTAGCTTTGGTAGCAGAACATAACAGTAAGTCCAGCCTGCAAATTCTCTAAGGAAAGATTTTTCTGTTCCATCATGGTGTCGGTTCAGGATTTGGCTAAACACCTGCAGGGACTCTCTCTGGAAGTGGCCGAGCTCCGTCAGCACGTGAGTAACTGTCCTGGAGCATATTTCTTGGAGCCTAAGGTATGTTTGCCGGATTTATTTTTTGGTGAACATCGAGAATTTTTTTCATTTAAAAATGCTTGCTTATTGTATTTTCGTTTGAGACCCAAGTCCTCTGGGGATGAATCCCAGCGCGTAGGGTTCATAATGTCACTTTTGCGCAAAGAGCCTCAGGAGTGGGCCTTTTCTTTGCAACCTAGTGATACATGCTTCAGATCAGTGGATAGTTTTTTTTTCTGCTTTAGGACTATTATATGATGATCCTGACCGTGTGGCATCAGCTGAGACTGAGTTGAGACTTTTAAAACAAGGATCAGGTAATGTGGAAAAATATTGTACTCATTTTCGTCGTTGGTCCACTCAAACAGGGTGGAACGATTCTGCTCTGAAAAGTCTATTTCTTGCTGGGCTCAGTGAAAGGGTTAAAGACCTGCTAATTGCTTATCCTACACCTGAAGATTTGCAACAGGCTATGCAATTAGCTATACGGGTGGATAGAAGACTGCGTGCAAGGGTTAATGAGAGCAAATCCTCTGCTATGTCAGTTTCTGGTTATGAGAATGTGTGTACTAACAGTGGTGAACCGATGGAGATTGGATCGGTGGCACCTCGCTCTCAAGAAAAAGACCGTCGTTTTTCGGAAGGCTTGTGTTTCTATTGCGGAAAATCTGGTCATTTGATTAAAGGCTGTGAGCTTCGTATGAAGAAAGAAAAAAAAATGGTCAGTCACGCCCGTATTGCCTGTTTAAATTCCAAGGGTATATTTTTAGCTGCTTCCACGATTGCTCAGGAAAAATTAATGGAATTTCGGGTATTTGTTGATTGCGGGCCTACTCTGAATGTAATTGATGGGGGATTTGTGGAAAGACTCAATTTAAAACCTGAACCTTTATCATCCCCCATTGCTGTGGTTTCTGTGGATGGTTCCCCTTTGAAGAATATTACTCTCAAGGTCAGTGAATTTCCTCTCACTATTAATGGTGTTCACCATGAGAAATTGGATTTGGTAGTGTTGAATAACTTGCCTTCTCCAGTAATATTGGGTTTGCCCTGGTTAAAATTTCACAATCCTGTGCTGGATTGGTCTACCAGTGAAATTAAATCCTGGAGCCATAAATGTTATGACAAGTGTTGTAACGGGCATATTGCAGCTTTGGATAGGGGAGAATTGCCTGTTCCTATTCAGGATTTTTGGAGAGTTTTTTCTGAGAAGGAATCGCAGGTTTTGCCTCCCCATAGAGACTATGATTGCTCTATTGAATTTGTCCCTGGAGCGACTCTTCCTAAAAGTCGTTTATTTAACCTTACTATTCCTGAGAGGAAGGCTTTGGAGGAATACATACAGACAAGTTTGGCCGCCGGTCACATTAGGCCCTCTAAGTCTCCTGTGGCGGTTGGATTTTTTTTTGTAAAAAAGAAGGACGGTGGTTTACGTCCTTGTCTGGATTTTCGTGAGATTAACAAAATTACTGTACGCAATCCTTACCCACTGCCATTGATTCCTGATCTGTTTAACCAGTTAATGGGGGCCAAGTGGTTCTCTAAAATTGACCTTAAGGGGGCATACAATCTGTTGCGCATGAAGGAGGGTGACGAATGGAAGACTGCTTTTAACACTCCTGTGGGTCATTTTGAGAATCTGGTGATGCCTTTTGGTCTTACCAATGCTCCTGCATTTTTTCAGAATCTTATTAATGACATCCTTGGGCCTTTGATCGGCAAAAATGTGGTTGTGTATTTGGATGACATTTTGATTTATTCGCCGGATCTGGAGTCTCATTGGCGGAGCGTACGTGAGGTATTACAGTTATTAATGGACAATTCGCTTTTTGCCAAGCTGGAGAAATGTGAATTCGCTGTACAGAGAATTAGTTTTTTGGGTTACATTATCTCCAGCGAAGGTTTTGAGATGGATCCGGTTAAAGTTCAAGCTATACAGGAATGGCCTAGGCCTATTGGTTTGAAATCGATACAGAGGTTTTTAGGTTTCGCCAATTATTTCAGAAAATTCATAAAAATTTTTTCTAGTATTGTCAAACCTCTGACCGATCTCACCAGGAAAGGTGCTGATGCGGTTCAGTGGTCTTCTGAGGCCATTGAAGCTTTTGTGTATCTCAAGGAGAGGTTCACCTCTGCTCCCATCCTTATGCAGCCTGATGTGACTAAGCCGTTTTTGGTTGAGGTTGATGCTTCCTCTGTGGGGGTTGGACCAGTATTGTCTCAGGATAACGGGGATGGATTACATCCCTGTGCCTTTTTTTCAAAAAAATTTTCAGAGACTGAACTGAATTACGATATTGGTAATCGGGAATTATTGGCTATTAAACTCGCATTTGAACACTGGCGCCACTTCTTGGAAGGTGCGGAATTTCCCGTTCAGGTTCTTACGGATCATAAAAATCTGATATATCTTGATGCTGCCAAGCGCCTGAATGCCCGTCAGGCTAGGTGGGCACTGTTTTTCTCGCGGTTTAATTTCTCCCTTACTTACATCCCTGGTACTAAGAATGTTAAGACGGATGCCTTGTCTCGCAGTTTTTCTCCCATAGTCGGTGCTGAGAAAGAGGAAAACATTTTACAAGAAGGTGTTGTGATAGCTGCTTTAGACTCCGTTTTGGAAGATGAGATTCTTAAAGCTCAGGAGAATGCCCCATCTAACACTCCTCATGGGAGGTTGTTTGTGCCTGGGACCTTTAGGAGAGATTTGTTTGTTGAGTGTCACGAATCTCGGTTGGCAGGTCATCCCGGAATCTCTGAGACCAAGAGACTGGTGGGTCGCAGTTTTTGGTGGCCTGGATGGCAGAAGGAAGTCATTAAGTGGGTGTGCCAATGTACTATATGTGCTAGATCTAAGTCCTCACATACTCCTGCTGCGGGGTTGCTTTGTCCTTTGGAGGTCACCAGTGCTCCTTGGACACATTTGGCTATGGACTTTATAACTGACCTTCCCCCCTCTGAGGGTTTTACTGTTATCTGGGTGGTCGTGGACCGTTTTAGCAAGATGTGTCACTTTGTTCCCTTTGTCAAACTGCCCTGCGCTAAAACTCTCGCTAAGGCCTTTGTCAAGGAAATTGTCAGACTTCATGGCGTTCCTACTGACATTGTTTCTGATAGGGGTCCTCAGTTCGTGGCTCGTTTTTGGCGTGCCTTTTGTGACAGGTTGGGAATTCATTTGTCGTTTTCGTCCGGATATCATCCTGAATCTAATGGCCAGACAGAAAGGAAAAACCAGGATGTTGAGCAGTTCTTGCGTTGTTTTGTGGCAGACAATCAAGAGGGGTGGTCTGAGTTTCTGCCACTTGCTGAATTTGCTCTGAACAATCATACATCTTCTTCTGCTGGTTGTTCGCCTTTTTTTTGTTGTTCGGGGAGACATCCGTTGTTTGGGTCGTTCTCCAAGTTGGGATCTGCCGTGCCTGAGGAGGAGAATTTTTCCGGTGATTTGGAAAGAGTTTGGACGGATGTGCGTGGTAATCTTCAGGAGGCCAACAGAAAATCTAAAGACTACTTTGATAGGAAACGACAGGAGGTTTTGTTCGCTGTTGGTGACATGGTTTGGTTGTCCTCTAGGAATCTGCGGTTGAGGATTCCTTCTAAGAAAGTGGGTACCAAGTTTGTAGGGCCCTTTAAGGTGCTTCAGGTTGTCAACCAATCTGCTGTTAGGTTGGAGGTTCCTACCTCCTGGAGAATTAATCCGGTATTTCATGTCTCTCTGTTAAAAAAAGCTGTTGTGTCGGATGGTGACGCCTCTGCCTCTGTTCCTCCGGTGGTGGAGGACGGGGAATATGAAATTTCTCGCATCCTTGACTCTAGACGGTATAGAGGTAGTTTGCAGTATCTTGTGGCCTGGAAAGGTTTCGGACCCGAGGATAACTCTTGGGTGAGGTCAGATGATGTTTCCGCGTCCAGACTTATCAGAGCGTTTCACAGGAGATTTCCTGATAAGCCTGGTCCTAGGGGATCCGGAGGATCCTCTTAGAAGGGGGGGTACTGTTAGAACCTTGCTGTTAGGTTTTTTTTTCCTTTGCTGGTCACATGACCTTGTTGGCCTATTTAATCCTGCTCCGCCCTTCTGGCTTTGCTGGACTTCATTGTATATCTACTTTCTAGCTAGCCTGTGCTCTGTATCTAACTCTGTTAGTTTGCTTGGTCTACGGACCTCTATGTTCTATCTATTTTGTTTGTTCGTCTGTCTGCTACTATTTCTGTTAGGAGGTGTCCCATATTCCTCCCAGTCCTTAGTACTTGTAGGGATTCCCTCCCCACATCTATAGGTCTCCGTACAGACTAGATTAGGACTTTAGCAGGTCTGATCGCAGGATCAGGTTCCCTGTTACATCGTAGGGATTCAGCTGAGTCCTATAGTAGGGACAGATCTCCTCTCTTTCCTTAGCTTTGGTAGCAGAACATAACACATAGGTTAGAACAACATAAATATAATTTAATAAAGCATAGGATAAAACTACATAAATACAATTTAATAAAGCATAGGTTAAAACAACATAAATACAATTTAATAAAGCATAGGATAAAACAACATAAATACAATTTAATAAAGCATAGGTTAAAACAAAATAAATACAATTTAATAAAGCATAGGATAAAACAACCAAAATATAATTTAATAAAGCATAGGATAAAACAACATAAATACCATTTAATGAAGCATAGGATAAAACAACATAAATACAATTTAATGAAGCATAGGTTAAAACAACATAAATACAATTTAATAAAGCATAGGATAAAACAACATAAATACAATTTAATAAAGCATAGGATAAAACAACATAAATACAATTTAATAAAGCATAGGTTAACACAACATAAATACAATTTAATAAAGCATAGGTTAAAACAACATAAATACAATTTAATAAAGCATAGGATAAAACAACATAAATACAATTTAATAAAGCATAGGTTAAAACAACATTAATACAATTTAATAAAGCATAGGATAAAACAACATAAATACAATTTAATAAAGCATAGGTTAAAACAACATAAATACAATTTAATAAAGCATAGGTTAAAACAGCATAAATACAATTTAATAAAGCATAGGTTAAAACAACATAAATACAATTTAATAAAGCATAGGATAAAACAACATAAATACAATTTAATAAAGCATAGGATAAAACAACATAAATACAATTTAATAAAGCATAGGTTAAAACAACATAAATACAATTTAATAAAGCATAGGTTAAAACAGCATAAATACAATTTAATAAAGCATATGTTAAAACAACATAAATACAATTTAATAAAGCATAGGATAAAGCAACATAAATACAATTTAATAAAGCATAGGATAAAACAACATAAATACAATTTAATAAAGCATAGGTTAAAACAACATAAATACAATTTTATAAAGCATAGGTTAAAACAACATAAATACAATTTAATAAAGCATAGGATAAAACAACATAAATACAATTTAATAAAGCATAGGTTAAAACAACATAAATACAATTTAATAAAGCATAGGATAAAACAACATAAATACAATTTAATAAAGCATAGGTTAAAACAACATAAATACAATTTAATAAAGCATAGGTTAAAACAGCATAAATACAATTTAATAAAGCATAGGTTAAAACAACATAAATACAATTTAATAATGCATAGGATAAAACAACATAAATACAATTTAATAAAGCATAGGATAAAACAACATAAATACAATTTAATAAAGCATAGGATAAAACAACATAAATACAATTTAATAAAGCATAGGTTAAAACAACATAAATACAATTTAATAAAGCATAGGATAAAACAACATAAATACAATTTTATAAAGCATAGGTTAGAACAACATAAATACAATTTAATAAAGCATAGTGTTAGAACCTTGCTGTTAGGTTTTTTTTTCCTTTGCTGGTCACATGACCTTGTTGGCCTATTTAATCCTGCTCCGCCCTTCTGGCTTTGCTGGACTTCATTGTATATCTGCTTTCTAGCTAGCCTGTGCTCTGTATCTAACTCTGTTAGTTTGCTTGGTCTACGGACCTCTATGTTCTATCTATTTTGTTTGTTCGTCTGTCTGCTACTATTTCTGTTAGGAGGTGTCCCATATTCCTCCCAGTCCTTAGTACTTGTAGGGATTCCCTCCCCACATCTATAGGTCTCCGTACAGACTAGATTAGGACTTTAGCAGGTCTGATCGCAGGATCAGGTTCCCTGTTACATTGTAGGGATTCAGCTGAGTCCTATAGTAGGGACAGTTCTCCTCTCTTTCCTTAGCTTTGGTAGCAGAACATAACAGTAAGTCCAGCCTGCAAATTCTCTAAGGAAAGATTTTTCTGTTCCATCATGGTGTCGGTTCAGGATTTGGCTAAACACCTGCAGGGACTCTCTCTGGAAGTGGCCGAGCTCCGTCAGCACGTGAGTAACTGTCCTGGAGCATATTTCTTGGAGCCTAAGGTATGTTTGCCGGATTTATTTTTTGGTGAACATCGAGAATTTTTTTCATTTAAAAATGCTTGCTTATTGTATTTTCGTTTGAGACCCAAGTCCTCTGGGGATGAATCCCAGCGCGTAGGGTTCATAATGTCACTTTTGCGCAAAGAGCCTCAGGAGTGGGCCTTTTCTTTGCAACCTAGTGATACATGCTTCAGATCAGTGGATAGTTTTTTTTTCTGCTTTAGGACTATTATATGATGATCCTGACCGTGTGGCATCAGCTGAGACTGAGTTGAGACGTTTAAAACAAGGATCAGGTAATGTGGAAAAATATTGTACTCATTTTCGTCGTTGGTCCACTCAAACAGGGTGGAACGATTCTGCTCTGAAAAGTCTATTTCTTGCTGGGCTCAGTGAAAGGGTTAAAGACCTGCTAATTGCTTATCCTACACCTGAAGATTTGCAACAGGCTATGCAATTAGCTATACGGGTGGATAGAAGACTGCGTGCAAGGGTTAATGAGAGCAAATCCTCTGCTATGTCAGTTTCTGGTTATGAGAATGTGTGTACTAACAGTGGTGAACCGATGGAGATTGGATCGGTGGCACCTCGCTCTCAAGAAAAAGACCGTCGTTTTTCGGAAGGCTTGTGTTTCTATTGCGGAAAATCTGGTCATTTGATTAAAGGCTGTGAGCTTCGTATGAAGAAAGAAAAAAAAATGGTCAGTCACGCCCGTATTGCCTGTTTAAATTCCAAGGGTATATTTTTAGCTGCTTCCACGATTGCTCAGGAAAAATTAATGGAATTTCGGGTATTTGTTGATTGCGGGCCTACTCTGAATGTAATTGATGGGGGATTTGTGGAAAGACTCAATTTAAAACCTGAACCTTTATCATCCCCCATTGCTGTGGTTTCTGTGGATGGTTCCCCTTTGAAGAATATTACTCTCAAGGTCAGTGAATTTCCTCTCACTATTAATGGTGTTCACCATGAGAAATTGGATTTGGTAGTGTTGAATAACTTGCCTTCTCCAGTAATATTGGGTTTGCCCTGGTTAAAATTTCACAATCCTGTGCTGGATTGGTCTACCAGTGAAATTAAATCCTGGAGCCATAAATGTTATGACAAGTGTTGTAACGGGCATATTGCAGCTTTGGATAGGGGAGAATTGCCTGTTCCTATTCAGGATTTTTGGAGAGTTTTTTCTGAGAAGGAATCGCAGGTTTTGCCTCCCCATAGAGACTATGATTGCTCTATTGAATTTGTCCCTGGAGCGACTCTTCCTAAAAGTCGTTTATTTAACCTTACTATTCCTGAGAGGAAGGCTTTGGAGGAATACATACAGACAAGTTTGGCCGCCGGTCACATTAGGCCCTCTAAGTCTCCTGTGGCGGTTGGATTTTTTTTTGTAAAAAAGAAGGACGGTGGTTTACGTCCTTGTCTGGATTTTCGTGAGATTAACAAAATTACTGTACGCAATCCTTACCCACTGCCATTGATTCCTGATCTGTTTAACCAGTTAATGGGGGCCAAGTGGTTCTCTAAAATTGACCTTAAGGGGGCATACAATCTGTTGCGCATGAAGGAGGGTGACGAATGGAAGACTGCTTTTAACACTCCTGTGGGTCATTTTGAGAATCTGGTGATGCCTTTTGGTCTTACCAATGCTCCTGCATTTTTTCAGAATCTTATTAATGACATCCTTGGGCCTTTGATCGGCAAAAATGTGGTTGTGTATTTGGATGACATTTTGATTTATTCGCCGGATCTGGAGTCTCATTGGCGGAGCGTACGTGAGGTATTACAGTTATTAATGGACAATTCGCTTTTTGCCAAGCTGGAGAAATGTGAATTCGCTGTACAGAGAATTAGTTTTTTGGGTTACATTATCTCCAGCGAAGGTTTTGAGATGGATCCGGTTAAAGTTCAAGCTATACAGGAATGGCCTAGGCCTATTGGTTTGAAATCGATACAGAGGTTTTTAGGTTTCGCCAATTATTACAGAAAATTCATAAAAATTTTTTCTAGTATTGTCAAACCTCTGACCGATCTCACCAGGAAAGGTGCTGATGCGGTTCAGTGGTCTTCTGAGGCCATTGAAGCTTTTGTGTATCTCAAGGAGAGGTTCACCTCTGCTCCCATCCTTATGCAGCCTGATGTGACTAAGCCGTTTTTGGTTGAGGTTGATGCTTCCTCTGTGGGGGTTGGACCAGTATTGTCTCAGGATAACGGGGATGGATTACATCCCTGTGCCTTTTTTTCAAAAAAATTTTCAGAGACTGAACTGAATTACGATATTGGTAATCGGGAATTATTGGCTATTAAACTCGCATTTGAACACTGGCGCCACTTCTGGGAAGGTGCGGAATTTCCCGTTCAGGTTCTTACGGATCATAAAAATCTGATATATCTTGATGCTGCCAAGCGCCTGAATGCCCGTCAGGCTAGGTGGGCACTGTTTTTCTCGCGGTTTAATTTCTCCGTTACTTACATCCCTGGTACTAAGAATGTTAAGACGGATGCCTTGTCTCGCAGTTTTTCTCCCATAGTCGGTGCTGAGAAAGAGGAAAACATTTTACAAGAAGGTGTTGTGATAGCTGCTTTAGACTCCGTTTTGGAAGATGAGATTCTTAAAGCTCAGGAGAATGCCCCATCTAACACTCTTCATGGGAGGTTGTTTGTGCCTGGGACCTTTAGGAGAGATTTGTTTGTTGAGTGTCACGAATCTCGGTTGGCAGGTCATCCCGGAATCTCTGAGACCAAGAGACTGGTGGGTCGCAGTTTTTGGTGGCCTGGATGGCAGAAGGAAGTCATTAAGTGGGTGCGCCAATGTACTATATGTGCTAGATCTAAGTCCTCACATACTCCTGCTGCGGGGTTGCTTTGTCCTTTGGAGGTCCCCAGTGCTCCTTGGACACATTTGGCTATGGACTTTATAACTGACCTTCCCCCCTCTGAGGGTTTTACTGTTATCTGGGTGGTCGTGGACCGTTTTAGCAAGATGTGTCACTTTGTTCCCTTTGTCAAACTGCCCTGCGCTAAAACTCTCGCTAAGGCCTTTGTCAAGGAAATTGTCAGACTTCATGGCGTTCCTACTGACATTGTTTCTGATAGGGGTCCTCAGTTCGTGGCTCGTTTTTGGCGTGCCTTTTGTGACAGGTTGGGAATTCATTTGTCGTTTTCGTCCGGATATCATCCTGAATCTAATGGCCAGACAGAAAGGAAAAACCAGGATGTTGAGCAGTTCTTGCGTTGTTTTGTGGCAGACAATCAAGAGGGGTGGTCTGAGTTTCTGCCACTTGCTGAATTTGCTCTGAACAATCATACATCTTCTTCTGCTGGTTGTTCGCCTTTTTTTTGTTGTTCTGGGAGACATCCGTTGTTTGGGTCGTTCTCCAAGTTGGGATCTGCCGTGCCTGAGGAGGAGAATTTTTCCGGTGATTTGGAAAGAGTTTGGACGGATGTGCGTGGTAATCTTCAGGAGGCCAACAGAAAATCTAAAGACTACTTTGATAGGAAACGACAGGAGGTTTTGTTCGCTGTTGGTGACATGGTTTGGTTGTCCTCTAGGAATCTGCGGTTGAGGATTCCTTCTAAGAAAGTGGGTACCAAGTTTGTAGGGCCCTTTAAGGTGCTTCAGGTTGTCAACCAATCTGCTGTTAGGTTGGAGGTTCCTACCTCCTGGAGAATTAATCCGGTATTTCATGTCTCTCTGTTAAAAAAAGCTGTTGTGTCGGATGGTGACGCCTCTGCCTCTGTTCCTCCGGTGGTGGAGGACGGGGAATATGAAATTTCTCGCATCCTTGACTCTAGACGGTATAGAGGTAGTTTGCAGTATCTTGTGGCCTGGAAAGGTTTCGGACCCGAGGATAACTCTTGGGTGAGGTCAGATGATGTTTCCGCGTCCAGACTTATCAGAGCGTTTCACAGGAGATTTCCTGATAAGCCTGGTCCTAGGGGATCCGGAGGATCCTCTTAGAAGGGGGGGTACTGTTAGAACCTTGCTGTTAGGTTTTTTTTTCCTTTGCTGGTCACATGACCTTGTTGGCCTATTTAATCCTGCTCCGCCCTTCTGGCTTTGCTGGACTTCATTGTATATCTACTTTCTAGCTAGCCTGTGCTCTGTATCTAACTCTGTTAGTTTGCTTGGTCTACGGACCTCTATGTTCTATCTATTTTGTTTGTTCGTCTGTCTGCTACTATTTCTGTTAGGAGGTGTCCCATATTCCTCCCAGTCCTTAGTACTTGTAGGGATTCCCTCCCCACATCTATAGGTCTCCGTACAGACTAGATTAGGACTTTAGCAGGTCTGATCGCAGGATCAGGTTCCCTGTTACATCGTAGGGATTCAGCTGAGTCCTATAGTAGGGACAGATCTCCTCTCTTTCCTTAGCTTTGGTAGCAGAACATAACACATAGGTTAGAACAACATAAATACAATTTAATAAAGCATAGGATAAAACTACATAAATACAATTTAATAAAGCATAGGTTAAAACAACATAAATACAATTTAATAAAGCATAGGATAAAACAACATAAATACAATTTAATAAAGCATAGGTTAAAACAAAATAAATACAATTTAATAAAGCATAGGATAAAACAACCAAAATATAATTTAATAAAGCATAGGATAAAACAACATAAATACCATTTAATGAAGCATAGGATAAAACAACATAAATACAATTTAATGAAGCATAGGTTAAAACAACATAAATACAATTTAATAAAGCATAGGATAAAACAACATAAATACAATTTAATAAAGCATAGGATAAAACAACATAAATACAATTTAATAAAGCATAGGTTAACACAACATAAATACAATTTAATAAAGCATAGGTTAAAACAACATAAATACAATTTAATAAAGCATAGGATAAAACAACATAAATACAATTTAATAAAGCATAGGTTAAAACAACATTAATACAATTTAATAAAGCATAGGATAAAACAACATAAATACAATTTAATAAAGCATAGGATAAAACAACATAAATACAATTTAATAAAGCATAGGATAAAACAACATAAATACAATTTAATGAAGCATGGGCTAAAACAACATAAATACAATTTAATAAAGCATAGGATAAAACAACATAAATACAATTTAATAAAGCATAGGTTAAACAACATAAATACAATTTAATAAAGCATAGGATAAAACAACATAAATACAATTTGATAAAGCATAGGATAAAACAACATAAATACAATTTAATAAAGCATGGGTTAAAACAACATAAATACAATTTAATAAAGCATAGGATAAAACAACATAAATACAATTTAATAAAGCATAGGATAAAACAACATAAATACAATTTAATAAAGCATAGGATAAAACTACATAAATACAATTTAATAAAGCATAGGTTAGAACAACATAAATACAATTTAATAAAGCATAGGATAAAACAACATAAATACAATTTAATAAAGCATAGGTTATAAACAACATAAATACAATTTAATACAGCATAGGATAAAACAACATAAATACAATTTAATAAAGCATAGGATAAAACAACATAAATATAATTTAATAAAGCATAGGATAAAACAACATAAATACAATTTAATAAAGCATAGGTTAAAACAACATAAATACAATTTAATAAAGCATAGGATAAAACAACATAAATACAATTTAATAAAGCATAGGTTAAAACAACATAAATACAATTTAATAAAGCATAGGTTAAAACAGCATAAATACAATTTAATAAAGCATAGGTTAAAACAACATAAATACAATTTAATAAAGCATAGGATAAAACAACATAAATACAATTTAATAAAGCATAGGATAAAACAACATAAATACAATTTAATAAAGCATAGGTTAAAACAACATAAATACAATTTAATAAAGCATAGGATAAAACAACATAAATACAATTTAATAAAGCATAGGTTAAAACAACATAAATACAATTTAATAAAGCATAGGTTAAAACAGCATAAATACAATTTAATAAAGCATAGGTTAAAACAACATAAATACAATTTAATAATGCATAGGATAAAACAACATAAATACAATTTAATAAAGCATAGGATAAAACAACATAAATACAATTTAATAAAGCATAGGATAAAACAACATAAATACAATTTAATAAAGCATAGGTTAAAACAACATAAATACAATTTAATAAAGCATAGGATAAAACAACATAAATACAATTTTATAAAGCATAGGTTAGAACAACATAAATACAATTTAATAAAGCATAGTGTTAGAACCTTGCTGTTAGGTTTTTTTTTCCTTTGCTGGTCACATGACCTTGTTGGCCTATTTAATCCTGCTCCGCCCTTCTGGCTTTGCTGGACTTCATTGTATATCTGCTTTCTAGCTAGCCTGTGCTCTGTATCTAACTCTGTTAGTTTGCTTGATCTACGGACCTCTATGTTCTATCTATTTTGTTTGTTCGTCTGTCTGCTACTATTTCTGTTAGGAGGTGTCCCAAATTCCTCCCAGTCCTTAGTACTTGTAGGGATTCCCTCCCCACATCTATAGGTCTCCGTACAGACTAGATTAGGACTTTAGCAGGTCTGATCGCAGGATCAGGTTCCCTGTTACATTGTAGGGATTCAGCTGAGTCCTATAGTAGGGACAGTTCTCCTCTCTTTCCTTAGCTTTGGTAGCAGAACATAACAGTAAGTCCAGCCTGCAAATTCTCTAAGGAAAGATTTTTCTGTTCCATCATGGTGTCGGTTCAGGATTTGGCTAAACACCTGCAGGGACTCTCTCTGGAAGTGGCCGAGCTCCGTCAGCACGTGAGTAACTGTCCTGGAGCATATTTCTTGGAGCCTAAGGTATGTTTGCCGGATTTATTTTTTGGTGAACATCGAGAATTTTTTTCATTTAAAAATGCTTGCTTATTGTATTTTCGTTTGAGACCCAAGTCCTCTGGGGATGAATCCCAGCGCGTAGGGTTCATAATGTCACTTTTGCGCAAAGAGCCTCAGGAGTGGGCCTTTTCTTTGCAACCTAGTGATACATGCTTCAGATCAGTGGATAGTTTTTTTTTCTGCTTTAGGACTATTATATGATGATCCTGACCGTGTGGCATCAGCTGAGACTGAGTTGAGACGTTTAAAACAAGGATCAGGTAATGTGGAAAAATATTGTACTCATTTTCGTCGTTGGTCCACTCAAACAGGGTGGAACGATTCTGCTCTGAAAAGTCTATTTCTTGCTGGGCTCAGTGAAAGGGTTAAAGACCTGCTAATTGCTTATCCTACACCTGAAGATTTGCAACAGGCTATGCAATTAGCTATACGGGTGGATAGAAGACTGCGTGCAAGGGTTAATGAGAGCAAATCCTCTGCTATGTCAGTTTCTGGTTATGAGAATGTGTGTACTAACAGTGGTGAACCGATGGAGATTGGATCGGTGGCACCTCGCTCTCAAGAAAAAGACCGTCGTTTTTCGGAAGGCTTGTGTTTCTATTGCGGAAAATCTGGTCATTTGATTAAAGGCTGTGAGCTTCGTATGAAGAAAGAAAAAAAAATGGTCAGTCACGCCCGTATTGCCTGTTTAAATTCCAAGGGTATATTTTTAGCTGCTTCCACGATTGCTCAGGAAAAATTAATGGAATTTCGGGTATTTGTTGATTGCGGGCCTACTCTGAATGTAATTGATGGGGGATTTGTGGAAAGACTCAATTTAAAACCTGAACCTTTATCATCCCCCATTGCTGTGGTTTCTGTGGATGGTTCCCCTTTGAAGAATATTACTCTCAAGGTCAGTGAATTTCCTCTCACTATTAATGGTGTTCACCATGAGAAATTGGATTTGGTAGTGTTGAATAACTTGCCTTCTCCAGTAATATTGGGTTTGCCCTGGTTAAAATTTCACAATCCTGTGCTGGATTGGTCTACCAGTGAAATTAAATCCTGGAGCCATAAATGTTATGACAAGTGTTGTAACGGGCATATTGCAGCTTTGGATAGGGGAGAATTGCCTGTTCCTATTCAGGATTTTTGGAGAGTTTTTTCTGAGAAGGAATCGCAGGTTTTGCCTCCCCATAGAGACTATGATTGCTCTATTGAATTTGTCCCTGGAGCGACTCTTCCTAAAAGTCGTTTATTTAACCTTACTATTCCTGAGAGGAAGGCTTTGGAGGAATACATACAGACAAGTTTGGCCGCCGGTCACATTAGGCCCTCTAAGTCTCCTGTGGCGGTTGGATTTTTTTTTGTAAAAAAGAAGGACGGTGGTTTACGTCCTTGTCTGGATTTTCGTGAGATTAACAAAATTACTGTACGCAATCCTTACCCACTGCCATTGATTCCTGATCTGTTTAACCAGTTAATGGGGGCCAAGTGGTTCTCTAAAATTGACCTTAAGGGGGCATACAATCTGTTGCGCATGAAGGAGGGTGACGAATGGAAGACTGCTTTTAACACTCCTGTGGGTCATTTTGAGAATCTGGTGATGCCTTTTGGTCTTACCAATGCTCCTGCATTTTTTCAGAATCTTATTAATGACATCCTTGGGCCTTTGATCGGCAAAAATGTGGTTGTGTATTTGGATGACATTTTGATTTATTCGCCGGATCTGGAGTCTCATTGGCGGAGCGTACGTGAGGTATTACAGTTATTAATGGACAATTCGCTTTTTGCCAAGCTGGAGAAATGTGAATTCGCTGTACAGAGAATTAGTTTTTTGGGTTACATTATCTCCAGCGAAGGTTTTGAGATGGATCCGGTTAAAGTTCAAGCTATACAGGAATGGCCTAGGCCTATTGGTTTGAAATCGATACAGAGGTTTTTAGGTTTCGCCAATTATTACAGAAAATTCATAAAAATTTTTTCTAGTATTGTCAAACCTCTGACCGATCTCACCAGGAAAGGTGCTGATGCGGTTCAGTGGTCTTCTGAGGCCATTGAAGCTTTTGTGTATCTCAAGGAGAGGTTCACCTCTGCTCCCATCCTTATGCAGCCTGATGTGACTAAGCCGTTTTTGGTTGAGGTTGATGCTTCCTCTGTGGGGGTTGGACCAGTATTGTCTCAGGATAACGGGGATGGATTACATCCCTGTGCCTTTTTTTCAAAAAAATTTTCAGAGACTGAACTGAATTACGATATTGGTAATCGGGAATTATTGGCTATTAAACTCGCATTTGAACACTGGCGCCACTTCTTGGAAGGTGCGGAATTTCCCGTTCAGGTTCTTACGGATCATAAAAATCTGATATATCTTGATGCTGCCAAGCGCCTGAATGCCCGTCAGGCTAGGTGGGCACTGTTTTTCTCGCGGTTTAATTTCTCCGTTACTTACATCCCTGGTACTAAGAATGTTAAGACGGATGCCTTGTCTCGCAGTTTTTCTCCCACAGTCGGTGCTGAGAAAGAGGAAAACATTTTACAAGAAGGTGTTGTGATAGCTGCTTTAGACTCCGTTTTGGAAGATGAGATTCTTAAAGCTCAGGAGAATGCCCCATCTAACACTCCTCATGGGAGGTTGTTTGTGCCTGGGACCTTTAGGAGAGATTTGTTTGTTGAGTGTCACGAATCTCGGTTGGCAGGTCATCCCGGAATCTCTGAGACCAAGAGACTGGTGGGTCGCAGTTTTTGGTGGCCTGGATGGCAGAAGGAAGTCATTAAGTGGGTGCGCCAATGTACTTTATGTGCTAGATCTAAGTCCTCACATACTCCTGCTGCGGGGTTGCTTTGTCCTTTGGAGGTCCCCAGTGCTCCTTGGACACATTTGGCTATGGACTTTATAACTGACCTTCCCCCCTCTGAGGGTTTTACTGTTATCTGGGTGGTCGTGGACCGTTTTAGCAAGATGTGTCACTTTGTTCCCTTTGTCAAACTGCCCTGCGCTAAAACTCTCGCTAAGGCCTTTGTCAAGGAAATTGTCAGACTTCATGGCGTTCCTACTGACATTGTTTCTGATAGGGGTCCTCAGTTCGTGGCTCGTTTTTGGCGTGCCTTTTGTGACAGGTTGGGAATTCATTTGTCGTTTTCGTCCGGATATCATCCTGAATCTAATGGCCAGACAGAAAGGAAAAACCAGGATGTTGAGCAGTTCTTGCGTTGTTTTGTGGCAGACAATCAAGAGGGGTGGTCTGAGTTTCTGCCACTTGCTGAATTTGCTCTGAACAATCATACATCTTCTTCTGCTGGTTGTTCGCCTTTTTTTTGTTGTTCTGGGAGACATCCGTTGTTTGGGTCGTTCTCCAAGTTGGGATCTGCCGTGCCTGAGGAGGAGAATTTTTCCGGTGATTTGGAAAGAGTTTGGACGGATGTGCGTGGTAATCTTCAGGAGGCCAACAGAAAATCTAAAGACTACTTTGATAGGAAACGACAGGAGGTTTTGTTCGCTGTTGGTGACATGGTTTGGTTGTCCTCTAGGAATCTGCGGTTGAGGATTCCTTCTAAGAAAGTGGGTACCAAGTTTGTAGGGCCCTTTAAGGTGCTTCAGGTTGTCAACCAATCTGCTGTTAGGTTGGAGGTTCCTACCTCCTGGAGAATTAATCCGGTATTTCATGTCTCTCTGTTAAAAAAAGCTGTTGTGTCGGATGGTGACGCCTCTGCCTCTGTTCCTCCGGTGGTGGAGGACGGGGAATATGAAATTTCTCGCATCCTTGACTCTAGACGGTATAGAGGTAGTTTGCAGTATCTTGTGGCCTGGAAAGGTTTCGGACCCGAGGATAACTCTTGGGTGAGGTCAGATGATGTTTCCGCGTCCAGACTTATCAGAGCGTTTCACAGGAGATTTCCTGATAAGCCTGGTCCTAGGGGATCCGGAGGATCCTCTTAGAAGGGGGGGTACTGTTAGAACCTTGCTGTTAGGTTTTTTTTTCCTTTGCTGGTCACATGACCTTGTTGGCCTATTTAATCCTGCTCCGCCCTTCTGGCTTTGCTGGACTTCATTGTATATCTACTTTCTAGCTAGCCTGTGCTCTGTATCTAACTCTGTTAGTTTGCTTGGTCTACGGACCTCTATGTTCTATCTATTTTGTTTGTTCGTCTGTCTGCTACTATTTCTGTTAGGAGGTGTCCCATATTCCTCCCAGTCCTTAGTACTTGTAGGGATTCCCTCCCCACATCTATAGGTCTCCGTACAGACTAGATTAGGACTTTAGCAGGTCTGATCGCAGGATCAGGTTCCCTGTTACATCGTAGGGATTCAGCTGAGTCCTATAGTAGGGACAGATCTCCTCTCTTTCCTTAGCTTTGGTAGCAGAACATAACACATAGGTTAGAACAACATAAATACAATTTAATAAAGCATAGGATAAAACTACATAAATACAATTTAATAAAGCATAGGTTAAAACAACATAAATACAATTTAATAAAGCATAGGATAAAACAACATAAATACAATTTAATAAAGCATAGGTTAAAACAAAATAAATACAATTTAATAAAGCATAGGATAAAACAACCAAAATATAATTTAATAAAGCATAGGATAAAACAACATAAATACCATTTAATGAAGCATAGGATAAAACAACATAAATACAATTTAATGAAGCATAGGTTAAAACAACATAAATACAATTTAATAAAGCATAGGATAAAACAACATAAATACAATTTAATAAAGCATAGGTTAACACAACATAAATACAATTTAATAAAGCATAGGTTAAAACAACATAAATACAATTTAATAAAGCATAGGATAAAACAACATAAATACAATTTAATAAAGCATAGGTTAAAACAACATTAATACAATTTAATAAAGCATAGGATAAAACAACATAAATACAATTTAATAAAGCATAGGATAAAACAACATAAATACAATTTAATAAAGCATAGGATAAAACAACATAAATACAATTTAATGAAGCATGGGCTAAAACAACATAAATACAATTTAATAAAGCATAGGATAAAACAACATAAATACAATTTAATAAAGCATAGGTTAAACAACATAAATACAATTTAATAAAGCATAGGATAAAACAACATAAATACAATTTAATAAAGCATAGGATAAAACAACATAAATACAATTTAATAAAGCATGGGTTAAAACAACATAAATACAATTTAATAAAGCATAGGATAAAACAACATAAATACAATTTAATAAAGCATAGGATAAAACAACATAAATACAGTTTAATAAAGCATAGGATAAAACTACATAAATACAATTTAATAAAGCATAGGTTAGAACAACATAAATACAATTTAATAAAGCATAGGATAAAACAACATAAATACAATTTAATAAAGCATAGGTTATAAACAACATAAATACAATTTAATACAGCATAGGATAAAACAACATAAATACAATTTAATAAAGCATAGGATAAAACAACATAAATATAATTTAATAAAGCATAGGATAAAACAACATAAATACAATTTAATAAAGCATAGGTTAAAACAACATAAATACAATTTAATAAAGCATAGGATAAAACAACATAAATACAATTTAATAAAGCATAGGTTAAAACAACATAAATACAATTTAATAAAGCATAGGTTAAAACAGCATAAATACAATTTAATAAAGCATAGGTTAAAACAACATAAATACAATTTAATAAAGCATAGGATAAAACAACATAAATACAATTTAATAAAGCATAGGATAAAACAACATAAATACAATTTAATAAAGCATAGGTTAAAACAACATAAATACAATTTAATAAAGCATAGGTTAAAACAGCATGAATACAATTTAATAAAGCATAGGTTAAAACAACATAAATACAATTTAATAAAGCATAGGATAAAACAACATAAATACAATTTAATAAAGCATAGGATTAAACAACATAAATACAATTTAATAAAGCATAGGTTAAAACAACATAAATACAATTTAATAAAGCATAGGTTAAAACAGCATAAATACAATTTAATAAAGCATAGGTTAAAACAACATAAATACAATTTAATAAAGCATAGGATAAAACAACATAAATACAATTTAATAAAGCATAGGATAAAACAACATAAATACAATTTAATAAAGCATAGGTTAAAACAACATAAATACAATTTAATAAAGCATAGGTTAAAACAACATAAATACAATTTAATAAAGCATAGGATAAAACAACATAAATACAATTTAATAAAGCATAGGTTAAAACAACATACATACAATTTAATAAAGCATAGGATAAAACAACATAAATACAATTTAATAAAGCATAGGATAAAACAACATAAATACAATTTAATAAAGCATAGGATAAAACAACATAAATACAATTTAATAAAGCATAGGTTAAAACAACAGAAGAATTTTTAAACGACAGCGGAATTCCGAAAACAATGGAAGAGTTCCGAAGCATTTTAAACTTCAGCTGATTTCCGAGAAATGCAAGAGTTCCGAATCATTTTGAAATGTCAGCCGAAATCCGAGAAAATTGGAAGAGTTCCGAAGCATTTTTAAACTTCAGCGGAATTCCTTGAACAATGAAAGAGTTGCGAAGCATTATTAAATGTCAGCGGAAATCCAAGAACAATGGAAGCGTTCCGAAGCATTTTTAAATGTCAGCGGAATTCCGAGAACAATGAAAGAGTTGTGAAGCATTATTAAACGTCAGCGGAATTCTGAGATCAATGGAAGAGTTCCGAAACCTTTTTAAACATCAGCGGATTTCCTTCAAGAATGAAAGAGTTCCGAAGAATTTTTAAACTTCAGCAGAATTCGAGGAACAATGGAAGAGTTCCAAAGCAGTTTTAAACTTCAGCAGAAATCCGGGAACAATGGAAGAGTTTCAAAGCATTTTTAACCTTCAGCAGAATTCGGAGAACAATGGAAGAGTTCCGAAGCATTTTTAAACGTCAGCAGAATTCCGAGAACAATTGAAGAGTTCCAAAGCATTTTTAAACGTCAGCGGAATTCCGAGAACAATGGAAGAGTTCCGAAGCATTTTTAAATGTCAGCTGAATTCCGAGAACAATGTAAGAGATCTGAAGCATTTTTAAACTTCAGCAGAATTCCGAGAGCAATGGAAGAGTTCCAAAGCATTTTAAAACTTCAGCAGAATTCCAAGAACAATTGAAGTGTTCCGAAGCTATTTTAAACGTCAGCGGAATTGCGAGAACAATGGAAGAGTTCTTAAGCATTTTTAAACATCAGCGGAATGCCGAGAACAATGCAAGATTTCCGAAGCATTTTTATATGTCAGCGGAATTCCGAGAACATTGGAAGAGTACCGAAGCATTTTAAAACGTCAGCGGAATTCCGAGAACAATGGAAGAGTTCCGAAGCATTTTTAAACTTCAGCGGAATTCCGAGAACAATGGAAGAGATCCGAAGCATTTTTAAACATGAGAAGAATTCCGAGAACAATGGAAGAGATTTTAAGCATTTTTAAACTTCAGCGGAATTCCGAGAACAGTAGAAGAGTTCCGAAGCATTTTTAAACTTCACCCGAATTACGAGAACAATGGAAGAGTTCCGATGCATTTTTAAACTTCAGCAGAATTCCTAGAACAATGGAAGAGTTCCGAAGCATTTTTAAACTTCAGCGGAGTTCCGAGAACAATGGAAGAGTTCCGAAGCATTTTAAACATCAGCGGAATTCCGAGAACAATGGAAGAGTTCTGAAGCATTTTTAAACGTCAGCGGAATTTTGAAAACAATGAAAGATTTCCGAAGCATTTTTAAACGTCAGCGGAATTCCGAGAACAATGGAAGAGTTCTGAAGCATTTTTAAACGTCAGCGGAATTTTGAAAACAATGAAAGATTTCCGAAGCATTTTTAAATGTCAGCGGAATTCTAAGAAGAATGGAAGAGTTCCGAAGCATTTTTAAACTTCAGCAGAATTCCGAGAACAATGGAAGAGTTCCGAAGCATTTTTAAACTTCAGCGGAATTTGGAGAACAATGGAAGAGTTCCGAAGCAATTTTAAATGTCAGCGGAATTCTGAGAACAATGGAAGAGTTCCGAAGCATTTTTAATCTTCAGCATAATTCCGAGAACAATGGAAGAGTTCCGAAGCATATTTAAACTTCAGCGGAATTCCGAGAACAATGGAAGAGTTCCGAAGCATTTTTAAAAGTCAGCGGAGTACCGAGAACAATAGAAGAGTTGTGAAGCATTTTTAAACTTTACCCGAATTCCGAGAACAATGGAAGAGTTCCGATGCATTTTTAAACTTCAGCAGAATTCCGAGAGCAATGGAAGAGTTCCAAAGCATTTTAAAACTTCAGCAGAATTCCGAGAACAATTGAAGAGTTCCGAAGCATTTTTAAACTTCAGCGGAATTCCAAGAATAATGGAAGAGTTCCGAAGCATTTTTAAACTTCACCGGAATTGCGAGAACAATGGAAGAGTTCTGAAGAATTTTTAAACATCAGCGGAATGCCGAGAACAATGCAAGATTTCCGAAGCATTTTTATATGTCAGCGGAATTCCGAGAACATTGGAAGAGTTCTGAAGCATTTTTAAACTTCAGCGGAATTACGAGAACAATGGAAGAGTACCGAAGCATTTTTAAACATCAGCAGAATTCTGAGAACAATGGAAGAGTTTTTAAGCATTTTTAAACTTCAGCGGAGTTCCGAGAACAATAGAAGAGTCCTGAAGAATTTTTAAATGACAGCGGAATTCCGAAAACAATGGAAGAGTTCCGAAGCATTTTTAAATGTCAGCGGAATTCTTAGAACAATGGAAGAGTTCCGAAGCATATTTAAACTTCAGCAGAATTCCGAGAACAATGGAAGAGTTTCGAAGCATTTTTAAACTTCAACAGAATTCCGAGAACAATGGAAGAGTTCTTAAGCATTTTAAAACTTCAGCCGAATTCCGAGAACAATGGAACAGTTCCAAAGCATTTTTAAGCTTCAGCGGATTTCCGAGAAATGGAAAAGTTCCAAATAATTTTGAAACATCAGCGGAAATCCGAGAACAATGGAAGAGTTCCGAAGCATTTTTAAACGTCAGCGGAAATCCGGGAACAATGGAACAGTTCCAAAGCATTTTTAGATGTCAGTGGAATTCCGGGAACAATGAAAGAGTTGCGAAGCATTATTAAACGTCAGCGGAATTTCGAGAACAAATGAAGAGTTCCGAAGCATTTTTAAACTTCAGCATAATTCCAAGAACAATGGAAGAGTTCCGAAGCATTTTTAAATTTCAACGGAATTCCTAGAACAATGGAAGAGTTCCGAAGCATTTTAAAACTTCAGCAGAATTCCGAGAACAATGGAAGAGTTCCGAAGCATTTTAAACTTCAGCTGATTTCCAAGAAATGGAAGAGTTCCGAAGCATTTTGAAACGTCAGCCGAAATCCGAGAAAATTGGAATAGTTCCGGAGCATTTTTAAACTACAGCGGAATTCCTTGAACAATGAAAGAGTTTCGAAGCATTATTAAATGCCAGCCTAATACCGAGAACAATGGAAGAGTTCCGAAGCATTTGTAAATGTCAGCGGAAATCCGAAAACAATGGAAGCGTTCCGAAGCATTTTTAAATGTCAGCGGAATTCCGAGAACAATGAAAGAGTTGCGAAGCATTATTAAACGTCAGCGGAATTCTGAGAACAATGGAAGAGTTCCGAAACATTTTTAAACATCAGCGGATTTCCTTCAAGAAGGAAAGAGTTCCGAAGAATTTTTAAACTTCAGCAGAATTCGAGGAACAATGGAAGAGTTCCGAAGCATTTTTAAACTTCAGCGGAATTCCGTGAACAATGGAAGAGTTCCGAAGCATTTTTAAACTTCAGCAGAATTCGGAGAACAATGGAAGAGTTCCGAAGCATTTTTAAACGTCAGCAGAATTCCGAGAACAATTGAAGAGTTCCAAAGCATTTTTAAACGTCAGCGGAATTCTGAGAAGAATGGAAGAGTTCCAAAGCATTTTTAATCTTCAGCATAATTCCGAGAACAATGGAAGAGTTCCGAAGCATATTTAAACTTCAGCGGAATTCCGAGAACAATGGAAGAGTTCTGAAGCATTTTTAAAAGTCAACGGAATACCGAGAACAATAGAAGAGTTGTGAAGCATTTTTAAACGTCAGCGGAATTCCGAGAACAATGGAAGAGTTCCGAAGCATTTTTAAACTTCACCCGAATTCCGAGAACAATGGAAGAGTTCCGATGCATTTTTAAACTTCAGCAGAATTCCTAGAACAATGGAAGAGTTCCGAAGCATTTTAAACTTCAGCGGAATTCCGAGAACACTGGAAGAGTTCCGAAGCATTTTTAAACGTCAGCGGAATTCCGAGAACAATGGAAGTGTTCTGAAGCATTTTTAAACGTCAGCGGCATTCTGAGAACAATGGAAGAGTTCCGAAGCATTTTTAAACTTCAGCAGAATTCCGAGAACAATGGACTTGACTTCTCCAAAGCGTTTGATACCGTGCCACACAAAAGGTTGGTATATAAAATGAGAATGCTTGGTCTGGGGGATAATGTGTGTAAGTGGGTAAATAGCTGGCTGAGTGATAGAAAGCAGAGGGTGGTTATCAATGGAGTAAGCTCAGGGTGTGTCAGGGTTACTAGCGGGGTGCCTCAAGGGTCTGTCTTGGGCCCTATATTATTTAATATATTTATTAATGATCTAGTGGAAGGGTTGCATAGTAAAATAGCAATATTTGCAGATGATACTAAACTTTGTAAAGTAGTTAACACAGATGAGGATAGGGCACAGCTACAGGAGGATTTAGATAAATTGGGGAGTTGGGCCAAAAAATGGCAAATGGGGTTCAATGCCGATAAATGTAAAGTCATGCACATGGGAAAGAAAAACAGCAGTCACCCATACATATTAAATGGGAAACCGTTGGGGAAATCTGACATGGAGAAGGACCTGGGCGTCTTGGTTAATAGCAAATTAAATTGGAGTGCCCAGTGTCAGGCAGCAGCTGCGAAGGCAAATAGAGTCATGGCATGCATCAGAAGAGGAATAGGGGCATATGATGAGAACATTGTTCTTCCTCTGTATAAAGCGCTGGTAAGGCCGCACTTAGAATATTGTGCACAGTTCTGGGCTCCGGTGCTCAGGAAAGACATATTGGAGCTAGAGAGGGTACAAAGGAGGACGACTAAGGTAATAAAGGGAATGGAGGGACTAGAATACCCAGAGAGGTTGTCAAAATTAGGCCTATTTACGTTGGAAAAGAGAAGGCTTAGGGGAGACCTCATAAACATGTATAAATACATCAGGGGGCAGTACAGAGATCTCTCCCATGACCTGTTTATACCAAGGATGGTGACAAAGACGAGGGGGCACACTATGCGTCTGGAGGAAAGGAGGTTCCTGCACCAGCATAGAAGGGGATTCTTTACGGTCAGAGCCGTGAGACTCTGGAACTCTCTGGGAGAGGAAGTGGTGATGTCCAACTCACTTAATGAGTTCAAGAAGGCCTGGACGCCTTTCTTGAGAACAATAAAATTACATCTTATGCTTAGTGATAGTTAATTAATCCAGATTGGTGTCGGGAAGTGAATTTTTTCCTCATTGATGTCAATTGGCCTATACCGCATGTTTTTTTTTTTTGTTTTGTTTTGTTTTTTTTTGCGTTCCCCTGGATCAACGCTGCGGAATAGCTGCAGTGCACAAGAAATAGGCTGAACTGGATGGACGCTTGTCTTTTTTCGGCCTTATAAACTATGTAACTATGAATTCCGAGAACAATGGAAGAGTTCTGAAGCATTCTTAAACTTCATCGGAATTCCGAGAACAATGGAAGAGTTCCGAAGCATTTTTAAAAGTCAGCGGAATTCCGAGAACAATAAAAGAGTTCTGAAGCATTTTTAAACTTCAGCGGAATTCCGAGAATAATGGAAGAGTTCCGAAGCATTTTTAAACTTCACCGGAATTGCGAGAACAATGGAAGAGTTCTGAAGCATTTTTAAACATCAGCGGAATGCCGAGAACAATGGAAGAGTTCCGAAGCATTTTTATATGTCTGCGGAATTCCGAGAACAATGGAAGAGTTCCGAAGCATTTTTTAACTTCACCCGAATTCCGAGAACAATGGAAGAGTTCCGAAGCATTTTTAAACTTCAGCGGAATTCCGAGAACAATGGAAGAGTTCCGAAGCATTTTTAAACGTCAGCGGAATTCCGAGAACAATGGAAGTGTTCTGAAGCATTTTTAAACGTCAGCGGAATTCTGAGAACAATGGAAGAGTTCCGAAGCATTTTTAAACTTCAGCAGAATTCCGAGAACAATGGAAGAGTTCCGAAGCATTTTTAAACTTCAGCGGAATTTGGAGAACAAAGGAAGAGTTCCGAAGCATTTTTAAACTTCAGCAGAATTCCGAGAACAATGGAAGAGTTCCGAAGCATTTTTAAACGTCAGCGGAATTCTGAGAACAATGTAAGAGTTCCGAAGCATTTTTAAACTTCAGTGGAATTCTGAGAACAATGGAAGAGTTCCAAAGCATTTTTAAATGTCAGCGGAATTCCGAGTACAATGGAAGAGTTCCGAAGCATTTTTGAATGTCAGCAGAATTCCGAGAACAATGGAAGAGTTCCAAAGCATTTTTAAATGTCAGCGGAATTCTGAAAACAATGGAAGAGTTCCAAAGCATTTTTAAACTTCAGCAGAATTCCGAGAACAATGGAAGTGTTCCGAAGCATTCTTAAACTTCATCGGAATTCCGAGAACAATGGAAGAGTTCCGAAGCATTTTTAAAAGTCAGCGGAATTCCGAGAACAATGGAAGAGTTCCGAAGCATTTTTAAACTTCAAAACTTCAGCAGATTTCCGAGAACAATGGAAGAGTTCTGAAGCATTCTTAAACTTCAGCGGAATTCCGAGAACAATGGAAGAGTTCCGAAGCATTTTTAAACTTCACTGGAATTCCGAGAACAATGGAAGGGTTCTGAAGCATATTTAAACGTCAGCGGAATTCTGAGAACAATGGAAGAGTTGTGAAGCATTTTTAAACGTCAGCGGAATTTGGAGAACAATCGAAGAGTTCCGAAGCATTTTTAAACCTCAGCGGAATTCCGAGAACAATGGAAGAGTTCCGAAGCATACTTAAACTTCAGCGGAATTCCGCGAACAATGGAAGAGTTCCGAAGCATTTTTAAAAGTCAGCAGAATACCGAGAACAATGGAAGAGTTGTGAAGCATTTTTAAATGTCAACGGAATTCCAGAACAATGGAAGAGTTCCGAAGCATTTTTAAATGTCAGCAGAATTCCGAGAACAATGGAAGAGTTCCGAAGCATTTTTATATGTCTGCAGAATTCTGAGAACAATGGAAGAGTTCCAAAGCATTTTTAAATGTCAGCGGAATTCTGAAAACAGTGGAAGAGTTCCGAAGCATTTTTAAACTTCAGCGGAATTCCGAGAACAATGGAAGAGTTCCAAAGCATTTTTAAAAGTCAGCGGAATTCCGAGAACAATAGAAGAGTTGTGAAACATTTTCAAGCGTCAGCGGAATTCCGAGAACAATGGAAGAGTTCCAAAGCATTTTTAAACTTCAGCAGAATTCCGAGAACAATGGAAGAGTTCCGAAGCATTCTTAAACTTCAGCAGAATTCCGAGAACAATGGAAGAGTTCCGAAGCATTTTTAAAAGTCAGCGGAATTCCGAGAACAATAGAAGAGTTGTGAAGCAATTTAAAGCGTCAGCGGAATTCTGAGAACAATAGAAGAGTTCCGAAGCATTTTTAAACGTCAGCGGAATTCCGAGAACAATGGAAGAGTTCTTAAGCATTTTTAAACATCAGCGGAATGCCGAGAACAATGCAAGATTTCCGAAGCATTTTTATATGTCAGCGGAATTCCGAGAACATTGAAAGAGTACCGAAGCATTTTAAAACGTCAGTGGAATTCCGAGAACAATGGAAGAGTTCCGATGCATTTTTAAACTTCAGCAGAATTCCTAGGACAATGGAAGAGTTCCGAAGCATTTTTAAACTTTAGCGGAATTCCGAGAACAATGGAAGAGTTCCGAAGCATTTTTAAACGTCAGCGGAATTCCGAGAACAATGGAAGAGTTCTGAAGCATTTTTAAACGTCAGCGGAATTTTGAAAACAATGAAAGACTTCCGAAGCATTTTTAAACGTCAGCGGAATTCTGAGAAGAATGGAAGAGTTCCGAAGCATTTTTAAACTTCAGCAGAATTCCGAGAACAATGGAAGAGTTCCGAAGCATTTTTAAAAGTCAGCAGAATACCGAGAACAATGGAAGAGTTGTGAAGCATTTTTAAATGTCAACGGAATTCCAGAACAATGGAAGAGTTCCGAAGCATTTTTAAATGTCAGCAGAATTCCGAGAACAATGGAAGAGTTCCGAAGCATTTTTATATGTCTGCAGAATTCTGAGAACAATGGAAGAGTTCCAAAGCATTTTTAAATGTCAGCGGAATTCTGAAAACAGTGGAAGAGTTCCGAAGCATTTTTAAACTTCAGCGGAATTCCGAGAACAATGGAAGAGTTCCAAAGCATTTTTAAAAGTCAGCGGAATTCCGAGAACAATAGAAGAGTTGTGAAACATTTTCAAGCGTCAGCGGAATTCCGAGAACAATGGAAGAGTTCCAAAGCATTTTTAAACTTCAGCAGAATTCCGAGAACAATGGAAGAGTTCCGAAGCATTCTTAAACTTCAGCAGAATTCCGAGAACAATGGAAGAGTTCCGAAGCATTTTTAAAAGTCAGCGGAATTCCGAGAACAATAGAAGAGTTGTGAAGCAATTTAAAGCGTCAGCGGAATTCTGAGAACAATAGAAGAGTTCCGAAGCATTTTTAAACGTCAGCGGAATTCCGAGAACAATGGAAGAGTTCTTAAGCATTTTTAAACATCAGCGGAATGCCGAGAACAATGCAAGATTTCCGAAGCATTTTTATATGTCAGCGGAATTCCGAGAACATTGGAAGAGTACCGAAGCATTTTAAAACGTCAGTGGAATTCCGAGAACAATGGAAGAGTTCTGATGCATTTTTAAACTTCAGCAGAATTCCTAGGACAATGGAAGAGTTCCGAAGCATTTTTAAACTTCAGCGGAATTCCGAGAACAATGGAAGAGTTCCGAAGCATTTTTAAACGTCAGCGGAATTCCGAGAACAATGGAAGAGTTCTGAAGCATTTTTAAACGTCAGCGGAATTTTGAAAACAATGAAAGACTTCCGAAGCATTTTTAAACTTCAGCGGAATTCCGAGAACAATGGAAGAGTTCCAAAGCATTTTTAAAAGTCAGCGGAATTCCGAGAACAATAGAAGAGTTGTGAAACATTTTCAAGCGTCAGCGGAATTCCGAGAACAATGGAAGAGTTCTGATGCATTTTTAAACTTCAGCAGAATTCCTAGGACAATGGAAGAGTTCCGAAGCATTTTTAAACTTCAGCGGAATTCCGAGAACAATGGAAGAGTTCCGAAGCATTTTTAAACGTCAGCGGAATTCCGAGAACAATGGAAGAGTTCTGAAGCATTTTTAAACGTCAGCGGAATTTTGAAAACAATGAAAGACTTCCGAAGCATTTTTAAACGTCAGCGGAATTCTGAGAAGAATGGAAGAGTTCCGAAGCATTTTTAAACTTCAGCAGAATTCCGAGAACAATGGAAGAGTTCCGAAGCATTTTTAAAAGTCAGCAGAATACCGAGAACAATGGAAGAGTTGTGAAGCATTTTTAAATGTCAACGGAATTCCAGAACAATGGAAGAGTTCCGAAGCATTTTTAAATGTCAGCAGAATTCCGAGAACAATGGAAGAGTTCCGAAGCATTTTTATATGTCTGCAGAATTCTGAGAACAATGGAAGAGTTCCAAAGCATTTTTAAATGTCAGCGGAATTCTGAAAACAGTGGAAGAGTTCCGAAGCATTTTTAAACTTCAGCGGAATTCCGAGAACAATGGAAGAGTTCCAAAGCATTTTTAAAAGTCAGCGGAATTCCGAGAACAATAGAAGAGTTGTGAAACATTTTCAAGCGTCAGCGGAATTTCGAGAACAATGGAAGAGTTCCAAAGCATTTTTAAACTTCAGCAGAATTCCGAGAACAATGGAAGAGTTCCGAAGCATTCTTAAACTTCAGCAGAATTCCGAGAACAATGGAAGAGTTCCGAAGCATTTTTAAAAGTCAGCGGAATTCCGAGAACAATAGAAGAGTTGTGAAGCAATTTAAAGCGTCAGCGGAATTCTGAGAACAATAGAAGAGTTCCGAAGCATTTTTAAACGTCAGCGGAATTCCGAGAACAATGGAAGAGTTCTTAAGCATTTTTAAACATCAGCGGAATGCCGAGAACAATGCAAGATTTCCGAAGCATTTTTATATGTCAGCGGAATTCCGAGAACATTGGAAGAGTACCAAAGCATTTTAAAACGTCAGTGGAATTCCGAGAACAATGGAAGAGTTCCGATGCATTTTTAAACTTCAGCAGAATTCCTAGGACAATGGAAGAGTTCCGAAGCATTTTTAAACTTCAGCGGAATTCCGAGAACAATGGAAGAGTTCCGAAGCATTTTTAAACGTCAGCGGAATTCCGAGAACAATGGAAGAGTTCTGAAGCATTTTTAAACGTCAGCGGAATTTTGAAAACAATGAAAGACTTCCGAAGCATTTTTAAACGTCAGCGGAATTCTGAGAAGAATGGAAGAGTTCCGAAGCATTTTTAAACTTCAGCAGAATTCCGAGAACAATGGAAGAGTTCCGAATCATTTTTAAACTTCATCGGAATTACGAGAACAATGGAAGAGATCCGAAGCATTTTTAAATATGAGCAGAATTCCGAGAACAATGGAAGAGATTTTAAGCATTTTTAAACGTCAGCGGAATTTTGAAAATAATGAAAGACTTCCGAAGCATTTTTAAACGTCAGCGGAATTCTGAGAAGAATGGAAGAGTTCCCAAGCATTTTTAAACTTCAGCAGAATTCCGAGAACAATCGAAGAGTTCCGAAGCATTTTTAAACTTCAGCGGAATTCCGAGAACAATGGAAGATTTCCGAAGCAATTTTAAACGTCAGCGGAATTCTGAGAAGAATGGAAGAGTTGCGAAGCATTTTTAAACTTCAGCAGAATTCCGAGAACAATGGAAGAGTTCCGAAGCATTTTTAAACTTCAGTAGAATTTGTAGAACAATGGAAGAGTTCCGAAGCATTTTTAAATGTCAGCGGAATTCTGAGAACAATGGAAGAGTTCCGAAGCATTTTTAATCTTCAGCATAATTCCGAGAACAATGGAAGAGTTCCGAAGCATATTTAAACTTCAGCGGAATTCCGAGAACAATGGAAGAGTTCTGAAGCATTTTTAAAAGTCAGCGGAATACCGAGAACAATAGAAGAGTTGTGAAGCATTTTTAAACGTCAGCGGAATTCCGAGAACAATGGAAGAGTTCCGAAGCATTTTTAAACTTCACCCGAATGCCGAGAACAATGGAAGAGTTCCGATGCATTTTTAAACTTCAGCAGAATTTCTAGAACAATGGAAGAGTTCCGAAGCATTTTTAAACTTCAGCGGAATTCCGAGAACAATGGAAGAGTTCCGAAGCATTTTTAAACGTCAGCGGAATTCCGAGAACAATGGAAGTGTTCTGAAGCATTTTTAAACGTCAGCGGAATTCTGAGAATAATGGAAGAGTTCCGAAGCATTTTTAAACTTCAGCAGAATTCCGAGAACAATGTAAGAGTTCCGAAGCATTTTTAAACTTCAGCGGAATTTGGAGAACAAAGGAAGAGTTCCGAAGCATTTTTAAAAGTCAGCGGAATTCCGAGAACAATGGAAGAGTTCCGAAGCATTTTTAAACTTCAGCAGAATTCCGAGAACAATGGAAGAGTTCCGAAGCATTTTTAAACGTCAGCGGAATTCTGAGAACAATGGAAGTTTTCCGAAGCATTTTTAAACGTCAGCGGAATTCTGAGAACAATGGAAGAGTTCCGAAGCATTTTTAAACTTCAGCAGAATTCCAAGAACAATGGAAGAGTTCCGAAGCATTTTTAAACTTCAGCTGAATTTGGAGAACAAAGGAAGAGTTCCGAAGCATTTTTAAAAGTCAGCGGAATTCCGAGAACAATGGAAGAGTTCCGAAGCATTTTTAAACTTCAGCAGAATTCCGAGAACAATGGAAGAGTTGTGAAGCATTTTTAAACGTCAGCGGAATTGCGAGAACAATGGAAGAGTTCCGAAGCATTTTTAAACTTCTGCGGAATTCCGAGAACAATGGAAGAGTTCCAAAGCATTCTTAAACTTCTGCGGAATTCTGACAACAATGTAAGAGTTCCGAAGCATTTTTAAACTTCACTGGAATTCCGAGAACAATGGAAGAGTTCCGAAGCATTTTTAAACTTCAGCGGAATTCCGAGAACAATGGAAGAGTTCCGAAGCATTTTTAAAAGTCAGCGGAATAGCGACAAAAATGGAAGAGTTGTGAAGCATTTTTAAACGTCAGCGGAATTCCGAGAACAATGGAAGAGTTCCAAAGCATTTTTAAATGTCAGCGGAATTCCGAGTACAATGGAAGAGTTCCGAAGCATTTTTGAATGTCAGCAGAATTCCGAGAACAATGGAAGAGTTCCAAAGCATTTTTAAATGTCAGCGGAATTCTGAAAACAATGGAAGAGTTCCAAAGCATTTTTAAACTTCAGCAGAATTCCGAGAACAATGGAAGTGTTCCGAAGCATTCTTAAACTTCATCGGAATTCCGAGAACAATGGAAGAGTTCCGAAGCATTTTTAAAAGTCAGCGGAATTCTGAGAACAATGGAAGAGTTCCGAAGCATTTTTAAACTTCAAAACTTCAGCAGATTTCCGAGAACAATGGAAGAGTTCTGAAGCATTCTTAAACTTCAGCGGAATTTCGAGAACAATGGAAGAGTTCCGAAGCATTTTTAAACTTCACTGGAATTCCGAGAACAATGGAAGAGTTCCGAAGCATATTTAAACGTCAGCGGAATTCTTAGAACAATGGAAGAGTTGTGAAGCATTTTTAAACGTCAGCGGAATTTGGAGAACAATCGAAGAGTTCCGAAGCATTTTTAAACCTCAGCGGAATTCCGAGAACAATGGAAGAGTTCCGAAGTATATTTAAACTTCAGCGGAATTCCGCGAACAATGGAATAGTTCCGAAGCATTTTTAAAAGTCAGCAGAATACCGAGAACAATGGAAGAGTTGTGAAGCATTTTTAAACGTCAGCGGAATTCCAGAACAATGGAAGAGTTCCGAAGCATTTTTAAATGTCAGCAGAATTCCGAGAACAATGGAAGAGTTCCGAAGCATTTTTATATGTCTGCAGAATTCTGAGAACAATGGAAGAGTTCCAAAGCATTTTTAAATGTCAGTGGAATTCTGAAAACAGTGGAAGAGTTCCGAAGCATTTTTAAACTTCAGCGGAATTCCGAGAACAATGGAAGAGTTCCAAAGCATTTTTAAAAGTCAGCGGAATTCCGAGAACAATAGAAGAGTTGTGAAACATTTTCAAGTGTCAGCGGAATTCCGAGAACAATGGAAGTGTTCCAAAGCATTTTTAAACTTCAGCAGAATTCCGAGAACAATGGAAGAGTTCTTAAGCATTTTTAAACATCAGCGGAATGCCGAGAACAATGCAAGATTTCCGAAGCATTTTTATATGTCAGCGGAATTCCGAGAACATTGGAAGAGTACCGAAGCATTTTAAAACGTCAGCGGAATTCCGAGAACAATGGAAGAGTTCCGATGCATTTTTAAACTTCAGCAGAATTCCTAGAACAATGGAAGAGTTCCGAAGCATTTTTAAACTTCAGCGGAATTCCGAGAACAATGGAAGAGTTCCGAAGCATTTTTAAACGTCAGCGGAATTCCGAGAACAATGGAAGAGTTCTGAAGCATTTTTAAACGTCAGCGGAATTTTGAAAACAATGAAAGACTTCCGAAGCATTTTTAAACGTCAGCGGAATTCTGAGAAGTATGGAAGAGTTCCGAAGCATTTTTAAACTTCAGCAGAATTCCGAGAACAATGGAAGAGTTTCGAATCATTTTTAAAATTCAGCGGAATTACGAGAACAATGGAAGAGATCCGAAGCATTTTTAAATATGAGCAGAATTCCGAGAACAATGGAAGAGATTTTAAACATTTTTAAACTTCAGTGGAATTCCGAGAACAATAGAAGAGTTCCGAAGCATTTTTAAACTTCAGCAGAATTCCTAGAAGAATGGAAGAGTTCCGATGCAGTTTTAAACTTCAGCGGAATTCCGAGAACAATGGAAGATTTCCGAAGCATTTTTAAACGTCAGCGGAATTCTGAGAAGAATGGAAGAGTTGCGAAGCATTTTTAAACTTCAGCAGAATTCCGAGAACAATGGAAGAGTTCCGAAGCATTTTTAAACTTCAGCAGAATTTGTAGAACAATGGAAGAGTTCCGAAGCATTTTTAAATGTCAGCGGAATTCTGAGAACAATGGAAGAGTTCCGAAGCATTTTTAATCTTCAGCATAATTCCGAGAACAATGGAAGAGTTCCGAAGCATATTTAAACTTCAGCGGAATTCCGAGAACAATGGAAGAGTTCTGAAGCATTTTTAAAAGTCAGCGGAATACCGAGAACAATAGAAGAGTTGTGAAGCATTTTTAAACGTCAGCGGAATTCCGAGAACAATGGAAGTGTTCTGAAGCATTTTTAAACGTCAGCGGAATTCTGAGAACAATGGAAGAGTTCCGAAGCATTTTTAAACTTCAGCAGAATTCCGAGAACAATGTAAGAGTTCCGAAGCATTTTTAAACTTCAGCGGAATTTGGAGAACAAAGGAAGAGTTCCGAAGCATTTTTAAAAGTCAGCGGAATTCCGAGAACAATGGAAGAGTTCCGAAGCATTTTTAAACTTCAGCGGAATTTGGAGAACAAAGGAAGAGTTCCGAAGCATTTTTAAAAGTCAGCGGAATTCTGAGAACAATGGAAGAGTTCCGAAGCATTTTTAAACTTCAGCAGAATTCCGAGAACAATGGAAGAGTTGTGAAGCATTTTTAAACGTCAGCGGAATTCCGAGAACAATGGAAGAGTTCCGAAGCATTTTTAAATGTCAGCGGAATTCTGAGAACAATGGAAGAGTTCCGAAGCATTTTTAATCTTCAGCATAATTCCGAGAACATTGGAAGAGTTCCGAAGCATTTTTAAACGTCAGCGGAATTCCGAGAACAATGGAAGAGTTCTGAAGCATTTTTAAACGTCAGCGGAATTTTGAAAACAATGAAAGACTTCCGAAGCATTTTTAAACATCAGCGGAATTCTGTGAAGAATGGAAGAGTTCCGAAGCATTTTTAAAAGTCAGCGGAATTCCGAGAACAATAGAAGAGTTGTGAAGCAATTTAAAGCGTCAGCGGAATTCTGAGAACAATAGAAGAGTTCCGAAGCATTTTTAAACGTCAGCGGAATTCCGAGAACATTGGAAGAGTTCTTAAGCATTTTTAAACATCAGCGGAATGCCGAGAACAATGCAAGATTTCCGAAGCATTTTTATATGTCAGCGGAATTCCGAGAACATTGGAAGAGTACCGAAGCATTTTAAAACGTCAGCGGAATTCCGAGAACAATGGAAGAGTTCCGATGCATTTTTAAACTTCAGCAGAATTCCTAGAACAATGGAAGAGTTCCGAAGCATTTTTAAACTTCAGCGGAATTCCGAGAACAATGGAAGAGTTCCGAAGCATTTTTAAACGTCAGCGGAATTCCGAGAACAATGGAAGAGTTCTGAAGCATTTTTAAATGTCAGCGGAATTTTGAAAACAATGAAAGACTTCCGAAGCATTTTTAAACGTCAGCGGAATTCTGAGAAGAATGGAAGAGTTCCGAAGCATTTTTAAACTTCAGCAGAATTCCGAGAACAATGGAAGAGTTCTTAAGCATTTTTAAACATCAGCGGAATGCCGAGAACAATGCAAGATTTCCGAAGCATTTTTATATGTCAGCGGAATTCCGAGAACATTGGAAGAGTACCGAAGCATTTTAAAACGTCAGCGGAATTCCGAGAACAATGGAAGAGTTCCGATGCATTTTTAAACTTCAGCAGAATTCCTAGAACAATGGAAGAGTTCCGAAGCATTTTTAAACTTCAGCGGAATTCCGAGAACAATGGAAGAGTTCCGAAGCATTTTTAAACGTCAGCGGAATTCCGAGAACAATGGAAGAGTTCTGAAGCATTTTTAAATGTCAGCGGAATTTTGAAAACAATGAAAGACTTCCGAAGCATTTTTAAACGTCAGCGGAATTCTGAGAAGAATGGAAGAGTTCCGAAGCATTTTTAAACTTCAGCAGAATTCCGAGAACAATGGAAGAGTTCCGAATCATTTTTAAAATTCAGCGGAATTACGAGAACAATGGAAGAGATCCGAAGCATTTTTAAATATGAGCAGAATTCCGAGAACAATGGAAGAGATTTTAAGCATTTTTAAACTTCAGTGGAATTCCGAGAACAATAGAAGAGTTCCGAAGCATTTTTAAACTTCAGCAGAATTCCTAGAAGAATGGAAGAGTTCCGATGCAGTTTTAAACTTCAGCGGAATTCCGAGAACAATGGAAGATTTCCGAAGCATTTTTAAACGTCAGCGGAATTCTGAGAAGAATGGAAGAGTTGCGAAGCATTTTTAAACTTCAGCAGAATTCCGAGAACAATGGAAGAGTTCCGAAGCATTTTTAAACTTCAGCAGAATTTGTAGAACAATGGAAGAGTTCCGAAGCATTTTTAAATGTCAGCGGAATTCTGAGAACAATGGAAGAGTTCCGAAGCATTTTTAATCTTCAGCATAATTCCGAGAACAATGGAAGAGTTCCGAAGCATATTTAAACTTCAGCGGAATTCCGAGAACAATGGAAGAGTTCTGAAGCATTTTTAAAAGTCAGCGGAATACCGAGAACAATAGAAGAGTTGTGAAGCATTTTTAAACGTCAGCGGAATTCCGAGAACAATGGAAGTGTTCTGAAGCATTTTTAAACGTCAGCGGAATTCTGAGAACAAAGGAAGAGTTCCGAAGCATTTTTAAACTTCAGCAGAATTCCGAGAACAATGTAAGAGTTCCGAAGCATTTTTAAACTTCAGCGGAATTTGGAGAACAAAGGAAGAGTTCCGAAGCATTTTTAAAAGTCAGCGGAATTCCGAGAACAATGGAAGAGTTCCGAAGCATTTTTAAACTTCAGCGGAATTTGGAGAACAAAGGAAGAGTTCCGAAGCATTTTTAAAAGTCAGCGGAATTCTGAGAACAATGGAAGAGTTCCGAAGCATTTTTAAACTTCAGCAGAATTCCGAGAACAATGGAAGAGTTGTGAAGCATTTTTAAACGTCAGCGGAATTCCGAGAACAATGGAAGAGTTCCGAAGCATTTTTAAATGTCAGCGGAATTCAGAGAACAATGGAAGAGTTCCGAAGCATTTTTAATCTTCAGCATAATTCCGAGAACAATGGAAGAGTTCCGAAGCATTTTTAAACGTCAGCGGAATTCCGAGAACAATGGAAGAGTTCTGAAGCATTTTTAAACGTCAGCGGAATTTTGAAAACAATGAAAGACTTCCGAAGCATTTTTAAACATCAGCGGAATTCTGAGAAGAATGGAAGAGTTCCGAAGCATTTTTAAAAGTCAGCGGAATTCCGAGAACAATAGAAGAGTTGTGAAGCAATTTAAAGCGTCAGCGGAATTCTGAGAACAATAGAAGAGTTCCGAAGCATTTTTAAACGTCAGCGGAATTCCGAGAACAATGGAAGAGTTCTGAAGCATTTTTAAACGTCAGCGGAATTTTGAAAACAATGAAAGACTTCCGAAGCATTTTTAAACGTCAGCGGAATTCTGAGAAGAATGGAAGAGTTCCGAAGCATTTTTAAACTTCAGCAGAATTCCGAGAACAATGGAAGAGTTCTTAAGCATTTTTAAACATCAGCGGAATGCCGAGAACAATGCAAGATTTCCGAAGCATTTTTATATGTCAGCGGAATTCCGAGAACATTGGAAGAGTACCGAAGCATTTTAAAACGTCAGCGGAATTCCGAGAACAATGGAAGAGTTCCGATGCATTTTTAAACTTCAGCAGAATTCCTAGAACAATGGAAGAGTTCCGAAGCATTTTTAAATGTCAGCGGAATTCTGAGAACAATGGAAGAGTTCCGAAGCATTTTTAATCTTCAGCATAATTCCGAGAACAATGGAAGAGTTCCGAAGCATATTTAAACTTCAGCGGAATTCCGAGAACAATGGAAGAGTTCTGAAGCATTTTTAAAAGTCAGCGGAATACCGAGAACAATAGAAGAGTTGTGAAGCATTTTTAAACGTCAGCGGAATTCCGAGAACAATGGAAGTGTTCTGAAGCATTTTTAAACGTCAGCGGAATTCTGAGAACAATGGAAGAGTTCCGAAGCATTTTTAAACTTCAGCAGAATTCCGAGAACAATGTAAGAGTTCCGAAGCATTTTTAAACTTCAGCGGAATTTGGAGAACAAAGGAAGAGTTCCGAAGCATTTTTAAAAGTCAGCGGAATTCCGAGAACAATGGAAGAGTTCCGAAGCATTTTTAAACTTCAGCGGAATTTGGAGAACAAAGGAAGAGTTCCGAAGCATTTTTAAAAGTCAGCGGAATTCTGAGAACAATGGAAGAGTTCCGAAGCATTTTTAAACTTCAGCAGAATTCCGAGAACAATGGAAGAGTTGTGAAGCATTTTTAAACGTCAGCGGAATTCCGAGAACAATGGAAGAGTTCCGAAGCATTTTTAAATGTCAGCGGAATTCTGAGAACAATGGAAGAGTTCCGAAGCATTTTTAATCTTCAGCATAATTCCGAGAACAATGGAAGAGTTCCGAAGCATTTTTAAACGTCAGCGGAATTCCGAGAACAATGGAAGAGTTCTGAAGCATTTTTAAACGTCAGCGGAATTTTGAAAACAATGAAAGACTTCCAAAGCATTTTTAAACATCAGCGGAATTCTGAGAAGAATGGAAGAGTTCCGAAGCATTTTTAAACTTCAGCAGAATTCCGAGAACAATGGAAGAGTTCCGAATCATTTTTAAACTTCAGCGGAATTACGAGAACAATGGAAGAGATCCGAAGCATTTTTAAATATGAGCAGAATTCCGAGAACAATGGAAGAGATTTTAAGCATTTTTAAACTTCAGTGGAATTCCGAGAACAATAGAAGAGTTCCGAAGCATTTTTAAACTTCGCCCGAATTCCGAGAACAATGGAAGAGTTCCGATGCATTTTTAAACTTCAGCAGAATTCCTAGAAGAATGGAAGAGTTCCGAAGCATTTTTAAACTTCAGTGGAATTCCGAGAACAATGGAAGATTTCCGAAGCATTTTTAAACGTCAGCGGAATTCTGAGAAGAATGGAAGAGTTGCGAAGCATTTTTAAACTTCAGCAGAATTCCGAGAACAATGGAAGAGTTCCGAAGCATTTTTAAACTTCAGAATTTGTAGAACAATGGAAGAGTTCCGATGCATTTTTAAATGTCAGCGGAATTCTGAGAACAATGGAAGAGTTCCGAAGCATTTTTAATCTTCAGCATAATTCCGAGAACAATGGAAGAGTTCCGAAGCATATTTAAACTTCAGCGGAATTCCGAGAACAATGGAAGAGTTCTGAAGCATTTTTAAAAGTCAGCGGAATACCGAGAACAGTAGAAGAGTTGTGAAGCATTTTTAAACGTCAGCGGAATTCCGAGAACAATGGAAGTGTTCTGAAGCATTTTTAAACGTCAGCGGAAGTCTGAGAACAATGGAAGAGTTCCAAAGCATTTTTAAACTTCAGCAGAATTCCGAGAACAATGGAAGAGTTCCGAAGCATTTTTAAACTTCAGCGGAATTTGGAGAACAAAGGAAGAATTCCAAAGCATTTTTAAAAGTCAGCGGAATTCCGAGAACAATGGAAGAGTTCCGAAGCATTTTTAAACTTCAGCAGAATTCCGAGAACAATGGAAGAGTTCCGAAGTATTTTTAAACATCAGCGGAATTCTGAGAACAATGGAAGTTTTCCGAAGCATTTTTAAACGTCAGCGGAATTCTGAGAACAATGGAAGAGTTCCGAAGCATTTTTAAACTTCAGTAGAATTCCGAGAACAATGGAAGAGTTCCGAAGCATTTTTAAACTTCAGCTGAATTTGGAGAACAAAGGAAGAGTTCCGAAGCATTTTTAAAAGTCAGCGGAACTCCGAGAACAATGGAAGAGTTCCGAAGCATTTTTAAACTTCAGCAGAATTCCGAGAACAATGGAAGAGTTGTGAAGCATTTTTAAACGTCAGCGGAATTCCGAGAACAATGGAAGAGTTCCGAAGCATTTTTAAACTTCTGCGGAATTCCGAGAACAATGGAAGAGTTCCAAAGCATTCTTAAACTTCTGCGGAATTCCGAGAACAATGGAAGAGTTCCAAAGCATTTTTAAATGTCAGCGGAATTCTGAAAACAATGGAAGAGTTCCGAAGCATTTTTAAACTTCAGCGGAATTCCGAGAACAATGGAAGAGTTCTGAAGCATTTTTAAATGTCAGCGGAATTTTGAAAACAATGAAAGATTTCCGAAGCATTTTTAAACTTCAGCAGAATTCCGAGAACAATAAAAGAGTTCCGAAGCATTTTTAAACTTCAGCGGAATTTGGAGAACAAAGGAAGAGTTCCGAAGCATTTTTAAAAGTCAGCGGAATTCCGAGAACAATGGAAGAGTTCCGAAGCATTTTTAAACTTCAGCGGAATTTGGAGAACAAAGGAAGAGTTCCGAAGCATTTTTAAAAGTCAGCGGAATTCTGAGAACAATGGAAGAGTTCCGAAGCATTTTTAACCTTCAGCAGAATTCCGAGAACAATGGAAGAGTTGTGAAGCATTTTTAAACGTCAGCGGAATTCCGAGAACAATGGAAGAGTTCCGAAGCATTTTTAAATGTCAGCGGAATTCTGAGAAGAATGGAAGAGTTCCGAAGCATTTTTAATCTTCAGCATAATTCCGAGAACAATGGAAGAGTTCCGAAGCATTTTTAAACGTCAGCGGAATTCCGAGAACAATGGAAGAGTTCTGAAGCATTTTTAAACGTCAGCGGAATTTTGAAAACAATGAAAGACTTCCGAAGCATTTTTAAACATCAGCGGAATTCTGAGAAGAATGGAAGAGTTCCGAAGCATTTTTAAACTTCAGCAGAATTCCGAGAACAATGGAAGAGTTCCGAATCATTTTTAAACTTCAGCGGAATTACGAGAACAATGGAAGAGATCCGAAGCATTTTTAAATATGAGCAGAATTCCGAGAACAATGGAAGAGATTTTAAGCATTTTTAAACTTCAGTGGAATTCCGAGAACAATAGAAGAGTTCCGAAGCATTTTTAAACTTCGCCCGAATTCCGAGAACAATGGAAGAGTTCCGATGCATTTTTAAACTTCAGCAGAATTCCTAGAAGAATGGAAGAGTTCCGAAGCATTTTTAAACTTCAGTGGAATTCCGAGAACAATGGAAGATTTCCGAAGCATTTTTAAACGTCAGCGGAATTCTGAGAAGAATGGAAGAGTTGCGAAGCATTTTTAAACTTCAGCAGAATTCCGAGAACAATGGAAGAGTTCCGAAGCATTTTTAAACTTCAGAATTTGTAGAACAATGGAAGAGTTCCGATGCATTTTTAAATGTCAGCGGAATTCTGAGAACAATGGAAGAGTTCCGAAGCATTTTTAATCTTCAGCATAATTCCGAGAACAATGGAAGAGTTCCGAAGCATATTTAAACTTCAGCGGAATTCCGAGAACAATGGAAGAGTTCTGAAGCATTTTTAAAAGTCAGCGGAATACCGAGAACAGTAGAAGAGTTGTGAAGCATTTTTAAACGTCAGCGGAATTCCGAGAACAATGGAAGTGTTCTGAAGCATTTTTAAACGTCAGCGGAATTCTGAGAACAATGGAAGAGTTCCAAAGCATTTTTAAACTTCAGCAGAATTCCGAGAACAATGGAAGAGTTCCGAAGCATTTTTAAACTTCAGCGGAATTTGGAGAACAAAGGAAGAATTCCAAAGCATTTTTAAAAGTCAGCGGAATTCCGAGAACAATGGAAGAGTTCCGAAGCATTTTTAAACTTCAGCAGAATTCCGAGAACAATGGAAGAGTTCCGAAGTATTTTTAAACATCAGCGGAATTCTGAGAACAATGGAAGTTTTCCGAAGCATTTTTAAACGTCAGCGGAATTCTGAGAACAATGGAAGAGTTCCGAAGCATTTTTAAACTTCAGTAGAATTCCGAGAACAATGGAAGAGTTCCGAAGCATTTTTAAACTTCAGCTGAATTTGGAGAACAAAGGAAGAGTTCCGAAGCATTTTTAAAAGTCAGCGGAACTCCGAGAACAATGGAAGAGTTCCGAAGCATTTTTAAACTTCAGCAGAATTCCGAGAACAATGGAAGAGTTGTGAAGCATTTTTAAACGTCAGCGGAATTCCGAGAACAATGGAAGAGTTCCGAAGCATTTTTAAACTTCTGCGGAATTCCGAGAACAATGGAAGAGTTCCAAAGCATTCTTAAACTTCTGCGGAATTCCGAGAACAATGGAAGAGTTCCAAAGCATTTTTAAATGTCAGCGGAATTCTGAAAACAATGGAAGAGTTCCGAAGCATTTTTAAACTTCAGCGGAATTCCGAGAACAATGGAAGAGTTCTGAAGCATTTTTAAATGTCAGCGGAATTTTGAAAACAATGAAAGATTTCCGAAGCATTTTTAAACTTCAGCAGAATTCCGAGAACAATAAAAGAGTTCCGAAGCATTTTTAAACTTCAGCGGAATTTGGAGAACAAAGGAAGAGTTCCGAAGCATTTTTAAAAGTCAGCGGAATTCCGAGAACAATGGAAGAGTTCCGAAGCATTTTTAAACTTCAGCAGAATTCCGAGAACAATGGAAGAGTTGTGAAGCATTTTTAAACGTCAGCGGAATTCCGAGAACAATGGAAGAGTTCCGAAGCATTTTTAAATGTCAGCGGAATTCTGAGAACAATGGAAGAGTTCCGAAGCATTTTTAATCTTCAGCATAATTCCGAGAACAATGGAAGAGTTCCGAAGCATATTTAAACTTCAGCGGAATTCCGAGAACAATGGAAGAGTTCCGAAGCATTTTTAAAAGTCAGCGGAATAGCGACAAAAATGGAAGAGTTGTGAAGCATTTTTAAACGTCAGCGGAATTCCGAGAACAATGGAAGAGTTCCGTAGCATTTTTAAATGTCAGCGGAATTACGAGTACAATGGAAGAGTTCCGAAGCATTTTTGAATGTCAGCAGAATTCCAAGAACAATGGAAGAGTTCCAAAGCATTTTTAAATGTCAGCGGAATTCTGAAAACAATGGAAGAGTTCCGAAGCATTTTTAAACTTCAGCAGAATTCCGAGAACAATGGAAGAGTTCCGAAGCATTCTTAAACTTCATCGGAATTCCGAGAACATTGGAAGAGTTCCGAAGCATTTTTAAAAGTCAGCGGAATTCAGAGAACAATAGAAGAGTTGTGAAGCATTTTTAAGCGTCAGCGGAATTCCGAGAACAATGGAAGAGTTCCGAAGCATATTTAAATTTCAAAACTTCAGCAGATTTCCGAGAACAATGGAAGAGTTCTGAAGCATTCTTAAACTTCAACGGAATTACGAGAACAATGGAAGAGTTCCGAAGCATTTTTAAAAGTCAGGGGAATTCCGAGAACAATAGAAGAGCTGTGAAGCAATTTTAAGCGTCAGCGGAATTCCGAGAACAATGGAAGAGTTCCGAAGCATTTTTAAACTTCAGCGGAATTCCTGGAACAATGGAAGAGTTCCAAAGCATTTTTAAAAGTCAGCAGAATTCCGAGAACACTAGAAGGGTACCAAAGCATATATAAACTTCAGCGGAATTCTGAGAACAATGTAAGAGTTCCGAAGCATTTTTAAACTTCACTGGAATTCCGAGAACAATGGAAGAGTTCCGAAGCATTTTTAAACATCAGCGGAATTCCGAGAACAATGGAAGAGTTCTGAAGCATTTTTAAACGTCAGTGGAATTTTGAAAACAATGGAAGATTTCCGAAGCATTTTTGAACGTCAGCGGAATTAAGAGAACAATGGAAGAGTTGTGAAGCATTTTTAAATGTCAGCGGAATTTGGAGAACAATCGAAGAGTTCCGAAGCATTTTTAAACCTCAGCGGAATTCCGAGAACAATGGAAGAGTTCCGAAGCATACTTAAACTTCAGCGGAATTCCGCGAACAATGGAAGAGTTCCGAAGCATTTTTAAAAGTCAGCAGAATACCGAGAACAATGGAAGAGTTGTGAAGCATTTTTAAACATCAGCGGAATTCCAGAACAATGGAAGAGTTCCGAAGCATTTTTAAATGTCAGCAGAATTCCGAGAACAATGGAAGAGTTCCGAAGCATTTTTATATGTCTGCAGAATTCTGAGAACAATGGAAGAGTTCCAAAGCATTTTTAAATGTCAGCGGAATTCTGAAAACAATGGAAGAGTTCCGAAGCATTTTTAAACTTCAGCAGAATTCCGAGAACAATGGAAGAGTTCCGAAGCATTCTTGAACTTCTGCGGAATTCCGAGAACAATGGAAGAGTTCCAAAGCATTTTTAAAAGTCAGCGGAATTCCGAGAACAATAGAAGAGTTGTGAAACACTTTCAAGCTTCAGCGGAATTCCGAGAACAACGGAAGAGTTCCAAAGCATTTTTAAACTTCAGCAGAATTCCGAGAACAATGGAAGAATTCCGAAGCATTCTTAAACTTCAGCGGAATTCCGAGAACAATGGAAGAGTTCCGAAGCATTTTTAAAAGTCCGCGAAATTCCGAGAACACTGGAAGAGTTATGAAACATTTTTAAACGTCAGCGGAATTCCGAGAACAATGGAAGAGTTCCGAAGCATTTTTAAATGTCAGCGGAATTCTGAGAACAATGGAAGAGTTCCGAAGCATTTTTAAACTTCAGCGGAATTTTGAGAACAATGGAAGAGTTCCGAAGCATTTTTAAAACTCCGCGAAATTCCGAGAACAATGGAAGAGTTAGAAACATTTTTAAATGTCAGCGGAATTCCGAGAACAATGGAAGAGTTCCGAAGCATTTTTAAATGTCATCGGAATTCTGAGAACAATGGAAGGGTTCCGAAGCATTTTTAAACTTCAGCAGAATTCCGAGAACAATGGAAGAGTTTCGAAGCATATTTAAACTTCAGCGGAATTCTGAGAACAATGGAAGAGTTCCGAAGCATTTTTAAAAGTCAGGGGAATACCGAGAACAATGGAAGAGTTGTGAAGCATTTTTAAACGTCAACGGAATTCCGAGAAAAAAGGAAGAGTTCCGAAGCATTTTTATATGTCAGCGGAATTTCGAGAACAATGGAAGAGTTCCGACTCATTTTTAAACTTCAGCGGAATTACGAGAACAATGGAAGGGTTCCGAAGCATTTTTAAACATCAGCAGAATTCCGAGAACAATGGAAGAGTTTTTAAGCATTTTTAAACGTCAGTGGAATTCCAAAAACAATGGAAGAGTTCCGAAGCATTTTTAAACATCAGCAGAATTCTGAGAACAATGGAAGTGTTCCAAAGCATTTTTAAACTTCAGCAGAATTCCTAGAACAATGGAAGAGTTCAGAAGCATTTTTAAACTTCAGTAGAATTCCGAGAACAATGGAAGAGTTCCGAAGCATATTTAAACTTCAGCGGAATACCGAGAACAATAGAAGAGTTGTGAAGCATTTTTAAACGTCAGCGGAATTCCGAGAACAATGGAAGAGTTCTGAAGCATTTTTAAACTTCACCCGAATTCCGAGAACAATGGAAGAGTTCGGATGCATTTTTAAACTTCAGCAGAATTCCTAGAACAATGGAAGAGTTCCGAAGCATTTTTAAACTTCAGCGGAATTCCGAGAACAATGGAAGAGTTCCGAAGCATTTTTAAAAGTCAGCGGAATTCCGAGAACAATGGAAGAGTTCCGAAGCATTTTTAAATGTCAGCGGAATTCTGAGAACAATGGAAGAGTTACGAAGCATTTTTAATCTTCAGCATAATTCCGAGAACAATGGAAGAGTTTCGAAGCATTTTTAAAAGTCAGCGGAATTCCGAGAACAATGGAAGAGTTGTGAAGCATTTTTAAACATCAGCGGAATTCTGAGAACAATGGAAGAGTTCCGAAGCATTTTTAATCTTCAGCATAATTCCGAGAACAATGGAAGAGTTCCGAAGCATATTTAAACTTCAGCGGAATTCCGAGAACAATGGAAGAGTTCCGAAGCATTTTTAAAAGTCAGCGAAATACCGAGAAAAATGGAAGAGTTGTGAAGCATTTTTAAACGTCAGCGGAATTTTGAGAACAATGGAAGAGTTCCGAAGCATTTTTATATGTCAGCGGAATTACGAGAACAATGGAAAAGTTCCGAAGCATTTTTAAACTTCAGCGGAATTACGAGAACAATGGAAGAGTTCCGAAGCATTTTTAAACATCAGCAGAATTCCGAGAACAATGGAAGAGTTTTTAAGCATTTTTAAACGTCATTGGAATTCCGAAAACAATGGAAGAGTTCCGAAGCATTTTTAAACATCAGCGGAATTCTGAGAACAATGGAAGTGTTCCAAAACATTTTTAAATGTCAGCGGAATTCCGAGAACAATGGAAAAGTTCCGAAGCATTCTTAAACTTCTGCGGAATTCCGAGAACAATGGAAGAGTTCCAAAGCATTTTTAAAAGTCAGCGGAATTCCGAGAACAATAGAAGAGTTGTGAAACATTTTCAAGCATCAGCGGAATTCTGAGAACAATGGAAGAGTTCCAAAGCATTTTTAAACTTCAGCAGAATTCCTAGAACAATGGAAGAGTTCCGAAGCATTTTTAAACTTCAGCGGAATTCCGAGAACAATGGAAGAGTTCCAAAGCATTTTTAAACGTCAGAGGAATTCCGAGAACAATGGAAGAGTTCTGAAGCATTTTTAAATGTCAGCGGAATTTTGAAAACAATGAAAGATTTCCGAAGCATTTTTAAACTTCAGCAGAATTCCGAGAACAATGGAAGAGTTCCGAAGCATTTTTAAACTTCAGCGGAATTTGGAGAACAATGGAAGAGTTCCGAAGCATTTTTAAAAGTCAGCGGAATTCCGAGAACAATGGAAGAGTTCCGAAGCATTTTTAAACTTCAGCAGAATTCCGAGAACAATGGAAGAGTTGTGAAGCATTTTTAAACGTCAGCGGAATTCCGAGAACAATGGAAGAGTTCCGAAGCATTTTTAAATGTCAGCGGAATTCTGAGAACAATGGAAGAGTTCCGAAGCATTTTTAATCTTCAGCATAATTCCGAGAACAATGGAAGAGTTCCGAAGCATATATAAACTTCAGCGGAATTCCGAGAACAATGGAAGAGTTCCGAAGCATTTTTAAAAGTCAGCAGAATAGCGACAAAAATGGAAGAGTTGTGAAGCATTTTTAAACGTCAGCAGAATTCCGAGAAAAATGGAAGAGTTCCGAAGCATTTTTAAATGTCAGCGGAATTCCGAGTACAATGGAAGAGTTCCGAAGCATTTTTGAATGTCAGCAGAATTCCGAGAACAATGGAAGAGTTCCGAAGCATACTTAAACTTCATCGGAATTCCGAGAACAATGGAAGAGTTCCGAAGCATTTTTAAAAGTCAGCGGAATTCAGAGAACAATAGAAGAGTTGTGAAGCATTTTTAAGCGTCAGCGGAATTCCGAGAACAATGGAAGAGTTCCGAAGCATATTTAAATTTCAAAACTTCAGCAGATTTCCGAGAACAATGGAAGAGTTCTGAAGCATTCTTAAACTTCAGCGGAATTACGAGAACAATGGAAGAGTTCCGAAGCATTTTTAAAAGTCAGGTGAATTCCGAGAACAATAGAAGAGCTGTGAAGCAATTTTAAGCGTCAGCGGAATTCCGAGAACAATGGAAGAGTTCCGAAGCATTTTTAAACTTCAGCGGAATTCCTGGAACAATGGAAGAGTTCCGAAGCATTTTTAAAAGTCAGCAGAATTCCGAGAACACTAGAAGGGTACCAAAGCATATATAAACTTCAGCGGAATTCTGAGAACAATGTAAGAGTTCCGAAGCATTTTTAAACTTCACTGGAATTCCGAGAACAATGGAAGAGTTCCGAAGCATTTTTAAACATCAGCGGAATTCCGAGAACAATGGAAGAGTTCTGAAGCATTTTTAAACGTCAGTGGAATTTTGAAAACAATGGAAGATTTCGAAGCATTTTTGAACGTCAGCGGAATTCTGAGAACAATGGAAGAGTTGTGAAGCATTTTTAAACGTCAGCGGAATTTGGAGAACAATCGAAGAGTTCCGAAGCATTTTTAAACCTCAGCGGAATTCCGAGAACAATGGAAGAGTTCCGAAGCATACTTAAACTTCAGCGGAATTCTGCGAACAATGGAAGAGTTCCGAAGCATTTTTAAAAGTCAGCAGAATACCGAGAACAATGGAAGAGTTGTGAAGCATTTTTAAACGTCAGTGGAATTCCAGAACAATGGAAGAGTTCCGAAGCATTTTTAAATGTCAGCAGAATTCCGAGAACAATGGAAGAGTTCCGAAGCATTTTTATATGTCTGCAGAATTCTGAGAACAATGGAAGAGTTCCAAAGCATTTTTAAATGTCAGCGGAATTCTGAAAACAATGGAAGAGTTCCAAAGCATTTTTAAACTTCAGCAGAATTCTGAGAACAATGGAAAAGTTCAGAAGCATTCTTAAACTTCTGCGGAATTCCGAGAACAATGGAAGAGTTCCAAAGCATTTTTAAAAGTCAGCGGAATTCCGAGAACAATAGAAGAGTTTTGAAACATTTTCAAGCTTCAGCGGAATTCCGAGAACAACGGAAGAGTTCCAAAGCATTTTTAAACTTCAGCAGAATTCCGAGAACAATGGAAGAGTTCCGAAGCATTCTTAAACTTCAGCGGAATTCCGAGAACAATGGAAGAGTTCCGAAGCATTTTTAAAAGTCCGCGAAATTCCGAGAACAATGGAAGAGTTATGAAACATTTTTAAATGTCAGCGGAATTCCGAGAACAATGGAAGAGTTCCGAAGCATTTTTATATGTCAGCGGAATTTCGAGAACAATGGAAGAGTTCCGACGCATTTTTAAACTTCAGCGGAATTACGAGAACAATGGAAGAGTTCCAAAGCATTTTTAAACATCAGCAGAATTCCGAGAACAATGGAAGAGTTTTTAAGCATTTTTAAACGTCAGTGGAATTCCAAAAACAATGGAAGAGTTCCGAAGCATTTTTAAACATCAGCAGAATTCTGAGAACAATGGAAGTGTTCCAAAGCATTTTTAAACTTCAGCAGAATTCCTAGAACAATGGAAGAGTTCAGAAGCATTTTTAAACTTCAGTAGAATTCCGAGAACAATGGAAGAGTTCCGAAGCATATTTAAACTTCAGCGGAATACCGAGAACAATAGAAGAGTTGTGAAGCATTTTTAAACGTCAGCGGAATTCCGAGAACAATGGAAGAGTTCTGAAGCATTTTTAAACTTCACCCGAATTCCGAGAACAATGGAAGAGTTCGGATGCATTTTTAAACTTCAGCAGAATTCCTAGAACAATGGAAGAGTTCCGAAGCATTTTTAAACTTCAGCGGAATTCCGAGAACAATGGAAGAGTTCCGAAGCATTTTTAAAAGTCAGCGGAATTCCGAGAACAATGGAAGAGTTCCGAAGCATTTTTAAATGTCAGCGGAATTCTGAGAACAATGGAAGAGTTACGAAGCATTTTTAATCTTCAGCATAATTCCGAGAACAATGGAAGAGTTCCGAAGCATTTTTAAATGTCAGCAGAATTCCGAGAACAATGGAAGAGTTTTTAAGCATTTTTAAACGTCATTGGAATTCCGAAAACAATGGAAGAGTTCCGAAGCATTTTTAAACATCAGCGGAATTCTGAGAACAATGGAAGTGTTCCAAAACATTTTTAAATGTCAGCGGAATTCCGAGAACAATGGAAAAGTTCCGAAGCATTCTTAAACTTCTGCGGAATTCCGAGAACAATGGAAGAGTTCCAAAGCATTTTTAAAAGTCAGCGGAATTCCGAGAACAATAGAAGAGTTGTGAAACATTTTCAAGCATCAGCGGAATTCTGAGAACAATGGAAGAGTTCCAAAGCATTTTTAAACTTCAGCAGAATTCCTAGAACAATGGAAGAGTTCCGAAGCATTTTTAAACTTCAGCGGAATTCCGAGAACAATGGAAGAGTTCCGAAGCATTTTTAAACGTCAGAGGAATTCCGAGAACAATGGAAGAGTTCTGAAGCATTTTTAAATGTCAGCGGAATTTTGAAAACAATGAAAGATTTCCGAAGCATTTTTAAACTTCAGCAGAATTCCGAGAACAATGGAAGAGTTCCGAAGCATTTTTAAACTTCAGCGGAATTTGGAGAACAATGGAAGAGTTCCGAAGCATTTTTAAAAGTCAGCGGAATTCCGAGAACAATGGAAGAGTTCCGAAGCATTTTTAAACTTCAGCAGAATTCCGAGAACAATGGAAGAGTTGTGAAGCATTTTTAAACGTCAGCGGAATTCCGAGAACAATGGAAGAGTTCCGAAGCATTTTTAAATGTCAGCGGAATTCTGAGAACAATGGAAGAGTTCCGAAGCATTTTTAATCTTCAGCATAATTCCGAGAACAATGGAAGAGTTCAGAAGCATATATAAACTTCAGCGGAATTCCGAGAACAATGGAAGAGTTCCGAAGCATTTTTAAAAGTCAGCAGAATAGCGACAAAAATGGAAGAGTTGTGAAGCATTTTTAAACGTCAGCAGAATTCCGAGAAAAATGGAAGAGTTCCGAAGCATTTTTAAATGTCAGCGGAATTCCGAGTACAATGGAAGAGTTCCGAAGCATTTTTGAATGTCAGCAGAATTCCGAGAACAATGGAAGAGTTCCGAAGCATACTTAAACTTCATCGGAATTCCGAGAACAATGGAAGAGTTCCGAAGCATTTTTAAAAGTCAGCGGAATTCAGAGAACAATAGAAGAGTTGTGAAGCATTTTTAAGCGTCAGCGGAATTCCGAGAACAATGGAAGAGTTCCGAAGCATATTTAAATTTCAAAACTTCAGCAGATTTCCGAGAACAATGGAAGAGTTCTGAAGCATTCTTAAACTTCAGCGGAATTACGAGAACAATGGAAGAGTTCCGAAGCATTTTTAAAAGTCAGGTGAATTCCGAGAACAATAGAAGAGCTGTGAAGCAATTTTAAGCGTCAGCGGAATTCCGAGAACAATGGAAGAGTTCCGAAGCATTTTTAAACTTCAGCGGAATTCCTGGAACAATGGAAGAGTTCCGAAGCATTTTTAAAATTCAGCAGAATTCCGAGAACACTAGAAGGGTACCAAAGCATATATAAACTTCAGCGGAATTCTGAGAACAATGTAAGAGTTCCGAAGCATTTTTAAACTTCACTGGAATTCCGAGAACAATGGAAGAGTTCCGAAGCATTTTTAAACATCAGCGGAATTCCGAGAACAATGGAAGAGTTCTGAAGCATTTTTAAACGTCAGTGGAATTTTGAAAACAATGGAAGATTTCGAAGCATTTTTGAACGTCAGCGGAATTCTGAGAACAATGGAAGAGTTGTGAAGCATTTTTAAACGTCAGCGGAATTTGGAGAACAATCGAAGAGTTCCGAAGCATTTTTAAACCTCAGCGGAATTCCGAGAACAATGGAAGAGTTCCGAAGCATACTTAAACTTCAGCGGTATTCTGCGAACAATGGAAGAGTTCCGAAGCATTTTTAAAAGTCAGCAGAATACCGAGAACAATGGAAGAGTTGTGAAGCATTTTTAAACGTCAGTGGAATTCCAGAACAATGGAAGAGTTCCGAAGCATTTTTAAATGTCAGCAGAATTCCGAGAACAATGGAAGAGTTCCGAAGCTTTTTTATATGTCTGCAGAATTCTGAGAACAATGGAAGAGTTCCAAAGCATTTTTAAATGTCAGCGGAATTCTGAAAACAATGGAAGAGTTCCAAAGCATTTTTAAACTTCAGCAGAATTCTGAGAACAATGGAAAAGTTCAGAAGCATTCTTAAACTTCTGCGCAATTCCGAGAACAATGGAAGAGTTCCAAAGCATTTTTAAAAGTCAGCGGAATTCCGAGAACAATAGAAGAGTTTTGAAACATTTTCAAGCTTCAGCGGAATTCCGAGAACAACGGAAGAGTTCCAAAGCATTTTTAAACTTCAGCAGAATTCCGAGAACAATGGAAGAGTTCCGAAGCATTCTTAAACTTCAGCGGAATTCCGAGAACAATGGAAGAGTTCCGAAGCATTTTTAAAAGTCCGCGAAATTCCGAGAACAATGGAAGAGTTATGAAACATTTTTAAATGTCAGCGGAATTCCGAGAACAATGGAAGAGTTCCGAAGCATTTTTATATGTCAGCGGAATTTCGAGAACAATGGAAGAGTTCCGACGCATTTTTAAACTTCAGCGGAATTACGAGAACAATGGAAGAGTTCCAAAGCATTTTTAAACATCAGCAGAATTCCGAGAACAATGGAAGAGTTTTTAAGCATTTTTAAACGTCAGTGGAATTCCAAAAACAATGGAAGAGTTCCGAAGCATTTTTAAACATCAGCAGAATTCTGAGAACAATGGAAGTGTTCCAAAGCATTTTTAAACTTCAGCAGAATTCCTAGAACAATGGAAGAGTTCAGAAGCATTTTTAAACTTCAGTAGAATTCCGAGAACAATGGAAGAGTTCAGAAGCATATTTAAACTTCAGCGGAATACCGAGAACAATAGAAGAGTTGTGAAGCATTTTTAAACGTCAGCGGAATTCCGAGAACAATGGAAGAGTTCCGAAGCATTTTTAAACTTCACCCGAATTCCGAGAACAATTGAAGAGTTCCGATGCATTTTTAAACTTCAGCAGAATTCCTAGAACAATGGAAGAGTTCCGAAGCATTTTTAAACTTCAGCGGAATTCCGAGAACAATGGAAGAGTTCCGAAGCATTTTTAAAAGTCAGCGGAATTCCGAGAACAATGGAAGAGTTCCGAAGCATTTTTAAATGTCAGCGGAATTCTGAGAACAATGGAAGAGTTCCGAAGCATTTTTAATCTTCAGCATAATTCCGAGAACAATGGAAGAGTTCCGAAGCATTTTTAAAAGTCAGCGGAATTCTGAGAACAATGGAAGAGTTGTGAAGCATTTTTAAACGTCAGCGGAATTCTGAGAACAATGGAAGAGTTCCGAAGCATTTTTAATCTTCAGCATAATTCCGAGAACAATGGAAGAGTTCCGAAGCATATTTAAACTTCAGCGGAATTCCGAGAACAATGGAAGAGTTCCGAAGCATTTTTAAAAGTCAGCGAAATACCGAGAAAAATGGAAGAGTTGTGAAGCATTTTTAAACGTCAGCGGAATTTTGAGAACAATGGAAGAGTTCCGAAGCACTTTTAAATGTCAGCGGAATTCTGAGGACAATGGAAGAGTTCCGAAGCATTTTTAAACTTCAGCAGAATTCCGAGAACAATGGAAGGGTTCCGAAGCATGCTTAAACTTCAGCGGAATTCCGAGAACAATGGAAGAGTTCCGAAGCATTTTTAAAAGTCAGGGGAATACCGAGAACAATGGAAGAGTTGTGAAGCATTTTTAAACATCAACGGAATTCCGAGAAAAAAGGAAGAGTTCCGAAGCATTTTTATATGTCAGCGGAATTCCGAGAACAATGGAAAAGTTCCGAAGCATTTTTAAACTTCAGCGGAATTACGAGAACAATGGAAGAGTTCCGAAGCATTTTTAAACATCAGCAGAATTCCGAGAACAATGGAAGAGTTTTTAAGCATTTTTAAACGTCATTGGAATTCTGAAAACAATGGAAGAGTTCCGAAGCATTTTTAAACATCAGCGGAATTCTGAGAACAATGGAAGTGTTCCAAAACATTTTTAAATGTCAGCGGAATTCCGAGAACAATGGAAAAGTTCCAAAGCATTTTTAAACCTCAGCGGAATTCCGAGAACAATGGAAGGGTTCTGAAGTATTTTTAAATGTCAGCGGAATTCCGAGAACAATGGAAGAGTTCCGAAGCATACTTAAACTTCAGCGGAATTCCGCGAACAATGGAAGAGTTCCGAAGCATTTTTAAAAGTCAGCAGAATACCGAGAACAATGGAAGAGTTGTGAAGCATTTTTAAACATCAGCGGAATTCCAGAACAATGGAAGAGTTCCGAAGCATTTTTATATGTCTGCAGAATTCTGAGAACAATGGAAAAGTTCCAAATCATTTTTAAATGTCAGCGGAATTCTGAAAACAATGGAAGAGTTCCGAAGAATTTTTAAACTTCAGCAGAATTCCGAGAACAATGGAAGAGTTCCGAAGCATTCTTAAACTTCTATGGAATTCCGAGAACAATGGAAGAGTTCCGAAGCATTTTTAAAAGTCAGCGGAATTCCGAGAACAATAGAAGAGTTGTGAAACATTTTTAAGCGTCAGCGGAATTCCGAGAACAATGGAAGAGTTCCAAAGCATTTTTAAACTTCAGCAGAATTCCGAGAACAATGGAAGAGTTCCGAAGCATTCTTAAACTTCAGTGGAATTCTGAGAACAATGGAAGAGTTCCGAAGCATTTTTAAACGTCAGCGGAATTCCGAGAACAATGAAAGAGTTCTGAAGCATTTTTAAATGTCAGCGGAATTTTGAAAACAAAGGAAGATTTCCGAAGCATTTTTAAACGTCAGCGGAATTCTGAGAACAATGGAAGAGTTCCGAAGCATTTTTAAACTTCAGCGGAATTTTGAGAACAATGGAAGAGTTCCGAAGCATTTTTAAAAGTCCGCGAAATTCCGAGAACAATGGAAGAGTTGTGAAGCATTTACATAGTTACATAGTTACATAGTTTATAAGGCCGAAAAAAGACAAGCGTCCATCCAGTTCAGCCTATTTCTTGTGCACTGCAGCTATTCCGCAGCGTTGATCCAGGGGAACGCAAAAAAAAACAAAACAAAACAAAAAAAAAAACATGCGGTATAGGCCAATTGACATCATTGAGGAAAAAATTCACTTCCCGACACCAATCTGGATTAATTAACTATCACTAAGCATAAGATGTAATTTTATTGTTCTCAAGAAAGGCGTCCAGGCCTCTCTTGAACTCATTAAGTGAGTTGGACATCACCACTTCCTCTCCCAGAGAGTTCCAGAGTCTCACGGCTCTGACCGTAAAGAATCCCCTTCTATGCTGGTGCAGGAACCTCCTTTCCTCCAGACGTATAGTGTGCCCCCTCATCTTTGTCACCATCCTTGGTATAAACAGGTCATGGGAGAGATCTCTGTACTGCCCCCTGATGTATTTATACATGTTTATGAGGTCTCCCCTAAGTCTTCTCTTTTCCAACGTAAATAGGCCTAATTTTGACAACCTCTCTGGGTATTCTAGTCCCTCCATTCCCTTTATTACCTTAGTCGCCCTCCTTTGTACCCTCTCTAGCTCCAATATGTCTTTCCTGAGCACCGGAGCCCAGAACTGTGCACAATATTCTAAGTGCGGCCTTACCAGCGCTTTATACAGAGGAAGAACAATGTTCTCATCATATGCCCCTATTCCTCTTCTGATGCATGCCATGACTCTATTTGCCTTCGCAGCTGCTGCCTGACACTGGGCACTCCAATTTAATTTGCTATTAACCAAGACGCCCAGGTCCTTCTCCATGTCAGATTTCCCCAACGGTTTCCCATTTAATATGTATGGGTGACTGCTGTTTTTCTTTCCCATGTGCATGACCTTACATTTATCGGCATTGAACCCCATTTGCCATTTTTTGGCCCAACTCCCCAATTTATCTAAATCCTCCTGTAGCTGTGCCCTATCCTCATCTGTGTTAACTACTTTACAAAGTTTAGTTTCATCTGCAAATATTGCTATTTTACTATGCAACCCTTCCACTAGATCATTAATATATATATATTAAATAATATAGGGCCCAAGACAGACCCTTGAGGCACCCCGCTAGTAACCCTGACACACCCTGAGCTTACTCCATTGATAACCACCCTCTGCTTTCTATCACTCAGCCAGCTATTTACCCACTTACACACATTATCCCCCAGACCAAGCATTCTCATTTTATATACCAACCTTTTGTGTGGCACGGTATCAAAAGCTTTGGAGAAGTCAAGGTATACAACATCCACTGACTCTCCCTGGTCCAGCTGTGAGCTCACCTCCTCGTAGAAGGCAATCAGGTTTGTTTGGCAGGAGCGATCTCTCATGAATCCATGTTGATATGGAGTTAGACAGTTATTATCATTAAGATATTCTACAATAGCATCTCTAAGAAATCCTTCAAACAATTTACCCACAACAGACGTTAAGCTGACTGGTCTATAGTTCCCAGGGTCACTTTTAGACCCCTTTTTGAATATTGGTACCACATTTGCTTGGCGCCAGTCTAGTGGGGCAGTCCCTGTCCATAAAGAGTGCTTAAATATAAGATACAGCGGTCTGTCTATCACATTACTTAATTCTTTTAGTACCCGGGGGTGTATGCCATCTGGGCCTGGTGACTTGTCTATTTTGATATTATTTAGGCGTTTCTGAACTTCCTCCTGGGTTAGGTGGGTGATATTTAGCGGAGGGTTTACTTTATCACTTTGCATTTCCTCCGATAAATTGTTTTCTTTTGTGAAAACAGTGGAGAAGAAGCTATTGAGTAGGTTTGCTTTACCCTCATCGCCCTCTATGATTTTACCCAGGTTATTTTTCAATGGGCCAACTCCATCAGTTTTAATCCTTTTACTGTTTATATAGTTAAAGAACAGTTTGGGATTCGTTTTACTTTCCTTGGCAATTAGTCTCTCTGTCTCCTCTTTTGCTATTCTTATTTGTTTCTTACAGATTTTGTTTTTTTCCCTATAAGTTATTAGCGCTTCCTCGCTGCCTTCTTGTTTAAGTTTTCCGAAAGCCCTTTTTTTGTTTTTCATTGCCCTCTTGACTTCCTTATTTAGCCACATTGGCATCCTCCTATTCCTAGCCCTTTTATTCCCATAATGTATGTACCTTCTACAGTGACTATGTAGGACTGTTTTGAAAATTTCCCATTTTCTATCCGTGCTCCTATTACTGAAGATACTATCCCAGTCTATAAGGTGAAGGGCATCTCTTAGCTGATCAAACATTAGCTGATCAAACATCAAGCATTTTTAAACGTCAGCGGAATTCCGAGAACAATGGAAGAGTTCCGAAGCATTTTTAAACTTCAGCAGAATTCCGAGAACAATGGAAGAGTTCCGAAGCATTTTTAAAAGTCAGCGGAATTCCGAGAACAATAGAAGAGTTGTGAAACATTTTTAAGCGTCAGCGGAATTCCGAGAACAATGGAAGAGTTCCAAACCATTTTTAAACTTCAGCAGAATTCCGAGAAAAATGGAAGAGTTCAGAAGCATTCTTAAACGTCAGCGGAATTCTAAGAACAATGGAAGAGTTCCGAAGCATTTTTAAACTTCAGCGGAATTTTGAGAACAATGGAAGAGTTCCGAAGCATTTTTAAACTTCAGCGGAATTTTGAGAACAATGGAAGAGTTCCGAAGCATTTTTAAAAGTCCGCGAAATTCCGAGAACAATGGAAGAGTTGTGAAGCATTTTTAAACGTCAGCGGAATTCCGAGAACAATGGAAGAGTTCCGAAGCATTTTTAAACGTCAGCGGAATTCCGAGAACAATGGAAGAGTTATGAAACATTTTTAAATGTCAGCGGAATTCCGAGAACAATGGAAGAGTTCCGAAGCATTTTTAAATGTCAGCGGAATTCTGAGAACAATGGAAGGGTTCCGAAGCATTTTTAAACTTCAGCAGAATTCCGAGAACAATGGAAGAGTTCCGAAGCATATTTAAACTTCAGCGGAATTCTGAGAACAATGGAAGAGTTCCGAAGCATTTTTAAAAGTCAGGGGAATACCGAGAACAATGGAAGAGTTGTGAAGCATTTTTAAACGTCAACGGATTTCCGAGAAAAAAGGAAGAGTTCCGAAGCATTTTTATATGTCAGCGGAATTTCGAGAACAATGGAAGAGTTCCGACGCATTTTTAAACTTCAGCGGAATTACGAGAACAATGGAAGAGTTCCGAAGCATTTTTAAACATCAGCAGAATTCCGAGAACAATGGAAGAGTTTTTAAGCATTTTTAAACGTCAGTGGAATTCCAAAAACAATGGAAGAGTTCCGAAGCATTTTCAAACATCAGCAGAATTCTGAGAACAATGGAAGTGTTCCAAAGCATTTTTAAACTTCAGCAGAATTCCTAGAACAATGGAAGAGTTCAGAAGCATTTTTAAACTTCAGTAGAATTCCGAGAACAATGGAAGAGTTCCGAAGAATTTTTAAACTTCAGCGGAATACCGAGAACAATAGAAGAGTTGTGAAGCATTTTTAAACGTCAGCGGAATTCCGAGAACAATGGAAGAGTTCCGAAGCATTTTTAAACTTCACCCGAATTCCGAGAACAATGGAAGAGTTCGGATGCATTTTTAAACTTCAGCAGAATTCCTAGAACAATGGAAGAGTTCCGAAGCATTTTTAACCTTCAGCGGAATTCCGAGAACAATGGAAGAGTTCCGAAGCATTTTTAAAAGTCAGCGGAATTCCGAGAACAATGGAAGAGTTCCGAAGCATTTTTAAATGTCAGCGGAATTCTGAGAACAGTGGAAGAGTTCCGAAGCATTTTTAATCTTCAGCATAATTCCGAGAACAATGGAAGAGTTCCGAAGCATTTTTAAAAGTCAGCGGAATTCCGAGAACAATGGAAGAGTTGTGAAGCATTTTTAAACGTCAGCGGAGTTCTGAGAACAATGGAAGAGTTCCGAAGCATTTTTAATCTTCAGCATAATTCCGAGAACAATGGAAGAGTTCCGAAGCATATTTAAACTTCAGCGGAATTCCGAGAACAATGGAAGAGTTCCGAAGCATTTTTAAAAGTCAGCGAAATAACGAGAAAAATGGAAGAGTTGTGAAGCATTTTTAAATGTCAGCGGAATTTTGAGAACAATAGAAGAGTTCCGAAGCATTTTTAAATGTCAGCGGAATTCTGAGGACAATGGAAGAGTTCCGAAGCATTTTTAAACTTCAGCAGAATTCCGAGAACAATGGAAGGGTTCCGAAGCATGCTTAAACTTCAGCGGAATTCCGAGAACAATGGAAGAGTTCCGAAGCATTTTTAAAAGTCAGGGGAATACCGAGAACAATGGAAGAGTTGTGAAGCATTTTTAAACGTCAGCGGAATTCCAGAACAATGGAAGAGTTCCGAAGCATACTTAAACTTCAGCGGAATTCCGAGAACAATGGAAGAGTTCTGAAGCATTTTTAAACATCAACGGAATTCCGAGAAAAAAGGAAGAGTTCCGAAGCATTTTTATATGTCAGCGGAATTCCGAGAACAATGGAAATGTTCCGAAGCATTTTTAAACTTCAGCGGAATTACGAGAACAATGGAAGAGTTCCGAAGCATTTTTAAACATTAGCAGAATTCCGAGAACAATGGAAGAGTTTTTAAGCATTTTTAAACGTCATTAGAATTCCGAAAACAATGGAAGAGTTCCGAAGCATTTTTAAACATCAGCGGAATTCTGAGAACAATGGAAGTGTTCCAAAACATTTTTAAATGTCAGCGGAATTCCGAGAACAATGGAAAAGTTCCGAAGCATTTTTAAACCTCAGCGGAATTCCGAGAACAATGGAAGGGTTCTGAAGCATTTTTAAATGTCAGCGGAATTCCGAGAACAATGGAAGAGTTCCGAAGCATACTTAAACTTCAGCGGAATTCCGCGAACAATGGAAGAGTTCCGAAGCATTTTTAAAAGTCAGCAGAATACCGAGAACAATGGAAGAGTTGTGAAGCATTTTTAAATGTCAGCGGAATTCCAGAACAATGGAAGAGTTCCGAAGCATTTTTAAATGTCAGCAGAATTCCGAGAACAATGGAAGAGTTCCGAAGCATTTTTAAATGTCAGCAGAATTACGAGAACAATGGAAGAGTTTCGAAGCATTTTTATATGTCTGCAGAATTCTGAGAACAATGGAAGAGTTCCAAAGCATTTTTAAATGTCAGCGGAATGCTGAAAACAATGGAAGAGTTCCGAAGCATTTTTAAACTTCAGCAGAATTCCGAGAACAATGGAAGAGTTCCGAAGCATTCTTAAACTTCTGCGGAATTCCGAGAACAATGGAAGAGTTCCAAAGCATTTTTAAAAGTCAGCGGAATTCCGAGAACAATAGAAGAGTTGTGAAACATTTTCAAGCTTCAGCGGAATTCCGAGAACAACGGAAGAGTTCCAAAGCATTTTTAAACTTCAGCAGAATTCCGAGAACAATGGAAGAGTTCCGAAGCATTCTTAAACTTCAGCGGAATTCCGAGAACAATGGAAGAGTTCCGAAGCATTTTTAAAAGTCATCGCCCTCTATGATTTTACCCAGGTTATTTTTCAATGGGCCAACTCCATCAGTTTTAATCCTTTTACTGTTTATATAGTTAAAGAACAGTTTGGGATTCGTTTTACTTTCCTTGGCAATTAGTCTCTCTGTCTCCTCTTTTGCTATTCTTATTTGTTTCTTACAGATTTTGTTTTTTTCCCTATAAGTTATTAGCGCTTCCTCGCTGCCTTCTTGTTTAAGTTTACCGAAAGCCCTTTTTTTGTTTTTCATTGCCCTCTTGACTTCCTTATTTAGCCACATTGGCTTCCTCCTATTCCTAGCCCTTTTATTCCCATAATGTATGTACCTTCTACAGTGACTATGTAGGACTGTTTTGAAAATTTCCCATTTTCTATCCGTGCTCCTATTACTGAAGATACTATCCCAGTCTATAAGGTGAAGGGCATCTCTTAGCTGATCAAACATTAGCTGATCAAACATCAAGCATTTTTAAACGTCAGCGGAATTCCGAGAACAATGGAAGAGTTCCGAAGCATTTTTAAACTTCAGCAGAATTCCGAGAACAATGGAAGAGTTCCGAAGCATTTTTAAAAGTCAGCGGAATTCCGAGAACAATAGAAGAGTTGTGAAACATTTTTAAGCGTCAGCGGAATTCCGAGAACAATGGAAGAGTTCCAAACCATTTTTAAACTTCAGCAGAATTCCGAGAACAATGGAAGAGTTCAGAAGCATTCTTAAACGTCAGCGGAATTCTGAGAACAATGGAAGAGTTCCGAAGCATTTTTAAACTTCAGCGGAATTTTGAGAACAATGGAAGAGTTCCGAAGCATTTTTAAACTTCAGCGGAATTTTGAGAACAATGGAAGAGTTCCGAAGCATTTTTAAAAGTCCGCGAAATTCCGAGAACAATGGAAGAGTTGTGAAGCATTTTTTAACGTCAGCGGAATTCCGAGAACAATGGAAGAGTTCCGAAGCATTTTTAAATGTCAGCGGAATTCCGAGAACAATGGAAGAGTTATGAAACATTTTTAAATGTCAGCGGAATTCCGAGAACAATGGAAGAGTTCCGAAGCATTTTTAAATGTCAGCGGAATTCTGAGAACAATGGAAGGGTTCCGAAGCATTTTTAAACGTCAGCGGAATTCTGAGAACAATGGAAGAGTTCCGAAGCATTTTTAAACTTCAGCGGAATTTTGAGAACAATGGAAGAGTTCCGAAGCATTTTTAAAAGTCCGCGAAATTCCGAGAACAATGGAAGAGTTGTGAAGCATTTACATAGTTACATAGTTACATAGTTTATAAGGCCGAAAAAAGACAAGCGTCCATCCAGTTCAGCCTATTTCTTGTGCACTGCAGCTATTCCGCAGCATTGATCCAGGGGAACGCAAAAAAAAACAAAACAAAACAAAAAAAAAAACATGCGGTATAGGCCAATTGACATCATTGAGGAAAAAATTCACTTCCCGACACCAATCTGGATTAATTAACTATCACTAAGCATAAGATGTAATTTTATTGTTCTCAAGAAAGGCGTCCAGGCCTCTCTTGAACTCATTAAGTGAGTTGGACATCACCACTTCCTCTCCCAGAGAGTTCCAGAGTCTCACGGCTCTGACCGTAAAGAATCCCCTTCTATGCTGGTGCAGGAACCTCCTTTCCTCCAGACGTATAGTGTGCCCCCTCGTCTTTGTCACCATCCTTGGTATAAACAGGTCATGGGAGAGATCTCTGTACTGCCCCCTGATGTATTTATACATGTTTATGAGGTCTCCCCTAAGCCTTCTCTTTTCCAACGTAAATAGGCCTAATTTTGACAACCTCTCTGGGTATTCTAGTCCCTCCATTCCCTTTATTACCTTAGTCGCCCTCCTTTGTACCCTCTCTAGCTCCAATATGTCTTTCCTGAGCACCGGAGCCCAGAACTGTGCACAATATTCTAAGTGCGGCCTTACCAGCGCTTTATACAGAGGAAGAACAATGTTCTCATCATATGCCCCTATTCCTCTTCTGATGCATGCCATGACTCTATTTGCCTTCGCAGCTGCTGCCTGACACTGGGCACTCCAATTTAATTTGCTATTAACCAAGACGCCCAGGTCCTTCTCCATGTCAGATTTCCCCAACGGTTTCCCATTTAATATGTATGGGTGACTGCTGTTTTTCTTTCCCATGTGCATGACCTTACATTTATCGGCATTGAACCCCATTTGCCATTTTTTGGCCCAACTCCCCAATTTATCTAAATCCTCCTGTAGCTGTGCCCTATCCTCATCTGTGTTAACTACTTTACAAAGTTTAGTATCAACTGCAAATATTGCTATTTTACTATGCAACCCTTCCACTAGATCATTAATATATATATTAAATAATATAGGGCCCAAGACAGACCCTTGAGGCACCCCGCTAGTAACCCTGACACACCCTGAGCTTACTCCATTGATAACCACCCTCTGCTTTCTATCACTCAGCCAGCTATTTACCCACTTACACACATTATCCCCCAGACCAAGCATTCTCATTTTATATACCAACCTTTTGTGTGGCACGGTATCAAAAGCTTTGGAGAAGTCAAGGTATACAACATCCACTGACTCTCCCTGGTCCAGCTGTGAGCTCACCTCCTCGTAGAAGGCAATCAGGTTTGTTTGGCAGGAGCGATCTCTCATGAATCCATGTTGATATGGAGTTAGACAGTTATTATCATTAAGATATTCTACAATAGCATCTCTAAGAAATCCTTCAAACAATTTACCCACAACAGACGTTAAGCTGACTGGTCTATAGTTCCCAGGGTCACTTTTAGACCCCTTTTTGAATATTGGTACCACATTTGCTTGGCGCCAGTCTAGTGGGGCAGTCCCTGTCCATAAAGAGTGCTTAAATATAAGATACAGCGGTCTGTCTATCACATTACTTAATTCTTTTAGTACCCGGGGGTGTATGCCATCTGGGCCTGGTGACTTGTCTATTTTGATATTATTTAGGCGTTTCTGAACTTCCTCCTGGGTTAGGTGGGTGATATTTAGCGGAGGGTTTACTTTATCACTTTGCATTTCCTCCGATAAATTGTTTTCTTTTGTGAAAACAGTGGAGAAGAAGCTATTGAGTAGGTTTGCTTTACCCTCATCGCCCTCTATGATTTTACCCAGGTTATTTTTCAATGGGCCAACTCCATCAGTTTTAATCCTTTTACTGTTTATATAGTTAAAGAACAGTTTGGGATTCGTTTTACTTTCCTTGGCAATTAGTCTCTCTGTCTCCTCTTTTGCTATTCTTATTTGTTTCTTACAGATTTTGTTTTTTTCCCTATAAGTTATTAGCGCTTCCTCGCTGCCTTCTTGTTTAAGTTTACCGAAAGCCCTTTTTTTGTTTTTCATTGCCCTCTTGACTTCCTTATTTAGCCACATTGGCTTCCTCCTATTCCTAGCCCTTTTATTCCCATAAGGTATGTACCTTCTACAGTGACTATGTAGGACTGTTTTGAAAATTTCCCATTTTCTATCCGTGCTCCTATTACTGAAGATACTATCCCAGTCTATAAGGTGAAGGCCATCTCTTAGCTGATCAAACATTAGCTGATCAAACATCAAGCATTTTTAAACGTCAGCGGAATTCCGAGAACAATGGAAGAGTTCCGAAGCATTTTTAAACGTCAGCGGAATTCCGAGAACAATGGAAGAGTTCTGAAACATTTTTAAATGTCAGCGGAATTCCGAGAACAATGGAAGAGTTCCGAAGCATTTTTAAATGTCAGCGGAATTCTGAGAACAATGGAAGAGTTCCGAAGCATTTTTAAACTTCAGCAGAATTCCGAGAACAATGGAAGAGTTCCGAAGCATACTTAAACTTCAGCGGAATTCTGAGAACAATGGAAGAGTTCCGAAGCATTTTTAAAAGTCAGGGGAATACCGAGAACAATGGAAGAGTTGTGAAGCATTTTTAAACGTCAGCGGAATTCCAGAACAATGGAAGAGTTCCAAAGCATACTTAAACTACAGCGGAATTCCGAGAACAATGGAAGAGTTCTGAAACATTTTTAAACATCAACGGAATTCTGAGAAAAAAGGAAGAGTTCCGAAGCATTTTTATATGTCAGCGGAATTTCGAGAACAATGGAAGAGTTCCGACGCATTTTTAAACTTCAGCGTAATTACGAGAACAATGGAAGAGTTCCGAAGCATTTTTAAACATCAGCAGAATTCCGAGAACAATGGAAGAGTTTTTAAGCATTTTTAAACGTCAGTGGAATTCCTAGAACAATGGAAGAGTTCAGAAGCATTTTTAAACATCAGCGAAATGCCGAGAACAATGCAAGATTTCCGAAGCATTTTTATATGTCAGCGGAATTCCGAGAACATTGGAAGAGTACCGAAGCATTTTTAAACTTCAGCAGAATTCCTAGAACAATGGAAGAGTTCCGAAGCATTTTTAAACTTCAGCGGAATTCCGAGAACAATGGAAGAGTTCCGAAGCATTTATAAAAGTCAGCGGAATTCCGAGAACAATGGAAGAGTTGTGAAGCATTTTTAAACGTCAGCGGAATTCTGAGAACAATGGAAGAGTTCCGAAGCATTTTTAATCTTCAGCATAATTCCGAGAACAATGGAAGAGTTCCGAAGCATATTTAAACTTCAGCGGAATTCCGAGAACAATGGAAGAGTACCGAAGCATTTTTAAAAGTCAGCGAAATACCGAGAAAAATGGAAGAGTTGTGAAGCATTTTTAAACGTCAGCGGAATTTTGAGAACAATGGAAGAGTTCCGAAGCATTTTTAAATGTCAGCGGAATTCTGAGGACAATGGAAGAGTTCCGAAGCATTTTTAAACTTCAGCAGAATTCCGAGAACAATGGAAGGGTTCCGAAGCATGCTTAAACTTCAGCGGAATTCCGAGAACAATGGAAGAGTTCCGAAGCATTTTTAAAAGTCAGGGGAATACCGAGAACAATGGAAGAGTTGTGAAGCATTTTTAAACGTCAGCGGAATTCCAGAACAATGGAAGAGTTCCGAAGCATACTTAAACTTCAGCGGAATTCCGAGAACAATGGAAGAGTTCTGAAGCATTTTTAAACATCAACGGAATTCCAAGAAAAAAGGAAGAGTTCCGAAGCATTTTTATATGTCAGCGGAATTCCGAGAACAATGGAAAAGTTCCGAAGCATTTTTAAACTTCAGCGGAATTACGAGAACAATGGAAGAGTTCCGAAGCATTTTTAAACATCAGCGGAATTCTGAGAACAATGGAAGTGTTCCAAAACATTTTTAAATGTCAGCGGAATTCCGAGAACAATGGAAAAGTTCCGAAGCATTTTTAAACCTCAGCGGAATTCCGAGAACAATGGAAGGGTTCTGAAGTATTTTTAAATGTCAGCGGAATTCCGAGAACAATGGAAGAGTTCCGAAGCATACTTAAACTTCAGCGGAATTCCGCGAACAATGGAAGAGTTCCGAAGCATTTTTAAAAGTCAGCAGAATACCGAGAACAATGGAAGAGTTGTGAAGCATTTTTAAACATCAGCGGAATTCCAGAACAATGGAAGAGTTCCGAAGCATTTTTATATGTCTGCAGAATTCTGAGAACAATGGAAAAGTTCCAAAGCATTTTTAAATGTCAGCGGAATTCTGAAAACAATGGAAGAGTTCCGAAGAATTTTTAAACTTCAGCAGAATTCCGAGAACAATGGAAGAGTTCCGAAGCATTCTTAAACTTCTATGGAATTCCGAGAACAATGGAAGAGTTCCGAAGCATTTTTAAAAGTCAGCGGAATTCCGAGAACAATAGAAGAGTTGTGAAACATTTTTAAGCGTCAGCGGAATTCCGAGAACAATGGAAGAGTTCCAAAGCATTTTTAAACTTCAGCAGAATTCCGAGAACAATGGAAGAGTTCCGAAGCATTCTTAAACTTCAGTGGAATTCTGAGAACAATGGAAGAGTTCCGAAGCATTTTTATACGTCAGCGGAATTCCGAGAACAATGAAAGAGTTCTGAAGCATTTTTAAATGTCAGCGGAATTTTGAAAACAAAGGAAGATTTCCGAAGCATTTTTAAACGTCAGCGGAATTCTGAGAACAATGGAAGAGTTCCGAAGCATTTTTAAACTTCAGCGGAATTTTGAGAACAATGGAAGAGTTCCGAAGCATTTTTAAAAGTCCGCGAAATTCCGAGAACAATGGAAGAGTTGTGAAGCATTTACATAGTTACATAGTTACATAGTTTATAAGGCCGAAAAAAGACAAGCGTCCATCCAGTTCAGCCTATTTCTTGTGCACTGCAGCTATTCCGCAGCGTTGATCCAGGGGAACGCAAAAAAAAACAAAACAAAACAAAAAAAAAAACATGCGGTATAGGCAAATTGACATCATTGAGGAAAAAATTCACTTCCCGACACCAATCTGGATTAATTAACTATCACTAAGCATAAGATGTAATTTTATTGTTCTCAAGAAAGGCGTCCAGGCCTCTCTTGAACTCATTAAGTGAGTTGGACATCACCACTTCCTCTTCCAGAGAGTTCCAGAGTCTCACGGCTCTGACCGTAAAGAATCCCCTTCTATGCTGGTGCAGGAACCTCCTTTCCTCCAGACGCATAGTGTGCCCCCTCGTCTTTGTAACCATCCTTGGTATAAACAGGTCATGGGAGAGATCTCTGTACTGCCCCCTGATGTATTTATACATGTTTATGAGGTCTCCCCTAAGCCTTCTCTTTTCCAACGTAAATAGGCCTAATTTTGACAACCTCTCTGGGTATTCTAGTCCCTCCATTCCCTTTATTACCTTAGTCGCCCTCCTTTGTACCCTCTCTAGCTCCAATATGTCTTTCCTGAGCACCGGAGCCCAGAACTGTGCACAATATTCTAAGTGTGGCCTTACCAGCGCTTTATACAGAGGAAGAACAATGTTCTCATCATATGCCCCTATTCCTCTTCTGATGCATGCCATGACTCTATTTGCCTTCGCAGCTGCTGCCTGACACTGGGCACTCCAATTTAATTTGCTATTAACCAAGACGCCCAGGTCCTTCTCCATGTCAGATTTCCCCAACGGTTTCCCATTTAATATGTATGGGTGACTGCTGTTTTTCTTTCCCATGTGCATGACCTTACATTTATCGGCATTGAACCCCATTTGCCATTTTTTGGCCCAACTCCCCAATTTATCTAAATCCTCCTGTAGCTGTGCCCTATCCTCATCTGTGTTAACTACTTTACAAAGTTTAGTATCATCTGCAAATATTGCTATTTTACTATGCAACCCTTCCACTAGATCATTAATACATATATTAAATAATATAGGGCCCAAGACAGACCCTTGAGGCACCCCGCTAGTAACCCTGACACACCCTGAGCTTACTCCATTGATAACCACCCTCTGCTTTCTATCACTCAGCCAGCTATTTACCCACTTACACACATTATCCCCCAGACCAAGCATTCTCATTTTATATACCAACCTTTTGTGTGGCACGGTATCAAAAGCTTTGGAGAAGTCAAGGTATACAACATCCACTGACTCTCCCTGGTCCAGCTGTGAGCTCACCTCCTCGTAGAAGGCAATCAGGTTTGTTTGGCAGGAGCGATCTCTCATGAATCCATGTTGATATGGAGTTAGACAGTTATTATCATTAAGATATTCTACAATAGCATCTCTAAGAAATCCTTCAAACAATTTACCCACAACAGACGTTAAGCTGACTGGTCTATAGTTCCCAGGGTCACTTTTAGACCCCTTTTTGAATATTGGTACCACATTTGCTTGGCGCCAGTCTAGTGGGGCAGTCCCTGTCCATAAAGAGTGCTTAAATATAAGATACAGCGGTCTGTCTATCACATTACTTAATTCTTTTAGTACCCGGGGGTGTATGCCATCTGGGCCTGGTGACTTGTCTATTTTGATATTATTTAGGCGTTTCTGAACTTCCTCCTGGGTTAGGTGGGTGATATTTAGCGGAGGGTTTACTTTATCACTTTGCATTTCCTCCGATAAATTGTTTTCTTTTTTGAAAACAGTGGAGAAGAAGCTATTGAGTAGGTTTGCTTTACCCTCATCGCCCTCTATGATTTTACCCAGGTTATTTTTCAATGGGCCAACTCCATCAGTTTTAATCCTTTTACTGTTTATATAGTTAAAGAACAGTTTGGGATTCGTTTTACTTTCCTTGGCAATTAGTCTCTCTGTCTCCTCTTTTGCTATTCTTATTTGTTTCTTACAGATTTTGTTTTTTTCCCTATAAGTTATTAGCGCTTCCTCGCTGCCTTCTTGTTTAAGTTTTCCGAAAGCCCTTTTTTTGTTTTTCATTGCCCTCTTGACTTCCTTATTTAGCCACATTGGCTTCCTCCTATTCCTAACCCTTTTATTCCCATAATGTATGTACCTTCTACAGTGACTATGTAGGACTGTTTTGAAAATTTCCCATTTTCTATCCGTGCTCCTATTACTGAAGATACTATCCCAGTCTATAAGGTGAAGGGCATCTCTTAGCTGATCAAACATTAGCTGATCAAACATCAAGCATTTTTAAACGTCAGCGGAATTCCGAGAACAATGGAAGAGTTCCGAAGCATTTTTAAACTTCAGCAGAATTCCGAGAACAATGGAAGAGTTCCGAAGCATTTTTAAAAGTCAGCGGAATTCCGAGAACAATAGAAGAGTTGTGAAACATTTTTAAGCGTCAGCGGAATTCCGAGAACAATGGAAGAGTTCCAAACCATTTTTAAACTTCAGCAGAATTCCGAGAACAATGGAAGAGTTCAGAAGCATTCTTAAACGTCAGCGGAATTCTAAGAACAATGGAAGAGTTCCGAAGCATTTTTAAACTTCAGCGGAATTTTGAGAACAATGGAAGAGTTCCGAAGCATTTTTAAAAGTCCGCGAAATTCCGAGAACAATGGAAGAGTTGTGAAGCATTTTTAAACGTCAGTGGAATTCCGAGAACAATGGAAGAGTTCCGAAGCATTTTTAAACGTCAGCGGAATTCCGAGAACAATGGAAGAGTTATGAAACATTTTTAAATGTCAGCGGAATTCCGAGAACAATGGAAGAGTTCCGAAGCATTTTTAAATGTCAGCGGAATTCTGAGAACAATGGAAGGGTTCCGAAGCATTTTTAAACTTCAGCGGAATTCTGAGAACAATGGAAGAGTTCCGAAGCATTTTTAAATGTCAGCGGAATTCTGAGAACAATGGAAGGGTTCCGAAGCATTTTTAAACTTCAGCGGAATTCCGAGAACAATGGAAGAGTTCCGAAGCATATTTAAACTTCAGCGGAATTCTGAGAACAATGGAAGAGTTCCGAAGCATTTTTAAAAGTCAGGGGAATACCGAGAACAATGGAAGAGTTGTGAAGCATTTTTAAACGTCAACGGAATTCCGAGAAAAAAGGAAGAGTTCCGAAGCATTTTTATATGTCAGCGGAATTTCGAGAACAATGGAAGAGTTCCGACGCATTTTTAAACTTCAGCGGAATTACGAGAACAATGGAAGAGTTCCGAAGCATTTTTAAACATCAGCAGAATTCCGAGAACAATGGAAGAGTTTTTAAGCATTTTTAAACGTCAGTGGAATTCCGAAAACAATGGAAGAGTTCCGAAGCATTCTTAAACTTCATCGGAATTCCGAGAACAATGGAAGAGTTCCGAAGCATTTTTAAAAGTCAGCGGAATTCAGAGAACAATAGAAGAGTTGTGAAGCATTTTTAAGCGTCAGCGGAATTCCGAGATCAATGGAAGAGTTCCGAAGCATTTTTACATTTCAAAACTTCAGCAGATTTCCGAGAACAATGGAAGAGTTCTGAAGCATTCTTAAACTTCAGCGGAATTACGAGAACAATGGAAGAGTTCCGAAGTATTTCTAAAAGTCAGGGGAATTCCGAGAACAATAGAAGAGCTGTGAAGCAATTTTAAGAGTCAGCGGAATTCCGAGAACAATGGAAGAGTTCCGAAGCATTTTTAAACTTCAGCGGAATTCCTGGAACAATGGAAGAGTTCCGAAGCATTTTTAAAAGTCAGCAGAATTCCAAGAACACTAGAAGGGTACCAAAGCATATATAAACTTCAGCGGAATTCTGAGAACACTGTAAGCGTTCCGAAGCATTTTTAAACTTCACTGGAATTCCGAGAACAATGGAAGAGTTCCGAAGCATTTTTAAACATCAGCGGAATTCCGAGAACAATGGAAGAGTTCTGAAGCATTTTTAAACGTCAGTGGAATTTTGAAAACAATGGAAGATTTCCGAAGCATTTTTGAACGTCAGCGGAATTCTGAGAACAATGGAAGAGTTGTGAAGCATTTGTAAACGTCAGCGGAATTTGGAGAACAATCGAAGAGTTCCGAAGCATTTTTAAACCTCAGCGGAATTCCGAGAACAATGGAAGAGTTCCGAAGCATACTCAAACTTCAGCGTAATTCCGCTAACAATGGAAGAGTTCTGAAGCATTTTTAAAAGTCAGCAGAATACCGAGAACAATGGAAGAGTTGTGAAGCATTTTTAAACGTCAGCGGAATTCCAGAACAATGGAAGAGTTCCGAATCATTTTTAAATGTCAGCAGAATTCCGAGAACAATGGAAGAGTTTCGAAGCATTTTTATATGTCTGCAGAATTCTGAGAACAATGGAAGAGTTCCAAAGCATTTTTAAATGTCAGCGGAATTCTGAAAACAATGGAAGAGTTCCGAAGCATTTTTAAACTTCAGCAGAATTCCGAGAACAATGGAAGAGTTCCGAAGCATTCTTAAACTTCTGCGGAATTCCGAGAACAATGGAAGAGTTCCAAAGCATTTTTAAAAGTCAGCGGAATTCCGAGAACAATAGAAGAGTTGTGAAACATTTTCAAGCTTCAGCGGAATTCCGAGAACAACGGAAGAGTTCCAAAGCATTTTTAAACTTCAGCAGAATTCCGAGAACAATGGAAGAGTTCCGAAGCATTCTTAAACTTCAGCGGAATTCAGAGAACAATGGAAGAGTTCCGAAGCATTTTTAAAAGTCAGTGGAATTACGAGAACAATAGAAGAGTTGTGAAGCAATTTTAAGCGTCAGCGGAATTCCGAGAACAATAGAAAAGTTCCGAAGCATTTTTAAATGTCAGCGGAATTCCGAGAACAATGCAAGATTTCCGAAGCATTTTTATATGTCAGCGGAATTCCAAGAACATTGGGATAGTACCGAAGCATTTTTAAACTTCAGCAGAATTCCTAGAACAATGGAAGAGTTCCGAAGCATTTTTAAACTTCAGCGGAATTCCGAGAACAATGGAAGAGTTCCGAAGCATTTTTAAAAGTCAGCGGAATTCCGAGAACAATAGAAGAGTTGTGAAACATTTTTAAGCGTCAGCGGAATTCCGAGAACAATGGAAGAGTTCCAAACCATTTTTAAACTTCAGCAGAATTCCGAGAACAATGGAAGAGTTCAGAAGCATTCTTAAACGTCAGCGGAATTCTGAGAACAATGGAAGAGTTCCAAAGCATTTTTAAACTTCAGCGGAATTTTGAGAACAATGGAAGAGTTCCGAAGCATTTTTAAACTTCAGCAGAATTTTGAGAACAATGGAAGAGTTCCGAAGCATTTTTAAAAGTCCGCGAAATTCCGAGAACAATGGAAGAGTTGTGAAGCATTTTTAAATGTCAGCGGAATTCCGAGAACAATGGAAGAGTTCCGAAGCATTTTTAAACGTCAGCGAAATTCCGAGAACAATGGAAGAGTTATGAAACATTTTTAAATGTCAGCGGAATTCCGAGAACAATGGAAGAGTTCCGAAGCATTTTTAAATGTCAGCGGAATTCTGAGAACAATGGAAGGGTTCCGAAGCATTTTTAAACTTCAGCTTAATTCCGAGAACAATGGAAGAGTTCCGAAGCATATTTAAACTTCAGCGGAATTCTGAGAACAATGGAAGAGTTCCGAAGCATTTTTAAAAGTCAGGGGAATACCGAGAACAATGGAAGAGTTGTGAAGCATTTTTAAACGTCAACGGAATTCCGAGATAAAAGGAAGAGTTCCGAAGCATTTTTATATGTCAGCGGAATTTCGAGAACAATGGAAGAGTTCCGACGCATTTTTAAACTTCAGCGGAATTACGAGAACAATGGAAGAGTTCCGAAGCATTTTTAAACATCAGCAGAATTCCGAGAACAATGGAAGAGTTTTTAAGCATTTTTAAACGTCAGTGGAATTCCAAAAACAATGGAAGAGTTCCGAAGCATTTTTAAACATCAGCAGAATTCTGAGAACAATGGAAGTGTTCCAAAGCATTTTTAAACTTCAGCAGAATTCCTAGAACAATGGAAGAGTTCAGAAGCATTTTTAAACTTCAGTAGAATTCCGAGAACAATGGAAGAGTTCCGAAGCATATTTAAACTTCAGCGGAATACCGAGAACAATAGAAGAGTTGTGAAGCATTTTTAAACGTCAGCGGAATTCCGAGAACAATGGAAGAGTTCCGAAGCATTTTTAAACTTCACCCGAATTCCGAGAACAATGGAAGAGTTCGGATGCATTTTTAAACTTCAGCAGAATTCCTAGAACAATGGAAGAGTTCCGAAGCATTTTTAAACTTCAGCGGAATTCCGAGAACAATGGAAGAGTTCCGAAGCATTTTTAAAAGTCAGCGGAATTCCGAGAACAATGGAAGAGTTCCGAAGCATTTTTAAATGTCAGCGGAATTCTGAGAACAATGGAAGAGTTCCGAAGCATTTTTAATCTTCAGCATAATTCCGAGAACAATGGAAGAGTTCCGAAGCATTTTTAAAAGTCAGCGGAATTCCGAGAACAATGGAAGAGTTGTGAAGCATTTTTAAACGTCAGCGGAGTTCTGAGAACAATGGAAGAGTTCCGAAGCATTTTTAATCTTCAGCATAATTCCGAGAACAATGGAAGAGTTCCGAAGCATTTTTAAAAGTCAGCGAAATAACGAGAAAAATGGAAGAGTTGTGAAGCATTTTTAAATGTCAGCGGAATTTTGAGAACAATGGAAGAGTTCCGAAGCATTTTTAAATGTCAGCGGAATTCTGAGGACAATGGAAGAGTTCCGAAGCATTTTTAAACTTCAGCAGAATTCCGAGAACAATGGAAGGGTTCCGAAGCATGCTTAAACTTCAGCGGAATTCCGAGAACAATGGAAGAGTTCCGAAGCATTTTTAAAAGTCAGGGGAATACCGAGAACTATGGAAGAGTTGTGAAGCATTTTTAAACGTCAGCGGAATTCCAGAACAATGGAAGAGTTCCGAAGCATACTTAAACTTCAGCGGAATTCTGAGAACAATGGAAGAATTCTGAAGCATTTTTAAACATCAACGGAATTCCGAGAAAAAAGGAAGAGTTCCGAAGCATTTTTATATGTCAGCGGAATTCCGAGAACAATGGAAATGTTCCGAAGCATTTTTAAACTTCAGCGGAATTACGAGAACAATGGAAGAGTTCCGAAGCATTTTTAAACATTAGCAGAATTCCGAGAACAATGGAAGAGTTTTTAAGCATTTTTAAACGTCATTGGAATTCCGAGAACAATGGAAGAGTTTTTAAGCATTTTTAAACGTCATTGGAATTCCGAAAACAATGGAAGAGTTCCGAAGCATTTTTAAACATCAGCGGAATTCTGAGAACAATGGAAGTGTTCCAAAACATTTTTAAATGTCAGCGGAATTCCGAGAACAATGGAAAAGTTCCGAAGCATTTTTAAACCTCAGCGGAATTCCGAGAACAATGGAAGGGTTCTGAAGCATTTTTAAATGTCAGCGGAATTCCGAGAACAATGGAAGAGTTCCGAAGCATACTTAAACTTCAGCGGAATTCCGCGAACAATGGAAGAGTTCCGAAGCATTTTTAAAAGTCAGCAGAATACCGAGAACAATGGAAGAGTTGTGAAGCATTTTTAAACGTCAGCGGAATTCCAGAACAATGGAAGAGTTCCGAAGCATTTTTAAATGTCAGCAGAATTCCGAGAACAATGGAAGAGTTCCGAAGCATTTTTAAATGTCAGCAGAATTACGAGAACAATGGAAGAGTTTCGAAGCATTTTTATATGTCTGCAGAATTCTGAGAACAATGGAAGAGTTCCAAAGCATTTTTAAATGTCAGCGGAATTCTGAAAACAATGGAAGAGTTCCGAAGCATTTTTAAACTTCAGCAGAATTCCGAGAACAATGGAAGAGTTCCGAAGCATTCTTAAACTTCTGCGGAATTCCGAGAACAATGGAAGAGTTCCAAAGCATTTTTAAATGTCAGCGGAATTCTGAAAACAATGGAAGAGTTCCGAAGCATTTTTAAACTTCAGCAGAATTCCGAGAACAATGGAAGAGTTCCGAAGCATTCTTAAACTTCTGCGGAATTCCGAGAACAATGGAAGAGTTCCAAAGCATTTTTAAAAGTCAGCGGAATTCCGAGAACAATAGAAGAGTTGTGAAACATTTTCAAGCTTCAGCGGAATTCCGAGAACAACGGAAGAGTTCCAAAGCATTTTTAAACTTCAGCAGAATTCCGAGAACAATGGAAGAGTTCCGAAGCATTCTTAAACTTCAGCGGAATTCCGAGAACAATGGAAGAGTTCCGAAGCATTTTTAAAAGTCATCGCCCTCTATGATTTTACCCAGGTTATTTTTCAATGGGCCAACTCCATCAGTTTTAATCCTTTTACTGTTTATATAGTTAAAGAACAGTTTGGGATTCGTTTTACTTTCCTTGGCAATTAGTCTCTCTGTCTCCTCTTTTGCTATTCTTATTTGTTTCTTACAGATTTTGTTTTTTTCCCTATAAGTTATTAGCGCTTCCTCGCTGCCTTCTTGTTTAAGTTTACCGAAAGCCCTTTTTTTGTTTTTCATTGCCCTCTTGACTTCCTTATTTAGCCACATTGGCTTCCTCCTATTCCTAGCCCTTTTATTCCCATAAGGTATGTACCTTCTACAGTGACTATGTAGGACTGTTTTGAAAATTTCCCATTTTCTATCCGTGCTCCTATTACTGAAGATACTATCCCAGTCTATAAGGTGAAGGGCATCTCTTAGCTGATCAAACATTAGCTGATCAAACATCAAGCATTTTTAAACGTCAGCGGAATTCCGAGAACAATGGAAGAGTTCCGAAGCATTTTTAAACTTCAGCAGAATTCCGAGAACAATGGCAGAGTTCCGAAGCATTTTTAAAAGTCAGCAGAATTCCGAGAACAATAGAAGAGTTGTGAAACATTTTTAAGCGTCAGCGGAATTCCGAGAACAATGGAAGAGTTCCAAACCATTTTTAAACTTCAGCAGAATTCCGAGAACAATGGAAGAGTTCAGAAGCATTCTTAAAGTCAGCGGAATTCTGAGAACAATGGAAGAGTTCCGAAGCATTTTTAAACTTCAGCGGAATTTTGAGAACAATGGAAGAGTTCCGAAGCATTTTTAAACTTCAGCGGAATTTTGAGAACAATGGAAGAGTTCCGAAGCATTTTTAAAAGTCCGCGAAATTCCGAGAACAATGGAAGAGTTGTGAAGCATTTTTAAACGTCAGCGGAATTCCGAGAACAATGGAAGAGTTCCGAAGCATTTTTAAACGTCAGCGGAATTCCGAGAACAATGGAAGAGTTATGAAACATTTTTAAATGTCAGCGGAATTCCGAGAACAATGGAAGAGTTCCGAAGCATTTTTAAATGTCAGCGGAATTCTGAGAACAATGGAAGGGTTCCGAAGCATTTTTAAACTTCAGCAGAATTCCGAGAACAATGGAAGAGTTCCGAAGCATATTTAAACTTCAGCGGAATTCTGAGAACAATGGAAGAGTTCCGAAGCATTTTTAAAAGTCAGGGGAATACCGAGAACAATGGAAGAGATGTGAAGCATTTTTAAACGTCAACGGAATTCCGAGAAAAAAGGAAGAGTTCCGAAGCATTTTTATATGTCAGCGGAATTTCGAGAACAATGGAAGAGTTCCGACGCATTTTTAAACTTCAGCGGAATTACGAGAACAATGGAAGAGTTCCGAAGCATTTTTAAACATCAGCAGAATTCCGAGAACAATGGAAGAGTTTTTAAGCATTTTTAAACGTCAGTGGAATTCCGAAAACAATGGAGGAGTTCCGAAGCATTCTTAAACTTCATCGGAATTCCGAGAACAATGGAAGAGTTCCGAAGCATTTTTAAAAGTCAGCGGAATTCCGAGAACAATAGAAGAGTTGTGAAACATTTTCAAGCTTCAGCGGAATTCCGAGAACAACGGAAGAGTTCCAAAGCATTTTTAAACTTCAGCAGAATTCCGAGAACAATGGAAGAGTTCCGAAGCATTCTTAAACTTCAGCGGAATTCCGAGAACAATGGAAGAGTTCCGAAGCATTTTTAAAAGTCAGCGGAATTCTGAGGACAATGGAAGAGTTCCGAAGCATTTTTAAATGTCAGCGGAATTTTGAGAACAATGGAAGAGTTCCGAAGCATTTTTAAATGTCAGCGGAATTCTGAGGACAATGGAAGAGTTCCGAAGCATTTTTAAACTTCAGCGGAATTCCGAGAACAATGGAAGGGTTCCGAAGCATGCTTAAACTTCAGCGGAATTCCGAGAACAATGGAAGAGTTCCGAAGCATTTTTAAAAGTCAGGGGAATACCGAGAACAATGGAAGAGTTGTGAAGCATTTTTAAACGTCAGCGGAATTCCAGAACAATGGAAGAGTTCCGAAGCATACTTAAACTTCAGCGGAATTCTGAGAACAATGGAAGAATTCTGAAGCATTTTTAAACATCAACGGAATTCCGAGAAAAAAGGAAGAGTTCCGAAGCATTTTTATATGTCAGCGGAATTCCGAGAACAATGGAAATGTTCCGAAGCATTTTTAAACTTCAGCGGAATTACGAGAACAATGGAAGAGTTCCGAAGCATTTTTAAACATTAGCAGAATTCCGAGAACAATGGAAGAGTTTTTAAGCATTTTTAAACGTCATTGGAATTCCGAAAACAATGGAAGAGTTCCGAAGCATTTTTAAACATCAGCGGAATTCTGAGAACAATGGAAGTGTTCCAAAACATTTTTAAATGTCAGCGGAATTCCGAGAACAATGGAAAAGTTCCGAAGCATTTTTAAACCTCAGCGGAATTCCGAGAACAATGGAAGGGTTCTGAAGCATTTTTAAATGTCAGCGGAATTCCGAGAACAATGGAAGAGTTCCGAAGCATACTTAAACTTCAGCGGAATTCCGCGAACAATGGAAGAGTTCCGAAGCATTTTTAAATGTCAGCAGAATTACGAGAACAATGGAAGAGTTTCGAAGCATTTTTATATGTCTGCAGAATTCTGAGAACAATGGAAGAGTTCCAAAGCATTTTTAAATGTCAGCGGAATTCTGAAAACAATGGAAGAGTTCCGAAGCATTTTTAAACTTCAGCAGAATTCCGAGAACAATGGAAGAGTTCCGAAGCATTCTTAAACTTCTGCGGAATTCCGAGAACAATGGAAGAGTTCCAAAGCATTTTTAAAAGTCAGCGGAATTCCGAGAACAATAGAAGAGTTGTGAAACATTTTCAAGCTTCAGCGGAATTCCGAGAACAACGGAAGAGTTCCAAAGCATTTTTAAACTTCAGCAGAATTCCGAGAACAATGGAAGAGTTCCGAAGCATTCTTAAACTTCAGCGGAATTCCGAGAACAATGGAAGAGTTCCGAAGCATTTTTAAAAGTCATCGCCCTCTATGATTTTACCCAGGTTATTTTTCAATGGGCCAACTCCATCAGTTTTAATCCTTTTACTGTTTATATAGTTAAAGAACAGTTTGGGATTCGTTTTACTTTCCTTGGCAATTAGTCTCTCTGTCTCCTCTTTTGCTATTCTTATTTGTTTCTTACAGATTTTGTTTTTTTCCCTATAAGTTATTAGCGCTTCCTCGCTGCCTTCTTGTTTAAGTTTACCGAAAGCCCTTTTTTTGTTTTTCATTGCCCTCTTGACTTCCTTATTTAGCCACATTGGCTTCCTCCTATTCCTAGCCCTTTTATTCCCATAAGGTATGTACCTTCTACAGTGACTATGTAGGACTGTTTTGAAAATTTCCCATTTTCTATCCGTGCTCCTATTACTGAAGATACTATCCCAGTCTATAAGGTGAAGGGCATCTCTTAGCTGATCAAACATTAGCTGATCAAACATCAAGCATTTTTAAACGTCAGCGGAATTCCGAGAACAATGGAAGAGTTCCGAAGCATTTTTAAACTTCAGCAGAATTCCGAGAACAATGGAAGAGTTCCGAAGCATTTTTAAAAGTCAGCGGAATTCCGAGAACAATAGAAGAGTTGTGAAACATTTTTAAGCGTCAGCGGAATTCCGAGAACAATGGAAGAGTTCCAAACCATTTTAAACTTCAGCAGAATTCCGAGAACAATGGAAGAGTTCAGAAGCATTCTTAAACGTCAGCGGAATTCTGAGAACAATGGAAGAGTTCCGAAGCATTTTTAAACTTCAGCGGAATTTTGAGAACAATGGAAGAGTTCCGAAGCATTTTTAAACTTCAGCGGAATTTTGAGAACAATGGAAGAGTTCCGAAGCATTTTTAAAAGTCCGCGAAATTCCGAGAACAATGGAAGAGTTGTGAAGCATTTTTAAACGTCAGCGGAATTCCGAGAACAATGGAAGAGTTCCGAAGCATTTTTAAACGTCAGCGGAATTCCGAGAACAATGGAAGAGTTATGAAACATTTTTAAATGTCAGCGGAATTCCGAGAACAATGGAAGAGTTCCGAAGCATTTTTAAATGTCAGCGGAATTCTGAGAACAATGGAAGGGTTCCGAAGCATTTTTAAACTTCAGCAGAATTCCGAGAACAATGGAAGAGTTCCGAAGCATATTTAAACTTCAGCGGAATTCTGAGAACAATGGAAGAGTACCGAAGCATTTTTAAAAGTCAGGGGAATACCGAGAACAATGGAAGAGATGTGAAGCATTTTTAAACGTCAACGGAATTCCGAGAAAAAAGGAAGAGTTCCGAAGCATTTTTATATGTCAGCGGAATTTCGAGAACAATGGAAGAGTTCCGACGCATTTTTAAACTTCAGCGGAATTACGAGAACAATGGAAGAGTTCCGAAGCATTTTTAAACATCAGCAGAATTCCGAGAACAATGGAAGAGTTTTTAAGCATTTTTAAACGTCAGTGGAATTCCGAAAACAATGGAGGAGTTCCGAAGCATTCTTAAACTTTATCGGAATTCCGAGAACAATGGAAGAGTTCGGAAGCATTTTTAAAAGTCAGCGGAATTCAGAGAACAATAGAAGAGTTGTGAAGCATTTTTAAGCGTCAGCGGAATTCCGAGATCAATGGAAGAGTTCCGAAGCATTTTTAAATTTCAAAACTTCAGCAGATTTCCGAGAACAATGGAAGAGTTCTGAAGCATTCTTAAACTTCAGCGGAATTACGAGAACAATGGAAGAGTTCCGAAGCATTTCTAAAAGTCAGGGGAATTCCGAGAACAATAGAAGAGCTGTGAAGCAATTTTAAGCGTCAGCGGAATTCCGAGAACAATGGAAGAGATCCGAAGCATTTTTAAACTTCAGCGGAATACCTGGAACAATGGAAGAGTTCCGAAGCATTTTTAAAAGTCAGCAGAATTCCGAGAACACTAGAAGGGTACCAAAGCATATATAAACTTCAGCGGAATTCTGAGAACACTGTAAGAGTTCCGAAGCATTTTTAAACTTCACTGGAATTCCGAGAACAATGGAAGAGTTCCGAAGCATTTTTAAACATCAGCGGAATTCCGAGAACAATGGAAGAGTTCTGAAGCATTTTTAAACGTCAGTGGAATTTTGAAAACAATGGAAGATTTCCGAAGCATTTTTGAACGTCAGCGGAATTCTGAGAACAATGGAAGTGTTGTGAAGCATTTTTAAACGTCAGCGGAATTTGGAGAACAATCGAAGAGTTACGAAGCATTTTTAAACCTCAGCGGAATTCCGAGAACAATGGAAGAGTTCCGAAGCATTTTTAAAAGTCAGCAGAATACCGAGAACAATGGAAGAGTTGTGAAGCATTTTTAAACGTCAGCGGAATTCCAGAACAATGGAAGAGTTCCGAAGCATTTTTAAATGTCAGCAGAATTCCGAGAACAATGGAAGAGTTTCGAAGCATTTTTATATGTCTGCAGAATTCTGAGAACAATGGAAGAGTTCCAAAGCATTTTTAAATGTCAGTGGAATTCTGAAAACAATGGAAGAGTTCCGAAGCATTTTTAAACTTCAGCAGAATTCCGAGAACAATGGAAGTGTTCTGAAGCATTCTTAAACTTCTGCGGAATTCCGAGAACAATGGAAGAGTTCCAAAGCATTTTTGAAAGTCAGCGGAATTCCGAGAACAATAGAAGAGTTGTGAAACATTTTCAAGCTTCAGCGGAATTCCGAGAACAACGGAAGAGTTCCAAAGCATTTTTAAACTTCAGCAGAATTCCGAGAACAATGGAAGAGTTCCGAAGCATTCTTAAACTTCAGCGGAATTCCGAGAACAATGGAAGAGTTCCGAAGCATTTTTAAAAGTCAGCGGAATTCCGAGAACAATAGAAGAGTTGTGAAGCAATTTTAAGCGTCAGCGGAATTCCGAGAACAATAGAAAAGTTCCGAAGCATTTTTAAATGTCAGCGGAATTCCGAGAACAATGGAAGAGTTCTTAAGCATTTTTAAACATCAGCGGAATGCCGAGAACAATGCAAGATTTCCGAAGCATTTTTATATGTCAGCGGAATTCCAAGAACATTGGAAGAGTACCGAAGCATTTTTAAACTTCAGCAGAATTCCTAGAACAATGGAAGAGTTCCGAAGCATTTTTAAACTTCAGCGGAATTCCGAGAACAATGGAAGAGTTCCGAATCATTTTTAAAAGTCAGCGGAATTCCGAGAACAATAGAAGAGTTGTGAAACATTTTTAAGCGTCAGCGGAATTCCGAAAACAATGGAAGAGTTCCAAACCATTTTTAAACTTCAGCAGAATTCCGAGAACAATGGAAGAGTTCAGAAGCAATCTTAAACGTCAGCGGAATTCTGAGAACAATGGAAGAGTTCCGAAGCATTTTTAAACTTCAGCGGAATTTTGAGAACAATGGAAGAGTTCCGAAGCATTTTTAAACTTCAGCGGAATTTTGAGAACAATGGAAGAGTTCCGAAGCATTTTTAAAAGTCCGCGAAATTCCGAGAACAATGGAAGAGTTGTGAAGCATTTTTAAATGTCAGCGGAATTCCGAGAACAATGGAAGAGTTCCGAAGCATTTTTAAACGTCAGCGGAATTCCGAGAACAATGGAAGAGTTATGAAACATTTTTAAATGTCAGCGGAATTCCGAGAACAATGGAAGAGTTCCGAAGCATTTTTAAATGTCAGCGGAATTCTGAGAGCAATGGAAGGGTTCCGAAGCATTTTTAAACTTCAGCAGAATTCCGAGAACAATGGAAGAGTTCCGAAGCATATTTAAACTTCAGCGGAATTCTGAGAAAAATGGAAGAGTTCCAAAGCATTTTTAAAAGTCAGGGGAATACCGAGAACAATGGAAGAGTTGTGAAGCATTTTTAAACGTCAACGGAATTCCGAGAAAAAAGGAAGAGTTCCGAAGCATTTTTATATGTCAGCGGAATTTCGAGAACAATGGAAGAGTTCCGACGCATTTTTAAACTTCAGCGGAATTACGAGAAAAATGGAATAGTTCCGAAGCATTTTTAAACATCAGCAGAATTCCGAGAACAATGGAAGAGTTTTTAAGCATTTTTAAACGTCAGTGGAATTCCAAAAACAATGGAAGAGTTCCGAAGCATTTTTAAACATCAGCAGAATTCTGAGAACAATGGAAGTGTTCCAAAGCATTTTTAAACTTCAGCAGAATTCCTAGAACAATGGAAGAGTTCCGAAGCATATTTAAACTTCAGCGGAATACCGAGAACAATAGAAGAGTTGTGAAGCATTTTTAAACGTCAGCGGAATTCCGAGAACAATGGAAGAGTTCTGAAGCATTTTTAAACTTCACCCGAATTCCGAGAACAATGGAAGAGTTCGGATGCATTTTTAAACTTCAGCAGAATTCCTAGAAGAATGGAAGAGTTCCGAAGCATTTTTAAACTTCAGCGGAATTCCGAGAACAATGGAAGAGTTCCGAAGCATTTTTAAAAGTCAGCGGAATTCCGAGAACAATGGAAGAGTTCCGAAGCATTTTTAAATGTCAGCGGAATTCTGAGAACAATGGAAGAGTTCCGAAGCATTTTTAAAAGTCAGGGGAATACCGAGAACAATGGAAGAGTTGTGAAGCATTTTTAAACGTCAACGGAATTCCGATAAAAAAGGAAGAGTTCCGAAGCATTTTTATATGTCAGCGGAATTTCGAGAACAATGGAAGAGTTCCGACGCATTTTTAAACTTCAGCGGAACTACGAGAACAATGGAAGAGTTCCGAAGCATTTCTAAACATCAGCAGAATTCCGAGAACAATGGAAGAGTTTTTAAGCATTTTTAAACGTCAGTGGAATTCCAAAAACAATGGAAGAGTTCCGAAGCATTTTTAAACATCAGCAGAACTCTGAGAACAATGGAAGTGTTCCAAAGCATTTTTAAACTTCAGCAGAATTCCTAGAACAATGGAAGAGTTCAGAAGCATTTTTAAACTTCAGTAGAATTCCGAGAACAATGGAAGAGTTCCGAAGCATATTTAAACTTCAGCGGAATACCGAGAACAATAGAAGAGTTGTGAAGCATTTTTAAACGTCAGCGGAATTCCGAGAACAATGGAAGAGTTCCGAAGCATTTTTAAACTTCACCCGAATTCCGAGAACAATGGAAGAGTTCGGATGCATTTTTAAACTTCAGCAGAATTCCTAGAACAATGGAAGAGTTCGGAAGCATTTTTAAACTTCAGCGGAATTCCGAGAACAATGGAAGAGTTCCGAAGCATTTTTAAAAGTCAGCGGAATTCCGAGAACAATGGAAGAGTTCCGAAGCATTTTTAAATGTCAGCAGAATTCCGAGAACACTAGAAGGGTACCAAAGCATATATAAACTTCAGCGGAATTCTGAGAACACTGTAAGAGTTCCGAAGCATTTTTAAACTTCACTGGAATTCCGAGAACAATGGAAGAGTTCCGAAGCATTTTTAAACATCAGCGGAATTCCGAGAACAATGGAAGAGTTCTGAAGCATTTTTAAACGTCAGTGGAATTTTGAAAACAATGGAAGATTTCCGAAGCATTTTTGAACGTCAGCGGAATTCTGAGAACAATGGAAGTGTTGTGAAGCATTTTTAAACGTCAGCGGAATTTGGAGAACAATCGAAGAGTTACGAAGCATTTTTAAACCTCAGCGGAATTCCGAGAACAATGGAAGAGTTCCGAAGCATTTTTAAAAGTCAGCAGAATACCGAGAACAATGGAAGAGTTGTGAAGCATTTTTAAACGTCAGCGGAATTCCAGAACAATGGAAGAGTTCCGAAGCATTTTTAAATGACAGCAGAATTCCGAGAACAATGGAAGAGTTTCGAAGCATTTTTATATGTCTGCAGAATTCTGAGAACAATGGAAGAGTTCCAAAGCATTTTTAAATGTCAGTGGAATTCTGAAAACAATGGAAGAGTTCCGAAGCATTTTTAAACTTCAGCAGAATTCCGAGAACAATGGAAGTGTTCCGAAGCATTCTTAAACTTCTGCGGAATTCCGAGAACAATGGAAGAGTTCCAAAGCATTTTTGAAAGTCAGCGGAATTCCGAGAACAATAGAAGAGTTGTGAAACATTTTCAAGCTTCAGCGGAATTCCGAGAACAACGGAAGAGTTCCAAAGCATTTTTAAACTTCAGCAGAATTCCGAGAACAATGGAAGAGTTCCGAAGCATTCTTAAACTTCAGCGGAATTCCGAGAACAATGGAAGAGTTCCGAAGCATTTTTAAAAGTCAGCGGAATTCCGAGAACAATAGAAGAGTTGTGAAGCAATTTTAAGCGTCAGCGGAATTCCGAGAACAATAGAAAAGTTCCGAAGCATTTTTAAATGTCAGCGGAATTCCGAGAACAATGGAAGAGTTCTTAAGCATTTTTAAACATCAGCGGAATGCCGAGAACAATGCAAGATTTCCGAAGCATTTTTATATGTCAGCGGAATTCCAAGAACATTGGAAGAGTACCGAAGCATTTTTAAACTTCAGCAGAATTCCTAGAACAATGGAAGAGTTCCGAAGCATTTTTAAACTTCAGCGGAATTCCGAGAACAATGGAAGAGTTCCGAATCATTTTTAAAAGTCAGCGGAATTCCGAGAACAATAGAAGAGTTGTGAAACATTTTTAAGCGTCAGCGGAATTCCGAAAACAATGGAAGAGTTCCAAACCATTTTTAAACTTCAGCAGAATTCCGAGAACAATGGAAGAGTTCAGAAGCAATCTTAAACGTCAGCGGAATTCTGAGAACAATGGAAGAGTTCCGAAGCATTTTTAAACTTCAGCGGAATTTTGAGAACAATGGAAGAGTTCCGAAGCATTTTTAAACTTCAGCGGAATTTTGAGAACAATGGAAGAGTTCCGAAGCATTTTTAAAAGTCCGCGAAATTCCGAGAACAATGGAAGAGTTGTGAAGCATTTTTAAATGTCAGCGGAATTCCGAGAACAATGGAAGAGTTCCGAAGCATTTTTAAACGTCAGCGGAATTCCGAGAACAATGGAAGAGTTATGAAACATTTTTAAATGTCAGCGGAATTCCGAGAACAATGGAAGAGTTCCGAAGCATTTTTAAATGTCAGCGGAATTCTGAGAGCAATGGAAGGGTTCCGAAGCATTTTTAAACTTCAGCAGAATTCCGAGAACAATGGAAGAGTTCCGAAGCATATTTAAACTTCAGCGGAATTCTGAGAAAAATGGAAGAGTTCCAAAGCATTTTTAAAAGTCAGGGGAATACCGAGAACAATGGAAGAGTTGTGAAGCATTTTTAAACGTCAACGGAATTCCGAGAAAAAAGGAAGAGTTCCGAAGCATTTTTATATGTCAGCGGAATTTCGAGAACAATGGAAGAGTTCCGACGCATTTTTAAACTTCAGCGGAATTACGAGAAAAATGGAATAGTTCCGAAGCATTTTTAAACATCAGCAGAATTCCGAGAACAATGGAAGAGTTTTTAAGCATTTTTAAACGTCAGTGGAATTCCAAAAACAATGGAAGAGTTCCGAAGCATTTTTAAACATCAGCAGAATTCTGAGAACAATGGAAGTGTTCCAAAGCATTTTTAAACTTCAGCAGAATTCCTAGAACAATGGAAGAGTTCCGAAGCATATTTAAACTTCAGCGGAATACCGAGAACAATAGAAGAGTTGTGAAGCATTTTTAAACGTCAGCGGAATTCCGAGAACAATGGAAGAGTTCTGAAGCATTTTTAAACTTCACCCGAATTCCGAGAACAATGGAAGAGTTCGGATGCATTTTTAAACTTCAGCAGAATTCCTAGAAGAATGGAAGAGTTCCGAAGCATTTTTAAACTTCAGCGGAATTCCGAGAACAATGGAAGAGTTCCGAAGCATTTTTAAAAGTCAGCGGAATTCCGAGAACAATGGAAGAGTTCCGAAGCATTTTTAAATGTCAGCGGAATTCTGAGAACAATGGAAGAGTTCCGAAGCATTTTTAAAAGTCAGGGGAATACCGAGAACAATGGAAGAGTTGTGAAGCATTTTTAAACGTCAACGGAATTCCGATAAAAAAGGAAGAGTTCCGAAGCATTTTTATATGTCAGCGGAATTTCGAGAACAATGGAAGAGTTCCGACGCATTTTTAAACTTCAGCGGAATTACGAGAACAATGGAAGAGTTCCAAAGCATTTCTAAACATCAGCAGAATTCCGAGAACAATGGAAGAGTTTTTAAGCATTTTTAAACGTCAGTGGAATTCCAAAAACAATGGAAGAGTTCCGAAGCATTTTTAAACATCAGCAGAACTCTGAGAACAATGGAAGTGTTCCAAAGCATTTTTAAACTTCAGCAGAATTCCTAGAACAATGGAAGAGTTCAGAAGCATTTTTAAACTTCAGTAGAATTCCGAGAACAATGGAAGAGTTCCGAAGCATATTTAAACTTCAGCGGAATACCGAGAACAATAGAAGAGTTGTGAAGCATTTTTAAACGTCAGCGGAATTCCGAGAACAATGGAAGAGTTCCGAAGCATTTTTAAACTTCACCCGAATTCCGAGAACAATGGAAGAGTTCGGATGCATTTTTAAACTTCAGCAGAATTCCTAGAACAATGGAAGAGTTCGGAAGCATTTTTAAACTTCAGCGGAATTCCGAGAACAATGGAAGAGTTCCGAAGCATTTTTAAAAGTCAGCGGAATTCCGAGAACAATGGAAGAGTTCCGAAGCATTTTTAAATGTCAGCGGAATTCTGAGAACAATGGAAGAGTTCCGAATCATTTTTAATCTTCAGCATAATTCCGAGAACAATGGAAGAGTTCCGAAGCATTTTTAAAAGTCAGCGGAATTCCGAGAACAATGGAAGAGTTGTGAAGCATTTTTAAACGTCAGCGGAGTTCTGAGAACAATGGAAGAGTTCCAAAGCATTTTTAATCTTCAGCATAATTCCGAGAACAATGGAAGAGTTCCGAAGCATATTTAAACTTCAGCGGAATTCCGAGAACAATGGAAGAGTTCCGAAGCATTTTTAAAAGTCAGCAGAATACCGAGAACAATGGAAGAGTTGTGAAGCATTTTTAAACATCAGCGGAATTCCAGAACAATGGAAGAGTTCCGAAGCATTTTTATATGTCTGCAGAATTCTGAGAACAATGGAAAAGTTCCAAAGCATTTTTAAATGTCAGCGGAATTCTGAAAACAATGGAAGAGTTCCGAAGAATTTTTAAACTTCAGCAGAATTCCGAGAACAATGGAAGAGTTCCGAAGCATTCTTAAACTTCTATGGAATTCCGAGAACAATGGAAGAGTTCCGAAGCATTTTTAAACATCAGCAGAATTCCGAGAACAATGGAAGAGTTTTTAAGCATTTTTAAACGTCAGTGGAATTCCGAGAACAATGGAAGAGTTGTGAAGCATTTTTAAACGTCAGCGGAGTTCTGAGAACAATGGAAGAGTTCCGAAGCATTTTTAATCTTCAGCATAATTCCGAGAACAATGGAAGAGTTCCGAAGCATTTTTAAAAGTCAGCGAAATAACGAGAAAAGTGGAAGAGTTGTGAAGCATTTTTAAATGTCAGCGGAATTTTGAGAACAATGGAAGAGTTCCGAAGCATTCTTAAACTTCAGCGGAATTCCGAGAACAATGGAAGAGTTCCGAAGCATTTTTAAAAGTCAGCGGAATTACGAGAACAATAGAAGAGTTGTGAAGCAATTTTAAGCGTCAGCGGAATTCCGAGAACAATAGAAAAGTTCCGAAGCATTTTTAAATGTCAGCGGAATTCCGAGAAAAATGCAAGATTTCCGAAGCATTTTTATATGTCAGCGGAATTCCAAGAACATTGGAAGAGTACCGAAGCATTTTTAAACTTCAGCAGAATTCCTAGAACAATGGAAGAGTTCCGAAGCATTTTTAAACTTCAGCGGAATTCCGAGAACAATGGAAGAGTTCCGAAGCATTTTTAAAAGTCAGCGGAATTCCGAGAACAATAGAAGAGTTGTGAAACATTTTTAAGCGTCAGCGGAATTCCGAGAACAATGGAAGAGTTCCAAACCATTTTTAAACTTCAGCAGAATTCCGAGAACAATGGAAGAGTTCAGAAGCATTCTTAAACGTCAGCGGAATTCTGAGAACAATGGAAGAGTTCCAAAGCATTTTTAAACTTCAGCGGAATTTTGAGAACAATGGAAGAGTTCCGAAGCATTTTTAAACTTCAGCAGAATTTTGAGAACAATGGAAGAGTTCCGAAGCATTTTTAAAAGTCCGCGAAATTCCGAGAACAATGGAAGAGTTGTGAAGCATTTTTAAATGTCAGCGGAATTCCGAGAACAATGGAAGAGTTCCAAAGCATTTTTAAACGTCAGCGAAATTCCGAGAACAATGGAAGAGTTATGAAACATTTTTAAATGTCAGCGGAATTCCGAGAACAATGGAAGAGTTATGAAACATTTTTAAATGTCAGCGGAATTCCGAGAACAATGGAAGAGTTCCGAAGCATTTTTAAATGTCAGCGGAATTCTGAGAACAATGGAAGGGTTCCGAAGCATTTTTAAACTTCAGCAGAATTCCGAGAACAATGGAAGAGTTCCGAAGCATATTTAAACTTCAGCGGAATTCTGAGAACAATGGAAGAGTTCCGAAGCATTTTTAAAAGTCAGGGGAATACCGAGAACAATGGAAGAGTTGTGAAGCATTTTTAAACGTCAACGGAATTCCGAGAAAAAAGGAAGAGTTCCGAAGCATTTTTATATGTCAGCGGAATTTCGAGAACAATGGAAGAGTTCCGACGCATTTTTAAACTTCAGCGGAATTACGAGAACAATGGAAGAGTTCCGAAGCATTTTTAAACATCAGCAGAATTCCGAGAACAATGGAAGAGTTTTTAAGCATTTTTAAACGTCAGTGGAATTCCAAAAACAATGGAAGAGTTCCGAAGCATTTTTAAACATCAGCAGAATTCTGAGAACAATGGAAGTGTTCCAAAGCATTTTTAAACTTCAGCAGAATTCCTAGAACAATGGAAGAGTTCAGAAGCATTTTTAAACTTCAGTAGAATTCCGAGAACAATGGAAGAGTTCCGAAGCATATTTAAACTTCAGCGGAATACCGAGAACAATATAAGAGTTGTGAAGCATTTTTAAACGTCAGCGGAATTCCGAGAACAATGGAAGAGTTCCGAAGCATTTTTAAACTTCACCCGAATTCCGAGAACAATGGAAGAGTTCGGATGCATTTTTAAACTTCAGCAGAATTCCTAGAACAATGGAAGAGTTCCGAAGCATTTTTAAACTTCAGCGGAATTCCGAGAACAATGGAAGAGTTCCGAAGCATTTTTAAAAGTCAGCGGAATTCCGAGAACAATGGAAGAGTTCCGAAGCATTTTTAAATGTCAGCGGAATTCTGAGAACAATGGAAGAGTTCCGAAGCATTTTTAATCTTCAGCATAATTCCGAGAACAATGGAAGAGTTCCGAAGCATTTTTAAAAGTCAGCGGAATTCCGAGAACAATGGAAGAGTTGTGAAGCATTTTTAAAAGTCAGCAGAATACCGAGAACAATGGAAGAGTTGTGAAGCATTTTTAAACATCAGCGGAATTCCAGAACAATGGAAGAGTTCCGAAGCATTTTTATATGTCTGCAGAATTCTGAGAACAATGGAAAAGTTCCAAAGCATTTTTAAATGTCAGCGGAATTCTGAAAACAATGGAAGAGTTCCGAAGAATTTTTAAACTTCAGCAGAATTCCGAGAACAATGGAAGAGTTCCGAAGCATTCTTAAACTTCTATGGAATTCCGAGAACAATGGAAGAGTTCCGAAGCATTTTTAAACATCAGCAGAATTCCGAGAACAATGGAAGAGTTTTTAAGCATTTTTAAACGTCAGTGGAATTCCGAGAACAATGGAAGAGTTGTGAAGCATTTTTAAACGTCAGCGGAGTTCTGAGAACAATGGAAGAGTTCCGAAGCATTTTTAATCTTCAGCATAATTCCGAGAACAATGGAAGAGTTCCGAAGCATTTTTAAAAGTCAGCGAAATAACGAGAAAAGTGGAAGAGTTGTGAAGCATTTTTAAATGTCAGCGGAATTTTGAGAACAATGGAAGAGTTCCGAAGCATTCTTAAACTTCAGCGGAATTCCGAGAACAATGGAAGAGTTCCGAAGCATTTTTAAAAGTCAGCGGAATTACGAGAACAATAGAAGAGTTGTGAAGCAATTTTAAGCGTCAGCGGAATTCCGAGAACAATAGAAAAGTTCCGAAGCATTTTTAAATGTCAGCGGAATTCCGAGAAAAATGCAAGATTTCCGAAGCATTTTTATATGTCAGCGGAATTCCAAGAACATTGGAAGAGTACCGAAGCATTTTTAAACTTCAGCAGAATTCCTAGAACAATGGAAGAGTTCCGAAGCATTTTTAAACTTCAGCGGAATTCCGAGAACAATGGAAGAGTTCCGAAGCATTTTTAAAAGTCAGCGGAATTCCGAGAACAATAGAAGAGTTGTGAAACATTTTTAAGCGTCAGCGGAATTCCGAGAACAATGGAAGAGTTCCAAACCATTTTTAAACTTCAGCAGAATTCCGAGAACAATGGAAGAGTTCAGAAGCATTCTTAAACGTCAGCGGAATTCTGAGAACAATGGAAGAGTTCCAAAGCATTTTTAAACTTCAGCGGAATTTTGAGAACAATGGAAGAGTTCCGAAGCATTTTTAAACTTCAGCAGAATTTTGAGAACAATGGAAGAGTTCCGAAGCATTTTTAAAAGTCCGCGAAATTCCGAGAACAATGGAAGAGTTGTGAAGCATTTTTAAATGTCAGCGGAATTCCGAGAACAATGGAAGAGTTCCAAAGCATTTTTAAACGTCAGCGAAATTCCGAGAACAATGGAAGAGTTATGAAACATTTTTAAATGTCAGCGGAATTCCGAGAACAATGGAAGAGTTCCGAAGCATTTTTAAATGTCAGCGGAATTCTGAGAACAATGGAAGGGTTCCGAAGCATTTTTAAACTTCAGCAGAATTCCGAGAACAATGGAAGAGTTCCGAAGCATATTTAAACTTCAGCGGAATTCTGAGAACAATGGAAGTGTTCCGAAGCATTTTTAAAAGTCAGGGGAATACCGAGAACAATGGAAGAGTTGTGAAGCATTTTTAAACGTCAGCGGAATTCCGAGAACAATGGAAGAGTTCCGAAGCATTTTTAAACTTCACCCGAATTCCGAGAACAATGGAAGAGTTCGGATGCATTTTTAAACTTCAGCAGAATTCCTAGAACAATGGAAGAGTTCCGAAGCATTTTTAAACTTCAGCGGAATTCCGAGAACAATGGAAGAGTTCCGAAGCATTTTTAAAAGTCAGCGGAATTCCGAGAACAATGGAAGAGTTCCGAAGCATTTTTAAATGTCAGCGGAATTCTGAGAACAATGGAAGAGTTCCGAAGCATTTTTAATCTTCAGCATAATTCCGAGAACAATGGAAGAGTTCCGAAGCATTTTTAAAAGTCAGCGGAATTCCGAGAACAATGGAAGAGTTGTGAAGCATTTTTAAACGTCAGCGGAGTTCTGAGAACAATGGAAGAGTTCCGAAGCATTTTTAATCTTCAGCATAATTCCGAGAACAATGGAAGAGTTCCGAAGCATTTTTAAAAGTCAGCGAAATAACGAGAAAAGTGGAAGAGTTGTGAAGCATTTTTAAACGTCAGCGGAATTCCAGAACAATGGAAGAGTTCCGAAGCATACTTAAACTTCAGCGGAATTCTGAGAACAATGGAAGAATTCTGAAGCATTTTTAAACATCAACGGAATTCCGAGAAAAAAGGAAGAGTTCCGAAGCATTTTTATATGTCAGCGGAATTCCGAGAACAATGGAAATGTTCCGAAGCATTTTTAAACTTCAGCGGAATTACGAGAACAATGGAAGAGTTCCGAAGCATTTTTAAACATTAGCAGAATTCCGAGAACAATGGAAGAGTTTTTAAGCATTTTTAAACGTCATTGGAATTCCGAAAACAATGGAAGAGTTCCGAAGCATTTTTAAACATCAGCGGAATTCTGAGAACAATGGAAGTGTTCCAAAACATTTTTAAATGTCAGCGGAATTCCGAGAACAATGGAAAAGTTCCGAAGCATTTTTAAACCTCAGCGGAATTCCGAGAACAATGGAAGGGTTCTGAAGCATTTTTAAATGTCAGCGGAATTCCGAGAACAATGGAAGAGTTCCGAAGCATACTTAAACTTCAGCGGAATTCCGCGAACAATGGAAGAGTTCCGAAGCATTTTTAAATGTCAGCAGAATTACGAGAACAATGGAAGAGTTTCGAAGCATTTTTATATGTCTGCAGAATTCTGAGAACAATGGAAGAGTTCCAAAGCATTTTTAAATGTCAGCGGAATTCTGAAAACAATGGAAGAGTTCCGAAGCATTTTTAAACTTCAGCAGAATTCCGAGAACAATGGAAGAGTTCCGAAGCATTCTTAAACTTCTGCGGAATTCCGAGAACAATGGAAGAGTTCCAAAGCATTTTTAAAAGTCAGCGGAATTCCGAGAACAATAGAAGAGTTGTGAAACATTTTCAAGCTTCAGCGGAATTCCGAGAACAACGGAAGAGTTCCAAAGCATTTTTAAACTTCAGCAGAATTCCGAGAACAATGGAAGAGTTCCGAAGCATTCTTAAACTTCAGCGGAATTCCGAGAACAATGGAAGAGTTCCGAAGCATTTTTAAAAGTCATCGCCCTCTATGATTTTACCCAGGTTATTTTTCAATGGGCCAACTCCATCAGTTTTAATCCTTTTACTGTTTATATAGTTAAAGAACAGTTTGGGATTCGTTTTACTTTCCTTGGCAATTAGTCTCTCTGTCTCCTCTTTTGCTATTCTTATTTGTTTCTTACAGATTTTGTTTTTTTCCCTATAAGTTATTAGCGCTTCCTCGCTGCCTTCTTGTTTAAGTTTACCGAAAGCCCTTTTTTTGTTTTTCATTGCCCTCTTGACTTCCTTATTTAGCCACATTGGCTTCCTCCTATTCCTAGCCCTTTTATTCCCATAAGGTATGTACCTTCTACAGTGACTATGTAGGACTGTTTTGAAAATTTCCCATTTTCTATCCGTGCTCCTATTACTGAAGATACTATCCCAGTCTATAAGGTGAAGGGCATCTCTTAGCTGATCAAACATTAGCTGATCAAACATCAAGCATTTTTAAACGTCAGCGGAATTCCGAGAACAATGGAAGAGTTCCGAAGCATTTTTAAACTTCAGCAGAATTCCGAGAACAATGGAAGAGTTCCGAAGCATTTTTAAAAGTCAGCGGAATTCCGAGAACAATAGAAGAGTTGTGAAACATTTTTAAGCGTCAGCGGAATTCCGAGAACAATGGAAGAGTTCCAAACCATTTTTAAACTTCAGCAGAATTCCGAGAACAATGGAAGAGTTCAGAAGCATTCTTAAACGTCAGCGGAATTCTGAGAACAATGGAAGAGTTCCGAAGCATTTTTAAACTTCAGCGGAATTTTGAGAACAATGGAAGAGTTCCGAAGCATTTTTAAACTTCAGCGGAATTTTGAGAACAATGGAAGAGTTCCGAAGCATTTTTAAAAGTCCGCGAAATTCCGAGAACAATGGAAGAGTTGTGAAGCATTTTTAAACGTCAGCGGAATTCCGAGAACAATGGAAGAGTTCCGAAGCATTTTTAAACGTCAGCGGAATTCCGAGAACAATGGAAGAGTTATGAAACATTTTTAAATGTCAGCGGAATTCCGAGAACAATGGAAGAGTTCCGAAGCATTTTTAAATGTCAGCGGAATTCTGAGAACAATGGAAGGGTTCCGAAGCATTTTTAAACTTCAGCAGAATTCCGAGAACAATGGAAGAGTTCCGAAGCATATTTAAACTTCAGCGGAATTCTGAGAACAATGGAAGAGTACCGAAGCATTTTTAAAAGTCAGGGGAATACCGAGAACAATGGAAGAGATGTGAAGCATTTTTAAACGTCAACGGAATTCCGAGAAAAAAGGAAGAGTTCCGAAGCATTTTTATATGTCAGCGGAATTTCGAGAACAATGGAAGAGTTCCGACGCATTTTTAAACTTCAGCGGAATTACGAGAACAATGGAAGAGTTCCGAAGCATTTTTAAACATCAGCAGAATTCCGAGAACAATGGAAGAGTTTTTAAGCATTTTTAAACGTCAGTGGAATTCCGAAAACAATGGAGGAGTTCCGAAGCATTCTTAAACTTCATCGGAATTCCGAGAACAATGGAAGAGTTCCGAAGCATTTTTAAAAGTCAGCGGAATTCAGAGAACAATAGAAGAGTTGTGAAGCATTTTTAAGAGTCAGCGGAATTCCGAGATCAATGGAAGAGTTCCGAAGCATTTTTAAATTTCAAAACTTCAGCAGATTTCCGAGAACAATGGAAGAGTTCTGAAGCATTCATAAACTTCAGCGGAATTACGAGAACAATGGAAGAGTTCCGAAGCATTTCTAAAAGTCAGGGGAATTCCGAGAACAATAGAAGAGCTGTGAAGCAATTTTAAGCGTCAGCGGAATTCCGAGAACAATGGAAGAGATCCGAAGCATTTTTAAACTTCAGCGGAATACCTGGAACAATGGAAGAGTTCCGAAGCATTTTTAAAAGTCAGCAGAATTCCGAGAACACTAGAAGGGTACCAAAGCATATATAAACTTCAGCGGAATTCTGAGAACACTGTAAGAGTTCCGAAGCATTTTTAAACTTCACTGGAATTCCGAGAACAATGGAAGAGTTCCGAAGCATTTTTAAACATCAGCGGAATTCCGAGAACAATGGAAGAGTTCTGAAGCATTTTTAAACGTCAGTGGAATTTTGAAAACAATGGAAGATTTCCGAAGCATTTTTGAACGTCAGCGGAATTCTGAGAACAATGGAAGTGTTGTGAAGCATTTTTAAACGTCAGCGGAATTTGGAGAACAATCGAAGAGTTACGAAGCATTTTTAAACCTCAGCGGAATTCCGAGAACAATGGAAGAGTTCCGAAGCATTTTTAAAAGTCAGCAGAATACCGAGAACAATGGAAGAGTTGTGAAGCATTTTTAAACGTCAGCGGAATTCCAGAACAATGGAAGAGTTCCGAAGCATTTTTAAATGTCAGCAGAATTCCGAGAACAATGGAAGAGTTTCGAAGCATTTTTATATGTCTGCAGAATTCTGAGAACAATGGAAGAGTTCCAAAGCATTTTTAAATGTCAGTGGAATTCTGAAAACAATGGAAGAGTTCCGAAGCATTTTTAAACTTCAGCAGAATTCCGAGAACAATGGAAGTGTTCCGAAGCATTCTTAAACTTCTGCGGAATTCCGAGAACAATGGAAGAGTTCCAAAGCATTTTTGAAAGTCAGCGGAATTCCGAGAACAATAGAAGAGTTGTGAAACATTTTCAAGCTTCAGCGGAATTCCGAGAACAACGGAAGAGTTCCAAAGCATTTTTAAACTTCAGCAGAATTCCGAGAACAATGGAAGAGTTCCGTAGCATTCTTAAACTTCAGCGGAATTCCGAGAACAATGGAAGAGTTCCGAAGCATTTTTAAAAGTCAGCGGAATTCCGAGAACAATAGAAGAGTTGTGAAGCAATTTTAAGCGTCAGCGGAATTCCGAGAACAATAGAAAAGTTCCGAAGCATTTTTAAATGTCAGCGGAATTCCGAGAACAATGGAAGAGTTCTTAAGCATTTTTAAACATCAGCGGAATGCCGAGAACAATGCAAGATTTCCGAAGCATTTTTATATGTCAGCGGAATTCCAAGAACATTGGAAGAGTACCGAAGCATTTTTAAACTTCAGCAGAATTCCTAGAACAATGGAAGAGTTCCGAAGCATTTTTAAACTTCAGCGGAATTCCGAGAACAATGGAAGAGTTCCGAATCATTTTTAAAAGTCAGCGGAATTCCGAGAACAATAGAAGAGTTGTGAAACATTTTTAAGCGTCAGCGGAATTCCGAAAACAATGGAAGAGTTCCAAACCATTTTTAAACTTCAGCAGAATTCCGAGAACAATGGAAGAGTTCAGAAGCAATCTTAAACGTCAGCGGAATTCTGAGAACAATGGAAGAGTTCCGAAGCATTTTTAAACTTCAGCGGAATTTTGAGAACAATGGAAGAGTTCCGAAGCATTTTTAAACTTCAGCGGAATTTTGAGAACAATGGAAGAGTTCCGAAGCATTTTTAAAAGTCCGCGAAATTCCGAGAACAATGGAAGAGTTGTGAAGCATTTTTAAATGTCAGCGGAATTCCGAGAACAATGGAAGAGTTCCGAAGCATTTTTAAACGTCAGCGGAATTCCGAGAACAATGGAAGAGTTATGAAACATTTTTAAATGTCAGCGGAATTCCGAGAACAATGGAAGAGTTCCGAAGCATTTTTAAATGTCAGCGGAATTCTGAGAACAATGGAAGGGTTCGGAACCATTTTTAAACTTCAGCAGAATTCCGAGAACAATGGAAGAGTTCCGAAGCATATTTAAACTTCAGCGGAATTCTGAGAACAATGGAAGAGTTCCGAAGCATTTTTAAAAGTCAGGGGAATACCGAGAACAATGGAAGAGTTGTGAAGCATTTTTAAACGTCAACGGAATTCCGATAAAAAAGGAAGAGTTCCGAAGCATTTTTATATGTCAGCGGAATTTCGAGAACAATGGAAGAGTTCCGACGCATTTTTAAACTTCAGCGGAATTACGAGAACAATGGAAGAGTTCCGAAGCATTTCTAAACATCAGCAGAATTCCGAGAACAATGGAAGAGTTTTTAAGCATTTTTAAACGTCAGTGGAATTCCAAAAACAATGGAAGAGTTCCGAAGCATTTTTAAACATCAGCAGAACTCTGAGAACAATGGAAGTGTTCCAAAGCATTTTTAAACTTCAGCAGAATTCCTAGAACAATGGAAGAGTTCAGAAGCATTTTTAAACTTCAGTAGAATTCCGAGAACAATGGAAGAGTTCCGAAGCATATTTAAACTTCAGCGGAATACCGAGAACAATAGAAGAGTTGTGAAGCATTTTTAAACGTCAGCGGAATTCCGAGAACAATGGAAGAGTTCGGATGCATTTTTAAACTTCAGCAGAATTCCTAGAACAATGGAAGAGTTCCGAAGCATTTTTAAATTTCAGCGGAATTCCGAGAACAATGGAAGAGTTCCGAAGCATTCTTAAACTTCTATGGAATTCCGAGAACAATGGAAGAGTTCCGAAGCATTTTTAAACATCAGCAGAATTCCGAGAACAATGGAAGAGTTTTTAAGCATTTTTAAACGTCAGTGGAATTCCGAGAACAATGGAAGAGTTCTTAAGCATTTTTAAACATCAGCGGAATGCCGAGAACAATGCAAGGTTTCCGAAGCATTTTTATATGTCAGCGGAATTCCGAGAACATTGGAAGAGTACCGAAGCATTTTTAAACTTCAGCAGAATTCCTAGAACAATGGAAGAGTTCCGAACATTTTTAAACTTCAGCGGAATTCCGAGAACAATGGAAGAGTTCCGAAGCATTTTTAAAGGTCAGCGGAATTCAGAGAATAATGGAAGAGTTCAGAAGCATTCTTAAACGTCAGCGGAATTCTGAGAACAATGGAAGAGTTCCGAAGCATTTTTAAAAGTCCGCGAAATTCCGAGAACAATAGAAGAGTTGTGAAGCAATTTTAAGCGTCAGCGGAATTCCGAGAACAATAGAAGAGTTCCGAAGCATTTTTAAACGTCAGCGGAATTCCGAGAACAATGGAAGAGTTCTTAAGCATTTTTAAACATCAGCGTAATGCCGAGAACAATGCAAGATTTCCGAAGCATTTTTATATGTCAGCGGAATTCCGAGAACATTGGAAGAGTACCGAAGCATTTTTAAACTTCAGCAGAATTCCTAGAACAGTGGAAAAGTTCCGAAGCATTTTTAAACTTCAGCGGAATTCCGAGAACAATAGAAGAGTTGTGAAACATTTTTAAGCGTCAGCGGAATTCCGAGTACAATAGAAGAGTTGTGAAACATTTTTAAGCGTCAGCGGAATTCCGAGAACAATGGAAGAGTTCCAAACCATTTTTAAACTTCAGCAGAATTCCGAGAACAATGGAAGAGTTCAGAAGCATTCTTAAACGTCAGCGGAATTCTGAGAACGATGGAAGAGTTCCGAAGCATTTTTAAACTTCAGCGGAATTTTGAGAACAATGGAAGAGTTCCGAAGCATTTTTAAACTTCAGCGGAATTTTGAGAACAATGGAAGAGTTCCGAAGCATTTTTAAAAGTCCGCGAAATTCCGAGAACAATGGAAGAGTTGTGAAGCATTTTTAAACGTCAGCGGAATTCCGAGAACAATGGAAGAGTTCCGAAGCATTTTTAAACGTCAGCGGAATTCCGAGAACAATGGAAGAGTTATGAAACATTTTTAAATGTCAGCAGAATTCCGAGAACAATGGAAGAGTTCCGAACCATTTTTAAATGTCAGCGGAATTTTGAGAACAATGGAAGGGTTCCGAAGCATTTTTAAACTTCAGCAGAATTCCGAGAACAATGGAAGAGTTCCGAAGCATTTTTAAAAGTCAGGGGAATACCGAGAACAATGGAAGAGTTCCGAAGCATTTTTAAACATCAGCAGAATTCCGAGAACAATGGAAGAGTTTTTAAGCATTTTTAAACATCAGCGGAATGCCGAGAACAATGCAAGGTTTCCGAAGCATTTTTATATGTCAGCGGAATTCCGAGAACATTGGAAGAGTACCGAAGCATTTTTAAACTTCAGCAGAATTCCTAGAACAATGGAAGAGTTCCGAACATTTTTAAACTTCAGCGGAATTCCGAGAACAATGGAAGAGTTCCGAAGCATTTTTAAAGGTCAGCGGAATTCAGAGAATAATGGAAGAGTTCAGAAGCATTCTTAAACGTCAGCGGAATTCTGAGAACAATGGAAGAGTTCCGAAGCATTTTTAAAAGTCCGCGAAATTCCGAGAACAATGGAAGAGTTGTGAAGCATTTTTAAACGTCAGCGGAATTCCGAGAACAATGGAAGAGTTCCGAAGCATTTTTAAACGTCAGCGGAATTCCGAGAACAATGGAAGAGTTATGAAACATTTTTAAATGTCAGCGGAATTCCGAGAACAATGGAAGAGTTCCGAAGCATTTTTAAATGTCAGCGGAATTCTGAGAACAATGGAAGGGTTCGGAACCATTTTTAAACTTCAGCAGAATTCCGAGAACAATGGAAGAGTTCCGAAGCATATTTAAACTTCAGCGGAATTCTGAGAACAATGGAAGAGTTCCGAAGCATTTTTAAAAGTCAGGGGAATACCGAGAACAATGGAAGAGTTGTGAAGCATTTTTAAACGTCAGGGGAATTCCGAGAAAAAAGGAAGAGTTCCGAAGCATTTTTATATGTCAGCGGAATTTCGAGAACAATGGAAGAGTTCCGACGCATTTTTAAACTTCAGCGGAATTACGAGAACAATGGAAGAGTTCCGAAGCATTTTTAAACATCAGCAGAATTCCGAGAACAATGGAAGAGTTTTTAAGCATTTTTAATTGTCAGTGGAATTCCGAAAACAATGGAAGAGTTCCGAAGCATTTTTAAACATCAGCAGAATTCTGAGAACAATGGAAGTGTTCCAAAGCATTTTTAAACTTCAGCAGAATTCCTAGAATAATGGAAGAGTTCAGAAGCATTTTTAAACTTCAGTAGAATTCCGAGAACAATGGAAGAGTTCCGAAGCATATTTAAACTTCAGCGGAATACCGAGAACAATAGAAGAGTTGTGAAGCATTTTTAAACGTCAGCGGAATTCCGAGAACAATGGAAGAGTTCCGAAGCATTTTTAAACTTCACCCGAATTCCGAGAACAATGGATGAGTTCGGATGCATTTTTAAACTTCAGCGGAATTCCGAGAACAATGGAAGAGTTCCGAAGCATTTTTAAACGTCAGCGGAATTCTGGGAACAATGGAAGAGTTCCGAAGCATTTTTAATCTTCAGCATAATTCCGAGAACAATGGAAGAGTTCCGAAGCATATTTAAACTTCAGCGGAATTCCGAAAACAATGGAAGAGTTCCGAAGCATTTTTAAATGTCAGCGAAATACCGAGAAAAATGGAAGAGTTGTGAAGCATTTTTAAACGTCAGCGGAATTTTGAGAACAATGGAAGAGATCCGAAGCATTTTTAAATGTCAGCGGAATTCTGAGGACAATGGAAGAGTTCTGAAGCATTTTTAAACTTCAGCAGAATTCCGAGAACAATGGAAGGGTTCCGAAGCATGCTTAAACTTCAGCGGAATTCCGAGAACAATGGAAGAGTTCCGAAGCATTTTTAAAAGTCAGGGGAATACCGAGAACAATGGAAGAGTTGTGAAGCATTTTTAAACGTCAGCGGAATTCCAGAACAATGGAAGAGTTCCGAAGCATACTTAAACTTCAGCGGAATTCCGCGAACAATGGAAGAGTTCTGAAGCATTTTTAAACATCAACGGAATTCCGAGAAAAAAGGAAGAGTTCCGAAGCATTTTTATATGTCAGCGGAATTCCGAGAACAATGGAAAAGTTCCGAAGCATTTTTAAACTTCTGCGGAATTACGAGAACAATGGAAGAGTTCCGAAGCATTTTTAAACATCAGCAGAATTCCGAGAACAATGGAAGAGTTTTTAAGCATTTTTAAACGTCATTGGAATTCCGAAAACAATGGAAGAGTTCCGAAGCATTTTTAAACATCAGCGGAATTCTGAGAACAATGGAAGTGGTCCAAAACATTTTTAAATGTCAGCGGAATTCCGAGAACAATGGAAAAGTTCTGAAGCATTTTTAAACCTCAGCGGAATTCCGAGAACAATGGAAGGGTTCTGAAGCATTTTTAAATGTCAGCGGAATTCCGAGAACAATGGAAGAGTTCCGAAGCATACTTAAACTTCAGCGGAATTCCGCGAACAATGGAAGAGTTCCGAAGCATTTTTAAAAGTCAGCAGAATACCGAGAACAATGGAAGAGTTGTGAAGCATTTTTAAACATCAGCGGAATTCCAGAACAATGGAAGAGTTCCGAAGCATTTTTATATGTCTGCAGAATTCTGAGAACAATGGAAAAGTTCCAAAGCATTTTTAAATGTCAGCGGAATTCTGAAAACAATGGAAGAGTTCCGAAGAATTTTTAAACTTCAGCAGAATTCCGAGAACAATGGAAGAGTTCCGAAGCATTCTTAAACTTCTATGGAATTCCGAGAACAATGGAAGAGTTCCGAAGCATTTTTAAAAGTCAGCGGAATTCCGAGAACAATAGAAGAGTTGTGAAACATTTTTAAGCGTCAGCGGAATTCCGAGAACAATGGAAGAGTTCCAAAGCATTTTTAAACTTCAGCAGAATTCCGAGAACAATGGAAGAGTTCCGAAGCATTCTTAAACTTCAGTGGAATTCCGAGAACAATGGAAGAGTTCCGAAGCATTTTTAAACGTCAGCGGATTTCCGAGAACAATGAAAGAGTTCTGAAGCATTTTTAAATGTCAGCGGAATTTTGAAAACAAAGGAAGATTTCCTAAGCATTTTTAAACGTCAGCGAAATTCTGAGAACAATGGAAGAGTTCCGAAGCATTTTTAAATGTCAGCGGAATTCTGAGAACAATGGAAGAGTTCCGAAGCATTTTTAAACTTCAGCAGAATTCAGAGAACAATGGAAGAGTTCCGAAGCATACTTAAACTTCAGCGGAATTCTGAGAACAATGGAAGAGTTCCGAAGCATTTTTAAAAGTCAGGGGTATACCGAGAACAATGGAAGAGTTGTGAAGCATTTTTAAACGTCAGCGGAATTCCAGAACAATGGAAGAGTTCCAAAGCATACTTAAACTACAGCGGAATTCCGAGAACAATGGAAGAGTTCTGAAACATTTTTAAACATCAACGGAATTCTGAGAAAAAAGGAAGAGTTCCGAAGCATTTTTATATGTCAGCGGAATTTCGAGAACAATTTAAGAGTTCCGACGCATTTTTAAACTTCAGCGGAATTACGAGAACAATGGAAGAGTTCCGAAGCATTTTTAAACATCAGCAGAGTTCCGAGAACAATGGAAGAGTTTTTAAGCATTTTTGAACGTCAGTGGAATTCCGAAAACAATGGAAGAGTTCCGAAGCATTTTTAAACATCAGCGGAATTCTGAGAACAATGGAAGTGTTCCAAAGCATTTTTAAACTTCACCCGAATTCGGAGAACAATGGAAGAGTTCCGATGCATTTTTAAACTTCAGCAGAATTCCTAGAACAATGGAAGAGTTCCGAAGCATTTTTAAACTTCAGCGGAATTCCGAGAACAATGGAAGAGTTCCGAAGCATTTTTAAACGTCAGCGGAATTCCGAGAACAATGGAAGAGTTCCGAAGCATTTTTAATCTTCAGCATAATTCCGAGAACAATGGAAGAGTTCCAAAGCATTTTTAAAAGTCAGCGGAATTCCGAGAACAATGGAAGAGTTGTGAAGCATTTTTAAACGTCAGCGGAATTCTGAGAACAATGGAAGAGTTCCGAAGCATTTTTAATCTTCAGCATAATTCCGAGAACAATGGAAGAGTTCCGAAGCATATTTAAACTTCAGCGGAATTCCGAGAACAATGGAAGAGTTCCGAAGCATTTTTAAAAGTCAGAGGAATACCGAGAAAAATGGAAGAGTTGTGAAGCATTTTTAAACGTCAGCGGAATTCCGAGAACAATGGAAGAGTTCCGAATAGTGTTGAGCGATACCTTCCGATATCAGGAAATATCGTATCGGATTGGATCGGGCCGATACCCAAAAAGTATCGGATATCGCCGATTCCGATACCGGAAACCAATGCAAGTCAATGGGACACAAATATCGGAATGAAAATAAACCCTTTCTTTCCTTGTAGGTTAATTCTACATGAAGGAAAACAACTAAGAATAATGTAGAATGACATGAAAAGCCGGCAATTCATCAGCGGCATTCACCGGTACCCGACAATTTACAACAGAAAGAATAGAGCTTCACACATAGATTAGGTAGATAGAACCATGTCAGTCACATATATATGAATTACAGTGACAGTGTTGCTTACTGTACTTGTCATTTAGTGTAAAGGATTTATTTAAAAAAATATTAGTGTTTTCGTGCACCGTCTCTTTAAAAAAGCCGGCCGGCAATTCAGCAGCGGTACCCGACAATTTATAACAGACAGAATAGAGCTTCACACATAGATTAGATAGATAGAAACATGTCAGTCACATATATATGAAGTACAGTGACAGTGTTGCTTACTGTACTTGTCATTTAGTGTAAAGGATTTATTTAAAAAAATATTAGTGTTTTCGTGCACCGTCTCTTTAAGAAAGCCGGCCGGCAATTCAGCATCTGTACCCGACAATTTAGAATAGAAAGAATAGAGAATCACACATAGATTAGATAGATAGAAACATGTCAGTCACATATATATGAAGTACAGTGACAGTGTTGATTACTGTACTTGTCATTTAGTGTTAAAATAAAGGATTTATTTAAAAAAAAATTGGCGTGGGGTTCCCCTTAATTTTAGGCTCTAGCAGAGGTTAAGCAGACAGCTGGGGCAAATGTTTGAAGCCTGGGAAGGGGGTAATACCCACGGAGCTTCCCAGGCAACTAATATCAGCCCCCAGCTGAATACCTAGCCTTTACTAGCTATTAAAATGGGGGACCCCCCCAAAAAATAACGTGGGGTCCCCCCTAATTTAATAGCTAGCAAAGGCTAGGCAGACAGCTGGGGGCTGATTTTAATAGCCCAGGAAGGGTGCCATGAATATTGGCCCCCTCCCAGGCTAGAAACACCAGCCGTCAGCCGCCCCAGAAATGGCGCATGCATAAGATGCGCCAATTCTGGCACTTAGCCTCTTTCTTCCCACTGCCCTGTAGCGGTGGCAGTGGGGTAATAGGGCTGGGGTTGATGTCAGCTTATAATGCCAGCTGACATCAAGCCCAGGTTAGTAATGGAGAGGCGTCTATAAGACACCCCCATTACTAACCCCATAGTCAAAGTTAAAGAAAAACACAAACACCCAGAATAAAGTCCTTTAATTGAAATAAACACACAATTCTTTATTGTTCTAAATTAAACCATACTTACAGTCACGCCCATTCCAGCTGAAGCCAACGATCTCCTGCAATAAAAGAAAAATAATAAAGCAACCTCATCCTTACCTTTCCATGGTTCCCACGACAGCTTCAGCTCTGCTACATCGAGATGACAGGCTGGAACGCAGCAGAATGCTGCCATCCAGCCTGTCATCCCGCAGACACTGAGAAGCGCAGGCATGCTTGCGCTCCTCAGTGTCTCTCTGTGACGTCATCCAGATGAGCCGAGTTCATGTCCAATGAACTCGGCTCACCTCATGCACGTCACTGACAGCGTGGGAAAATTCTCACGCTGAAGTGCTGAATGCAGGAGAATTTTCCCACGCTGTCAGTGACGTGCATGAGGTGAGCTGAGTTCATTGGACATGACCTCGGCTCATCTTTATGCCGTCACAGCCAGACACTGAGGAGTGGAAGCATGCCTGCGCTTCTCAGTGTCTGCGGGATGACAGGCTGAATGGCAGTGTTCTGCTGCGGTCCAGCCTGTCATCTCGATGTAGCAGAGCTGGAGCTGTTCTGGGAACCATGGAAAGGTAAGGATGAGGTTGCTTTATTATTTTACTTTTATTGCAGGAGATCGTTGGCTTCAGCTGGAATGGGCGTGATGGTAAGTATGGTTTAATTTAGAACAATAAAGAATTGTGTGTTTATTTCAATTAAAGGACTTTATTCTGGGTGTTGTGTTTTTTTAAATACTTTACTAGAAATTCATGGTGGTCATGTCTAATATTGGCGTGACCCCATGAATTTCGGGCTTAGGGCCAGCTGATAATGCCAAGCTGGCCTTAACCCCTTTATTACCCAGTGAGCCACCGCACCAGGGCCCTGGATGAGTTGGGTACAGCGCCAGAAGATGGCGCTTCTATGAACGCGCCATTTTCCGGGGTGGCTGCGGACTGCAATTTGCAGCGGGGGTGGCCCAGAAAGCTTGGGTCTCCCTGCGCTGCGGCATCCAGCCCCCAGCTGCCTAGTTGTACCTGGCTGGGCACAAAAATAGGGCGAAGCCCCACGCATTTTTTTTTTAAATTATTTCATGAAATTCATGGAATAATTAAGAAAAAAAGGGCTTCCCTATATTGCTGTGTCCAACCAGGTACAAATAGGCAGCTGGTGGTTGGGGGCAGCCCATTCCTGCCTGCTGTACCTGGCTGGACACAAATATAGTGCGAAGCCCCACGTCAATTTTTTTTTAATTATTTCATGAAATAATTTTTTAAAAAAAGGGCTTCCCTATATTGTTGTGTCTGGCCAGGTACAAATAGGCAGCTGGTGGTTGGGGGCAGCCTGTTCCTGCCTGCTGTACCTGGCTGGACACAAATATAGGGCGAAGCCCCACATGAATTTTTTTTAAAATAAATCCTTTATTTTAACACTAAATGACATTTGAGGAGTTAATAAAGATGCAGTCCCTAAATTATTATTTATTTTTTAATTAATTTTTCCCAAAACTTTTGACGTGGGCTTCGCCATATTTTTGTATGCCAGCCAGGTACAGCATCCAGCTTCTATGAATGCGTCATTTTCCGGGGTGGCTGCGGACTGCAATTTTCAGCGGGGGGGGCAGAAAGCTTGGGCCTCCCTGCGCTGCAGATTCCATCCCCCAGCTGCCTAGTTTTACCTGGCTGGACACAAAAATAGGGAGAAGCTTCACGTATTTTTTTTTTTAAATTATTTCATGAAATTCATGAAATAATTAAGAAAACAGGGCTTCCCTATATTGTTGTGTCCAACCAGGTACAAATAGGCAGCTGGTGGTTGGGGGCAGCCCGTTCCTGCCTGCTGTACCTGGCTGGACATAAATATAGTGCGAAGCCCCACGTCAATTTTTTTTAAATCATTTCAGGAAATTCATGAAATAATTAAAAAAAATTGATGTGGGGCTTCGCCCTATATTTGTGTCCAGTCAGGTACAGCAGGCAGGAACGGGCTGCCCCCAACCACCAGCTGCCTATTTGTACCTAGCCAGACACAACAATACAGGGAAGCCCTTTTTTTCTTAATTATTCCATGAATTTCATGAAATAATTTAAAAAAAAAATACGTGGGGCTTCGCCCTATTTTTGTGTCCAGCCAGGTACAACAAGGCAGCTGGGGGCTGGAATCCGCAGCGCAGGGAGGCCCAAGCTTTCTGGGCCTCACCCGCTGCAAATTGCAGTCCGCAGCCTCCCCAGAAAATGGCGCGTTCATAGAAGCGGTGGCTCACTGGGTAATAAAGGGGTTAAGGCCAGCTTGGCATTATCAGCTGGCCCTAAGCCCGAAATTCATGGAGTCACGCCAATATTAGACAGGACCACCATGAATTTCTAGTAAAGTATTTAAAAAAAACACAAACACCCAGAAAAAAGTCCTTTAATTGAAATAAACACACAATTCTTTATTGTTCTAAATTAAACCATACTTACAGTCACGCTCATTCCAGCTGAAGCCAACGATCTCCTGCAATAAAAGTACGACAGCTTCAGCTCTGCTACATCTGCGCTTCTCAGTGTCTGCGGGATGACAGGCTGGATGGCAGCGTTCTGCTGCGGTCCAGCCTGTCATCTCGATGTAGCAGAGCTGAAGCTGTCGTGGGAACCATGGAAAGGTAAGGATGAGGTTGCTTTATTATTTTTCTTTTATTGCAGGAGATCGTTGGCTTCAGCTGGAATGGGCGTGGTGGTAAGTATGGTTTAATTTAGAACAATAAAGAATTGTGTCTTTATTTCAATTAAAGGACTTTTTTCTGGGTGTTTGTGTTTTTTTTAAATACTTTACTAGAAATTCATGGCGGTCATGTCTAATATTGGCGTGACCCCATGAATTTCGGGCTTAGGGCCAACTGATAATGCCAAGCTGGCCTTAACCCCTTTATTACCCAGTGAGCCACCGCACCAGGGCCCTGGATGAGTTGGGTACAGCGCCAGAAGATGGCGCTTCTATGAACGCACCATTTTCCGGGGCGGCTGCGGACTGCAATTTGCAGCGCTTGGGGCCCAGAAAGCTTGGGCCTCCCTGCGCTGCGGATTCCAGCCCCCAGCTGCCTTGTTGTACCTGGCTGGACACAAAAATAGGGCGAAGCCCCACGTATTTTTTTTTTAAATTATTTCATGAAATTCATGGAATAATTAAGAAAAAAAGGGCTTCCCTATATTGTTGTGTCCGGCTAGGTACAAATAGGCAGCTGGTGGTTGGGGGCAGCCCGTTCCTGCCTGCTGTACCTGACTGGACACAAATATAATGCGAAGCCCCACATAATTTTTTTTTAATTATTTCATGAATTTCCTGAAATAATTAAAAAAAAATTGACATGGGGCTTTGCACTATATTTGTGTCCAGCCAGGTACAGCAGGCAGGAACGGGCTGCCACCAACCACCAGCTGCCTATTTGTACCTGGTTGGACACAACAATATAGGGAAGCCCTTTTTTTCTTAATTATTCCATGAATTTCATGAAATAATTAAAAAAAAAAAAACGTGGAGCTTCTCCCTATTTTTGTGTCCAGCCAGGTACAACTAGGCAGCTGGGGGATGGAATCTGCAGTGCAGGGAGGCCCAAGCTTTCTGCCCCCCCCTCCGCTGAAAACTGCAGTCCGCAGACGCCCCAGAAAATGGCGCATTCATAGAAGCTGGATGCTGTACCTGGCTGGCATACAAAAATATGGCGAAGCCCACGTCAAAAGTTTTGGGAAAAATTAATTAAAAAATAAATAATAATTTAGGGACTGCATCTTTATTAACTCCTCAAATGTCATTTAGTGTTAAAATAAAGGATTTATTTAAAAAAAAAAATGGCGTGGGATCCCCCATAATTTTAGTCTCTAGCGGAGGTTAAGCATACGGCTGGGGCAGATGTTTGAAGCCTGGGAAGGGGGCAAAACCCACAGAGCTTCCCAGGCTACTAATATCTGCCCCCAGCTGAATACCTAGCCTTTACTAGCTATTAAAATGGGGGACCCCCCCAAAAAAATGACGTGGGGTCCCCCCTATTTTAATAGCTAGCAAAGGCTAGGCAGACAGCTGGGGGCTGATATTAATAGCCCAGGAAGGGTGCCATAAATAATGGCCCCCTCCCAGGCTAGAAACACCAGCCGTCAGCCGCCCCAGAAATGGCGCATCCATAGGATGCGCCAATTCTGGCACTTAGCCTCGCTCTTCCACGCTGCCCTGGTGCGGTGGCAGGGGGTAATAGTGGTGGGGTTCATGTCAGCGCCAGCTGCCATGAAGCCCAGGTTAGTAATGATGGGCGTCTATAAGACACCCCCATTACTAACCTACAAAGTGTTAAAAAGAAAACACACACTACACCCAGAAAAAAATAATTTATTTGAAATAAAACACACCATTTTATTTAATTCTTAGTTTACTAAAAATAATAGTTACCTGTCCACGTTCCTGCGCTGATCTCCCATGCACAGCTGTCACATCTGGAGATGGTGACAGCTGTGCATGGCTGCTGTAAGCTCACGCTGCCGGGAACAAGTCCGCTCTCGGCAGCGGGAGCCACTGACTGAGGTCACCGGAGTGCATTCAGGCAGCGCAGCTCCGGAGACCTCCTTTACGGCACTGCTGTACCGTGGGAATTTCTCACGATACAGCGGGGCCGTAAAGCAGCTAACCGGAGCAGCGCTGCCTGAACTCCGGTGAACCCTTACGGCCCCGTCATTCTAGAGGCGGCAGCGGTTCAGAGCGGTCACATTCTATGTGGCTGCTCTGAACTGGAGATCTTCGTGGGACACTCGTGGACTACTCCGGAGGGGTAAGGATAAGGTTGTGGTTTATTATTTTATATTTTATTACAGGAGATCGATGGCTTTGGGGAATTAGGTGTCTAGGTGAGTATAGGTGTAGTTTTTTATTTTTTACTTTATTTTAGGTGGCGATCGGCGGGGACAGGTAATGTATGAACTAATTTATTGTAGGCAACCACTGGCCACCAATGACATGTATCTAACATTTATTGGGGACACAGTAGGGCAATTTAAATACCTGGATCAGGCTGATGGGAACTACTGCTCCCATCAAGCTGATCCTGCTGGCATGAGTGGACAGGGGACAGACATAGGCCGATGGGAGTAGTAGTGTCACATCGGCCTATGTCTGCCTGCACGCACAGACACCGCGCACACCCGCACAAACATCGCACAGACACCGCACAGATACCCCGCACACACACACCCCGCACAGACACCGCACACACACCCCGCACACACACCCCGCACACACACCCCGCACACACACACCCCGCACACACACCCGCACACACACTAATCATGACGGGTCTGGGAGGTGAGGCTGACCTGTGCGGCCGTGGGAAAGTTCATGTGAGTTCATGCAGTCAAGCATGAACTCACATGAACCCTCTGAGGGCAACGCGGCGACTTCAAATGAACAGCTGATCGGCATCACCTGATACCTCAGCTGTTCATTTGAAATAACCGGCGGGAAAGCACAGCACAGAACGGGAAAGCCGGCGGTGAAGTCTTTTCACTGCCGGCTTCCCCGCCCGGGTCCTTCGCTCCCCGCTCCTTGGAGCTGCGCTCCCCGCCCGGTCCTAATTTATGATTGGGATTGGAGGTGGCGAGGGGAGCGGAGGATCGGGGTGGGAGGCTGCAGGGAAGCAGTATGGGGCTGTGTGATTGTTTAAAAGCCGGCGGCTTTTTACCGCGCGCCGGCTTTTAAACAATCAGGAGAATTCTCCCCCGCTGGGATGGCATTCTGATGACAGGCTGGATCGCGCTGCCATCCAACTTGTCATCCTTCACAGTCACTGCAGAGCGCAGGCATTATGGGAACTTCCAATTCCGGTATTCGATATTGTAAAAGTATCGGAATTAAGTATCGGAATTCCGATACCGCGAATATCGGCCGATACCCGATATTACAGTATTGGAATGCTCCACACTAGTTCCGAAGCATTTTTAAATGTCAGCGGAATTCCGAGAACAATGGAAGAGTTCCGAAGCATTTTTAAATGTCAGCAGAATTCCAAGAACAATGGAAGAGTTCCAAAGCATTTTTAAATGTCAGCGGAATTCTGAAAACAATGGAAGAGTTCCGAAGCATTTTTAAACTTCAGCAGAATTCCGAGAAAAATGAAAGAGTTCCGAAGTATTTTTAAAAGTCAGCGGAATTCCGAGAACAATAGAAGAGTTGTGAAGCATTTTTAAGCGTCAGCAGAATTCCGAGAACAATGGAAGAGTTCCGAAGCATTTTTAAACTTCAAAACTTCAGCAGATTTCCGAGAACAATGGAAGAGTTCTGAAGCATTCTTAAACTTCAGCGGAATTCCGAGAACAATGGAAGAGTTCCGAAGCATTTTTAAAAGTCAGGGGAATTCCGAGAAGAATAGAAGAGTTGTGAAGCAATTTTAAGCATCAGCGGAATTCTGAGAACAATGTAAGAGTTCCGAAGCATTTTTAAACTTCACTGGAATTCCGAGAACAATGGAAGAGTTCCGAAGCATTTTTAAGCATCAGCGGGATTCCGAGAACTATGGAAGAGTTCCGAAGCATTTTTAAACTTTAGCGGAATTACGAGAACAATGGAACAGTTTCGAAGCATTTTTAAACTTCAGCGGAATTACGAGAACAATGGAAGAGTTCCGAAGCATTTTTAAACATCAGCAGAATTCCGAGAACAATGGAAGAGTTTTCAAGCATTTTTAAACGTCAGTGGAATTCCGAAAACAATGGAAGAGTTCCGAAGCATTTTTAAACATCAGCGGAATTCCGAGAACAATGGAAGAGTTCCGATGCATTTTTAAACTTCAGCAGAATTCCTACAACAATGGAAGAGTTCCGAAGCATTTTTAAACTTCAGCGGAATTCCGAGAACAATGGAAGAGTTCCGAAGCATTTTTAAACGTCAGCGGAATTCCGAGAACAATGGAAGAGTTCCGAAGCATTTTTAAATGTCAGCGGAATTCCGAGAACAATGGAAGAGTTCCGAAGCATTTTTAAATGTCAGCGGAATTCCGAGAACAATGGAAGAGTTCCGAAGCATTTTTATATGTCTGCAGTATTCTGAGAACAATGGAAGAGTTCCAAAGCATTTTTAAATGTCAGCGGAATTCTGAAAACAATGGAAGAGTTCCAAAGCATTTTTAAACTTCAGCAGAATTCCGAGAACAATGGAAGAGTTCCGAAGCATTCTTAAACTTCTGCGGAATTCCGAGAACAATGGAAGAGTTCCGAAGCATTTTTAAAAGTCAGCGGAATTCCGAGAACAATAGAAGAGTTGTGAAGCATTTTTAAGCGTCAGCCGAATTCCGAGAACAATGGAAGAGTTCCAAAGCATTTTTAAACTTCAGCAGAATTCCGAGAACAATGGAAGAGTTCCGAAGCATTCTTAAACTTCAGCGGAATTCCGAGAACAATGGAAGAGTTCCGAAGCATTTTTTAAAGTCAGCGGAATTTCCGAGAACAATAGAAGAGTTGTGAAGCAATTTTAAGCGTCAGCGGAATTCCAAGAACAATGGAAGAGTTCCGAAGCATTTTTCAACATCAGCGGAATTCTGAGAACAATGGAAGAGTTCTGAAGCATTTTTAAACGTCAGCGGAATTTTGAAAACAATGGAAGATTTCCGAAGCATTTTTAAACGACAGCGGAATTCTGAGAACAATGGAAGAGTTCCGAGGCATTTTTAAACTTCAGCGGAAATTTGAGAACAATGGAAGAGTTCCGAAGCATTTTTAAAAGTCCGCGAAATTCCGAGAACAATGGAAGAGTTGTGAAGCATTTTTAAACGTCAGCGGAATTCCGAGAACAATGGAAGAGTTCCGAAGCATTTTTAAACGTCAGCGGAATTCAGAGAACAATGGAAGAGTTCTGAAGCATTTTTAAATGTCACCTGAATTCCGAGAACAATGGAAGATTTCCGAAGCATTTTTAAATGTCAGCGGAATTCTGAGAACAATGGAAGAGTTCTGAAGCATTTTTAAACTTCAGCAGAATTCCGAGAACAATGGAAGAGTTCCGAAGCATACTTAAACTTCAGCGGAATTCCGAGAACAATGGAAGAGTTCCGAAGCATTTTTAAAAGTCAGGGGAATACCGAGAACAATGGAAGAGTTGTGAAGCATTTTTAAACATCAGCGGAATTCCAGAACAATGGAAGAGTTCCGAAGCATACTTAAACTTCAGCGGAATTCCGAGAACAATGGAAGAGTTCTGAAGCATTTTTAAACATCAACGGAATTCCGAGAAAAAAGGAAGAGTTCCGAAGCATTTTTATATGCCAGCGGAAATCCGAGAACAATGGAAGAGTTCCGAAGCATTTTTAAACTTTAGCGGAATTACGAGAACAATGGAACAGTTTCGAAGCATTTTTAAACTTCAGCGGAATTACGAGAACAATGGAAGAGTTCCGAAGCATTTTTAAACATCAGCAGAATTCCGAGAACAATGGAAGAGTTTTCAAGCATTTTTAAACGTCAGTGGAATTCCGAAAACAATGGAAGAGTTCCGAAGCATTTTTAAACATCAGCGGAATTCCGAGAACAATGGAAGAGTTCCGATGCATTTTTAAACTTCAGCAGAATTCCTACAACAATGGAAGAGTTCCGAAGCATTTTTAAACTTCAGCGGAATTCCGAGAACAATGGAAGAGTTCCGAAGCATTTTTAAACGTCAGCGGAATTCCGAGAACAATGGAAGAGTTCCGAAGCATTTTCAAATGTCAGCGGAATTCCGAGAACAATGGAAGAGTTCCGAAGCATTTTTAAATGTCAGCGGAATTCCGAGAACAATGGAAGAGTTCCGAAGCATTTTTATATGTCTGCAGTATTCTGAGAACAATGGAAGAGTTCCAAAGCATTTTTAAATGTCAGCGGAATTCTGAAAACAATGGAAGAGTTCCGAAGCATTTTTAAACTTCAGCAGAATTCCGAGAACAATGGAAGAGTTCCGAAGCATTCTTAAACTTCTGCGGAATTCCGAGAACAATGGAAGAGTTCCGAAGCATTTTTAAAAGTCAGCGGAATTCCGAGAACAATAGAAGAGTTGTGAAGCATTTTTAAGCGTCAGCCGATTTCCGAGAACAATGGAAGGGTTCCAAAGCATTTTTAAACTTCAGCAGAATTCCGAGAACAATGGAAGAGTTCTGAAGCATTCTTAAACTTCAGCGGAATTCCGAGAACAATGGAAGAGTTCCGAAGCATTTTTTAAAGTCAGCGGAATTTCCGAGAACAATAGAAGAGTTGTGAAGCAATTTTAAGCGTCAGCGGAATTCCAAGAACAATGGAAGAGTTCCGAAGCATTTTTCAACATCAGCGGAATTCTGAGAACAATGGAAGAGTTCTGAAGCATTTTTAAACGTCAGCGGAATTTTGAAAACAATGGAAGATTTCCGAAGCATTTTTAAATGTCAGCGGAATTCTGAGAACAATGGAAGAGTTCCGAGGCATTTTTAAACTTCAGCGGAAATTTGAGAACAATGGAAGAGTTCCGAAGCATTTTTAAAAGTCCGCGAAATTCCGAGAACAATGGAAGAGTTGTGAAGCATTTTTAAACGTCAGCGGAATTCCGAGAACAATGGAAGAGTTCCGAAGCATTTTTAAACGTCAGCGGAATTCAGAGAACAATGGAAGAGTTCTGAAGCATTTTTAAATGTCACCTGAATTCCAAGAACAATGGAAGAGTTCCGAAGCATTTTTAAAAGTCAGCGGAATTCCGAGAACAATGGAAGAGTTGTGAAGCATTTTTAAACGTCAGCGGAATTCTGAGAACAATGGAAGAGTTCCGAAGCATTTTTAATCTTCAGCATAATTCCGAGAACAATGGAAGAGTTCCGAAGCATATTTAAACTTCAGTGGAATTCCGAGAACAATGGAAGAGTTCCGAAGCATTTTTAAAAGTCAGCGGAATACCGAGAAAAATGGAAGAGTTGTGAAGCATTTTTAAACGTCAGTGGAATTCCGAGAACAATGGAAGAGTTCCGAAGCATTTTTAAATGTCAGCGGAATTCCGAGAACAATGGAAGAGTTCCGAAGCATTTTTAAATGTAAGCAGAATTCCAAGAACAATGGAAGAGTTCCAAAGCATTTTTAAATGTCAGCGGAATTCTGAAAACAATGGAAGAGTTCCGAAGCATTTTTAAACTTCAGTAGAATTCCGAGAAAAATGGAAGAGTTCCAAAGTATTTTTAAAAGTCAGCGGAATTCCGAGAACAATAGAAGAGTTGTGAAGCATTTTTAAGCGTCAGCGGAATTCCGAGAACAATGGAAGAGTTCCGAAGCATTTTTAAACTTCAAAACTTCAGCAGATTTCCGAGAACAATGGAAGAGTTCTGAAGCATTCTTAAACTTCAGCGGAATTCCGAGAACAATGGAAGAGTTCTGAAGCATTTTTAAAAGTCAGGGGAATTCCGAGAACAATAGAAGAGTTGTGAAGCAATTTTAAGCGTCAGCGGAATTCTGAGAACAATGTAAGAGTTTTGAAGCATTTTTAAACTTCACTGGAATTCCGCGAACAATGGAAGAGTTCCGAAGCATTTTTAAACATCAGCGGAATTCCGAGAACAATGGAAGAGTTCTGAAGCATTTTTAAACGTCAGCAGAATTTTGAAAACAATGGAAGATTTCGGAAGCATTTTTAAACGTCAGCGGAATTCTGAGAACAATGGAAGAGTTGTGAAGCATTTTTAAACGTCAGCGGAATTTGGAGAACAATCGAAGAGTTCCGAAGCATTTTTAAAAGTCAGCGGAATTCCGAGAACAATGGAAGAGTTGTGAAGCATTTTTAAACGTCAGCGGAATTCCGAAAACAATGGAAGAGTTCCGAAGCATTTTTAAACCTCAGCGGAATTCCGAGAACAATGGAAGAGTTCTGAAGCATTTTTAAATGTCAGCGGAATTCCGAGAACAATGGAAGAGTTGTGAAGCATTTTTAAATGTCAGCAGAATACCGAGAACAATGGAAGAGTTGTGAAGCATTTTTAAACGTCAGCGGAATTCCAGAACAATGGAAGAGTTCCGAAGCATTTTTAAATGTCAGCGGAATTCCGAGAACAATGGAAGAGTTCCAAAGCATTTCTATATGTCTGCAGAATTCTGAGAACAATGGAAGAGTTCCGAAGCATTTTTAAACTTCAGCAGAATTCCGAGAACAATGGAAGAGTTCCGAAGCATTCTTAAACTTCAGCGGAATTCCGAGAACAATGGAAGAGTTCCGAAGCATTTTTAAAAGTCAGCGGAATTCCGAGAACAATAGAAGAGTTGTGAAGCATTTTTAAGCGTCAGCGGAATTCCGAGAACAATGGAAGAGTTCCAAAGCATTTTTAAACTTCAGCAGAATTCCGAGAACAATGGAAGAGTTCCGAAGCATTCTTAAACTTCAGCGGAATTCCGAGAACAATGGAAGAGTTCCGAAGCATTTTTTAAAGTCAGCGGAAATTCCGAGAACAATAGAAGAGTTATGAAGCAATTTTAAGCGTCAACGGAATTCCGAGAACAATGGAAGAGTTCCGAAGCATTTTTCAACATCAGCGGAATTCCGAGAACAATGGAAGAGTTCTGAAGCATTTTTAAACGTCAGCGGAATTTTGAAAACAATGGAAGATTTCTGAAGCATTTTTAAACGTCAGCGGAATTTTGAAAACAATGGAAGATTTCCGAAGCATTTTTAAAAGTCAGCGGAATACCGAGAAAAATGGAAGAGTTGTGAAGCATTTTTAAACATCAGCGGAATTCCGAGAACAATGGAAGAGTTCCGAAGCATTTTTAAATGTCAGCGGAATTCCGAGAACAATGGAAGAGTTCTGAAGCATTTTTAAATGTCAGCAGAATTCCAAGAACAAGGGAAGAGTTCCAAAGCATTTTTAAATGTCAGCAGAATACCGAGAACAATGGAAGAGTTGTGAAGCATTTTTAAACGTCAGCGGAATTCCAGAACAATGGAAGAGTTCCGAAGCATTTTTAAATGTCAGCGGAATTCCAAGAACAATGGAAGAGTTCCAAAGCATTTTTATATGTCTGCAGAATTCTGAGAACAATGGAAGAGTTCCGAAGCATTTTTAAACTTCAGCAGAATTCCGAGAACAATGGAAGAGTTCCGAAGCATTCTTAAACTTCTGCGGAATTCCGAGAACAATGGAAGAGTTCCGAAGCATTTTTAAAAGTCAGCGGAATTCCGAGAACAATAGAAGAGTTGTGAAGCATTTTTAAGCGTCAGCGGAATTCCGAGAACAATGTAAGAGTTCCAAAGCATTTTTAAACTTCAGCAGAATTCCGAGAACAATGGAAGAGTTCCGAAGCATTCTTAAACTTCAGCGGAATTCCGAGAACAATGGAAGAGTTCTGAAGCATTTTTTAAAGTCAGCGGAATTTCCGAGAACAATAGAAGAGTTGTGAAGCAATTTTAAGCGTCAGCGGAATTCCGAGAACAATGGAAGAGTTCCGAAGCATTTTTCAACATCAGCGGAATTCCGAGAACAATGGAAGAGTTCAGAAGCATTTTTAAACGTCAGCGGAATTTTGAAAACAATGGAAGATTTCCGAAGCATTTTTAAACGTCAGCGGAATTCTGAGAACAATGGAAGAGTTCCGAGGCATTTTTAAACTTCAGCGGAATTTTGAGAACAATGGAAGAGTTCCGAAGCATTTTTAAAAGTCGGCAAAATTCCGAGAACAATGGAAGAGTTCCGAAGCATTTTTAAACTTCAGCAGAATTCCGAGAAAAATGGACGAGTTCCGATGTATTTTTAAAAGTCAGCGGAATTCAGAGAACAATGGAAGAGTTCTGAAGCATTTTTAAACGTCAGCGAAATTCAGAGAACAATGGAAGAGTTCTGAAGCATTTTTAAATGTCACCGGAATTCCGAGAACAATGGAAGAGTTCCGAAGCATTTTTAAATGTCAGCAGAATTCTGAGAACAATGGAAGAGTTCTGAAGCATTTTTAAACTTCAGCAGAATTCCGAGAACAATGGAAGAGTTCCGAAGCATACTTAAACTTCAGCAAAATTCCGAGAACAATGGAAGAGTTCCGAAGCATTTTTAAATGTCAGCAGAATTCCAAGAACAAGGGAAGAGTTCCAAAGCATTTTTAAATGTCAGCGGAATTCTGAAAACAATGGAAGAGTTCCGAAGCATTTTTAAACTTCAGCAGAATTCCGAGAAAAATGGAAGAGTTCCGAAGTATTTTTAAAAGTCAGCGGAATTCCGAGAACAATAGAAGAGTTGTGAAGCATTTTTAAGCGTCAGCGGAATTCCGAGAACAATGGAAGAGTTCCGAAGCATTTTTAAACTTCAAAACTTCAGCAGATTTCCGAGAACAATGGAAGAGTTCTGAAGCATTCTTAAACTTCAGCGGAATTCCGAGAACAATGGAAGAGTTCCGAAGCATTTTTAAAAGTCAGGGGAATTCGAGAACAATAGAAGAGTTGTGAAGCAATTTTAAGCGTCAGCGGAATTCTGAGAACAATGTAAGAGTTCCGAAGCATTTTTAAACTTCACTGGAATTCCGAGAACAATGGAAGTGTTCCGAAGCATTTTTAAACATCAGCGGAATTCCGAGAACAATGGAAGAGTTCTGAAGCATTTTTAAACGTATACGGAATTTTGAAAACAATGGAAGATTTCCGAAGCATTTTTAAACGTCAGCGAAATTCTGAGAACAATGGAAGAGTTGTGAAGCATTTTTAAACGTCAGCGGAATTTGTAGAACAATCGAAGAGTTCCGAAGCATTTTTAAAAGTCCGCGGAATTCCGAGAACAATGGAAGAGTTGTGAAGCATTTTTAAACGTCAGCGGAATTCCGAGAACAATGGAAGGGTTCCGAAGCATTTTTAAACCTCAGCGGAATTCCGAGAACAATGGAAGAGTTCTGAAGCATTTTAAAATGTCAGCGGAATTCCGAGAACAATGGAAGAGTTGTGAAGCATACTTAAACTTCAGCGGAATTCCGAGAACAATGGAAGAGTTCCGAAGCATTTTTAAAGTCAGCAGAATACCGAGAACAATGGAAGAGTTCCGAAGCATTCTTAAACTTTTGCGGAATTCCGAGAACAATGGAAGAGTTCCGAAGCATTTTTAAAAGTCAGCGGAATTCCGAGAACAATAGAAGAGTTGTGAAGCATTTTTAAGCGTCAGCGGAATTCCGAGAACAATGGAAGAGTTCCAAAGCATTTTTAAACTTCAGCAGAATTCCGAGAATAATGGAAGAGTTCCGAAGCATTCTTAAACTTCAGCGGAATTACGAGAACAATGGAAGAGTTCCGAAGCAATTTTTAAAGTCAGCGGAATTTCCGAGAACAATAGAAGAGTTGTGAAGCAATTTTAAGCGTCAATGGAATTCCGAGAACAATGGAAGAGTTCCGAAGCATTTTTCAACATCAGCGGAATTCCGAGAACAATGGAAGAGTTCTGAAGCATTTTTAAACGTCAGCGGAATTTTGAAAACAATGGAAGATTTCCGAAGCATTTTTAAACGTCAGCGGAATTTTGATAACAATGGAAGATTTCCGAAGCATTTTTAAAAGTCAGCGGAATACCTAGAAAAATGGAAGAGTTGTGAAGCATTTTTAAACATCAGCGGAATTCCGAGAACAATGGAAGAGTTCCGAAGCATTTTTAAATGTCAGCGGAATTCCGAGAACAATGGAAGAGTTCCGAAGCATTTTTAAATGTCAGCAGAATTCCAAGAACAAGGGAAGAGTTCCAAAGCATTTTTAAATGTCAGCGGAATTCTGAAAACAATGGAAGAGTTCCGATGCATTTTTAAACTTCAGCAGAATTCCGAGAAAAATGGAAGAGTTCCGAAGTATTTTTAAAAGTCAGCGGAATTCCGAGAACAATAGAAGAGTTGTGAAGCGTTTTTAAGCGTCAGCGGAATTCCGAGAACAATGGAAGAGTTCCGAAGCATTTTTAAACTTCAAAACTTCAGCAGATTTCCGAGAACAATGGAAGAGTTCTGAAGCATTCTTAAACTTCAACGGAATTCCGAGAACAATGGAAGAGTTCCGAAGCATTTTTATATGTCTGCAGAATTCTGAGAACAATGGAAGAGTTCCGAAGCATTCTTAAACTTCTGCGGAATTCCGAGAACAATGGAAGAGTTCCGAAGCATTTTTAAAAGTCAGCGGAATTCCGAGAACAATAGAAGAGTTGTGAAGCATTTTTAAGCGTCAGCGGAATTCCGAGAACAATGGAAGAGTTCCAAAGCATTTTTAAACTTCAGCAGAATTCCGAGAACAATGGAAGAGTTCCGAAGCATTCTTAAACTTCAGCGGAATTCTGAGAACAAAAGAAGAGTTCCGAAGCATTTTTTAAAGTCAGCGGAATTTCCAAGAACAATAGAAGAGTTGTGAAGCAATTTTAAGCGTCAGCGGAATTCCGAGAACAATGGAAGAGTTCCGAAACATTTTTCAACATCAGCGGAATTCCGAGAACAATGGAAGAGTTCAGAAGCATTTTTAAACGTCAGCGGAATTTTGAAAACAATGGAAGATTTCCGAAGCATTTTTAAACGTCAGCGGAATTCTGAGAACAATGGAAGAGTTCCGAGGCATTTTTAAACTTCAGCGGAATTTTGAGAACAATGGAAGAGTTCCGAAGCATTTTTAAAAGTCGGCAAAATTCCGAGAACAATGGAAGAGTTCCGAAGCATTTTTAAACTTCAGCAGAATTCCGAGAAAAATGGACGAGTTCCGATGTATTTTTAAAAGTCAGCGGAATTCCGAGAACAATAGAAGAGTTGTGAAGCATTTTTAAGCATCAGCGCAATTCCGAGAACAATGGAAGAGTTCCGAAGCATTTTTAAACTTCAAAACTTCAGCAGATTTCCGAGAACAATGGAAGAGTTCTGAAGCATTCTTAACCTCCAGCGGAATTCCGAGAACAATGGAAGAGTTCCGAAGCATTTTTAAACGTCAGCGGAATTCAGAGAACAATGGAAGAGTTCTGAAGCATTTTTAAATGTCACCGGAATTCCGAGAACAATGGAAGAGTTCCGAAGCATTTTTAAATGTCAGCAGAATTCTGAGAACAAGGAATAGTTCTGAAGCATTTTTAAACTTCAGCAGAATTCCGAGAACAATGGAAGAGTTCCGAAGCATTTTTAAATGTCAGCAGAATTCCAAGAACAAGGGAAGAGTTCCAAAGCATTTTTAAATGTCAGCGGAATTCTGAAAACAATGGAAGAGTTCCGAAGCATTTTTAAACTTCAGCAGAATTCCGAGAAAAATGGAAGAGTTCCGAAGTATTTTTAAAAGTCAGCGGAATTCCGAGAACAATAGAAGAGTTGTGAAGCATTTTTAAGCGTCAGCGCAATTCCGAGAACAATGGAAGAGTTCCGAAGCATTTTTAAACTTTAAAACTTCAGCAGATTTCCGAGAACAATGGAAGAGTTCTGAAGCATTTTTAAACTTCAGCGGAATTCCGAGAACAATGGAAGAGTTCCGAAGCATTTTTAAAAGTCAGGGGAATTCCGAGAACAATCGAAGAGTTGTGAAGCAATTTTAAGCGTCAGCGTAATTCTGAGAACAATGTAAGAGTTCCGAAGCATTTTTAAACTTCACTGGAATTCCGAGAACAATGGAAGAGTTCCGAAGCATTTTTAAACATCAGCGGAATTCCGAGAACAATGGAAGAGTTCTGAAGCATTTTTAAACGTATACGGAATTTTGAAAACAATGGAAGATTTCCGAAGCATTTTTAAACGTCAGCGAAATTCTGAGAACAATGGAAGAGTTGTGAAGCATTTTTAAACGTCAGCGGAATTTGGAGAACAATCGAAGAGTTCCGAAGCATTTTTAAAAGTCCGCGGAATTCCGAGAACAATGGAAGAGTTGTGAAGCATTTTTAAACGTCAGCGGAATTCCGAGAACAATGGAAGGGTTCCGAAGCATTTTTAAACCTCAGCGGAATTCCGAGAACAATGGAAGAGTTCTGAAGCATTTTTAAATGTCAGCGGAATTCCGAGAACAATGGAAGAGTTGTGAAGCATACTTAAACTTCAGCAGAATTCCGAGAACAATGGAAGAGTTCCGAAGCATTTTTAAAAGTCAGCAGAATACCGAGAACAATGGAAGAGTTCCGAAGCATTCTTAAACTTCAGCGGAATTCCGAGAACAATGGAAGAGTTCCGAAGCAATTTTTAAAGTCAGCGGAATTTCCGAGAACAATAGAAGAGTTGTGAAGCAATTTTAAGCGTCAATGGAATTCCGAGAACAATGGAAGAGTTCCGAAGCATTTTTCAACATTAGCGGAATTCCGAGAACAATGGAAGAGTTCTGAAGCATTTTTAAACATCAGCGGAATTTTGAAAACAATGGAAGATTTCCGAAGCATTTTTAAACGTCAGCGGAATTTTGAAAACAATGGAAGATTTCCGAAGCATTTTTAAAAGTCAGCGGAATACCGAGAAAAATGGAAGAGTTGTGAAGCATTTTTAAACATCAGCGGAATTCCGAGAACAATGGAAGAGTTCCGAAGCATTTTTAAATGTCAGCGGAATTCCGAGAACAATGGAAGAGTTCCGAAGCATTTTTAAATGTCAGCAGAATTCCAAGAACAAGGGAAGAGTTCCAAAGCATTTTTAAATGTCAGCGGAATTCTGAAAACAATGGAAGAGTTTCGAAGCATTTTTAAACTTCAGCAGAATTCAGAGAAAAATGGAAGAGTTCCGAAGTATTTTTAAAAGTCAGCGGAATTCCGAGAACAATAGAAGAGTTCTGAAGCATTCTTAAACTTCAGCGGAATTCCGAGAACAATGGAAGAGTTCCGAAGTATTTTTAAAAGTCAGCGGAATTCCGAGAACAATAGAAGAGTTCTGAAGCATTCTTAAACTTCAGCAGATTTCCGAGAACAATGGAAGAGTACTGAAGCATTCTTAAACTTCAGCGGAATTCCGAGAACAATGGAAGAGTTCCGAAGCATTTTTAAACATCAGCGGAATTCCGAGAACAATGGAAGAGTTCTGAAGCATTTTTAAACGTATACGGAATTTTGAAAACAATGGAAGATTTCCGAAGCATTTTTAAACGTCAGCGGAATTCTGAGAACAATGGAAGAGTTGTGAAGCATTTTTAAACGTCAGCGGAATTTGGAGAACAATGGAAGAGTTCCGAAGCATTTTTAAAAGTCAGCGGAATTCCGAGAACAATGGAAGAGTTGTGAAGCATTTTTAAACGTCAGCGGAATTCCGAGAACAATCGAAGAGTTCCGAAGCATTTTTAAACCTCAGCGGAATTCCGAGAACAATGGAAGAGTTCTGAAGCATTTTTAAATGTCAGCAGAATTCCGAGAACAATGGAAGAGCTCCGAAGCATACTTAAACTTCAGCGGAATTCCGAGAACAATGGAAGAGTTCCGAAGCATTTTTAAAAGTCAGCAGAATACCGAGAACAATGGAAGAGTTGTGAAGCATTTTTAAAAGTCAGCGGAATTCCAGAACAATGGAAGAGTTCCGAAGCATTTTTAAATGTCAGCGGAATTCCGAGAACAATGGAAGAGTTCCGAAGCATTTTTATATGTCTGCAGAATTCTGAGAACAATGGAAGAGTTCCGAAGCATTTTTAAACTTCAGCAGAATTCCGAGAACAATGGAAGAGTTCCGAAGCATTCTTAAACTTCTGCGGAATTCCGAGAACAATGGAAGAGTTCCGAAGCATTTTTAAAAGTCAGCGGAATTCCGAGAACAATAGAAGAGTTGTGAAGCATTTTTAAGCGTCAGCGGAATTCCGAGAACAATGGAAGAGTTCCAAAGCATTTTTAAACTTCAGCAGAATTCCGAGAACAATGGAAGAGTTCTGAAGCATTCTTAAACTTCAGCGGAATTCCGAGAACAATGGAAGAGTTCCGAAGCAATTTTTAAAGTCAGCGGAATTTCCGAGAACAATAGAAGAGTTGTGAAGCAATTTTAAGCGTCAGCGGAATTCCGAGAACAATGGAAGAGTTCCGAAGCATTTTTCAACATCAGCGGAATTCCGAGAACAATGGAAGAGTTCAGAAGCATTTTTAAACGTCAGCGGAATTTTGAAAACAATGGAAGATTTCCGAAGCATTTTTAAACGTCAGCGGAATTCTGAGAACAATGGAAGAGTTCCGAGGCATTTTTAAACTTCAGCGGAATTTTGAGAACAATGGAAGAGTTCCGAAGCATTTTTAAAAGTCGGCAAAATTCCGAGAACAATGGAAGAGTTCCGAAGCATTTTTAAACTTCAGCAGAATTCCGAGAAAAATGGACGAGTTCCGATGTATTTTTAAAAGTCAGCGGAATTCCGAGAACAATAGAAGAGTTGTGAAGCATTTTTAAGCGTCAGCGCAATTCCGAGAACAATGGAAGAGTTCCGAAGCATTTTTAAACTTCAAAACTTCAGCAGATTTCCGAGAACAATGGAAGAGTTCTGAAGCATTCTTAACCTCCAGCGGAATTCCGAGAACAATGGAAGAGTTCCGAAGCATTTTTAAACGTCAGCGGAATTCAGAGAACAATGGAAGAGTTCTGAAGCATTTTTAAATGTCACCGGAATTCCGAGAACAATGGAAGAGTTCCGAAGCATTTTTAAATGTCAGCAGAATTCTGAGAACAATGGAAGAGTTCTGAAGCATTTTTAAACTTCAGCAGAATACCGAGAACAATGGAAGAGTTCCGAAGCATACTTAAACTTCAGCAAAATTCCGAGAACAATGGAAGAGTTCCGAAGCATTTTTAAAAGTCAGGGGAATACCGAGAACAATGGAAGAGTTGTGAAGCATTTTTAAACATCAGCGGAATTCCAGAACAATGGAAGAGTTCCGAAGCATACTTAAACTTCAGCGGAATTCCGAGAACAATGGAAGAGTTCTGAAGCATTTTTAAACATCAACGGAATTCCGAGAAAAAAGGAAGAGTTCCGAAGCATTTTTAAAAGTCAGGGGAATTCCGAGAACAATAGAAGAGTTGTGAAGCAATTTTAAGCGTCAGCGGAATTCCGAGAACAATGTAAGAGTTCCGAAGCATTTTTAAACTTCACTGGAATTCCGAGAACAATGGAAGAGTTCCGAAGCATTTTTAAACATCAGCGGAATTACGAGAACAATGGAAGAGTTCTGAAGAATTTTTAAACGTCAGCGGAATTTTGAAAACAATGGAAGATTTCTGAAGCATTTTTAAACGTCAGCGGAATTCTGAGAACAATGGAAGAGTTGTGAAGCATTTTTAAACGTCAGCGGAATTTGGAGAACAATCGAAGAGTTCCGAAGCATTTTTAAAAGTCAGCGGAATTCCGAGAACAATGGAAGAGTTGTGAAGCATTTTTAAACGTCAGCGGAATTCCGAGAACAATGGAAGAGTTGTGAAGCATTTTTAAACGTCAGCGGAATTCCGAGAACAATGGAAGAGTTCCGAAGCATTTTTAAACCTCAGCGGAATTCCAAGAACAATGGAAGAGTTCTGAAGCATTTTTAAATGTCAGCGGAATTCTGAGAACAATGGAAGAGTTCCGAAGCATTTTTAAACGTCAGCGGAATTCTGAGAACAATGGAAGAGTTCCGAGGCATTTTTAAACTTCAGCGGAATTTTGAGAACAATGGAAGAGTTCCGAAGCATTTTTAAAAGTCGGCAAAATTCCGAGAACAATGGAAGAGTTCCGAAGCATTTTTAAACTTCAGCAGAATTCCGAGAAAAATGGACGAGTTCCGATGTATTTTTAAAAGTCAGCGGAATTCCGAGAACAATAGAAGAGTTGTGAAGCATTTTTAAGCGTCAGCGCAATTCCGAGAACAATGGAAGAGTTCCGAAGCATTTTTAAACTTCAAAACTTCAGCAGATTTCCGAGAACAATGGAAGAGTTCTGAAGCATTCTTAACCTCCAGCGGAATTCCGAGAACAATGGAAGAGTTCCGAAGCATTTTTAAACGTCAGCGGAATTCAGAGAACAATGGAAGAGTTCTGAAGCATTTTTAAATGTCACCGGAATTCCGAGAACAATGGAAGAGTTCCGAAGCATTTTTAAATGTCAGCAGAATTCTGAGAACAAGGAATAGTTCTGAAGCATTTTTAAACTTCAGCAGAATTCCGAGAACAATGGAAGAGTTCCGAAGCATTTTTAAATGTCAGCAGAATTCCAAGAACAAGGGAAGAGTTCCAAAGCATTTTTAAATGTCAGCGGAATTCTGAAAACAATGGAAGAGTTCCGAAGCATTTTTAAACTTCAGCAGAATTCCGAGAAAAATGGAAGAGTTCCGAAGTATTTTTAAAAGTCAGCGGAATTCCGAGAACAATAGAAGAGTTGTGAAGCATTTTTAAGCGTCAGCGCAATTCCGAGAACAATGGAAGAGTTCCGAAGCATTTTTAAACTTTAAAACTTCAGCAGATTTCCGAGAACAATGGAAGAGTTCTGAAGCATTTTTAAACTTCAGCGGAATTCCGAGAACAATGGAAGAGTTCCGAAGCATTTTTAAAAGTCAGGGGAATTCCGAGAACAATCGAAGAGTTGTGAAGCAATTTTAAGCGTCAGCGTAATTCTGAGAACAATGTAAGAGTTCCGAAGCATTTTTAAACTTCACTGGAATTCCGAGAACAATGGAAGAGTTCCGAAGCATTTTTAAACATCAGCGGAATTCCGAGAACAATGGAAGAGTTCTGAAGCATTTTTAAACGTATACGGAATTTTGAAAACAATGGAAGATTTCCGAAGCATTTTTAAACGTCAGCGAAATTCTGAGAACAATGGAAGAGTTGTGAAGCATTTTTAAACGTCAGCGGAATTTGGAGAACAATCGAAGAGTTCCGAAGCATTTTTAAAAGTCCGCGGAATTCCGAGAACAATGGAAGAGTTGTGAAGCATTTTTAAACGTCAGCGGAATTCCGAGAACAATGGAAGGGTTCCGAAGCATTTTTAAACCTCAGCGGAATTCCGAGAACAATGGAAGAGTTCTGAAGCATTTTTAAATGTCAGCGGAATTCCGAGAACAATGGAAGAGTTGTGAAGCATACTTAAACTTCAGCAGAATTCCGAGAACAATGGAAGAGTTCCGAAGCATTTTTAAAAGTCAGCAGAATACCGAGAACAATGGAAGAGTTCCGAAGCATTCTTAAACTTCAGCGGAATTCCGAGAACAATGGAAGAGTTCCGAAGCAATTTTTAAAGTCAGCGGAATTTCCGAGAACAATAGAAGAGTTGTGAAGCAATTTTAAGCGTCAATGGAATTCCGAGAACAATGGAAGAGTTCCGAAGCATTTTTCAACATTAGCGGAATTCCGAGAACAATGGAAGAGTTCTGAAGCATTTTTAAACATCAGCGGAATTTTGAAAACAATGGAAGATTTCCGAAGCATTTTTAAACGTCAGCGGAATTTTGAAAACAATGGAAGATTTCCGAAGCATTTTTAAAAGTCAGCGGAATACCGAGAAAAATGGAAGAGTTGTGAAGCATTTTTAAACATCAGCGGAATTCCGAGAACAATGGAAGAGTTCCGAAGCATTTTTAAATGTCAGCGGAATTCCGAGAACAATGGAAGAGTTCCGAAGCATTTTTAAATGTCAGCAGAATTCCAAGAACAAGGGAAGAGTTCCAAAGCATTTTTAAATGTCAGCGGAATTCTGAAAACAATGGAAGAGTTTCGAAGCATTTTTAAACTTCAGCAGAATTCAGAGAAAAATGGAAGAGTTCCGAAGTATTTTTAAAAGTCAGCGGAATTCCGAGAACAATAGAAGAGTTCTGAAGCATTCTTAAACTTCAGCGGAATTCCGAGAACAATGGAAGAGTTCCGAAGTATTTTTAAAAGTCAGCGGAATTCCGAGAACAATAGAAGAGTTCTGAAGCATTCTTAAACTTCAGCAGATTTCCGAGAACAATGGAAGAGTACTGAAGCATTCTTAAACTTCAGCGGAATTCCGAGAACAATGGAAGAGTTCCGAAGCATTTTTAAACATCAGCGGAATTCCGAGAACAATGGAAGAGTTCTGAAGCATTTTTAAACGTATACGGAATTTTGAAAACAATGGAAGATTTCCGAAGCATTTTTAAACGTCAGCGGAATTCTGAGAACAATGGAAGAGTTGTGAAGCATTTTTAAACGTCAGCGGAATTTGGAGAACAATGGAAGAGTTCCGAAGCATTTTTAAAAGTCAGCGGAATTCCGAGAACAATGGAAGAGTTGTGAAGCATTTTTAAACGTCAGCGGAATTCCGAGAACAATCGAAGAGTTCCGAAGCATTTTTAAACCTCAGCGGAATTCCGAGAACAATGGAAGAGTTCTGAAGCATTTTTAAATGTCAGCAGAATTCCGAGAACAATGGAAGAGCTCCGAAGCATACTTAAACTTCAGCGGAATTCCGAGAACAATGGAAGAGTTCCGAAGCATTTTTAAAAGTCAGCAGAATACCGAGAACAATGGAAGAGTTGTGAAGCATTTTTAAAAGTCAGCGGAATTCCAGAACAATGGAAGAGTTCCGAAGCATTTTTAAATGTCAGCGGAATTCCGAGAACAATGGAAGAGTTCCGAAGCATTTTTATATGTCTGCAGAATTCTGAGAACAATGGAAGAGTTCCGAAGCATTTTTAAACTTCAGCAGAATTCCGAGAACAATGGAAGAGTTCCGAAGCATTCTTAAACTTCTGCGGAATTCCGAGAACAATGGAAGAGTTCCGAAGCATTTTTAAAAGTCAGCGGAATTCCGAGAACAATAGAAGAGTTGTGAAGCATTTTTAAGCGTCAGCGGAATTCCGAGAACAATGGAAGAGTTCCAAAGCATTTTTAAACTTCAGCAGAATTCCGAGAACAATGGAAGAGTTCTGAAGCATTCTTAAACTTCAGCGGAATTCCGAGAACAATGGAAGAGTTCCGAAGCAATTTTTAAAGTCAGCGGAATTTCCGAGAACAATAGAAGAGTTGTGAAGCAATTTTAAGCGTCAGCGGAATTCCGAGAACAATGGAAGAGTTCCGAAGCATTTTTCAACATCAGCGGAATTCCGAGAACAATGGAAGAGTTCAGAAGCATTTTTAAACGTCAGCGGAATTTTGAAAACAATGGAAGATTTCCGAAGCATTTTTAAACGTCAGCGGAATTCTGAGAACAATGGAAGAGTTCCGAGGCATTTTTAAACTTCAGCGGAATTTTGAGAACAATGGAAGAGTTCCGAAGCATTTTTAAAAGTCGGCAAAATTCCGAGAACAATGGAAGAGTTCCGAAGCATTTTTAAACTTCAGCAGAATTCCGAGAAAAATGGACGAGTTCCGATGTATTTTTAAAAGTCAGCGGAATTCCGAGAACAATAGAAGAGTTGTGAAGCATTTTTAAGCGTCAGCGCAATTCCGAGAACAATGGAAGAGTTCCGAAGCATTTTTAAACTTCAAAACTTCAGCAGATTTCCGAGAACAATGGAAGAGTTCTGAAGCATTCTTAACCTCCAGCGGAATTCCGAGAACAATGGAAGAGTTCCGAAGCATTTTTAAACGTCAGCGGAATTCAGAGAACAATGGAAGAGTTCTGAAGCATTTTTAAATGTCACCGGAATTCCGAGAACAATGGAAGAGTTCCGAAGCATTTTTAAATGTCAGCAGAATTCTGAGAACAATGGAAGAGTTCTGAAGCATTTTTAAACTTCAGCAGAATACCGAGAACAATGGAAGAGTTCCGAAGCATACTTAAACTTCAGCAAAATTCCGAGAACAATGGAAGAGTTCCGAAGCATTTTTAAAAGTCAGGGGAATACCGAGAACAATGGAAGAGTTGTGAAGCATTTTTAAACATCAGCGGAATTCCAGAACAATGGAAGAGTTCCGAAGCATACTTAAACTTCAGCGGAATTCCGAGAACAATGGAAGAGTTCTGAAGCATTTTTAAACATCAACGGAATTCCGAGAAAAAAGGAAGAGTTCCGAAGCATTTTTAAAAGTCAGGGGAATTCCGAGAACAATAGAAGAGTTGTGAAGCAATTTTAAGCGTCAGCGGAATTCCGAGAACAATGTAAGAGTTCCGAAGCATTTTTAAACTTCACTGGAATTCCGAGAACAATGGAAGAGTTCCGAAGCATTTTTAAACATCAGCGGAATTACGAGAACAATGGAAGAGTTCTGAAGAATTTTTAAACGTCAGCGGAATTTTGAAAACAATGGAAGATTTCTGAAGCATTTTTAAACGTCAGCGGAATTCTGAGAACAATGGAAGAGTTGTGAAGCATTTTTAAACGTCAGCGGAATTTGGAGAACAATCGAAGAGTTCCGAAGCATTTTTAAAAGTCAGCGGAATTCCGAGAACAATGGAAGAGTTGTGAAGCATTTTTAAACGTCAGCGGAATTCCGAGAACAATGGAAGAGTTGTGAAGCATTTTTAAACGTCAGCGGAATTCCGAGAACAATGGAAGAGTTCCGAAGCATTTTTAAACCTCAGCGGAATTCCAAGAACAATGGAAGAGTTCTGAAGCATTTTTAAATGTCAGCGGAATTCTGAGAACAATGGAAGAGTTCCGAAGCATTTTTAAACCTCAGCGGAATTCCGAGAACAAAGGAAGAGTTCTGAAGCATTTTTAAATGTCAGCGGAATTCTGAGAACAATGGAAGAGTTCCGAAGCATTTTTAAACGTCAGCGGAATTCTGAGAACAATGGAAGAGTTCCGAAGCATTTTTAAACTTCAAAACTTCAGCAGATTTCCGAGAACAATGGAAGAGTTCTGAAGCATTCTTAACCTCCAGCGGAATTCCGAGAACAATGGAAGAGTTCCGAAGCATTTTTAAACGTCAGCGGAATTCAGAGAACAATGGAAGAGTTCTGAAGCATTTTTAAATGTCACCGGAATTCCGAGAACAATGGAAGAGTTCCGAAGCATTTTTAAATGTCAGCAGAATTCTGAGAACAATGGAAGAGTTCTGAAGCATTTTTAAACTTCAGCAGAATACCGAGAACAATGGAAGAGTTCCGAAGCATACTTAAACTTCAGCAAAATTCCGAGAACAATGGAAGAGTTCCGAAGCATTTTTAAAAGTCAGGGGAATACCGAGAACAATGGAAGAGTTGTGAAGCATTTTTAAACATCAGCGGAATTCCAGAACAATGGAAGAGTTCCGAAGCATACTTAAACTTCAGCGGAATTCCGAGAACAATGGAAGAGTTCTGAAGCATTTTTAAACATCAACGGAATTCCGAGAAAAAAGGAAGAGTTCCGAAGCATTTTTAAAAGTCAGGGGAATTCCGAGAACAATAGAAGAGTTGTGAAGCAATTTTAAGCGTCAGCGGAATTCCGAGAACAATGTAAGAGTTCCGAAGCATTTTTAAACTTCACTGGAATTCCGAGAACAATGGAAGAGTTCCGAAGCATTTTTAAACATCAGCGGAATTACGAGAACAATGGAAGAGTTCTGAAGAATTTTTAAACGTCAGCGGAATTTTGAAAACAATGGAAGATTTCTGAAGCATTTTTAAACGTCAGCGGAATTCTGAGAACAATGGAAGAGTTGTGAAGCATTTTTAAACGTCAGCGGAATTTGGAGAACAATCGAAGAGTTCCGAAGCATTTTTAAAAGTCAGCGGAATTCCGAGAACAATGGAAGAGTTGTGAAGCATTTTTAAACGTCAGCGGAATTCCGAGAACAATGGAAGAGTTGTGAAGCATTTTTAAACGTCAGCGGAATTCCGAGAACAATGGAAGAGTTCCGAAGCATTTTTAAACCTCAGCGGAATTCCAAGAACAATGGAAGAGTTCTGAAGCATTTTTAAATGTCAGCGGAATTCTGAGAACAATGGAAGAGTTCCGAAGCATTTTTAAACCTCAGCGGAATTCCGAGAACAAAGGAAGAGTTCTGAAGCATTTTTAAATGTCAGCGGAATTCTGAGAACAATGGAAGAGTTCCGAAGCATTTTTAAACATCAGCGGAATTCCAGAACAATGGAAGAGTTCCGAAGCATTTTTAAATGTCAGCGGAATTCCGAGAACAATGGAAGAGTTCCGAAGCATTTTTATATGTCTGCAGAATTCTGAGAACAATGGAAGAGTTCCAAAGCATTTTTAAATGTCAGCGGAATTCTGAAAACAATGGAAGAGTTCCGAAGCATTTTTAAACTTCAGCAGAATTCCGAGAACAATGGAAGAGTTCCGAAGCATTCTTAAACTTCTGCGGAATTCCGAGAACAATGGAAGAGTTCCGAAGCATTTTTAAAAGTCAGCGGAATTCCGAGAACAATGGAAGAGTTCCGAACCATTTTTCAACATCAGCGGAATTCCGAGAACAATGGAAGAGTTCTGAAGCATTTTTAAACGTCAGCGGAATTTTGAAAACAATGGAAGATTTCCGAAGCATTTTTAAACGTCAGCGGAATTCTGAGAACAATGGAAGAGTTCCGAGGCATTTTTAAACTTCAGCGTAATTTTGAGAACAATGGAAGAGTTCCGAAGCATTTTTAAAAGTTGGCAAAATTCCGAGAACAATGGAAGAGTTCCGAAGCATTTTTAAACTTCAGCAGAATTCCGAGAAAAATGGACGAGTTCCGATGTATTTTTAAAAGTCAGCGGAATTCCGAGAACAATAGAAGAGTTGTGTAGCATTTTTAAGCGTCAGCGCAATTCCGAGAACAATGGAAGAGTTCCGAAGCATTTTTAAACTTCAAAACTTCAGCAGATTTCCGAGAACAATGGAAGAGTTCTGAAGCATTCTTAACCTCCAGCGGAATTCCGAGAACAATGGAAGAGTTCCGAAGCATTTTTAAACGTCAGCGGAATTCAGAGAACAATGGAAGAGTTCTGAAGCATTTTTAAATGTCACTGGAATTCCGAGAACAATGGAAGAGTTCCGAAGCATTTTTAAACGTCAGCGGAATTTTGAAAACAATGGAAGATTTCCGAAGCATTTTTAAACTTCAGCGGAATTCTGAGAACAATGGAAGAGTTCCGAGACATTTTTAAACTTCAGCGGAATTTTGAGAACAATGGAAGAGTTCCGATGCATTTTTAAAAGTCCGCAAAATTCCGAGAACAATGGAAGAGTTGTGAAGCATTTTTAAACGTCAGCGGAATTCCGAGAACAATGGAAGAGTTCTGAAGCATTTTTAAACGTCAGCGGAATTCAGAGAACAATGGAAGAGTTCTGAAGCATTTTTAAATGTCAGCGGAATTCCGAGAACAATGGAAGAGTTCCGAAGCATTTTTAAATGTCAGCGGAATTCTGAGAACAATGGAAGAGTTCTGAAGCATTTTTAAACTTCAGCAGAATTCCGAGAACAATGGAAGAGTTCCGAAGCATACTTAAACTTCAGCAAAATTCCGAGAACAATGGAAGAGTTCCAAAGCATTTTTAAAAGTCAGGGGAATACCGAGAACAATGGAAGAGTAGTGAAGCATTTTTAAACATCAGCGGAATTCCAGAACAATGGAAGAGTTCCGAAGCATACTTAAACTTCAGCGGAATTCCGAGAACAATGGAAGAGTTCTGAAGCATTTTTAAACATCAACGGAATTCCGAGAAAAAAGGAAGAGTTCCGAAGCATTTTTAAAAGTCAGGGGAATTCCGAGAACAATAGAAGAGTTGTGAAGCAATTTTAAGCGTCAGCGGAATTCTGAGAACAATGTAAGAGTTCCGAAGCAATTTTAAACTTCACTGGAATTCCGAGAACAATGGAAGAGTTCCGAAGCATTTTTAAACATCAGCGGAATTCTGAGAACAATGGAAGAGTTCTGAAGAATTTTTAAACGTCAGCGGAATTTTGAAAACAATGGAAGATTTCTGAAGCATTTTTAAACGTCAGCGGAATTCTGAGAACAATGGAAGAGTTGTGAAGCATTTTTAAACGTCAGCGGAATTTGGAGAACAATCGAAGAGTTCCGAAGCATTTTTAAAAGTCAGCGGAATTCCGAGAACAATGGAAGAGTTGTGAAGCATTTTTAAACGTCAGCGGAATTCCGAGAACAATGGAAGAGTTCCGAAGCATTTTTTATCCTCAGCGGAATTCCGAGAACAATGGAAGAGTTCTGAAGCATTTTTAAATGTCAGCGGAATTCTGAGAACAATGGAAGATTTCCGAAGCATTTTTAAACCTCAGCGGAATTCCGAGAACAATGGAAGAGTTCTGAAGCATTTTTAAATGTCAGCGGAATTCTGAGAACAATGGAAGAGTTCCGAAGCATTTTTAAACATCAGCGGAATTCCAGAACAATGGAAGAGTTCCGAAGCATTTTTAAATGTCAGCGGAATTCCGAGAACAATGGAAGAGTTCCGAAGCATTTTTATATGTCTGCAGAATTCTGAGAACAATGGAAGAGTTCCAAAGCATTTTTAAATGTCAGCGGAATTCTGAAAACAATGGAAGAGTTCCGAAGTATTTTTAAACTTCAGCAGAATTCCGAGAACAATGGAAGAGTTCCGAAGCATTCTTAAACTTCTGCGGAATTCCGAGAACAATGGAAGAGTTCCGAAGCATTTTTAAAAGTCAGCGGAATTCCGAGAACAATAGAAGAGTTGTGAAGCATTTTTAAGCGTCAGCGGAATTCCGAGAACAATGGAAGAGTTCCAAAGCATTTTTAAACTTCAGCAGAATTCCGAGAACAATGGAAGAGTTCCGAAGCATTCTTAAACTTCTGCGGAATTCCGAGAACAATGGAAGAGTTCCGAAGCATTTTTTAAAGTCAGCGGAATTTCCAAGAACAATAGAAGAGTTGTGAAGCAATTTTAAGCGTCAGCGGAATTCCGAGAACAATGGAAGAGTTCCGAAGCATTTTTCAACATCAGCGGAATTCCGAGAACAATGGAAGAGTTCTGAAGCATTTTTAAACGTCAGCGGAATTTTGAAAACAATGGAAGATTTCCAAAGCATTTTTAAACGTCAGCGGAATTTTGAAAACAATGGAAGATTTAAGAAGCATTTTTAAAAGTCAGCGGAATACCGAGAAAAATGGAAGAGTTGTGAAGCATTTTTAAACGTCAGCGGAATTCCGAGAACAATGGAAGAGTTCCGAAGCATTTTTAAACCTCAGCGGAATTCCAAGAACAATGGAAGAGTTCTGAAGCATTTTTAAATGTCAGCGGAATTCTGAGAACAATGGAAGAGTTCCGAAGCATTTTTAAACCTCAGCGGAATTCCGAGAACAAAGGAAGAGTTCTGAAGCATTTTTAAATGTCAGCGGAATTCTGAGAACAATGGAAGAGTTCCGAAGCATTTTTAAACATCAGCGGAATTCCAGAACAATGGAAGAGTTCCGAAGCATTTTTAAATGTCAGCGGAATTCCGAGAACAATGGAAGAGTTCCGAAGCATTTTTATATGTCTGCAGAATTCTGAGAACAATGGAAGAGTTCCAAAGCATTTTTAAATGTCAGCGGATTTCTGAAAACAATGGAAGAGTTCCGAAGCATTTTTAAACTTCAGCAGAATTCCGAGAACAATGGAAGAGTTCCGAAGCATTCTTAAACTTCTGCGGAATTCCGAGAACAATGGAAGAGTTCCGAAGCATTTTTAAAAGTCAGCGGAATTCCGAGAACAATGGAAGAGTTCCGAACCATTTTTCAACATCAGCGGAATTCCGAGAACAATGGAAGAGTTCTGAAGCATTTTTAAACGTCAGCGGAATTTTGAAAACAATGGAAGATTTCCGAAGCATTTTTAAACGTCAGCGGAATTCTGAGAACAATGGAAGAGTTCCGAGGCATTTTTAAACTTCAGCGGAATTTTGAGAACAATGGAAGAGTTCCGAAGCATTTTTAAAAGTCGGCAAAATTCCGAGAACAATGGAAGAGTTCCGAAGCATTTTTAAACTTCAGCAGAATTCCGAGAAAAATGGACGAGTTCCGATGTATTTTTAAAAGTCAGCGGAATTCCGAGAACAATAGAAGAGTTGTGTAGCATTTTTAAGCGTCAGCGCAATTCCGAGAACAATGGAAGAGTTCCGAAGCATTTTTAAACTTCAAAACTTCAGCAGATTTCCGAGAACAATGGAAGAGTTCTGAAGCATTCTTAACCTCCAGCGGAATTCCGAGAACAATGGAAGAGTTCCGAAGCATTTTTAAACGTCAGCGGAATTCAGAGAACAATGGAAGAGTTCTGAAGCATTTTTAAATGTCACCGGAATTCCGAGAACAATGGAAGAGTTCCGAAGCATTTTTAAACGTCAGCGGAATTTTGAAAACAATGGAAGATTTCCGAAGCATTTTTAAACATCAACGGAATTCCGAGAAAAAAGGAAGAGTTCCGAAGCATTTTTAAACGTCAGCGGAATTCAGAGAACAATGGAAGAGTTCTGAAGCATTTTTAAATGTCACCGGAATTCCGAGAACAATGGAAGAGTTCCGAAGCATTTTTAAACGTCAGCGGAATTCCGAGAACAATGGAAGAGTTCTGAAGCATTTTTAAACATCAACGGAATTCCGAGAAAAAAGGAAGAGTTCCGAAGCATTTTTAAAAGTCAGGGGAATTCCGAGAACAATAGAAGAGTTGTGAAGCAATTTTAAGAGTCAGCGGAATTCTGAGAACAATGTAAGAGTTCCGAAGCAATTTTAAACTTCACTGGAATTCCGAGAACAATGGAAGAGTTCCGAAGCATTTTTAAACGTCAGCGGAATTTTGAAAACAATGGAAGATTTCTGAAGCATTTTTAAACGTCAGCGGAATTCTGAGAACAATGGAAGAGTTGTGAAGCATTTTTAAACGTCAGCGGAATTTGGAGAACAATCGAAGAGTTCCGAAGCATTTTTAAAAGTCAGCGGAATTCCGAGAACAATGGAAGAGTTGTGAAGCATTTTTAAACGTCAGCGGAATTCCGAGAACAATGGAAGAGTTCCGAAGCATTTTTAAACCTCAGCGTAATTCCGAGAACAATGGAAGAGTTCCGAAGCATTTTTAAACATCAGCGGAATTCTGAGAACAATGGAAGAGTTCTGAAGAATTTTTAAACGTCAGCGGAATTTTGAAAACAATGGAAGATTTCTGAAGCATTTTTAAACGTCAGCGGAATTCTGAGAACAATGGAAGAGTTGTGAAGCATTTTTAAACGTCAGCGGAATTTGGAGAACAATCGAAGAGTTCCGAAGCATTTTTAAAAGTCAGCGGAATTCCGAGAACAATGGAAGAGTTGTGAAGCATTTTTAAACGTCAGCGGAATTCCGAGAACAATGGAAGAGTTCCGAAGCATTTTTAAACCTCAGCGGAATTCCGAGAACAATGGAAGAGTTCTGAAGCATTTTTAAATGTCAGCGGAATTCTGAGAACAATGGAAGAGTTCCGAAGCATTTTTAAACCTCAGCGGAATTCCGAGAACAATGGAAGAGTTCTGAAGCATTTTTAAATGTCAGCGGAATTCTGAGAACAATGGAAGAGTTCCGAAGCATTTTTAAACATCAGTGGAATTCCAGAACAATGGAAGAGTTCCGAAGCATTTTTAAATGTCAGCGGAATTCCGAGAACAATGGAAGAGTTCCGAAGCATTTTTATATGTCTGCAGAATTCTGAGAACAATGGAAGAGTTCCAAAGCATTTTTAAATGTCAGCGGAATTCTGAAAACAATGGAAGAGTTCCGAAGTATTTTTAAACTTCAGCAGAATTCCGAGAACAATGGAAGAGTTCCGAAGCATTCTTAAACTTCTGCGGAATTCCGAGAACAATGGAAGAGTTCCGAAGCATTTTTAAAAGTCAGCGGAATTCCGAGAACAATAGAAGAGTTGTGAAGCATTTTTAAGCGTCAGCGGAATTCCGAGAACAATGGAAGAGTTCCAAAGCATTTTTAAACTTCAGCAGAATTCCGAGAACAATGGAAGAGTTCCGAAGCATTCTTAAACTTCTGCGGAATTCCGAGAACAATGGAAGAGTTCCGAAGCATTTTTTAAAGTCAGCGGAATTTCCAAGAACAATAGAAGAGTTGTGAAGCAATTTTAAGCGTCAGCGGAATTCCGAGAACAATGGAAGAGTTCCGAAGCAATTTTCAACATCAGCGGAATTCCGAGAACAATGGAAGAGTTCTGAAGCATTTTTAAACGTCAGCGGAATTTTGAAAACAATGGAAGATTTCCAAAGCATTTTTAAACGTCAGCGGAATTTTGAAAACAATGGAAGATTTCTGAAGCATTTTTAAACGTCAGCGGAATTCTGAGAACAATGGAAGAGTTGTGAAGCATTTTTAAACGTCAGCGGAATTTGGAGAACAATCGAAGAGTTCCAAAGCATTTTTAAAAGTCAGCGGAATTCCGAGAACAATGGAAGAGTTGTGAAGCATTTTTAAACGTCAGCGGAATTCCGAGAACAATGGAAGAGTTCCGAAGCATTTTTAAACCTCAGCGTAATTCCGAGAACAATGGAAGAGTTCCGAAGCATTTTTAAACATCAGCGGAATTCTGAGAACAATGGAAGAGTTCTGAAGAATTTTTAAACGTCAGCGGAATTTTGAAAACAATGGAAGATTTCTGAAGCATTTTTAAACGTCAGCGGAATTCTGAGAACAATGGAAGAGTTGTGAAGCATTTTTAAACGTCAGCGGAATTTGGAGAACAATCGAAGAGTTCCGAAGCATTTTTAAAAGTCAGCGGAATTCCGAGAACAATGGAAGAGTTGTGAAGCATTTTTAAACGTCAGCGGAATTCCGAGAACAATGGAAGAGTTCCGAAGCATTTTTAAACCTCAGCGGAATTCCGAGAACAATGGAAGAGTTCTGAAGCATTTTTAAATGTCAGCGGAATTCTGAGAACAATGGAAGAGTTCCGAAGCATTTTTAAACCTCAGCGGAATTCCGAGAACAATGGAAGAGTTCTGAAGCATTTTTAAATGTCAGCGGAATTCTGAGAACAATGGAAGAGTTCCGAAGCATTTTTAAACATCAGCGGAATTCCAGAACAATGGAAGAGTTCCGAAGCATTTTTAAATGTCAGCGGAATTCCGAGAACAATGGAAGAGTTCCGAAGCATTTTTATATGTCTGCAGAATTCTGAGAACAATGGAAGAGTTCCAAAGCATTTTTAAATGTCAGCGGAATTCTGAAAACAATGGAAGAGTTCCGAAGTATTTTTAAACTTCAGCAGAATTCCGAGAACAATGGAAGAGTTCCGAAGCATTCTTAAACTTCTGCGGAATTCCGAGAACAATGGAAGAGTTCCGAAGCATTTTTAAAAGTCAGCGGAATTCCGAGAACAATAGAAGAGTTGTGAAGCATTTTTAAGCGTCAGCGGAATTCCGAGAACAATGGAAGAGTTCCAAAGCATTTTTAAACTTCAGCAGAATTCCGAGAACAATGGAAGAGTTCCGAAGCATTCTTAAACTTCTGCGGAATTCCGAGAACAATGGAAGAGTTCCGAAGCATTTTTTAAAGTCAGCGGAATTTCCAAGAACAATAGAAGAGTTGTGAAGCAATTTTAAGCGTCAGCGGAATTCCGAGAACAATGGAAGAGTTCCGAAGCAATTTTCAACATCAGCGGAATTCCGAGAACAATGGAAGAGTTCTGAAGCATTTTTAAACGTCAGCGGAATTTTGAAAACAATGGAAGATTTCCAAAGCATTTTTAAACGTCAGCGGAATTTTGAAAACAATGGAAGATTTAAGAAGCATTTTTAAAAGTCAGCGGAATACCGAGAAAAATGGAAGAGTTGTGAAGCATTTTTAAACGTCAGCGGAATTCCGAGAACAATGGAAGAGTTCCGAAGCATTTTTAAATGTCAGCGGAATTCTGAAAACAATGGAAGAGTTCCGAAGCATTTTTAAACTTCAGCAGAATTCCGAGAAAAATGGAAGAGTTCCGAAGTATTTTTAAAAGTCAGCGGAATTCCGAGAACAATGGAAGAGTTCCGAACCATTTTTCAACATCAGCGGAATTCCGAGAACAATGGAAGAGTTCTGAAGCATTTTTAAACGTCAGCGGAATTTTGAAAACAATGGAAGATTTCCGAAGCATTTTTAAACGTCAGCGGAATTCTGAGAACAATGGAAGAGTTCCGAGGCATTTTTAAACTTCAGCGGAATTTTGAGAACAATGGAAGAGTTCCGAAGCATTTTTAAAAGTCGGCAAAATTCCGAGAACAATGGAAGAGTTCCGAAGCATTTTTAAACTTCAGCAGAATTCCGAGAAAAATGGACGAGTTCCGATGTATTTTTAAAAGTCAGCGGAATTCCGAGAACAATAGAAGAGTTGTGTAGCATTTTTAAGCGTCAGCGCAATTCCGAGAACAATGGAAGAGTTCCGAAGCATTTTTAAACTTCAAAACTTCAGCAGATTTCCGAGAACAATGGAAGAGTTCTGAAGCATTCTTAACCTCCAGCGGAATTCCGAGAACAATGGAAGAGTTCCGAAGCATTTTTAAACGTCAGCGGAATTCAGAGAACAATGGAAGAGTTCTGAAGCATTTTTAAATGTCACCGGAATTCCGAGAACAATGGAAGAGTTCCGAAGCATTTTTAAACGTCAGCGGAATTTTGAAAACAATGGAAGATTTCCGAAGCATTTTTAAACATCAACGGAATTCCGAGAAAAAAGGAAGAGTTCCGAAGCATTTTTAAACGTCAGCGGAATTCAGAGAACAATGGAAGAGTTCTGAAGCATTTTTAAATGTCACCGGAATTCCGAGAACAATGGAAGAGTTCCGAAGCATTTTTAAACGTCAGCGGAATTCCGAGAACAATGGAAGAGTTCTGAAGCATTTTTAAACATCAACGGAATTCCGAGAAAAAAGGAAGAGTTCCGAAGCATTTTTAAAAGTCAGGGGAATTCCGAGAACAATAGAAGAGTTGTGAAGCAATTTAAAGAGTCAGCGGAATTCTGAGAACAATGTAAGAGTTCCGAAGCAATTTTAAACTTCACTGGAATTCCGAGAACAATGGAAGAGTTCCGAAGCATTTTTAAACGTCAGCGGAATTTTGAAAACAATGGAAGATTTCTGAAGCATTTTTAAACGTCAGCGGAATTCTGAGAACAATGGAAGAGTTGTGAAGCATTTTTAAACGTCAGCGGAATTTGGAGAACAATCGAAGAGTTCCGAAGCATTTTTAAAAGTCAGCGGAATTCCGAGAACAATGGAAGAGTTGTGAAGCATTTTTAAACGTCAGCGGAATTCCGAGAACAATGGAAGAGTTCCGAAGCATTTTTAAACCTCAGCGTAATTCCGAGAACAATGGAAGAGTTCCGAAGCATTTTTAAACATCAGCGGAATTCTGAGAACAATGGAAGAGTTCTGAAGAATTTTTAAACGTCAGCGGAATTTTGAAAACAATGGAAGATTTCTGAAGCATTTTTAAACGTCAGCGGAATTCTGAGAACAATGGAAGAGTTGTGAAGCATTTTTAAACGTCAGCGGAATTTGGAGAACAATCGAAGAGTTCCGAAGCATTTTTAAAAGTCAGCGGAATTCCGAGAACAATGGAAGAGTTGTGAAGCATTTTTAAACGTCAGCGGAATTCCGAGAACAATGGAAGAGTTCCGAAGCATTTTTAAACCTCAGCGGAATTCCGAGAACAATGGAAGAGTTCTGAAGCATTTTTAAATGTCAGCGGAATTCTGAGAACAATGGAAGAGTTCCGAAGCATTTTTAAACCTCAGCGGAATTCCGAGAACAATGGAAGAGTTCTGAAGCATTTTTAAATGTCAGCGGAATTCTGAGAACAATGGAAGAGTTCCGAAGCATTTTTAAACATCAGCGGAATTCCAGAACAATGGAAGAGTTCCGAAGCATTTTTAAATGTCAGCGGAATTCCGAGAACAATGGAAGAGTTCCGAAGCATTTTTATATGTCTGCAGAATTCTGAGAACAATGGAAGAGTTCCAAAGCATTTTTAAATGTCAGCGGAATTCTGAAAACAATGGAAGAGTTCCGAAGTATTTTTAAACTTCAGCAGAATTCCGAGAACAATGGAAGAGTTCCGAAGCATTCTTAAACTTCTGCGGAATTCCGAGAACAATGGAAGAGTTCCGAAGCATTTTTAAAAGTCAGCGGAATTCCGAGAACAATAGAAGAGTTGTGAAGCATTTTTAAGCGTCAGCGGAATTCCGAGAACAATGGAAGAGTTCCAAAGCATTTTTAAACTTCAGCAGAATTCCGAGAACAATGGAAGAGTTCCGAAGCATTCTTAAACTTCTGCGGAATTCCGAGAACAATGGAAGAGTTCCGAAGCATTTTTTAAAGTCAGCGGAATTTCCAAGAACAATAGAAGAGTTGTGAAGCAATTTTAAGCGTCAGCGGAATTCCGAGAACAATGGAAGAGTTCCGAAGCAATTTTCAACATCAGCGGAATTCCGAGAACAATGGAAGAGTTCTGAAGCATTTTTAAACGTCAGCGGAATTTTGAAAACAATGGAAGATTTCCAAAGCATTTTTAAACGTCAGCGGAATTTTGAAAACAATGGAAGATTTCTGAAGCATTTTTAAACGTCAGCGGAATTCTGAGAACAATGGAAGAGTTGTGAAGCATTTTTAAACGTCAGCGGAATTTGGAGAACAATCGAAGAGTTCCAAAGCATTTTTAAAAGTCAGCGGAATTCCGAGAACAATGGAAGAGTTGTGAAGCATTTTTAAACGTCAGCGGAATTCCGAGAACAATGGAAGAGTTCCGAAGCATTTTTAAACCTCAGCGTAATTCCGAGAACAATGGAAGAGTTCCGAAGCATTTTTAAACATCAGCGGAATTCTGAGAACAATGGAAGAGTTCTGAAGAATTTTTAAACGTCAGCGGAATTTTGAAAACAATGGAAGATTTCTGAAGCATTTTTAAACGTCAGCGGAATTCTGAGAACAATGGAAGAGTTGTGAAGCATTTTTAAACGTCAGCGGAATTTGGAGAACAATCGAAGAGTTCCGAAGCATTTTTAAAAGTCAGCGGAATTCCGAGAACAATGGAAGAGTTGTGAAGCATTTTTAAACGTCAGCGGAATTCCGAGAACAATGGAAGAGTTCCGAAGCATTTTTAAACCTCAGCGGAATTCCGAGAACAATGGAAGAGTTCTGAAGCATTTTTAAATGTCAGCGGAATTCTGAGAACAATGGAAGAGTTCCGAAGCATTTTTAAACCTCAGCGGAATTCCGAGAACAATGGAAGAGTTCTGAAGCATTTTTAAATGTCAGCGGAATTCTGAGAACAATGGAAGAGTTCCGAAGCATTTTTAAACATCAGCGGAATTCCAGAACAATGGAAGAGTTCCGAAGCATTTTTAAATGTCAGCGGAATTCCGAGAACAATGGAAGAGTTCCGAAGCATTTTTATATGTCTGCAGAATTCTGAGAACAATGGAAGAGTTCCAAAGCATTTTTAAATGTCAGCGGAATTCTGAAAACAATGGAAGAGTTCCGAAGTATTTTTAAACTTCAGCAGAATTCCGAGAACAATGGAAGAGTTCCGAAGCATTCTTAAACTTCTGCGGAATTCCGAGAACAATGGAAGAGTTCCGAAGCATTTTTAAAAGTCAGCGGAATTCCGAGAACAATAGAAGAGTTGTGAAGCATTTTTAAGCGTCAGCGGAATTCCGAGAACAATGGAAGAGTTCCAAAGCATTTTTAAACTTCAGCAGAATTCCGAGAACAATGGAAGAGTTCCGAAGCATTCTTAAACTTCTGCGGAATTCCGAGAACAATGGAAGAGTTCCGAAGCATTTTTTAAAGTCAGCGGAATTTCCAAGAACAATAGAAGAGTTGTGAAGCAATTTTAAGCGTCAGCGGAATTCCGAGAACAATGGAAGAGTTCCGAAGCAATTTTCAACATCAGCGGAATTCCGAGAACAATGGAAGAGTTCTGAAGCATTTTTAAACGTCAGCGGAATTTTGAAAACAATGGAAGATTTCCAAAGCATTTTTAAACGTCAGCGGAATTTTGAAAACAATGGAAGATTTAAGAAGCATTTTTAAAAGTCAGCGGAATACCGAGAAAAATGGAAGAGTTGTGAAGCATTTTTAAACGTCAGCGGAATTCCGAGAACAATGGAAGAGTTCCGAAGCATTTTTAAATGTCAGCGGAATTCTGAAAACAATGGAAGAGTTCCGAAGCATTTTTAAACTTCAGCAGAATTCCGAGAAAAATGGAAGAGTTCCGAAGTATTTTTAAAAGTCAGCGGAATTCCGAGAACAATAGAAGAGTTGTGAAGCATTTTTAAGCGTCAGCGGAATTCCGAGAACAATGGAAGAGTTCCGAAGCATTTTTAAACTTCAAAACTTCAGCAGATTTCCGAGAACAATGGAAGAGTTCTGAAGCATTCTTAAACTTCAGCAGAATTCCGAGAACAATGGAAGAGTTCCGAAGCATTTTTAAAAGTCAGGGGAATGCCGAGAACAATAGAAGAGTTGTGAAGCAATTTTAAGCGTCAGCGGAATTCTGAGAACAATGTAAGAGTTCCGAAGCATTTTTAAACTTCACTGGAATTCCGAGAACAATGTAAGAGTTCCGAAGCATTTTTAAACATCAGCGGAATTCCGAGAACAATGGAAGAGTTCTGAAGCATTTTTAAATGTCAGCGGAATTCCGAGAACAATGGAAGAGCTCCGAAGCATACGTAAACTTCACCGGAATTCCGAGAACAATGGAAGAGTTCCGAAGCATTTTTAAAAGTCAGCAGAATACCGAGAACAATGGAAGAGTTGTGAAGTATTTTTAAACGTCAGCGGAATTCCAGAACAATGGAAGTGTTCCGAAGCATTTTTAAATGTCAGCGGAATTACGAGAACAATGGAAGAGTTCCGAAGCATTTTTATATGTCTGCCGAATTCTGAGAATAATGGAAGAGTTCCAAAGCATTTTTAAATGTCAGCGGAATTCTGAAAACAATGGAAGAGTTCCGAAGCATTTTTAAACTTCAGCAGAATTCTGTGGAACAATGGAAGAGTTCCGAAGCATTCTTAAACTTCTGCGGAATTCCGAGAACAATGGAAGAGTTCCGAAGCATTTTTAAAAGTCAGCGGAATTCCGAGAACCATAGAAGAGTTGTGAAGCATTTTTAAGCGTCAGCCGAATTCCGAGAACAATGGAAGAGTTCCAAAGCATTTTTAAACTTCAGCAGAATTCCGAGAACATTGGAAGAGTTCCGAAGCATTCTTAAACTTCAGCGGAATTCCGAGAACAATGGAAGAGTTCCGAAGCATTTTTTAAAGTCAGCGGAATTTCCGAGAACAATAGAAGAGTTGTGAAGCAATTTTAAGCGTCAGCGGAATTCCAAGAACAATGGAAGAGTTCCGAAGCATTTTTCAACATCAGCGGAATTCTGAGAACAATGGAAGAGTTCTGAAGCATTTTTAAACGTCAGCGGAATTTTGAAAACAATGGAAGATTTCCGAAGCATTTTTAAACGTCAGCGGAATTCTGAGAACAATGGAAGAGTTCCGAGGCATTTTTAAACTTCAGCGGAATTTTGAGAACAATGGAAGAGTTTCGAAGCATTTTTAAAAGTCCGCAAAATTCCGAGAACAATGGAAGAGTTGTGAAGCATTTTTAAACGTCAGCGGAATTCCGAGAACAATGGAAGAGTTCTGAAGCATTTTTAAACGTCAGCGGAATTCAGAGAACAATGGAAGAGTTCTGAAGCATTTTTAAATGTCAGCGGAATTCCGAGAACAATGGAAGAGTTCCGAAGCATTTTTAAATGTCAGCGGAATTCTGAGAACAATGGAAGAGTTCTGAAGCATTTTTAAACTTCAGCAGAATTCCGAGAACAATGGAAGAGTTCCAAAGCATACTTAAACTTCAGCGGAATTCCGAGAACAATGGAAGAGTTCCGAAGCATTTTTAAAAGTCAGGGGAATACCGAGAACAATGGAAGAGTTGTGAAGCATTTTTAAACGTCAGCGGAATTCCAGAACAATGGAAGAGTTCCGAAGCATACTTAAACTTCTGCGGAATTCCGAGAACAATGGAAGAGTTCCGAAGCATTTTTTAAAGTCAGCGGAATTTCCAAGAACAATAGAAGAGTTACGAAGCATTTTTATATGTCAGCGGAATTCCGAGAAAACTGGAAGAGTTCCGAATCATTTTTAAACTTCAGCGGAATTCCGAGAACAATGGAAGAGTTCTGAAGCATTTTTAAACGTCAGCGGAATTTTGAAAACAATGGAAGATTTCCAAAGCATTTTTAAACGTCAGCGGAATTTTGAAAACAATGGAAGATTTAAGAAGCATTTTTAAAAGTCAGCGGAATACCGAGAAAAATGGAAGAGTTGTGAAGCATTTTTAAACGTCAGCGGAATTCCGAGAACAATGGAAGAGTTCCAAAGCATTTTTAAATGTCAGCGGAATTCTGAAAACAATGGAAGAGTTCCGAAGCATTTTTAAACTTCAGCAGAATTCCGAGAAAAATGGAAGAGTTCCGAAGTATTTTTAAAAGTCAGCGGAATTCCGAGAACAATAGAAGAGTTGTGAAGCATTTTTAAGCGTCAGCGGAATTCCGAGAACAATGGAAGAGTTCCGAAGCATTTTTAAACTTCAAAACTTCAGCAGATTTCCGAGAACAATGGAAGAGTTCTGAAGCATTCTTAAACTTCAGCAGAATTCCGAGAACAATGGAAGAGTTCCGAAGCATTTTTAAAAGTCAGGGGAATGCCGAGAACAATAGAAGAGTTGTGAAGCAATTTTAAGCGTCAGCGGAATTCTGAGAACAATGTAAGAGTTCCGAAGCATTTTTAAACTTCACTGGAATTCCGAGAACAATGTAAGAGTTCCGAAGCATTTTTAAACATCAGCGGAATTCCGAGAACAATGGAAGAGTTCTGAAGCATTTTTAAATGTCAGCGGAATTCCGAGAACAATGGAAGAGCTCCGAAGCATACGTAAACTTCACCGGAATTCCGAGAACAATGGAAGAGTTCCGAAGCATTTTTAAAAGTCAGCAGAATACCGAGAACAATGGAAGAGTTGTGAAGTATTTTTAAACGTCAGCGGAATTCCAGAACAATGGAAGTGTTCCGAAGCATTTTTAAATGTCAGCGGAATTACGAGAACAATGGAAGAGTTCCGAAGCATTTTTATATGTCTGCAGAATTCTGAGAACAATGGAAGAGTTCCAAAGCATTTTTAAATGTCAGCGGAATTCTGAAAACAATGGAAGAGTTCCGAAGCATTTTTAAACTTCAGCAGAATTCCGTGGAACAATGGAAGAGTTCCGAAGCATTCTTAAACTTCTGCGGAATTCCGAGAACAATGGAAGAGTTCCGAAGCATTTTTAAAAGTCAGCGGATTTCCGAGAACCATAGAAGAGTTGTGAAGCAATTTTAAGCGTCAGCCGAATTCCGAGAACAATGGAAGAGTTCCAAAGCATTTTTAAACTTCAGCAGAATTCCGAGAACATTGGAAGAGTTCCGAAGCATTCTTAAACTTCAGCGGAATTCCGAGAACAATGGAAGAGTTCCGAAGCATTTTTTAAAGTCAGCGGAATTTCCGAGAACAATAGAAGAGTTGTGAAGCAATTTTAAGCGTCAGCGGAATTCCAAGAACAATGGAAGAGTTCCGAAGCATTTTTCAACATCAGCGGAATTCTGAGAACAATGGAAGAGTTCTGAAGCATTTTTAAACGTCAGCGGAATTTTGAAAACAATGGAAGATTTCCGAAGCATTTTTAAACGTCAGCGGAATTCTGAGAACAATGGAAGAGTTCCGAGGCATTTTTAAACTTCAGCGGAATTTTGAGAACAATGGAAGAGTTTCGAAGCATTTTTAAAAGTCCGCAAAATTCCGAGAACAATGGAAGAGTTGTGAAGCATTTTTAAACGTCAGCGGAATTCCGAGAACAATGGAAGAGTTCTGAAGCATTTTTAAACGTCAGCGGAATTCAGAGAACAATGGAAGAGTTCCAAAGCATACTTAAACTTCAGTGGAATTCCGAGAACAATGGAAGAGTTCCGAAGCATTTTTAAAAGTCAGGGGAATACCGAGAACAATGGAAGAGTTGTGAAGCATTTTTAAACGTCAGCGGAATTCCAGAACAATGGAAGAGTTCCGAAGCATACTTAAACTTCAGCGGAATTCCGAGAACAATGGAAGAGTTCTGAAGCATTTTTAAACATCAACGGAATTCCGAGAAAAAAGGAAGAGTTACGAAGCATTTTTATATGTCAGCGGAATTCCGAGAAAACTGGAAGAGTTCCGAAGCATTTTTAAACTTCAGCGGAATTACGAGAACAATGGAAGAGTTCCGAAGCATTTTTAAACTTCAGCGGAATTACGAGAACAATGGAAGAGTTCCGAAGCATATTTAAACTTCAACGGAATACCGAGAACAATAGAAGAGTTGTGAAGCATTTTTAAAAGTCAGCGGAAATCCGAGAACAATGGAAGAGTTCCGAAGCATTTTTAAACTTCACCCGAATTCCGAGAACAATGGAAGAGTTCCGAAGCATTTTTAAAAGTCAGCGGAATTCCGAGAACAATGGAAGAGTTCCGAAGCATTTTTAATCTTCAGCATAATTCCGAGAACAATGGAAGAGTTCCGAAGAATATTTAAACTTCAGCGGAATTCCGAGAGCAATGGAAGAGTTCCGAAGCATTTTTAAAAGTCAGCGGAATACCGAGAAAAATGGAAGAGTTGTGAAGCATTTTTAAACGTCAGTGGAATTCCGAGAACAATGGAAGAGTTCCGAAGCATTTTTAAATGTCAGCGGAATTCCGAGAACAATGGAAGAGATCCGAAGCATTTTTAAATGTGAGCAGAATTCCAAGAACAATGGAAGAGTTCCAAAGCATTTTTAAATGTCAGCGGAATTCTGTAAACAATGGAAGAGTTCTGAAGCATTTTTAAACTTTAACAGAATTCCGAGAAAAATGGAAGAGTTCCGAAGTATTTTTAAAAGTCAGCGGAATTCCGAGAACAATAGAAGAGTTGTGAAGCATTTTTAAGCGTCAGCGGAATTCCGAGAACAATGGAAGAGTTCCGAAGCATTTTTAAACATCAGCGGAATTTAGAGAACAATGGAAGAGTTCTGAATAATTTTTAAACGTCAGCAGAATTTTGAAAACAATGTAAGAGTTCCGAAGCATTTTTAAACATCAGCGGAATTCCGAGAACAATGGAAGAGTTCTGAAGCATTTTTAAATGTCAGCGGAATTCCGAGAACAATGGAAGAGCTCCGAAGCATACGTAAACTTCACCGGAATTCCGAGAACAATGGAAGAGTTCCGAAGCATTTTTAAAAGTCAGCAGAATACCGAGAACAATGGAAGAGTTGTGAAGTATTTTTAAACGTCAGCGGAATTCCAGAACAATGGAAGTGTTCCGAAGTATTTTTAAATGTCAGCGGAATTACGAGAACAATGGCAGAGTTCTGAAGCATTTTTATATGTCTGCAGAATTCTGAGAACAATGGAAGAGTTCCATAGCATTTTTAAATGTCAGCGGAATTCTGAAAACAATGGAAGAGTTCCGAAGCATTTTTAAACTTCAGCAGAATTCCGTGGAACAATGGAAGAGTTCCGAAGCATTCTTAAACTTCTGCGGAATTCCGAGAACAATGGAAGAGTTCCGAAACATTTTTAAAAGTCAGCGGAATTCCGAGAACCATAGAAGAGTTGTGAAGCATTTTTAAGCGTCAGCCGAATTCCGAGAACAATGGAAGAGTTCCAAAGCATTTTTAAACTTCAGCAGAATTCCGAGAACATTGGAAGAGTTCCGAAGCATTCTTAAACTTCAGCGGAATTCCGAGAACAATGGAAGAGTTCCGAAGCATTTTTTAAAGTCAGCGGAATTTCCGAGAACAATAGAAGAGTTGTGAAGCAATTTTAAGCGTCAGCGGAATTCCAAGAACAATGGAAGAGTTCCGAAGCATTTTTCAACATCAGCGGAATTCTGAGAACAATGGAAGAGTTCTGAAGCATTTATAAACGTCAGCGGAATTTTGAAAACAATGGAAGATTTCCGAAGCATTTTTAAACGTCAGCGGAATTCTGAGAACAATGGAAGAGTTCCGAGGCATTTTTAAGCTTCAGCGGAATTTTGAGAACAATGGAAGAGTTCCGAAGCATTTTTAAAAGTCCGCAAAATTCCGAGAACAATGGAAGAGTTGTGAAGCATTTTTAAACGTCAGCGGAATTCCGAGAACAATGGAAGAGTTCTGAAGCATTTTTAAACGTCAGCGGAATTCAGAGAACAATGGAAGAGTTCTGAAGCATTTTTAAATGTCAGCGGAATTCCGAGAACAATGGAAGAGTTCCGAAGCATTTTTAAATGTCAGCGGAATTCTGAGAACAATGGAAGAGTTCTGAAGCATTTTTAAACTTCAGCAGAATTCCGAGAACAATGGAAGAGTTCCAAAGCATACTTAAACTTCAGCAGAATTCCGAGAACAATGGAAGAGTTCCGAAGCATTTTTAAAAGTCAGGGGAATACCGAGAACAATGGAAGAGTTGTGAAGCATTTTTCAACGTCAGCGGAATTCCAGAACAATGGAAGAGTTCCGAAGCATACTTAAACTTCAGCGGAATTCCGAGAGCAATGGAAGAGTTCTGAAGCATTTTTAAACATCAACGGAATTCCGAGAAAAAAGGAAGAGTTCCGAAGCATTTTTATATGTCAGCGGAATTCCGAGAAAACTGGAAGAGTTCCGAAGCATTTTTAAACTTCAGCGGAATTACGAGAACAATGGAAGAGTTCCGAAGCATTTTTAAACTTCAGCGGAATTACGAGAACAATGGAAGAGTTCCGAAGCATATTTAAACTTCAGCGGAATACCGAGAACAATAGAAGAGTTGTGAAGCATTTTTAAACGTCAGCGGAAATCCGAGAACAATGGAAGAGTTCCGAAGCATTTTTAAACTTCACCCGAATTCCGAGAACAATGGAAGAGTTCCGAAGCATTTTTAAAAGTCAGCGGAATTCCGAGAACAATGGAAGAGTTGTGAAGCATTTTTAAACGTCAGCGGAATTCTGAGAGCAATGGAAGAGTTCCGAAGCATTTTTAATCTTCAGCATAATTCCGAGAACAATGGAAGAGTTCCGAAGAATATTTAAACTTCAGCGGAATTCCGAGAACAATGGAAGAGTTCCGAAGCATTTTTAAAAGTCAGCGGAATACCGAGAAAAATGGAAGAGTTGTGAAGCATTTTTAAACGTCAGTGGAATTCCGAGAACAATGGAAGAGTTCCGAAGCATTTTTAAATGTCAGCGGAATTCCGAGAACAATGGAAGAGTTCCGAAGCATTTTTAAATGTGAGCAGAATTCCAAGAACAATGGAAGAGTTCCAAAGCATTTTTAAATGTCAGCGGAATTCTGAAAACAATGGAAGAGTTCCGAAGCATTTTTAAACTTTAGCAGAATTCCGAGAAAAATGGAAGAGTTCCGAAGTATTTTTAAAAGTCAGCGGAATTCCGAGAATAATAGAAGAGTTGTGAAGCATTTTTAAGCATCAGCGGAATTCCGAGAACAATGGAAGAGTTCCGAAGCATTTTTAAACATCAGCGGAATTCCGAGAACAATGGAAGAGTTCTGAAGAATTTTTAAACGTCAGCGGAATTTTGAAAACAATGGAAGATTTCTGAAGCATTTTTAAACGTCAGCGGAATTCTGAGAACAATGGAAGAGTTGTGAAGCATTTTTAAACGTCAGCGGAATTTGGAGAACAATCGAAGAGTTCCGAAGCATTTTTAAAAGTCAGCGGAATTCCGAGAACAATGGAAGAGTTCCGAAGCATTTTTAAACGTCAGCGGAATTCCGAGAACAATGGAAGAGTTCCGAAGCATTTTTAAACCTCAGCGGAATTCCGAGAACAATGGAAGAGTTCTGAAGCATTTTTAAATGTCAGCGGAATTCTGAGAACAATGGAAGAGTTCCGAAGCATTTTTAAACCTCAGCGGAATTCCGAGAACAATGGAAGAGTTCTGAAGCATTTTTAAATGTCAGCGGAATTCTGAGAACAATGGAAGAGTTCCGAAGCATTTTTAAACATCAGCGGAATTCCAGAACAATGGAAGAGTTCCGAAGCTTTTTTAAATGTCAGCGGAATTCCGAGAACAATGGAAGAGTTCCGAAGCATTTTTATATGTCTGCAGAATTCTGAGAACAATGGAAGAGTTCCAAAGCATTTTTAAATGTCAGCGGAATTCTGAAAACAATGGAAGAGTTCCGAAGCATTTTTAAACTTCAGCAGAATTCCGAGAACAATGGAAGAGTTCCGAAGCATTCTTAAACTTCTGCGGAATTCCGAGAACAATGGAAGAGTTCCGAAGCATTTTTAAAAGTCAGCGGAATTCCGAGAACAATGGAAGAGTTCCGAAGCATTTTTCAACATCAGCGGAATTCCGAGAACAATGGAAGAGTTCTGAAGCATTTTTAAACGTCAGCGGAATTTTGAAAACAATGGAAGATTTCCGAAGCATTTTTAAACGTCAGCGGAATTCTGAGAACAATGGAAGAGTTCCGAGGCATTTTTAAACTTCAGCGGAATTTTGAGAACAATGGAAGAGTTCCGAAGCATTTTTTAAAGTCAGCGGAATTTCCGAGAACAATAGAAGAGTTGTGAAGCAATTTTAAGCGTCAGCGGAATTCCGAGAACAATGGAAGAGTTCCAAAGCATTTTTCAACATCAGCGGAATTCCGAGAACAATGGAAGAGTTCTGAAGCATTTTTAAACGTCAGCGGAATTTTGAAAACAATGGAAGATTTCCAAAGCATTTTTAAACGTCAGGGGAATTTTGAAAACAATGGAAGATTTCCGAAGCATTTTTAAAAGTCAGCGGAATACCGAGAAAAATGGAAGAGTTGTGAAGCATTTTTAAACGTCAGCGGAATTCCGAGAACAATGGAAGAGTTCCGAAGCATTTTTAAATGTCAGCGGAATTCTGAAAAAAATGGAAGAGTTCCGAAGCATTTTTAAACTTCAGCAGAATTCCGAGAAAAATGGAAGAGTTCCGAAGTATTTTTAATAGTCAGCGGAATTCCGAGAACAATAGAAGAGTTGTGAAGCATTTTTAAGCGTCAGCGGAATTCCGAGAACAATGGAAGAGTTCCGAAGCACTTTTAAACTTCAAAACTTCAGCAGATTTCCGAGAACAATGGAAGAGTTCTGAAGCATTCTTAAACTTCAGCGGAATTCCGAGAACAATGGAAGAGTTCCGAAGCATTTTTAAAAGTCAGGGGAATGCCGAGAACAATAGAAGAGTTGTGAAGCAATTTTAAGCGTCAGCGGAATTCTGAGAACAATGTAAGAGTTCCGAAGCATTTTTAAACTTCACTGGAATTCCGAGAACAATGTAAGAGTTCCGAAGCATTTTTAAACATCAGCGGAATTCCGAGAACAATGGAAGAGTTCTGAAGCATTTTTAAATGTCAGCGGAATTCCGAGAACAATGGAAGAGCTCCGAAGCATACGTAAACTTCACCGGAATTCCGAGAACAATGGAAGAGTTCCGAAGCATTTTTAAAAGTCAGCAGAATACCAAGAACAATGGAAGAGTTGTGAAGTATTTTTAAACGTCAGCGGAATTCCAGAACAATGGAAGTGTTCCGAAGCATTTTTAAATGTCAGCGGAATTACGAGAACAATGGAAGAGTTCCAAAGCATTTTTAAATGTCAGCGGAATTCTGAAAACAATGGAAGAGTTCCGAAGCATTTTTAAACTTCAGCAGAATTCCGAGGAACAATGGAAGAGTTCCGAAGCATTCTTAAACTTCTGCGGAATTCCGAGAACAATGGAAGAGTTCCGAAGCATTTCTAAAAGTCAGCGGAATTCCGAGAACCATAGAAGAGTTGTGAAGCATTTTTAAGCGTCAGCCGAATTCCGAGAACAATGGAAGAGTTCCAAAGCATTTTTAAACTTCAGCAGAATTCCGAGAACATTGGAAGAGTTCCGAAGCATTCTTAAACTTCAGCGGAATTCTGAGAACAATGGAAGAGTTCCGAAGCATTTTTTAAAGTCAGCGGAATTTCCTAGAACAATAGAAGAGTTGTGAAGCAATTTTAAGCGTCAGCGGAATTCCAAGAACAATGGAAGAGTTCCGAAGCATTTTTCAACATCAGCGGAATTCTGAGAACAATGGAAGAGTTCTGAAGCATTTTTAAACGTCAGTGGAATTTTGAAAACAATGGAAGATTTCCGAAGCATTTTTAAACGTCAGCGGAATTCTGAGAACAATGGAAGAGTTCCGAAGCATTTTTAAAAGTCCGCAAAATTCCGAGAACAATGGAAGAGTTGTGAAGCATTTTTAAACGTCAGCGGAATTCCGAGAACAATGGAAGAGTTTTGAAGCATTTTTAAACGTCAGCGGAATTCAGAGAACAATGGAAGAGTTCTGAAGCATTTTTAAATGTCAGCGGAATTCCGAGAACAATGGAAGAGTTCCGAAGCATTTTTAAATGTCAGCGGAATTCTGAGAACAATGGAAGAGTTCTGAAGCATTTTTAAACTTCAGCAGAATTCCGAGAACAATGGAAGAGTTCCAAAGCATACTTAAACTTCAGCGGAATTCCGAGAACAATGGAAGAGTTCCGAAGCATTTTTAAAAGTCAGGGGAATACCGAGAACAATGGAAGAGTTGTGAAGCATTTTTAAACGTCAGCGGAATTCCAGAACAATGGAAGAGTTCCGAAGCATACTTAAACTTCAGCGGAATTCCGAGAACAATGGAAGATTTCTGAAGCATTTTTAAACATCAACGGAATTCCGAGAAAAAAGGAAGAGTTCCGAAGCATTTTTATATGTCAGCGGAATTCCGAGAAAACTGGAAGAGTTCCGAAGCATTTTTAAACTTCAGCGGAATTACGAGAACAATGGAAGAGTTCCGAAGCATTTTTAAACTTCAGCGGAATTACGAGAACAATGGAAGAGTTCCGAAGCATATTTAAACTTCAGCGGAATACCGAGAACAATAGAAGAGTTGTGAAGCATTTTTAAACGTCAGCGGAAATCCGAGAACAATGGAAGAGTTCCGAAGCATTTTTAAACTTCACCCGAATTCCGAGAACAATGGAAGAGTTCCGAAGCATTTTTAAAAGTCAGCGGAATTCCGAGAACAATGGAAGAGTTGTGAAGCATTTTTAAACGTCAGCGGAATTCTGAGAGCAATGGAAGAGTTCCGAAGCATTTTTAATCTTCAGCATAATTCCGAGAACAATGGAAGAGTTCCGAAGAATATTTAAACTTCAGCGGAATTCCGAGAACAATGGAAGAGTTCCGAAGCATTTTTAAAAGTCAGCGGAATACCGAGAAAAATGGAAGAGTTGTGAAGCATTTTTAAACGTCAGTGGAATTCCGAGAACAATGGAAGAGTTCCGAAGCATTTTTAAATGTCAGCGGAATTCCGAGAACAATGGAAGAGTTCCGAAGCATTTTTAAATGTCAGCAGAATTCCAAGAACAATGGAACAGTTCCAAAGCATTTTTAAATGTCAGCGGATTTCTGAAAACAATGGAAGAGTTCCGAAGCATTTTTAAACTTTAGCAGAATTCCGAGAAAAATGGAAGAGTTCCGAAGTATTTTTAAAAGTCAGCGGAATTCCGAGAACAATAGAAGAGTTGTGAAGCATTTTTAAGCGTCAGCGGAATTTCGAGAACAATGGAAGTGTTCCGAAGCATTTTTAAACTTCAAAACTTCAGCAGATTTCCGAGAACAATGGAAGAGTTCTGAAGCATTCTTAAACTTCAGCGGAATTCCGAGAACAATGGAAGAGTTCCGAAGCATTTTTAAAAGTCAGGGGAATTCGGAGAACAATAGAAGAGTTGTGAAGCAATTTTAAGCGTCAGCGGAATTCTGAGAACAATGTAAGAGTTCCGAAACATTTTTAAACTTCACTGGAATTCCGAGAACAATGGAAGAGTTCCGATACATTTTTAAACATCAGCGGAATTCCGAGAACAATGGAAGAGTTCTGAAGCATTTTTAAACGTCAGCGGAATTTTGAAAACAATGGAAGATTTCTGAAGCATTTTTAAACGTCAGCGGAATTCTGAGAACAATGGAAGAGTTGTGAAGCATTTTTAAAGGTCAGCGGAATTTGGAGAACAATCGAAGAGTTCCGAAGCATTTTTAAAAGTCAGCGGAATTCCGAGAACAATGGAAGAGTTGTGAAGCATTTTTAAACGTCAGCGGAATTTTGAGAACAATGGAAGAGTTCCGAAGCATTTTTAAACCTCAGCGGAATTCCGAGAACAATGGAAGAGTTCTGAAGCATTTTTGAATGTCAGCGGAATTCCGAGAACAATGGAAGAGCTCCGAAGCATACTTAAACTTCAGCGGAATTCCGAGAACAATGGAAGATTTCCGAAGCATTTTTAAAAGTCAGCAGAATACCGAGAACAATGGAAGAGTTGTGAAGCATTTTTAAACATCAGCGGAATTCCAGAACAATCGAAGAGTTCCGAAGCATTTTTAAATGTCAGCGGAATACCGAGAACAATGGAAGAGTTCCGAAGCATTTTTATATGTCTGCAGAATTCTGAGAACAATGGAAGAGTTCCAAAGCATTTTTAAATGTCAGCGGAATTCTGAAAACAATGGAAGAGTTCCGAAGCATTTTTAAACTTCAGCAGAATTCCGAGAACAATGGAAGAGTTCCGAAGCATTCTTAAACTTCTGCGGAATTCCGAGAACAATGGAAGAGTTCCGAAGCATTTTTAAAAGTCAGCGGAATTCCGAGAACAATAGAAGAGTTGTGAAGCATTTTTAAGCGTCAGCGGAATTCCGAGAACAATGGAAGAGTTCCAAAGCATTTTTAAACTTCAGCAGAATTCCGAGAAAAATGGAAGAGTTCCGAAACATTCTTAAACTTCAGCGGAATTCCGAGAACAATGGAAGAGTTCCGAAGCATTTTTTAAAGTCAGCGGAATTTCCGAGAACAATAGAAGAGTTGTGAAGCAATTTTAAGCGTCAGCGGAATTCCGAGAACAATGGAAGAGTTCCGAAGCATTTTTCAACATCAGCGGAATTCCGAGAACAATGGAAGGGTTCTGAAGCATTTTTAAACGTTAGCGGAATTTCGAAAACAATGGAAGATTTCCGAAGCATTTTTAAACGTCTGCGGAATTTTGAAAACAATGGAAGATTTCCGAAGCATTTTTAAAAGTCAGCGGAATACAGAGAAAAATGGAAGAGTTGTGAAGCATTTTTAAACGTCAGCGGAATTCCGAGAACAATGGAAGAGTTCCGAAGCATTTTTAAACTTCAGCGGAATTACGAGAACAATGGAAGAGTTCCGAAGCATTTTTAAACTTCAGCGGAATTCCGAGAACAATGGAAGAGTTCCGAAGCATTTTTTAAAGTCAGGGGAATGCCGAGAACAATAGAAGAGTTGTGAAGCAATTTTAAGCGTCAGCGGAATTCTGAGAACAATGTAAGAGTTCCGAAGCATTTTTAAACTTCACTGGAATTCCGAGAACAATGTAAGAGTTCCGAAGCATTTTTAAACATCAGCGGAATTCCGAGAACAATGGAAGAGTTCTGAAGCATTTTTAAATGTCAGCGGAATTCCGAGAACAATGGAAGAGCTCCGAAGCATACGTAAACTTCACCGGAATTCCGAGAACAATGGAAGAGTTCCGAAGCATTTTTAAAAGTCAGCAGAATACCAAGAACAATGGAAGAGTTGTGAAGTATTTTTAAACGTCAGCGGAATTCCAGAACAATGGAAGTGTTCCGAAGCATTTTTAAATGTCAGCGGAATTACGAGAACAATGGAAGAGTTCCGAAGCATTTTTATATGTCTGCAGAATTCTGAGAACAATGGAAGAGTTCCAAAGCATTTTTAAATGTCAGCGGAATTCTGAAAACAATGGAAGAGTTCCGAAGCATTTTTAAACTTCAGCAGAATTCCGTGGAACAATGGAAGAGTTCCGAAGCATTCTTAAACTTCTGCGGAATTCCGAGAACAATGGAAGAGTTCCGAAGCATTTTTAAAAGTCAGCGGAATTCCGAGAACAATAGAAGAGTTGTGAAGCATTTTTAAGCGTCAGCCGAATTCCGAGAACAATGGAAGAGTTCCAAAGCATTTTTAAACTTCAGCAGAATTCCGAGAACATTGGAAGAGTTCCGAAGCATTCTTAAACTTCAGCGGAATTCCGAGAACAATGGAAGAGTTCCGAAGCATTTTTTAAAGTCAGCGGAATTTCCGAGAACAATAGAAGAGTTGTGAAGCAATTTTAAGCGTCAGCGGAATTCCAAGAACAATGGAAGAGTTCCGAAGCATTTTTCAACATCAGCGGAATTCTGAGAACAATGGAAGAGTTCTGAAGCATTTTTAAACGTCAGCGGAATTTTGAAAACAATGGAAGATTTCCGAAGCATTTTTAAACATCAGCGGAATTCTGAGAACAATGGAAGAGTTCCGAGGCATTTTTCAACATCAGCGGAATTCTGAGAACAATGGAAGAGTTCTGAAGCATTTTTAAACGTCAGCGGAATTTTGAAAACAATGGAAGATTTCCGAAGCATTTTTAAACATCAGCGGAATTCTGAGAACAATGGAAGAGTTCCGAAGCATTTTTAAAAGTCCGCAAAATTCCGAGAACAATGGAAGAGTTGTGAAGCATTTTTAAACGTCAGCGGAATTCCGAGAACAATGGAAGAGTTCTGAAGCATTTTTACACGTCAGCGGAATTCAGAGAACAATGGAAGAGTTCTGAAGCATTTTTAAATGTCAGCGGAATTCCGAGAACAATGGAAGAGTTCCGAAGCATTTTTAAATGTCAGCGGAATTCTGAGAACAATGGAAGAGTTCTGAAGCATTTTTAAACTTCAGCAGAATTCCTAGAACAATGGAAGAGTTGTGAAGTATTTTTAAACGTCAGCGGAATTCCAGAACAATGGAAGTGTTCCGAAGCATTTTTAAATGTCAGCGGAATTACGAGAACAATGGAAGAGTTCCGAAGCATTTTTATATGTCTGCAGAATTCTGAGAACAATGGAAGAGTTCCAAAGCATTTTTAAATGTCAGCGGAATTCTGAAAACAATGGAAGAGTTCCGAAGCATTTTTAAACTTCAGCAGAATTCCGTGGAACAATGGAAGAGTTCCGAAGCATTCTTAAACTTCTGCGGAATTCCGAGAACAATGGAAGAGTTCCGAAGCATTTTTAAAAGTCAGCGGAATTCCGAGAACAATAGAAGAGTTGTGAAGCATTTTTAAGCGTCAGCCGAATTCCGAGAACAATGGAAGAGTTCCAAAGCATTTTTAAACTTCAGCAGAATTCCGAGAACATTGGAAGAGTTCCGAAGCATTCTTAAACTTCAGCGGAAATCCGAGAACAATGGAAGAGTTCCGAAGCATTTTTTAAAGTCAGCGGAATTTCCGAGAACAATAGAAGAGTTGTGAAGCAATTTTAAGCGTCAGCGGAATTCCAAGAACAATGGAAGAGTTCCGAAGCATTTTTCAACATCAGCGGAATTCTGAGAACAATGGAAGAGTTCTGAAGCATTTTTAAACGTCAGCGGAATTTTGAAAACAATGGAAGATTTCCGAAGCATTTTTAAACATCAGCGGAATTCTGAGAACAATGGAAGAGTTCCGAGGCATTTTTAAACTTCAGCGGAATTTTGAGAACAATGGAAGAGTTCCGAAGCATTTTTAAAAGTCCGCAAAATTCCGAGAACAATGGAAGAGTTGTGAAGCATTTTTAAACGTCAGCGGAATTCCGAGAACAATGGAAGAGTTCTGAAGCATTTTTACACGTCAGCGGAATTCAGAGAACAATGGAAGAGTTCTGAAGCATTTTTAAATGTCAGCGGAATTCCGAGAACAATGGAAGAGTTCCGAAGCATTTTTAAATGTCAGCGGAATTCCGAGAACAATGGAAGAGTTCCGAAGAATATTTAAACTTCAGCGGAATTCCGAGAACAATGGAAGAGTTCCGAAGCATTTTTAAAAGTCAGCGGAATTCCTAGAACAATGGAAGAGTTCCGAAGCATTTTTAAATGTCAGCGGAATTCCAAGAACAATGGAAGAGTTCCAAAGCATTTTTAAATGTCAGCGGAATTCTGAAAACAATGGAAGAGTTCTGAAGCATTTTTAAACTTCAGCAGAATTCCGAGAAAAATGGAAGAGTTCCGAAGTATTTTTAAAAGTCAGCGGAATTCCGAGAACAATAGAAGAGTTGTGAAGCATTTTTAAGCGTCAGCGGAATTCCGAGAACAATGGAAGAGTTCTGAAGCATTTTTACACGTCAGCGGAATTCAGAGAACAATGGAAGAGTTCTGAAGCATTTTTAAATGTCAGCGGAATTCCGAGAACAATGGAAGAGTTCCGAAGCATTTTTAAATGTCAGCGGAATTCTGAGAACAATGGAAGAGTTCTGAAGCATTTTTAAACTTCAGCAGAATTCCGAGAACAATGTAAGAGTTCCGAAGCATACTTAAACTTCAGCGGAATTCCGAGAACAATGGAAGAGTTCCGAAGCATTTTTATAAGTCAGGGGAATACCGAGAACAATGGAAGAGTTGTGAAGCATTTTTAAACGTCAGCGGAATTCCAGAACAATGGAAGAGTTCCGAAGCATACGTAAACTTCAGCGGAATTCCGAGAACAATGGAAGAGTTCTGAAGCATTTTTAAACATCAACGGAATTCCGAGAAAAAAGGAAGAGTTCCGAAGCATTTTTATATGTCAGCGGAATTCCGAGAAATCTGGAAGAGTTCCGAAGCATTTTTAAACTTCAGCGGAATTACGAGAACAATGGAAGAGTTCCGAAGCATTTTTAAACTTCAACGGAATTACGAGAACAATGGAAGAGTTCCGAAGCAAATTTAAACTTCAGAGGAATACCGAGAACAATAGAAGAGTTGTGAAGCATTTTTAAACGTCAGCGGAAATCCGAGAACAATGGAAGAGTTCCGAAGCATTTTTAAACTTCACCCGAATTCCGAGAACAATGGAAGAGTTCCGATGCATTTTTAAACTTCAGCAGAATTCCTACAACAATGGAAGAGTTCCGAAGCATTTTTAAACTTCAGCGGAATTCCGAGAACAATGGAAGAGTTCCGAAGCATTTTTAAACATCAGCGGAATTCCGAGAACAATGGAAGAGTTCCGAAGCATTTTTAAATGTCAGCGGAATTCTGAGAACAATGGAAGAGTTCCGAAGCATTTTTAAACTTCAGCATAATTCCGAGAACAATGGAAGAGTTCCAAAGCTTTTTTAAAAGTCAGCGGAATTCTGAGAACAATGGAAGAGTTGTGAAGCATTTTTAAACGTCAGCGGAATTCTGAGAGCAATGGAAGACTTCCGAAGCATTTTTAATCTTCAGCATAATTCCGAGAACAATGGAAGAGTTCCGAAGAATATTTAAACTTCAGCGGAATTCCGAGAACAATGGAAGAGTTCCGAAGCATTTTTAAAAGTCAGCGGAATTCCTAGAACAATGTAAGAGTTCCGAAGCATTTTTAAATGTCAGCGGAATTCCAAGAACAATGGAAGAGTTCCAAAGCATTTTTAAATGTCAGCGGAATTCTGAAAACAATGGAAGAGTTCTGAAGCATTTTTAAACTTCAGCAGAATTCCGAGAAAAATGGAAGAGTTCCGAAGTATTTTTAAAAGTCAGCGGAATTCCGAGAACAATAGAAGAGTTGTGAAGCATTTTTAAGCGTCAGCGGAATTCCGAGAACAATGGAAGAGTTCCGAAGCATTTTTAAACATCAGCGGAATTACGAGAACAATGGAAGAGTTCCGAAGCATTTTTAAACTTCAGCGGAATTCCGAGAACAATGGAAGAGTTCCGAAGCATTTTTAAAAGTCAGGGGAATGCCGAGAACAATAGAAGAGTTGTGAAGCAATTTTAAGCGTCAGCGGAATTCTGAGAACAATGTAAGAGTTCCGAAGCATTTTTAAACTTCACTGGAATTCCGAGAACAATGTAAGAGTTCCGAAGCATTTTTAAACATCAGCGGAATTCCGAGAACAATGGAAGAGTTCTGAAGCATTTTTAAATGTCAGCGGAATTCCGAGAACAATGGAAGAGCTCCGAAGCCTACGTAAACTTCACCGGAATTCCGAGAACAATGGAAGAGTTCCGAAGCATTTTTAAAAGTCAGCAGAATACCGAGAACAATGGAAGAGTTGTGCAGTATTTTTAAACGTCAGTGGAATTCCAGAACAATGGAAGTGTTCCGAAGCATTTTTAAATGTCAGCGGAATTACGAGAACAATGGAAGAGTTCCGAAGCATTTTTATATGTCTGCAGAATTCTGAGAACAATGGAAGAGTTCCAAAGCATTTTTAAATGTCAGCGGAATTCTGAAAACAATGGAAGAGTTCCGAAGCATTTTTAAACTTCAGCAGAATTCCGTGGAACAATGGAAGAGTTCCGAAGCATTCTTAAACTTCTGCGGAATTCCGAGAACAATGGAAGAGTTCCGAAGCATTTTTAAAAGTCAGCGGAATTCCGAGAACAATAGAAGAGTTGTGAAGCATTTTTAAGCGTCAGCCGAATTCCGAGAACAATGGAAGAGTTCCAAAGCATTTTTAAACTTCAGCAGAATTCCGAGAACATTGGAAGAGTTCCGAAGCATTCTTAAACTTCAGCGGAATTCCGAGAACAATGGAAGAGTTCCGAAGCATTTTTTAAAGTCAGCGGAATTTCCGAGAACAATAGAAGAGTTGTGAAGCAATTTTAAGCGTCAGCGGAATTCCAAGAACAATGGAAGAGTTCCGAAGCATTTTTCAACATCAGCGGAATTCTGAGAACAATGGAAGAGTTCTGAAGCATTTTTAAACGTCAGCGGAATTTTGAAAACAATGGAAGATTTCCGAAGCATTTTTAAACATCAGCGGAATTCTGAGAACAATGGAAGAGTTCCGAGGCATTTTTAAACTTCAGCGGAATTTTGAGAACAATGGAAGAGTTCCGAAGCATTTTTAAAAGTCCGCAAAATTCCGAGAACAATGGAAGAGTTGTGAAGCATTTTTAAACGTCAGCGGAATTCCGAGAACAATGGAAGAGTTCTGAAGCATTTTTACACGTCAGCGGAATTCAGAGAACAATGGAAGAGTTCTGAAGCATTTTTAAATGTCAGCGGAATTCCGAGAACAATGGAAGAGTTCCGAAGCATTTTTAAATGTCAGCGGAATTCTGAGAACAATGGAAGAGTTCCGAAGCATTTTTAAACTTCAGCAGAATTCCGTGGAACAATGGAAGAGTTCCGAAGCATTCTTAAACTTCTGCGGAATTCCGAGAACAATGGAAGAGTTCCGAAGCATTTTTAAAAGTCAGCGGAATTCCGAGAACAATAGAAGAGTTGTGAAGCATTTTTAAGCGTCAGCCGAATTACGAGAACAATGGAAGAGTTCCAAAGCATTTTTAAACTTCAGCAGAATTCCGAGAACATTGGAAGAGTTCCGAAGCATTCTTAAACTTCAGCGGAATTCCGAGAACAATGGAAGAGTTCCGAAGCATTTTTTAAAGTCAGCGGAATTTCCGAGAACAATAGAAGAGTTGTGAAGCAATTTTAAGCGTCAGCTGAATTCCAAGAACAATGGAAGAGTTCCGAAGCATTTTTCAACATCAGCGGAATTCTGAGAACAATGGAAGAGTTCTGAAGCATTTTTAAACGTCAGCGGAATTTTGAAAACAATGGAAGATTTCCGAAGCATTTTTAAACATCAGCGGAATTCTGAGAACAATGGAAGAGTTCCGAGGCATTTTTAAACTTCAGCGGAATTTTGAGAACAATGGAAGAGTTCCGAAGCATTTTTAAAAGTCCGCAAAATTCCGAGAACAATGGAAGAGTTGTGAAGCATTTTTAAACGTCAGCGGAATTCCGAGAACAATGGAAGAGTTCTGAAGCATTTTTAAATGTCAGCGGAATTCCGAGAACAATGGAAGAGTTCCGAAGCATTTTTAAATGTCAGCGGAATTCTGAGAACAATGGAAGAGTTCTGAAGCATTTTTAAACTTCAGCAGAATTCCGAGAACAATGGAAGAGTTTTAAAGTATTTTTAAACGTCAGCGGAATTCCAGAACAATGGAAGTGTTCCGAAACATTTTTAAATGTCAGCGGAATTACGAGAACAATGGAAGAGTTCCGAAGCATTTTTATATGTCTGCAGAATTCTGAGAACAATGGAAGAGTTCCAAAGCATTTTTAAATGTCAGCGGAATTCTGAAAACAATGGAAGAGTTCCGAAGCATTTTTAAACTTCAGCAGAATTCCGTGGAACAATGGAAGAGTTCCGAAGCATTCTTAAACTTCTGCGGAATTCCGAGAACAATGGAAGAGTTCCGAAGCATTTTTAAAAGTCAGCGGAATTCCGAGAACAATAGAAGAGTTGTGAAGCATTTTTAAGCGTCAGCCGAATTCCGAGAACAATGGAAGAGTTCCAAAGCATTTTTAAACTTCAGCAGAATTCCGAGAACATTGGAAGAGTTCCGAAGCATTCTTAAACTTCAGCGGAATTCCGAGAACAATGGAAGAGTTCCAAAGCATTTTTAAACTTCAGCAGAATTCCGAGAACATTGGAAGAGTTCCGAAGCATTCTTAAACTTCAGCGGAATTCCGAGAACAATGGAAGAGTTCCGAAGCATTTTTTAAAGTCAGCGGAATTTCCGAGAACAATAGAAGAGTTGTGAAGCAATTTTAAGCGTCAGCGGAATTGCAAGAACAATGGAAGAGTTCCGAAGCATTTTTCAACATCAGCGGAATTCTGAGAACAATGGAAGAGTGCTGAAGCATTTTTAAACGTCAGCGGAATTTTGAAAACAATGGAAGATTTCCGAAGCATTTTTAAACATCAGCGGAATTCTGAGAACAATGGAAGAGTTCCGAGGCATTTTTAAACTTCAGCGGAATTTTGAGAACAATGGAAGAGTTCCGAAGCATTTTTAAAAGTCCGCAAAATTCCGAGAACAATGGAAGAGTTGTGAAGCATTTTTAAACGTCAGCGGAATTCCGAGAACAATGGAAGAGTTCTGAAGCATTTTTACACGTCAGCGGAATTCAGAGAACAATGGAAGAGTTCTGAAGCATTTTTAAATGTCAGCGGAATTCCGAGAACAATGGAAGAGTTCCGAAGCATTTTTAAATGTCAGCGGAATTCCGAGAACAATGGAAGAGTTCCGAAGAATATTTAAACTTCAGCGGAATTCCGAGAACAATGGAAGAGTTCCGAAGCATTTTTAAAAGTCAGCGGAATTCCTAGAACAATGGAAGAGTTCCGAAGCATTTTTAAATGTCAGCGGAATTCCAAGAACAATGGAAGAGTTCCAAAGCATTTTTAAATGTCAGCGGAATTCTGAAAACAATGGAAGAGTTCTGAAGCATTTTTAAACTTCAGCAGAATTCCGAGAAAAATGGAAGAGTTCCGAAGTATTTTTAAAAGTCAGCGGAATTCCGAGAACAATAGAAGAGTTGTGAAGCATTTTTAAGCGTCAGCGGAATTCCGAGAACAATGGAAGAGTTCTGAAGCATTTTTACACGTCAGCGGAATTCAGAGAACAATGGAAGAGTTCTGAAGCATTTTTAAATGTCAGCGGAATTCCGAGAACAATGGAAGAGTTCCGAAGCATTTTTAAATGTCAGCGGAATTCTGAGAACAATGGAAGAGTTCTGAAGCATTTTTAAACTTCAGCAGAATTCCGAGAACAATGGAAGAGTTCCGAAGCATACTTAAACTTCAGCGGAATTCCGAGAACAATGGAAGAGTTCCGAAGCATTTTTATAAGTCAGGGGAATACCGAGAACAATGGAAGAGTTGTGAAGCATTTTTAAACGTCAGCGGAATTCCAGAACAATGGAAGAGTTCCGAAGCATACGTAAACTTCAGCGGAATTCCGAGAACAATGGAAGAGTTCTGAAGCATTTTTAAACATCAACGGAATTCCGAGAAAAAAGGAAGAGTTCCGAAGCATTTTTATATGTCAGCGGAATTCCGAGAAATCTGGAAGAGTTCCGAAGCATTTTTAAACTTCAGCGGAATTACGAGAACAATGGAAGAGTTCCGAAGCATTTTTAAACTTCAACGGAATTACGAGAACAATGGAAGAGTTCCGAAGCAAATTTAAACTTCAGAGGAATACCGAGAACAATAGAAGAGTTGTGAAGCATTTTTAAACGTCAGCGGAAATCCGAGAACAATGGAAGAGTTCCGAAGCATTTTTAAACTTCACCCGAATTCCGAGAACAATGGAAGAGTTCCGATGCATTTTTAAACTTCAGCAGAATTCCTACAACAATGGAAGAGTTCCGAAGCATTTTTAAACTTCAGCGGAATTCCGAGAACAATGGAAGAGTTCCGAAGCATTTTTAAACATCAGCGGAATTCCGAGAACAATGGAAGAGTTCCGAAGCATTTTTAAATGTCAGCGGAATTCTGAGAACAATGGAAGAGTTCCGAAGCATTTTTAAACTTCAGCATAATTCCGAGAACAATGGAAGAGTTCCAAAGCTTTTTTAAAAGTCAGCGGAATTTTGAGAACAATGGAAGAGTTGTGAAGCATTTTTAAACGTCAGCGGAATTCTGAGAGCAATGGAAGACTTCCGAAGCATTTTTAATCTTCAGCATAATTCCGAGAACAATGGAAGAGTTCCGAAGAATATTTAAACTTCAGCGGAATTCCGAGAACAATGGAAGAGTTCCGAAGCATTTTTAAAAGTCAGCGGAATTCCTAGAACAATGTAAGAGTTCCGAAGCATTTTTAAATGTCAGCGGAATTCCAAGAACAATGGAAGAGTTCCAAAGCATTTTTAAATGTCAGCGGAATTCTGAAAACAATGGAAGAGTTCTGAAGCATTTTTAAACTTCAGCAGAATTCCGAGAAAAATGGAAGAGTTCCGAAGTATTTTTAAAAGTCAGCGGAATTCCGAGAACAATAGAAGAGTTGTGAAGCATTTTTAAGCGTCAGCGGAATTCCGAGAACAATGGAAGAGTTCCGAAGCATTTTTAAACATCAGCGGAATTACGAGAACAATGGAAGAGTTCCGAAGCATTTTTAAACTTCAGCGGAATTCCGAGAACAATGGAAGAGTTCCGAAGCATTTTTAAAAGTCAGGGGAATGCCGAGAACAATAGAAGAGTTGTGAAGCAATTTTAAGCGTCAGCGGAATTCTGAGAACAATGTAAGAGTTCCGAAGCATTTTTAAACTTCACTGGAATTCCGAGAACAATGTAAGAGTTCCGAAGCATTTTTAAACATCAGCGGAATTCCGAGAACAATGGAAGAGTTCTGAAGCATTTTTAAATGTCAGCGGAATTCCGAGAACAATGGAAGAGCTCCGAAGCCTACGTAAACTTCACCGGAATTCCGAGAACAATGGAAGAGTTCCGAAGCATTTTTAAAAGTCAGCAGAATACCGAGAACAATGGAAGAGTTGTGCAGTATTTTTAAACGTCAGTGGAATTCCAGAACAATGGAAGTGTTCCGAAGCATTTTTAAATGTCAGCGGAATTACGAGAACAATGGAAGAGTTCCGAAGCATTTTTATATGTCTGCAGAATTCTGAGAACAATGGAAGAGTTCCAAAGCATTTTTAAATGTCAGCGGAATTCTGAAAACAATGGAAGAGTTCCGAAGCATTTTTAAACTTCAGCAGAATTCCGTGGAACAATGGAAGAGTTCCGAAGCATTCTTAAACTTCTGCGGAATTCCGAGAACAATAGAAGAGTTGTGAAGCATTTTTAAGCGTCAGCCGAATTCCGAGAACAATGGAAGAGTTCCAAAGCATTTTTAAACTTCAGCAGAATTCCGAGAACATTGGAAGAGTTCCGAAGCATTCTTAAACTTCAGCGGAATTCCGAGAACAATGGAAGAGTTCCGAAGCATTTTTTAAAGTCAGCGGAATTTCCGAGAACAATAGAAGAGTTGTGAAGCAATTTTAAGCGTCAGCGGAATTCCAAGAACAATGGAAGAGTTCCGAAGCATTTTTCAACATCAGCGGAATTCTGAGAACAATGGAAGAGTTCTGAAGCATTTTTAAACGTCAGCGGAATTTTGAAAACAATGGAAGATTTCCGAAGCATTTTTAAACATCAGCGGAATTCTGAGAACAATGGAAGAGTTCCGAGGCATTTTTAAACTTCAGCGGAATTTTGAGAACAATGGAAGAGTTCCGAAGCATTTTTAAAAGTCCGCAAAATTCCGAGAACAATGGAAGAGTTGTGAAGCATTTTTAAACGTCAGCGGAATTCCGAGAACAATGGAAGAGTTCTGAAGCATTTTTACACGTCAGCGGAATTCAGAGAACAATGGAAGAGTTCTGAAGCATTTTTAAATGTCAGCGGAATTCCGAGAACAATGGAAGAGTTCCGAAGCATTTTTAAATGTCAGCGGAATTCTGAGAACAATGGAAGAGTTCTGAAGCATTTTTAAACTTCAGCAGAATTCCGAGAACAATGGAAGAGTTCCGAAGCATTTTTATAAGTCAGGGGAATACCGAGAACAATGGAAGAGTTGTGAAGCATTTTTAAACGTCAGCGGAATTCCAGAACAATGGAAGAGTTCCGAAGCATACGTAAACTTCAGCGGAATTCCGAGAACAATGGAAGAGTTCTGAAGCATTTTTAAACATCAACGGAATTCCGAGAAAAAAGGAAGAGTTCCGAAGCATTTTTATATGTCAGCGGAATTCCGAGAAATCTGGAAGAGTTCCGAAGCATTTTTAAACTTCAGCGGAATTACGAGAACAATGGAAGAGTTCCGAAGCATTTTTAAACTTCAACGGAATTACGAGAACAATGGAAGAGTTCCGAAGCAAATTTAAACTTCAGCGGAATACCGAGAACAATAGAAGAGTTGTGAAGCATTTCTAAACGTCAGCGGAAATCCGAGAACAATGGAAGAGTTCCGAAGCATTTTTAAACTTCACCCGAATTCCGAGAACAATGGAAGAGTTCCGATGCATTTTTAAACTTCAGCAGAATTCCTACAACAATGGAAGAGTTCCGAAGCATTTTTAAACTTCAGCGGAATTCCGAGAACAATGGAAGAGTTCCGAAGCATTTTTAAACATCAGCGGAATTCCGAGAACAATGGAAGAGTTCCGAAGCATTTTTAAATGTCAGCGGAATTCTGAGAACAATGGAAGAGTTCCGAAGCATTTTTAAACTTCAGCATAATTCCGAGAACAATGGAAGAGTTCCAAAGCATTTTTAAAAGTCAGCGGAATTCCGAGAACAATGGAAGAGTTGTGAAGCATTTTTAAACGTCAGCGGAATTCTGAGAGCAATGGAAGACTTCCGAAGCATTTTTAATCTTCAGCATAATTCCGAGAACAATGGAAGAGTTCCGAAGAATATTTAAACTTCAGCGGAATTCCGAGAACAATGGAAGAGTTCCGAAGCATTTTTAAAAGTCAGCGGAATTCCTAGAACAATGGAAGAGTTCTGAAGCATTTTTAAATGTCAGCGGAATTCCAAGAACAATGGAAGAGTTCCAAAGCATTTTTAAATGTCTGCGGAATTCTGAAAACAATGGAAGAGTTCTGAAGCATTTTTAAACTTCAGCAGAATTCCGAGAAAAATGGAAGAGTTCCGAAGTGTTTTTAAAAGTCAGCGGAATTCCGAGAACAACAGAAGAGTTGTGAAGCATTTTTAAGCGTCAGCGGAATTCCGAGAACAATGGAAGAGTTCCGAAGCATTTTTAAACATCAGCGGAATTCCGAGAACAATGGAAGAGTTCTGAAGCATTTTTAAACGTTAGCGGAATTTTGAAAACAATGGAAGATTTCTGAAGCATTTTTAAACGTCAGCGGAATTCTGAGAACAATGGAAGAGTTGTGAAGCATTTTTAAAGGTCAGCGGAATTTGGAGAACAATCTAAGAGTTCCGAAGCATTTTTAAAAGTCAGCGGAATTCCGAGAACAATGGAAGAGTTGTGAAGCATTTTTAAACGTCAGCGGAATTCCGAGAACAATGGAAGAGTTCCGAAGCATTTTTAAACCTCAGCGGAATTCCGAGAACAATGGAAGAGTTCCGAAGCATTTTTAAAAGTCAGCAACATACCGAGAACAATGGAAGAGTTGTGAAGCATTTTTAAACATCAGCGGAATTCCAGAACAATCGAAGAGTTCCGAAGCATTTTTAAATGTCAGCGGAATTCCGAGAACAATGGAAGAGTTCCGAAGCATTTTTAAACTTCAGCGGAATTACGAGAACAATGGAAGAGTTCCGAAGCATTTTTAAACTTCAACGGAATTACGAGAACAATGGAAGAGTTCCGAAGCAAATTTAAACTTCAGCGGAATACCGAGAACAATAGAAGAGTTGTGAAGCATTTTTAAACGTCAGCGGAAATCCGAGAACAATGGAAGAGTTCCGAAGCATTTTTAAACTTCACCCGAATTCCGAGAACAATGGAAGAGTTCCGATGCATTTTTAAACTTCAGCAGAATTCCTACAACAATGGAAGAGTTCCGAAGCATTTTTAAACTTCAGCGGAATTCCGAGAACAATGGAAGAGTTCCGAAGCATTTTTAAACATCAGCGGAATTCCGAGAACAATGGAAGAGTTCCGAAGCATTTTTAAATGTCAGCGGAATTCTGAGAACAATGGAAGAGTTCCGAAGCATTTTTAAACTTCAGCATAATTCCGAGAACAATGGAAGAGTTCCAAAGCATTTTTTAAAAGTCAGCGGAATTCCGAGAACAATGGAAGAGTTGTGAAGCATTTTTAAACGTCAGCGGAATTCTGAGAGCAATGGAAGACTTCCGAAGCATTTTTAATCTTCAGCATAATTCCGAGAACAATGGAAGAGTTCCGAAGAATATTTAAACTTCAGCGGAATTCCGAGAACAATGGAAGAGTTCCGAAGCATTTTTAAAAGTCAGCGGAATTCCTAGAACAATGGAAGAGTTCTGAAGCATTTTTAAATGTCAGCGGAATTCCAAGAACAATGGAAGAGTTCCAAAGCATTTTTAAATGTCTGCGGAATTCTGAAAACAATGGAAGAGTTCTGAAGCATTTTTAAACTTCAGCAGAATTCCGAGAAAAATGGAAGAGTTCCGAAGTGTTTTTAAAAGTCAGCGGAATTCCGAGAACAACAGAAGAGTTGTGAAGCATTTTTAAGCGTCAGCGGAATTCCGAGAACAATGGAAGAGTTCCGAAGCATTTTTAAACATCAGCGGAATTCCGAGAACAATGGAAGAGTTCTGAAGCATTTTTAAACGTTAGCGGAATTTTGAAAACAATGGAAGATTTCTGAAGCATTTTTAAACGTCAGCGGAATTCTGAGAACAATGGAAGAGTTGTGAAGCATTTTTAAAGGTCAGCGGAATTTGGAGAACAATCGAAGAGTTCCGAAGCATTTTTAAAAGTCAGCGGAATTCCGAGAACAATGGAAGAGTTGTGAAGCATTTTTAAACGTCAGCGGAATTCCGAGAACAATGGAAGAGTTCCGAAGCATTTTTAAACCTCAGCGGAATTCCGAGAACAATGGAAGAGTTCCGAAGCATTTTTAAAAGTCAGCAACATACCGAGAACAATGGAAGAGTTGTGAAGCATTTTTAAACATCAGCGGAATTCCAGAACAATCGAAGAGTTCCGAAGCATTTTTAAATGTCAGCGGAATTCCGAGAACAATGGAAGAGTTCCGAAGCATTTTTATATGTCTGCAGAATTCTGAGAACAATGGAAGAGTTCCAAAGCATTTTTAAATATCAGCGGAATTCTGAAAACAATGGAAGAGTTCCTAAGCATTTTTAAACTTCAGCAGAATTCCGAGAACAATGGAAGAGTTCCGAAGCATTTTTAAACTTCTGCGGAATTCCGAGAACAATGGAAGAGTTCCGAAGCATTTTTAAAAGTCAGCGGAATTCCGAGAACAATAGAAGAGTTCCGAAGCATTTTTATATGTCTGCAGAATTCTGAGAACAATGGAAGAGTTCCAAAGCATTTTTAAATGTCAGCGGAATTCTGAAAACAATGGAAGAGTTCCGAAGCATTTTTAAACCTCAGCGGAATTCCGAGAACAATGGAAGAGTTCCGAAGCATTTTTCAACATCAGCGGAATTCCGAGAACAATGGAAGAGTTCTGAAGTATTTTTAAACGTCAGCGGAATTTTGAAAACAATGGAAGATTTCCAAAGCATTTTTAAACGTCAGGGGAATTTTGAAAACAATGGAAGATTTCCGAAGCATTTTTAAAAGTCAGCGGAATACCGAGAAAAATGGAAGAGTTGTGAAGCATTTTTAAACGTCAGCGGAATTCCGAGAACAATGGAAGAGTTCCGAAGCATTTTTAAATGTCAGCGGAATTCTGAAAACAATGGAAGAGTTCCGAAGCATTTTTAAACTTCAGCAGAATTCCGAGAAAAATGGAAGCGTTCCGAAGTATTTTTAATAGTCAGCGGAATTTCGAGAACAATAGAAGAGTTGTGAAGCATTTTTAAGCGTCAGCGGAATTCCGAGAACAATGGAAGAGTTCCGAAGCATTTTTAAACTTCAAAACTTCAGCAGATTTCCGAGAACAATGGAAGAGTTCTGAAGCATTCTTAAACTTCAGCGGAATTCCGAGAACAATGGAAGAGTTCCGAAGCATTTTTAAAAGTCAGGGGAATGCCGAGAACAATAGAAGAGTTGTGAAGCAATTTTAAGCGTCAGCGGAATTCTGAGAACAATGTAAGAGTTCCGAAGCATTTTTAAACTTCACTGGAATTCCGAGAACAATGTAAGAGTTCCGAAGCATTTTTAAACATCTGCGGAATTCCGAGAACAATGGAAGAGTTCTGAAGCATTTTTAAATGTCAGCGGAATTCCGAGAACAATGGAAGAGCTCCGAAGCATACGTAAACTTCACCGGAATTCCGAGAACAATGGAAGAGTTCCGAAGCATTTTTAAAAGTCAGCAGAATACCGAGAACAATGGAAGAGTTGTGAAGTATTTTTAAACGTCAGCGGAATTCCAGAACAATGGAAGTGTTCCGAAGCATTTTTAAATGTCAGCGGAATTACGAGAACAATGGAAGAGTTCCGAAGCATTTTTATATGTCTGCAGAATTCTGAGAACAATGGAAGAGTTCCAAAGCATTTTTAAATGTCAGCGGAATTCTGAAAACAATGGAAGAGTTCCGAAGCATTTTTAAACTTCAGCAGAATTCCGAGGAACAATGGAAGAGTTCCGAAGCATTCTTAAACTTCTGCGGAATTCCGAGAACAATGGAAGAGTTCCGAAGCATTTTTAAAAGTCAGCGGAATTCCGAGAACCATAGAAGAGTTGTGAAGCATTTTTAAGCGTCAGCCGAATTCCGAGAACAATGGAAGAGTTCCAAAGCATTTTTAAACTTCAGCAGAATTCCGAGAACATTGGAAGAGTTCCGAAGCATTCTTAAACTTCAGCGGAATTCTGAGAACAATGGAAGAGTTCCGAAGCATTTTTTAAAGTCAGCGGAATTTCCTAGAACAATAGAAGAGTTGTGAAGCAATTTTAAGCGTCAGCGGAATTCCAAGAACAATGGAAGAGTTCCGAAGCATTTTTCAACATCAGCGGAATTCTGAGAACAATGGAAGAGTTCTGAAGCATTTTTAAACGTCAGCGGAATTTTGAAAACAATGGAAGATTTCCGAAGCATTTTTAAACGTCAGCGGAATTCTGAGAACAATGGAAGAGTTCCGAGGCATTTTTAAACTTCAGCGGAATTCAGAGAACAATGGAAGAGTTCTGAAGCATTTTTAAATGTCAGCGGAATTCCGAGAACAATGGAAGAGTTCCGAAGCATTTTTAAATGTCAGCGGAATTCTGAGAACAATGGAAGAGTTCTGAAGCATTTTTAAACGTCAGCGGAATTTTGAAAACAATGGAAGATTTCCGAAGCATTTTTAAACGTCAGCGGAATTCTGAGAACAATGGAAGAGTTCCGAGGCATTTTTAAACGTCAGCGGAATTCAGAGAACAATGGAAGAGTTCTGAAGCATTTTTAAATGTCAGCGGAATTCCGAGAACAATGGAAGAGTTCCGAAGCATTTTTAAATGTCAGCGGAATTCTGAGAACAATGGAAGAGTTCTGAAGCATTTTTAAACTTCAGCAGAATTCCGAGAACAATGGAAGAGTTCCAAAGCATACTTAAACTTCAGCGGAATTCCGAGAACAATGGAAGAGTTCCGAAGCATTTTTAAAAGTCAGGGGAATACCGAGAACAATGGAAGAGTTGTGAAGCATTTTTAAACGTCAGCGGAATTCCAGAACAATGGAAGAGTTCCGAAGCATACTTAAACTTCAGCGGAATTCCGAGAACAATGGAAGATTTCTGAAGCATTTTTAAACATCAACGGAATTCCGAGAAAAAAGGAAGAGTTCCGAAGCATTTTTATATGTCAGCGGAATTCCGAGAAAACTGGAAGAGTTCCGAAGCATTTTTAAACTTCAGCGGAATTACGAGAACAATGGAAGAGTTCCGAAGCATTTTTAAACTTCAACGGAATTACGAGAACAATGGAAGAGTTCCGAAGCATATTTAAACTTCAGCGGAATACCGAGAACAATAGAAGAGTTGTGAAGCATTTTTAAACGTCAGCGGAAATCCGAGAACAATGGAAGAGTTCCGAAGCATTTTTAAACTTCACCCGAATTCCGAGAACAATGGAAGAGTTCCGAAGCATTTTTAAAAGTCAGCGGAATTCCGAGAACAATGGAAGAGTTGTGAAGCATTTTTAAACGTCAGCGGAATTCTGAGAGCAATGGAAGAGTTCCGAAGCATTTTTAATCTTCAGCATAATTCCGAGAACAATGGAAGAGTTCCGAAGAATATTTAAACTTCAGCGGAATTCCGAGAACAATGGAAGAGTTCCGAAGCATTTTTAAAAGTCAGTGGAATACCGAGAAAAATGGAAGAGTTGTGAAGCATTTTTAAACGTCAGTGGAATTCCGAGAACAATGGAAGAGTTCCGAAGCATTTTTAAAAGTCAGCGGAATTCCTAGAACAATGGAAGAGTTCTGAAGCATTTTTAAATGTCAGCGGAATTCCAAGAACAATGGAAGAGTTCCAAAGCATTTTTAAATGTCTGCGGAATTCTGAAAACAATGGAAGAGTTCTGAAGCATTTTTAAACTTCAGCAGAATTCCGAGAAAAATGGAAGAGTTCCGAAGTGTTTTTAAAAGTCAGCGGAATTCCGAGAACAACAGAAGAGTTGTGAAGCATTTTTAAGCGTCAGCGGAATTCCGAGAACAATGGAAGAGTTCCGAAGCATTTTTAAACATCAGCGGAATTCCGAGAACAATGGAAGAGTTCTGAAGCATTTTTAAACGTTAGCGGAATTTTGAAAACAATGGAAGATTTCTGAAGCATTTTTAAACGTCAGCGGAATTCTGAGAACAATGGAAGAGTTGTGAAGCATTTTTAAAGGTCAGCGGAATTTGGAGAACAATCTAAGAGTTCCGAAGCATTTTTAAAAGTCAGCGGAATTCCGAGAACAATGGAAGAGTTGTGAAGCATTTTTAAACGTCAGCGGAATTCCGAGAACAATGGAAGAGTTCCGAAGCATTTTTAAACCTCAGCGGAATTCCGAGAACAATGGAAGAGTTCCGAAGCATTTTTAAAAGTCAGCAACATACCGAGAACAATGGAAGAGTTGTGAAGCATTTTTAAACATCAGCGGAATTCCAGAACAATCGAAGAGTTCCGAAGCATTTTTAAATGTCAGCGGAATTCCGAGAACAATGGAAGAGTTCCGAAGCATTTTTAAACTTCAGCGGAATTACGAGAACAATGGAAGAGTTCCGAAGCATTTTTAAACTTCAACGGAATTACGAGAACAATGGAAGAGTTCCGAAGCAAATTTAAACTTCAGCGGAATACCGAGAACAATAGAAGAGTTGTGAAGCATTTTTAAACGTCAGCGGAAATCCGAGAACAATGGAAGAGTTCCGAAGCATTTTTAAACTTCACCCGAATTCCGAGAACAATGGAAGAGTTCCGATGCATTTTTAAACTTCAGCAGAATTCCTACAACAATGGAAGAGTTCCGAAGCATTTTTAAACTTCAGCGGAATTCCGAGAACAATGGAAGAGTTCCGAAGCATTTTTAAACATCAGCGGAATTCCGAGAACAATGGAAGAGTTCCGAAGCATTTTTAAATGTCAGCGGAATTCTGAGAACAATGGAAGAGTTCCGAAGCATTTTTAAACTTCAGCATAATTCCGAGAACAATGGAAGAGTTCCAAAGCATTTTTTAAAAGTCAGCGGAATTCCGAGAACAATGGAAGAGTTGTGAAGCATTTTTAAACGTCAGCGGAATTCTGAGAGCAATGGAAGACTTCCGAAGCATTTTTAATCTTCAGCATAATTCCGAGAACAATGGAAGAGTTCCGAAGAATATTTAAACTTCAGCGGAATTCCGAGAACAATGGAAGAGTTCCGAAGCATTTTTAAAAGTCAGCGGAATTCCTAGAACAATGGAAGAGTTCCGAAGCATTTTTAAATGTCAGCGGAATTCCAAGAACAATGGAAGAGTTCCAAAGCATTTTTAAATGTCTGCGGAATTCTGAAAACAATGGAAGAGTTCTGAAGCATTTTTAAACTTCAGCAGAATTCCGAGAAAAATGGAAGAGTTCCGAAGTGTTTTTAAAAGTCAGCGGAATTCCGAGAACAACAGAAGAGTTGTGAAGCATTTTTAAGCGTCAGCGGAATTCCGAGAACAATGGAAGAGTTCCGAAGCATTTTTAAACATCAGCGGAATTCCGAGAACAATGGAAGAGTTCTGAAGCATTTTTAAACGTTAGCGGAATTTTGAAAACAATGGAAGATTTCTGAAGCATTTTTAAACGTCAGCGGAATTCTGAGAACAATGGAAGAGTTGTGAAGCATTTTTAAAGGTCAGCGGAATTTGGAGAACAATCGAAGAGTTCCGAAGCATTTTTAAAAGTCAGCGGAATTCCGAGAACAATGGAAGAGTTGTGAAGCATTTTTAAACGTCAGCGGAATTCCGAGAACAATGGAAGAGTTCCGAAGCATTTTTAAACCTCAGCGGAATTCCGAGAACAATGGAAGAGTTCCGAAGCATTTTTAAAAGTCAGCAACATACCGAGAACAATGGAAGAGTTGTGAAGCATTTTTAAACATCAGCGGAATTCCAGAACAATCGAAGAGTTCCGAAGCATTTTTAAATGTCAGCGGAATTCCGAGAACAATGGAAGAGTTCCGAAGCATTTTTATATGTCTGCAGAATTCTGAGAACAATGGAAGAGTTCCAAAGCATTTTTAAATATCAGCGGAATTCTGAAAACAATGGAAGAGTTCCTAAGCATTTTTAAACTTCAGCAGAATTCCGAGAACAATGGAAGAGTTCCGAAGCATTTTTAAACTTCTGCGGAATTCCGAGAACAATGGAAGAGTTCCGAAGCATTTTTAAAAGTCAGCGGAATTCCGAGAACAATAGAAGAGTTCCGAAGCATTTTTATATGTCTGCAGAATTCTGAGAACAATGGAAGAGTTCCAAAGCATTTTTAAATGTCAGCGGAATTCTGAAAACAATGGAAGAGTTCCGAAGCATTTTTAAACCTCAGCGGAATTCCGAGAACAATGGAAGAGTTCCGAAGCATTTTTCAACATCAGCGGAATTCCGAGAACAATGGAAGAGTTCTGAAGTATTTTTAAACGTCAGCGGAATTTTGAAAACAATGGAAGATTTCCAAAGCATTTTTAAACGTCAGGGGAATTTTGAAAACAATGGAAGATTTCCGAAGCATTTTTAAAAGTCAGCGGAATACCGAGAAAAATGGAAGAGTTGTGAAGCATTTTTAAACGTCAGCGGAATTCCGAGAACAATGGAAGAGTTCCGAAGCATTTTTAAATGTCAGCGGAATTCTGAAAACAATGGAAGAGTTCCGAAGCATTTTTAAACTTCAGCAGAATTCCGAGAAAAATGGAAGCGTTCCGAAGTATTTTTAATAGTCAGCGGAATTTCGAGAACAATAGAAGAGTTGTGAAGCATTTTTAAGCGTCAGCGGAATTCCGAGAACAATGGAAGAGTTCCGAAGCATTTTTAAACTTCAAAACTTCAGCAGATTTCCGAGAACAATGGAAGAGTTCTGAAGCATTCTTAAACTTCAGCGGAATTCCGAGAACAATGGAAGAGTTCCGAAGCATTTTTAAAAGTCAGGGGAATGCCGAGAACAATAGAAGAGTTGTGAAGCAATTTTAAGCGTCAGCGGAATTCTGAGAACAATGTAAGAGTTCCGAAGCATTTTTAAACTTCACTGGAATTCCGAGAACAATGTAAGAGTTCCGAAGCATTTTTAAACATCTGCGGAATTCCGAGAACAATGGAAGAGTTCTGAAGCATTTTTAAATGTCAGCGGAATTCCGAGAACAATGGAAGAGCTCCGAAGCATACGTAAACTTCACCGGAATTCCGAGAACAATGGAAGAGTTCCGAAGCATTTTTAAAAGTCAGCAGAATACCGAGAACAATGGAAGAGTTGTGAAGTATTTTTAAACGTCAGCGGAATTCCAGAACAATGGAAGTGTTCCGAAGCATTTTTAAATGTCAGCGGAATTACGAGAACAATGGAAGAGTTCCGAAGCATTTTTATATGTCTGCAGAATTCTGAGAACAATGGAAGAGTTCCAAAGCATTTTTAAATGTCAGCGGAATTCTGAAAACAATGGAAGAGTTCCGAAGCATTTTTAAACTTCAGCAGAATTCCGAGGAACAATGGAAGAGTTCCGAAGCATTCTTAAACTTCTGCGGAATTCCGAGAACAATGGAAGAGTTCCGAAGCATTTTTAAAAGTCAGCGGAATTCCGAGAACCATAGAAGAGTTGTGAAGCATTTTTAAGCGTCAGCCGAATTCCGAGAACAATGGAAGAGTTCCAAAGCATTTTTAAACTTCAGCAGAATTCCGAGAACATTGGAAGAGTTCCGAAGCATTCTTAAACTTCAGCGGAATTCTGAGAACAATGGAAGAGTTCCGAAGCATTTTTTAAAGTCAGCGGAATTTCCTAGAACAATAGAAGAGTTGTGAAGCAATTTTAAGCGTCAGCGGAATTCCAAGAACAATGGAAGAGTTCCGAAGCATTTTTCAACATCAGCGGAATTCTGAGAACAATGGAAGAGTTCTGAAGCATTTTTAAACGTCAGCGCAATTTTGAAAACAATGGAAGATTTCCGAAGCATTTTTAAACGTCAGCGGAATTCTGAGAACAATGGAAGAGTTCCGAGGCATTTTTAAACTTCAGCGGAATTCAGAGAACAATGGAAGAGTTCTGAAGCATTTTTAAATGTCAGCGGAATTCCGAGAACAATGGAAGAGTTCCGAAGCATTTTTAAATGTCAGCGGAATTCTGAGAACAATGGAAGAGTTCTGAAGCATTTTTAAACGTCAGCGGAATTTTGAAAACAATGGAAGATTTCCGAAGCATTTTTAAACGTCAGCGGAATTCTGAGAACAATGGAAGAGTTCCGAGGCATTTTTAAACGTCAGCGGAATTCAGAGAACAATGGAAGAGTTCTGAAGCATTTTTAAATGTCAGCGGAATTCCGAGAACAATGGAAGAGTTCCGAAGCATTTTTAAATGTCAGCGGAATTCTGAGAACAATGGAAGAGTTCTGAAGCATTTTTAAACTTCAGCAGAATTCCGAGAACAATGGAAGAGTTCCAAAGCATACTTAAACTTCAGCGGAATTCCGAGAACAATGGAAGAGTTCCGAAGCATTTTTAAAAGTCAGGGGAATACCGAGAACAATGGAAGAGTTGTGAAGCATTTTTAAACGTCAGCGGAATTCCAGAACAATGGAAGAGTTCCGAAGCATACTTAAACTTCAGCGGAATTCCGAGAACAATGGAAGATTTCTGAAGCATTTTTAAACATCAACGGAATTCCGAGAAAAAAGGAAGAGTTCCGAAGCATTTTTATATGTCAGCGGAATTCCGAGAAAACTGGAAGAGTTCCGAAGCATTTTTAAACTTCAGCGGAATTACGAGAACAATGGAAGAGTTCCGAAGCATTTTTAAACTTCAACGGAATTACGAGAACAATGGAAGAGTTCCGAAGCATATTTAAACTTCAGCGGAATACCGAGAACAATAGAAGAGTTGTGAAGCATTTTTAAACGTCAGCGGAAATCCGAGAACAATGGAAGAGTTCCGAAGCATTTTTAAACTTCACCCGAATTCCGAGAACAATGGAAGAGTTCCGAAGCATTTTTAAAAGTCAGCGGAATTCCGAGAACAATGGAAGAGTTGTGAAGCATTTTTAAACGTCAGCGGAATTCTGAGAGCAATGGAAGAGTTCCGAAGCATTTTTAATCTTCAGCATAATTCCGAGAACAATGGAAGAGTTCCGAAGAATATTTAAACTTCAGCGGAATTCCGAGAACAATGGAAGAGTTCCGAAGCATTTTTAAAAGTCAGTGGAATACCGAGAAAAATGGAAGAGTTGTGAAGCATTTTTAAACGTCAGTGGAATTCCGAGAACAATGGAAGAGTTCCGAAGCATTTTTAAATGTCAGCGGAATTCCGAGAACAATGGAAGAGTTCCGAAGCATTTTTAAATGTCAGCAGAATTCCAAGAACAATGGAAGAGTTCCAAAGCATTTTTAAATGTCAGCGGAATTCTGAAAACAATGGAAGAGTTCCGAAGCATTTTTAAACTTTAGCAGAATTCCGAGAAAAATGGAAGTGTTCCGAAGTATTTTTAAAAGTCAGCGGAATTCCGAGAACAATAGAAGAGTTGTGAAGCATTTTTAAGCGTCAGCGGAATTCCGAGAACAATGGAAGTGTTCCGAAGCATTTTTAAACTTCAAAACTTCAGCAGATTTCCGAGAACAATGGAAGAGTTCTGAAGCATTCTTAAACTTCAGCGGAATTCCGAGAACAAAGGAAGAGTTCCGAAGCATTTTTAAAAGTCAGGGGAATTCGGAGAACAATAGAAGAGTTGTGAAGCAATTTTAAGCGTCAGCGGAATTCTGAGAACAATGTAAGAGTTCCGAAACATTTTTAAACTTCACTGGAATTCCGAGAACAATGGAAGAGTTCCGATACATTTTTAAACATCAGCGGAATTCCGAGAACAATGGAAGAGTTCTGAAGCATTTTTAAACGTCAGCGGAATTTTGAAAACAATGGAAGATTTCTGAAGCATTTTTAAACGTCAGCGGAATTCTGAGAACAATGGAAGAGTTGTGAAGCATTTTTAAAGGTCAGCGGAATTTGGAGAACAATCGAAGAGTTCCGAAGCATTTTTAAAAGTCAGCGGAATTCCGAGAACAATGGAAGAGCTCCGAAGCATACGTAAACTTCACCGGAATTCCGAGAACAATGGAAGAGTTCCGAAGCATTTTTAAAAGTCAGCAGAATACCGAGAACAATGGAAGAGTTGTGAAGTATTTTTAAACGTCAGCGGAATTCCAGAACAATGGAAGTGTTCCGAAGCATTTTTAAATGTCAGCGGAATTACGAGAACAATGGAAGAGTTCCGAAGCATTTTTATATGTCTGCAGAATTCTGAGAACAATGGAAGAGTTCCAAAGCATTTTTAAATGTCAGCGGAATTCTGAAAACAATGGAAGAGTTCCGAAGCATTTTTAAACTTCAGCAGAATTTCGAGGAACAATGGAAGAGTTCCGAAGCATTCTTAAACTTCTGCGGAATTCCGAGAACAATGGAAGAGTTCCGAAGCATTTTTAAAAGTCAGCGGAATTCCGAGAACCATAGAAGAGTTGTGAAGCATTTTTAAGCGTCAGCCGAATTCCGAGAACAATGGAAGAGTTCCAAAGCATTTTTAAACTTCAGCAGAATTCCGAGAACATTGGAAGAGTTCCGAAGCATTCTTAAACTTCAGCGGAATTCTGAGAACAATGGAAGAGTTCCGAAGCATTTTTTAAAGTCAGCGGAATTTCCTAGAACAATAGAAGAGTTGTGAAGCAATTTTAAGCGTCAGCGGAATTCCAAGAACAATGGAAGAGTTCCGAAGCATTTTTCAACATCAGCGGAATTCTGAGAACAATGGAAGAGTTCTGAAGCATTTTTAAACGTCAGCGGAATTTTGAAAACAATGGAAGATTTCCGAAGCATTTTTAAACGTCAGCGGAATTCTGAGAACAATGGAAGAGTTCCGAGGCATTTTTAAACTTCAGCGGAATTCAGAGAACAATGGAAGAGTTCTGAAGCATTTTTAAATGTCAGCGGAATTCCGAGAACAATGGAAGAGTTCCGAAGCATTTTTAAATGTCAGCGGAATTCTGAGAACAATGGAAGAGTTCTGAAGCATTTTTAAACGTCAGCGGAATTTTGAAAACAATGGAAGATTTCCGAAGCATTTTTAAACGTCAGCGGAATTCTGAGAACAATGGAAGAGTTCCGAGGCATTTTTAAACGTCAGCGGAATTCAGAGAACAATGGAAGAGTTCTGAAGCATTTTTAAATGTCAGCGGAATTCCGAGAACAATGGAAGAGTTCCGAAGCATTTTTAAATGTCAGCGGAATTCTGAGAACAATGGAAGAGTTCTGAAGCATTTTTAAACTTCAGCAGAATTCCGAGAACAATGGAAGAGTTCCAAAGCATACTTAAACTTCAGCGGAATTCCGAGAACAATGGAAGAGTTCCGAAGCATTTTTAAAAGTCAGGGGAATACCGAGAACAATGGAAGAGTTGTGAAGCATTTTTAAACGTCAGCGGAATTCCAGAACAATGGAAGAGTTCCGAAGCATACTTAAACTTCAGCGGAATTCCGAGAACAATGGAAGATTTCTGAAGCATTTTTAAACATCAACGGAATTCCGAGAAAAAAGGAAGAGTTCCGAAGCATTTTTATATGTCAGCGGAATTCCGAGAAAACTGGAAGAGTTCCGAAGCATTTTTAAACTTCAGCGGAATTACGAGAACAATGGAAGAGTTCCGAAGCATTTTTAAACTTCAACGGAATTACGAGAACAATGGAAGAGTTCCGAAGCATATTTAAACTTCAGCGGAATACCGAGAACAATAGAAGAGTTGTGAAGCATTTTTAAACGTCAGCGGAAATCCGAGAACAATGGAAGAGTTCCGAAGCATTTTTAAACTTCACCCGAATTCCGAGAACAATGGAAGAGTTCCGAAGCATTTTTAAAAGTCAGCGGAATTCCGAGAACAATGGAAGAGTTGTGAAGCATTTTTAAACGTCAGCGGAATTCTGAGAGCAATGGAAGAGTTCCGAAGCATTTTTAATCTTCAGCATAATTCCGAGAACAATGGAAGAGTTCCGAAGAATATTTAAACTTCAGCGGAATTCCGAGAACAATGGAAGAGTTCCGAAGCATTTTTAAAAGTCAGCGGAATACCGAGAAAAATGGAAGAGTTGTGAAGCATTTTTAAACGTCAGTGGAATTCCGAGAACAATGGAAGAGTTCCGAAGCATTTTTAAATGTCAGCGGAATTCCGAGAACAATGGAAGAGTTCCGAAGCATTTTTAAATGTCAGCAGAATTCCAAGAACAATGGAAGAGTTCCAAAGCATTTTTAAATGTCAGCGGAATTCTGAAAACAATGGAAGAGTTCCGAAGCATTTTTAAACTTTAGCAGAATTCCGAGAAAAATGGAAGTGTTCCGAAGTATTTTTAAAAGTCAGCGGAATTCCGAGAACAATAGAAGAGTTGTGAAGCATTTTTAAGCGTCAGCGGAATTCCGAGAACAATGGAAGTGTTCCGAAGCATTTTTAAACTTCAAAACTTCAGCAGATTTCCGAGAACAATGGAAGAGTTCTGAAGCATTCTTAAACTTCAGCGGAATTCCGAGAACAATGGAAGAGTTCCGAAGCATTTTTAAAAGTCAGGGGAATTCGGAGAACATTAGAAGAGTTGTGAAGCAATTTTAAGCGTCAGCGGAATTCTGAGAACAATGTAAGAGTTCCGAAACATTTTTAAACTTCACTGGAATTCCGAGAACAATGGAAGAGTTCCGATACATTTTTAAACATCAGCGGAATTCCGAGAACAATGGAAGAGTTCTGAAGCATTTTTAAACGTCAGCGGAATTTTGAAAACAATGGAAGATTTCTGAAGCATTTTTAAACGTCAGCGGAATTCTGAGAACAATGGAAGAGTTGTGAAGCATTTTTAAAGGTCAGCGGAATTTGGAGAACAATCGAAGAGTTCCGAAGCATTTTTAAAAGTCAGCGGAATTCCGAGAACAATGGAAGAGTTGTGAAGCATTTTTAAACGTCAGCGGAATTTTGAGAACAATGGAAGAGTTCCGAAGCATTTTTAAACCTCAGCGGAATTCCGAGAACAATGGAAGAGTTCTGAAGCATTTTTGAATGTCAGCGGAATTCCGAGAACAATGGAAGAGCTCCGAAGCATACTTAAACTTCAGCGGAATTCCGAGAACAATGGAAGAGTTCCGAAGCATTTTTAAAAGTCAGCAGAATACCGAGAACAATGGAAGAGTTGTGAAGCATTTTTAAACATCAGCGGAATTCCAGAACAATCGAAGAGTTCCGAAGCATTTTTAAATGTCAGCGGAATACCGAGAACAATGGAAGAGTTCCGAAGCATTTTTATATGTCTGCAGAATTCTGAGAACAATGGAAGAGTTCCAAAGCATTTTTAAATGTCAGCGGAATTCTGAAAACAATGGAAGAGTTCCGAAGCATTTTTAAACTTCAGCAGAATTCCGAGAACAATGGAAGAGTTCCGAAGCATTCTTAAACTTCTGCGGAATTCCGAGAACAATGGAAGAGTTCCGAAGCATTTTTAAAAGTCAGCGGAATTCCGAGAACAATAGAAGAGTTGTGAAGCATTTTTAAGCGTCAGCGGAATTCCGAGAACAATGGAAGAGTTCCAAAGCATTTTTAAACTTCAGCAGAATTCCGAGAACAATGGAAGAGTTCCGAAGCATTCTTAAACTTCAGCGGAATTCCGAGAACAATGGAAGAGTTCCGAAGCATTTTTTAAAGTCAGCGGAATTTCCGAGAACAATAGAAGAGTTGTGAAGCAATTTTAAGCGTCAGCGGAATTCCGAGAACAATGGAAGAGTTCCGAAGCATTTTTCAACATCAGCGGAATTCAGAGAACAATGGAAGGGTTCTGAAGCATTTTTAAACGTCAGCGGAATTTCGAAAACAATGGAAGATTTCCGAAGCATTTTTAAACGTCTGCGGAATTTTGAAAACAATGGAAGATTTCCGAAGCATTTTTAAAAGTCAGCGGAATACAGAGAAAAATGGAAGAGTTGTGAAGCATTTTTAAACGTCAGCGGAATTCCGAGAACAATGGAAGAGTTCCGAAGCATTTTTAAAAGTCAGCGGAATTCCGAGAACAATAGAAGAGTTGTGAAGCATTTTTAAGCGTCAGCGGAATTCCGAGAACAATGGAAGAGTTCCAAAGCATTTTTAAACTTCAGCAGAATTCCGAGAACAATGGAAGAGTTCCGAAGCATTCTTAAACTTCAGCGGAATTCCGAGAACAATGGAAGAGTTCCGAAGCATTTTTTAAAGTCAGCGGAATTTCCGAGAACAATAGAAGAGTTGTGAAGCAATTTTAAGCGTCAGCGGAATTCCGAGAACAATGGAAGAGTTCCGAAGCATTTTTCAACATCAGCGGAATTCAGAGAACAATGGAAGGGTTCTGAAGCATTTTTAAACGTCAGCGGAATTTCGAAAACAATGGAAGATTTCCGAAGCATTTTTAAACGTCTGCGGAATTTTGAAAACAATGGAAGATTTCCGAAGCATTTTTAAAAGTCAGCGGAATACAGAGAAAAATGGAAGAGTTGTGAAGCATTTTTAAACGTCAGCGGAATTCCGAGAACAATGGAAGAGTTCCGAAGCATTTTTAAACTTCAGCGGAATTACGAGAACAATGGAAGAGTTCCGAAGCATTTTTAAACTTCAGCGGAATTCCGAGAACAATGGAAGAGTTCCGAAGCATTTTTAAAAGTCAGGGGAATGCCGAGAACAATAGAAGAGTTGTGAAGCAATTTTAAGCGTCAGCGGAATTCTGAGAACAATGTAAGAGTTCCGAAGCATTTTTAAACTTCACTGGAATTCCGAGAACAATGTAAGAGTTCCGAAGCATTTTTAAACATCAGCGGAATTCCGAGAACAATGGAAGAGTTCTGAAGCTTTTTTAAATGTCAGCGGAATTCCGAGAACAATGGAAGAGCTCCGAAGCATACGTAAACTTCACCGGAATTCCGAGAACAATGGAAGAGTTCCGAAGCATTTTTAAAAGTCAGCAGAATACCGAGAACAATGGAAGAGTTGTGAAGTATTTTTAAACGTCAGCGGAATTCCAGAACAATGGAAGTGTTCCGAAGCATTTTTAAATGTCAGCGGAATTACGAGAACAATGGAAGAGTTCCGAAGCATTTTTATATGTCTGCAGAATTCTGAGAACAATGTAAGAGTTCCAAAGCATTTTTAAATGTCAGCGGAATTCTGAAAACAATGGAAGAGTTCCGAAGCATTTTTAAACTTTAGCAGAATTCCGAGAAAAATGGAAGTGTTCCGAAGTATTTTTAAAAGTCAGCGGAATTCCGAGAACAATAGAAGAGTTGTGAAGCATTTTTAAGCGTCAGCGGAATTCCGAGAACAATGGAAGTGTTCCGAAGCATTTTTAAACTTCAAAACTTCAGCAGATTTCCGAGAACAATGGAAGAGTTCTGAAGCATTCTTAAACTTCATCGGAATTCCGAGAACAATGGAAGAGTTCCGAAGCATTTTTAAAAGTCAGGGGAATTCGGAGAACAATAGAAGAGTTGTGAAGCAATTTTAAGCGTCAGCGGAATTCTGAGAACAATGTAAGAGTTCCGAAACATTTTTAAACTTCACTGGAATTCCGAGAACAATGGAAGAGTTCCGATACATTTTTAAACATCAGCGGAATTCCGAGAACAATGGAAGAGTTCTGAAGCATTTTTAAACGTCAGCGGAATTTTGAAAACAATGGAAGATTTCTGAAGCATTTTTAAACGTCAGCGGAATTCTGAGAACAATGGAAGAGTTGTGAAGCATTTTTAAAGGTCAGCGGAATTTGGAGAACAATCGAAGAGTTCCGAAGCATTTTTAAAAGTCAGCGGAATTCCGAGAACAATGGAAGAGTTGTGAAGCATTTTTAAACGTCAGCGGAATTTTGAGAACAATGGAAGAGTTCCGAAGCATTTTTAAACCTCAGCGGAATTCCGAGAACAATGGAAGAGTTCTGAAGCATTTTTGAATGTCAGCGGAATTCCGAGAACAATGGAAGAGCTCCGAAGCATACTTAAACTTCAGCGGAATTCCGAGAACAATGGAAGAGTTCCGAAGCATTTTTAAAAGTCAGCAGAATACCGAGAACAATGGAAGAGTTGTGAAGCATTTTTAAACATCAGCGGAATTCCAGAACAATCGAAGAGTTCCGAAGCATTTTTAAATGTCAGCGGAATACCGAGAACAATGGAAGAGTTCCGAAGCATTTTTATATGTCTGCAGAATTCTGAGAACAATGGAAGAGTTCCAAAGCATTTTTAAATGTCAGCGGAATTCTGAAAACAATGGAAGAGTTCCGAAGCATTTTTAAACTTCAGCAGAATTCCGAGAACAATGGAAGAGTTCCGAAGCATTCTTAAACTTCTGCGGAATTCCGAGAACAATGGAAGAGTTCCGAAGCATTTTTAAAAGTCAGCGGAATTCCGAGAACAATAGAAGAGTTGTGAAGCATTTTTAAGCGTCAGCGGAATTCCGAGAACAATGGAAGAGTTCCAAAGCATTTTTAAACTTCAGCAGAATTCCGAGAGCAATGGAAGAGTTCCGAAGCATTCTTAAACTTCAGCGGAATTCCGAGAACAATGGAAGAGTTCCGAAGCATTTTTTAAAGTCAGCGGAATTTCCGAGAACAATAGAAGAGTTGTGAAGCAATTTTAAGCGTCAGCGGAATTCCGAGAACAATGGAAGAGTTCCGAAGCATTTTTCAACATCAGCGGAATTCAGAGAACAATGGAAGGGTTCTGAAGCATTTTTAAACGTCAGCGGAATTTCGAAAACAATGGAAGATTTCCGAAGCATTTTTAAACGTCTGCGGAATTTTGAAAACAATGGAAGATTTCCGAAGCATTTTTAAAAGTCAGCGGAATACAGAGAAAAATGGAAGAGTTGTGAAGCATTTTTAAACGTCAGCGGAATTCCGAGAACAATGGAAGAGTTCCGAAGCATTTTTAAAAGTCAGCGGAATTCCGAGAACAATAGAAGAGTTGTGAAGCATTTTTAAGCGTCAGCGGAATTCCGAGAACAATGGAAGAGTTCCAAAGCATTTTTAAACTTCAGCAGAATTCCGAGAACAATGGAAGAGTTCCGAAGCATTCTTAAACTTCAGCGGAATTCCGAGAACAATGGAAGAGTTCCGAAGCATTTTTTAAAGTCAGCGGAATTTCCGAGAACAATAGAAGAGTTGTGAAGCAATTTTAAGCGTCAGCGGAATTCCGAGAACAATGGAAGAGTTCCGAAGCATTTTTCAACATCAGCGGAATTCAGAGAACAATGGAAGGGTTCTGAAGCATTTTTAAACGTCAGCGGAATTTCGAAAACAATGGAAGATTTCCGAAGCATTTTTAAAAGTCAGCGGAATACAGAGAAAAATGGAAGAGTTGTGAAGCATTTTTAAACGTCAGCGGAATTCCGAGAACAATGGAAGAGTTCCGAAGCATTTTTAAACTTCAGCGGAATTACGAGAACAATGGAAGAGTTCCGAAGCATTTTTAAACTTCAGCGGAATTCCGAGAACAATGGAAGAGTTCCGAAGCATTTTTAAAAGTCAGGGGAATGCCGAGAACAATAGAAGAGTTGTGAAGCAATTTTAAGCGTCAGCGGAATTCTGAGAACAATGTAAGAGTTCCGAAGCATTTTTAAACTTCACTGGAATTCCGAGAACAATGTAAGAGTTCCGAAGCATTTTTAAACATCAGCGGAATTCCGAGAACAATGGAAGAGTTCTGAAGCATTTTTAAATGTCAGCGGAATTCCGAGAACAATGGAAGAGCTCCGAAGCATACGTAAACTTCACCGGAATTCCGAGAACAATGGAAGAGTTCCGAAGCATTTTTAAAAGTCAGCAGAATACCGAGAACAATGGAAGAGTTGTGAAGTATTTTTAAACGTCAGCGGAATTCCAGAACAATGGAAGTGTTCCGAAGCATTTTTAAATGTCAGCGGAATTACGAGAACAATGGAAGAGTTCCGAAGCATTTTTATATGTCTGCAGAATTCTGAGAACAATGTAAGAGTTCCAAAGCATTTTTAAATGTCAGCGGAATTCTGAAAACAATGGAAGAGTTCCGAAGCATTTTTAAACTTCAGCAGAATTCCGTGGAACAATGGAAGAGTTCCGAAGCATTCTTAAACTTCTGCGGAATTCCGAGAACAATGGAAGAGTTCCGAAGCATTTTTAAAAGTCAGCGGAATTCCGAGAACAATAGAAGAGTTGTGAAGCATTTTTAAGCGTCAGCCGAATTCCGAGAACAATGGAAGAGTTCCAAAGCATTTTTAAACTTCAGCAGAATTCCGAGAACATTGGAAGAGTTCCGAAGCATTCTTAAACTTCAGCGGAATTCCGAGAACAATGGAAGAGTTCCGAAGCATTTTTTAAAGTCAGCGGAATTTCCGAGAACAATAGAAGAGTTGTGAAGCAATTTTAAGCGTCAGCGGAATTCCAAGAACAATGGAAGAGTTCCGAAGCATTTTTCAACATCAGCGGAATTCTGAGAACAATGGAAGAGTTCTGAAGCATTTTTAAACGTCAGCGGAATTTTGAAAACAATGGAAGATTTCCGAAGCATTTTTAAACATCAGCGGAATTGTGAGAACAATGGAAGAGTTCCGAGGCATTTTTAAACTTCAGCGGAATTTTGAGAACAATGGAAGAGTTCCGAAGCATTTTTAAAAGTCCGCAAAATTCCGAGAACAATGGAAGAGTTGTGAAGCATTTTTAAACGTCAGCGGAATTCCGAGAACAATGGAAGAGTTCTGAAGCATTTTTACACGTCAGCGGAATTCAGAGAACAATGGAAGAGTTCTGAAGCATTTTTAAATGTCAGCGGAATTCCGAGAACAATGGAAGAGTTCCGAAGCATTTTTAAATGTCAGCGGAATTCTGAGAACAATGGAAGAGTTCTGAAGCATTTTTAAACTTCAGCAGAATTCCGAGAACAATGTAAGAGTTCCGAAGCATACGTAAACTTCAGCGGAATTCCGAGAACAATGGAAGAGTTCTGAAGCATTTTTAAACATCAACGGAATTCCGAGAAAAAAGGAAGAGTTCCGAAGAATTTTTATATGTCAGCGGAATTCCGAGAAATCTGGAAGAGTTCCGAAGCATTTTTAAACTTCAGCGGAATTACGAGAACAATGGAAGAGTTCCGAAGCATTTTTAAACTTCAACGGAATTACGAGAACAATGGAAGAGTTCCGAAGCAAATTTAAACTTCAGCGGAATACCGAGAACAATAGAAGAGTTGTGAAGCATTTTTAAACGTCAGCGGAAATCCGAGAACAATGGAAGAGTTCCGAAGCATTTTTAAACTTCACCCGAATTCCGAGAACAATGGAAGAGTTCTGATGCATTTTTAAACTTCAGCAGAATTCCTACAACAATGGAAGAGTTCCGAAGCATTTTTAAACTTCAGCGGAATTCCGAGAACAATGGAAGAGTTCCGAAGCATTTTTAAACATCAGCGGAATTCCGAGAACAATGGAAGAGTTCCGAAGCATTTTTAAATGTCAGCGAAATTCTGAGAACAATGGAAGAGTTCCGAAGCATTTTTAAACTTCAGCATAATTCCGAAAACAATGGAAGAGTTCCAAAGCATTTTTAAAAGTCAGCGGAATTCCGAGAACAATGGAAGAGTTGTGAAGCATTTTTAAACGTCAGCGGAATTCTGAGAGCAATGGAAGACTTCCGAAGCATTTTTAATCTTCAGCATAATTCCGAGAACAATGGAAGAGTTCCGAAGAATATTTAAACTTCAGCGGAATTCCGAGAACAATGGAAGAGTTCCGAAGCATTTTTAAAAGTCAGCGGAATTCCTAGAACAATGGAAGAGTTCTGAAGCATTTTTAAATGTCAGCGGAATTCCAAGAACAATGGAAGAGTTCCAAAGCATTTTTAAATGTCAGCGGAATTCTGAAAACAATGGAAGAGTTCTGAAGCATTTTTAAACTTCAGCAGAATTCCGAGAAAAATGGAAGAGTTCCGAAGTATTTTTAAAAGTCAGCGGAATTCCGAGAACAATAGAAGAGTTGTGAAGCATTTTTAAGCGTCAGCGGAATTCCGAGAACAATGGAAGAGTTCCGAAGCATTTTTAAACATCAGCGGAATTACGAGAACAATGGAAGAGTTCCGAAGCATTTTTAAACTTCAGCGGAATTCCGAGAACAATGGAAGAGTTCCGAAGCATTTTTAAAAGTCAGGGCAATGCCGAGAACAATAGAAGAGTTGTGAAGCAATTTTAAGCGTCAGAGGAATTCTGAGAACAATGTAAGAGTTCCGAAGCATTTTTAAACTTCACTGGAATTCCGAGAACAATGTAAGAGTTCCGAAGCATTTTTAAACATCAGCGGAATTCCGAGAACAATGGAAGAGTTCTGAAGCATTTTTAAATGTCAGCGGAATTCCGAGAACAATGGAAGAGCTCCGAAGCATACGTAAACTTCACCGGAATTCCGAGAACAATGGAAGAGTTCCGAAGCATTTTTAAAAGTCAGCAGAATACCGAGAACAATGGAAGAGTTGTGAAGCATTTTTAAACGTCAGCGGAATTCCAGAACAATGGAAGTGTTCCGAAGCATTTTTAAATGTCAGCGGAATTACGAGAACAATGGAAGAGTTCCGAAGCATTTTTATATGTCTGCAGAATTCTGAGAACAATGGAAGAGTTCCAAAGCATTTTTAAATGTCAGCGGAATTCTGAAAACAATGGAAGAGTTCCGAAGCATTTTTAAACTTCAGCAGAATTTCGTGGAACAATGGAAGAGTTCCGAAGCATTCTTAAACTTCTGCGGAATTCCGAGAACAATGGAAGAGTTCCGAAGTATTTTTAAAAGTCAGCGGAATTCCGAGAACAATAGAAGAGTTGTGAAGCATTTTTAAGCGTCAGCCGAATTCCGAGAACAATGGAAGAGTTCCAAAGCATTTTTAAAAGTCAGCGGAATTCCGAGAACAATAGAAGAGTTGTGAAGCATTTTTAAGCGTCAGCCGAATTCCGAGAACAATGGAAGAGTTCCAAAGCATTTTTAAACTTCAGCAGAATTCCGAGAACATTGGAAGAGTTCCGAAGCATTCTTAAACTTCAGCGGAATTCCGAGAACAATGGAAGAGTTCCGAAGCATTTTTTAAAGTCAGCGGAATTTCCGAGAACAATAGAAGAGTTGTGAAGCAATTTTAAGCGTCAGCGGAATTCCAAGAACAATGGAAGAGTTTCGAAGCATTTTTCAACATCAGCGGAATTCTGAGAACAATGGAAGAGTTCTGAAGCATTTTTAAACGTCAGCGGAATTTTGAAAACAATGGAAGATTACCGAAGCATTTTTAAACATCAGCGGAATTCTGAGAACAATGGAAGAGTTCCGAGGCATTTTTAAACTTCAGCGGAATTTTGAGAACAATGGAAGAGTTCCGAAGCATTTTTAAAAGTCCGCAAAATTCCGAGAACAATGGAAGAGTTGTGAAGCATTTTTAAACGTCAGCGGAATTCCGAGAACAATGGAAGAGTTCTGAAGCATTTTTACACGTCAGCGGAATTCAGAGAACAATGGAAGAGTTCTGAAGCATTTTTAAATGTCAGCGGAATTCCGAGAACAATGGAAGAGTTCCGAAGCATTTTTAAATTTCAGCGGAATTCTGAGAACAATGGAAGAGTTCTGAAGCATTTTTAAACTTCAGCAGAATTCCGAGAACAATGTAAGAGTTCCGAAGCATACTTAAACTTCAGCGGAATTCCGAGAACAATGGAAGAGTTCCGAAGCATTTTTATAAGTCAGGGGAATACCGAGAACAATGGAAGAGTTGTGAAGCATTTTTAAACGTCAGCGGAATTCCAGAACAATGGAAGAGTTCCGAAGCATACGTAAACTTCAGCGGAATTCCGAGAACAATGGAAGAGTTCTGAAGCATTTTTAAACATCAACGGAATTCCGAGAAAAAAGGAAGAGTTCCAAAGCATTTTTATATGTCAGCGGAATTCCGAGAAATCTGGAAGAGTTCCGAAGCATTTTTAAACTTCAGCGGAATTACGAGAACAATGGAAGAGTTCCGAAGCATTTTTAAACTTCAACGGTATTACGAGAACAATGGAAGAGTTCCGAAGAAAATTTAAACTTCAGCGGAATACCGAGAACAATAGAAGAGTTGTGAAGCATTTTTAAATGTCAGCGGAATTCCGAGAACAATGGAAGAGCTCCGAAGCATACGTAAACTTCACCGGAATTCCGAGAACAATGGAAGAGTTCCGAAGCATTTTTAAACATCAGCGGAATTCCGAGAACAATGGAAGAGTTCTGAAGCATTTTTAAACGTTAGCGGAATTTTGAAAACAATGGAAGATTTCTGAAGCATTTTTAAACATCAGCGGAATTCTGAGAACAATGGAAGAGTTGTGAAGCATTTTTAAAGGTCAGCGGAATTTGGAGAACAATCGAAGAGTTCCGAAGCATTTTTAAAAGTCAGCGGAATTCCGAGAACAATGGAAGAGTTGTGAAGCATTTTTAAACGTCAGCGGAATTCCGAGAACAATGGAAGAGTTCCGAAGCATTTTTAAACCTCAGCGGAATTCCGAGAACAATGGAAGAGTTCCGAAGCATTTTTAAAAGTCAGCAACATACCGAGAACAATGGAAGAGTTGTGAAGCATTTTTAAACATCAGCGGAATTCCAGAACAATCGAAGAGTTCCGAAGCATTTTTAAATGTCAGCGGAATTCCGAGAACAATGGAAGAGTTCCGAAGCATTTTTATATGTCTGCAGAATTCTGAGAACAATGGAAGAGTTCCAAAGCATTTTTAAATGTCAGCGGAATTCTGAAAACAATGGAAGAGTTCCTAAGCATTTTTAAACTTCAGCAGAATTCCGAGAACAATGGAAGAGTTCCGAAGCATTTTTAAACTTCTGCGGAATTCCGAGAACAATGGAAGAGTTCCGAAGCATTTTTAAAAGTCAGCGGAATTCCGAGAACAATAGAAGAGTTGTGAAGCATTTTTAAGCGTCAGCGGAATTCCGAGAACAATAGAAGAGTTGTGAAGCATTTTTAAGCGTCAGCGGAATTCCGAGAACAATGGAAGAGTTCCAAAGCATTTTTAAACTTCATCAGAATTCCGAGAACAATGGAAGAGTTCCGAAGCATTCTTAAACTTCAGCGGAATTCCGAGAACAATGGAAGAGTTCCGAAGCATTTTTTAAAGTCAGCGGAATTTCCGAGAACAATAGAAGAGTTTTGAAGCAATTTTAAGCGTCAGCGGAATTCCGAGAACAATGGAAGAGTTCCGAAGCATTTTTCAACATCAGCGGAATTCCGAGAACAATGGAAGAGTTCTGAAGCATTTTTAAACGTCAGCGGAATTTTGAAAACAATGGAAGAGTTCCGAAGCATTTTTAAAAGTCAGCGGAATTCCGAGAACAATAGAAGAGTTGTGAAGCATTTTTAAGCGTCAGCGGAATTCCGAGAACAATGGAAGAGTTCCAAAGCATTTTTAAACTTCAGCAGAATTCCGAGAACAATGGAAGAGTTCCGAAGCATTCTTAAACTTCAGCGGAATTCCGAGAACAATGGAAGAGTTCCGAAGCATTTTTTAAAGTCAGCGGAATTTCCGAGAACAATAGAAGAGTTTTGAAGCAATTTTAAGCGTCAGCGGAATTCCGAGAACAATGGAAGAGTTCCGAAGCATTTTTAAACATCAGCGGAATTACGAGAACAATGGAAGAGTTCCGAAGCATTTTTAAACTTCAGCGGAATTCCGAGAACAATGGAAGAGTTCCGAAGCATTTTTAAAAGTCAGGGCAATGCCGAGAACAATAGAAGAATTGTGAAGCAATTTTAAGCGTCAGAGGAATTCTGAGAACAATGTAAGAGTTCCGAAGCATTTTTAAACTTCACTGGAATTCCGAGAACAATGTAAGAGTTCCGAAGCATTTTTAAACATCAGCGGAATTCCGAGAACAATGGAAGAGTTCTGAAGCATTTTTAAATGTCAGCGGAATTCCGAGAACAATGGAAGAGCTCCGAAGCATACGTAAACTTCACCGGAATTCCGAGAACAATGGAAGAGTTCCGAAGCATTTTTAAACATCAGCGGAATTCCGAGAACAATGGAAGAGTTCTGAAGCATTTTTAAACGTCAGCGGAATTCTGAGAACAATGGAAGAGTTGTGAAGCATTTTTAAAGGTCAGCGGAATTTGGAGAACAATCGAAGAGTTCCGAAGCATTTTTAAAAGTCAGCGGAATTCCGAGAACAATGGAAGAGTTGTGAAGCATTTTTAAACGTCAGCGGAATTCCGAGAACAATGGAAGAGTTCCGAAGCATTTTTAAACCTCAGCGGAATTCCGAGAACAATGGAAGAGTTCCGAAGCATTTTTAAAAGTCAGCAACATACCGAGAACAATGGAAGAGTTGTGAAGCATTTTTAAACATCAGCGGAATTCCAGAACAATCGAAGAGTTCCGAAGCATTTTTAAATGTCAGCGGAATTCCGAGAACAATGGAAGAGTTCCGAAGCATTTTTATATGTCTGCAGAATTCTGAGAACAATGGAAGAGTTCCAAAGCATTTTTAAATGTCAGCGGAATTCTGAAAACAATGGAAGAGTTCCTAAGCATTTTTAAACTTCAGCAGAATTCCGAGAACAATGGAAGAGTTCCGAAGCATTTTTAAACTTCTGCGGAATTCCGAGAACAATGGAAGAGTTCCGAAGCATTTTTAAAAGTCAGCGGAATTCCGAGAACAATAGAAGAGTTGTGAAGCATTTTTAAGCGTCAGCGGAATTCCGAGAACAATAGAAGAGTTGTGAAGCATTTTTAAGCGTCAGCGGAATTCCGAGAACAATGGAAGAGTTCCAAAGCATTTTTAAACTTCAGCAGAATTCCGAGAACAATGGAAGAGTTCCGAAGCATTCTTAAACTTCAGCGGAATTCCGAGAACAATGGAAGAGTTCCGAAGCATTTTTTAAAGTCAGCGGAATTTCCGAGAACAATAGAAGAGTTTTGAAGCAATTTTAAGCGTCAGCAGAATTCCGAGAACAATGGAAGAGTTCCGAAGCATTTTTCAACATCAGCGGAATTCCGAGAACAATGGAAGAGTTCTGAAGCATTTTTAAACGTCAGCGGAATTTTGAAAACAATGGAAGAGTTCCGAAGCATTTTTAAAAGTCAGCGGAATTCCGAGAACAATAGAAGAGTTGTGAAGCATTTTTAAGCGTCAGCGGAATTCCGAGAACAATGGAAGAGTTCCAAAGCATTTTTAAACTTCAGCAGAATTCCGAGAACAATGGAAGAGTTCCGAAGCATTCTTAAACTTCAGCGGAATTCCGAGAACAATGGAAGAGTTCCGAAGCATTTTTTAAAGTCAGCGGAATTTCCGAGAACAATAGAAGAGTTTTGAAGCAATTTTAAGCGTCAGCGGAATTCCGAGAACAATGGAAGAGTTCCGAAGCATTTTTAAACATCAGCGGAATTACGAGAACAATGGAAGAGTTCCGAAGCATTTTTAAACTTCAGCGGAATTCCGAGAACAATGGAAGAGTTCCGAAGCATTTTTAAAAGTCAGGGCAATGCCGAGAACAATAGAAGAATTGTGAAGCAATTTTAAGCGTCAGAGGAATTCTGAGAACAATGTAAGAGTTCCGAAGCATTTTTAAACTTCACTGGAATTCCGAGAACAATGTAAGAGTTCCGAAGCATTTTTAAACATCAGCGGAATTCCGAGAACAATGGAAGAGTTCTGAAGCATTTTTAAATGTCAGCGGAATTCCGAGAACAATGGAAGAGCTCCGAAGCATACGTAAACTTCACCGGAATTCCGAGAACAATGGAAGAGTTCCGAAGCATTTTTAAACATCAGCGGAATTCCGAGAACAATGGAAGAGTTCTGAAGCATTTTTAAACGTTAGCGGAATTTTGAAAACAATGGAAGATTTCTGAAGCATTTTTAAACGTCAGCGGAATTCTGAGAACAATGGAAGAGTTGTGAAGCATTTTTAAAGGTCAGCGGAATTTGGAGAACAATCGAAGAGTTCCGAAGCATTTTTAAAAGTCAGCGGAATTCCGAGAACAATGGAAGAGTTGTGAAGCATTTTTAAACGTCAGCGGAATTCCGAGAACAATGGAAGAGTTCCGAAGCATTTTTAAACCTCAGCGGAATTCCGAGAACAATGGAAGAGTTCCGAAGCATTTTTAAAAGTCAGCAACATACCGAGAACAATGGAAGAGTTGTGAAGCATTTTTAAACATCAGCGGAATTCCAGAACAATCGAAGAGTTCCGAAGCATTTTTAAATGTCAGCGGAATTCCGAGAACAATGGAAGAGTTCCGAAGCATTTTTATATGTCTGCAGAATTCTGAGAACAATGGAAGAGTTCCAAAGCATTTTTAAATGTCAGCGGAATTCTGAAAACAATGGAAGAGTTCCTAAGCATTTTTAAACTTCAGCAGAATTCCGAGAACAATGGAAGAGTTCCGAAGCATTTTTAAACTTCTGCGGAATTCCGAGAACAATGGAAGAGTTCCGAAGCATTTTTAAAAGTCAGCGGAATTCCGAGAACAATAGAAGAGTTGTGAAGCATTTTTAAGCGTCAGCGGAATTCCGAGAACAATGTAAGAGTTCCAAAGCATTTTTAAACTTCAGCAGAATTCCGAGAACAATGGAAGAGTTCCGAAGCATTCTTAAACTTCAGCGGAATTACGAGAACAATGGAAGAGTTCCGAAGCATTTTTTAAAGTCAGCGGAATTTCCGAGAACAATAGAAGAGTTTTGAAGCAATTTTAAGCGTCAGCGGAATTCCGAGAACAATGGAAGAGTTCCGAAGCATTTTTCAACATCAGCGGAATTCCGAGAACAATGGAAGAGTTCTGAAGCATTTTTAAACGTCAGCGGAATTTTGAAAACAATGGAAGAGTTCCGAAGCATTTTTAAAAGTCAGCGGAATTCCGAGAACAATAGAAGAGTTGTGAAGCATTTTTAAGCGTCAGCGGAATTCCGAGAACAATGGAAGAGTTCCAAAGCATTTTTAAACTTCAGCAGAATTCCGAGAACAATGGAAGAGTTCCGAAGCATTCTTAAACTTCAGCGGAATTCCGAGAACAATGGAAGAGTTCCGAAGCATTTTTTAAAGTCAGCGGAATTTCCGAGAACAATAGAAGAGTTTTGAAGCAATTTTAAGCGTCAGCGGAATTCCGAGAACAATGGAAGAGTTCCGAAGCATTTTTCAACATCAGCGGAATTCCGAGAACAATGGAAGAGTTCTGAAGCATTTTTAAACGTCAGCGGAACTTTGAAAACAATGGAAGATTTCCGAAGCATTTTTAAAAGTCAGCGGAATACCGAGAAAAATGGAAGAGTTGTGAAGCATTTTTAAACGTCAGCGAAATTCCGAGAACAATGGAAGAGTTCCGAAGCATTTTTAAACTTCAACGGAATTACGAGAACAATGGAAGAGTTCCGAAGCATTTTTAAACATCAGCGGAATTCCGAGAACAATGGAAGAGTTCTGAAGCATTTTTAAATGTCAGCGGAATTCCGAGAACAATGGAAGAGCTCCGAAGCATACGTAAACTTCACCGGAATTCCGAGAACAATGGAAGAGTTCCGAAGCATTTTTAAAAGTCAGCAGAATACCGAGAACAATGGAAGAGTTGTGAAGTATTTTTAAACTTCAGCAGAATTCCGAGAACAATGTAAGAGTTCCGAAGCATACTTAAACTTCAGCGGAATTCCGAGAACAATGGAAGAGTTCCGAAGCATTTTTATAAGTCAGGGGAATACCAAGAACAATGGAAGAGTTGTGAAGCATTTTTAAACGTCAGCGGAATTCCAGAACAATGGAAGAGTTCCGAAGCATACGTAAACTTCAGCGGAATTCCGAGAACAATGGAAGAGTTCTGAAGCATTTTTAAACATCAACGGAATTCCGAGAAAAAAGGAAGAGTTCCGAAGAATTTTTATATGTCAGCGGAATTCCGAGAAATCTGGAAGAGTTCCGAAGCATTTTTAAACTTCAGCGGAATTACGAGAACAATGGAAGAGTTCCGAAGCATTTTTAAACTTCAACGGAATTACGAGAACAATGGAAGAGTTCCGAAGCAAATTTAAACTTCAGCGGAATACCGAGAACAATAGAAGAGTTGTGAAGCATTTTTAAACGTCAGCGGAAATCCGAGAACAATGGAAGAGTTCCGAAGCATTTTTAAACTTCACCCGAATTCCGAGAACAATGGAAGAGTTCTGATGCATTTTTAAACTTCAGCAGAATTCCTACAACAATGGAAGAGTTCCGAAGCATTTTTAAACTTCAGCGGAATTCCGAGAACAATGGAAGAGTTCCGAAGCATTTTTAAACATCAGCGGAATTCCGAGAACAATGGAAGAGTTCCGAAGCATTTTTAAATGTCAGCGAAATTCTGAGAACAATGGAAGAGTTCCGAAGCATTTTTAAACTTCAGCATAATTCCGAGAACAATGGAAGAGTTCCAAAGCATTTTTAAAAGTCAGCGGAATTCCGAGAACAATGGAAGAGTTGTGAAGCATTTTTAAACGTCAGCGGAATTCTGAGAGCAATGGAAGACTTCCGAAGCATTTTTAATCTTCAGCATAAATCCGAGAACAATGGAAGAGTTCCGAAGAATATTTAAACTTCAGCGGAATTCCGAGAACAATGGAAGAGTTCCGAAGCATTTTTAAAAGTCAGCGGAATTCCTAGAACAATGGAAGAGTTCTGAAGCATTTTTAAATGTCAGCGGAATTCCAAGAACAATGGAAGAGTTCCAAAGCATTTTTAAATGTCAGCGGAATTCTGAAAACAATGGAAGAGTTCTGAAGCATTTTTAAACTTCAGCAGAATTCCGAGAAAAATGGAAGAGTTCCGAAGTATTTTTAAAAGTCAGCGGAATTCCGAGAACAATAGAAGAGTTGTGAAGCATTTTTAAGCGTCAGCGGAATTCCGAGAACAATGGAAGTGTTCCGAAGCATTTTTAAACATCAGCGGAATTACGAGAACAATGGAAGAGTTCCGAAGCATTTTTAAACTTCAGCGGAATTCCGAGAACAATGGAAGAGTTCCGAAGCATTTTTAAAAGTCAGGGCAATGCCGAGAACAATAGAAGAGTTGTGAAGCAATTTTAAGCGTCAGAGGAATTCTGAGAACAATGTAAGAGTTCCGAAGCATTTTTAAACTTCACTGGAATTCCGAGAACAATGTAAGAGTTCCGAAGCATTTTTAAACATCAGCGGAATTCCGAGAACAATGGAAGAGTTCTGAAGCATTTTTAAATGTCAGCGGAATTCCGAGAACAATGGAAGAGCTCCGAAGCATACGTAAACTTCACCGGAATTCCGAGAACAATGGAAGAGTTCCGAAGCATTTTTAAAAGTCAGCAGAATACCGAGAACAATGGAAGAGTTGTGAAGTATTTTTAAACGTCAGCGGAATTCCAGAACAATGGAAGTGTTCCGAAGCATTTTTAAATGTCAGCGGAATTACGAGAACAATGGAAGAGTTCCGAAGCATTTTTATATGTCTGCAGAATTCTGAGAACAATGGAAGAGTTCCAAAGCATTTTTAAATGTCAGCGGAATTCTGAAAACAATGGAAGAGTTCCGAAGCATTTTTAAACTTCAGCAGAATTCCGTGGAACAATGGAAGAGTTCCGAAGCATTCTTAAACTTCTGCGGAATTCCGAGAACAATGGAAGAGTTCCGAAGCATTTTTAAAAGTCAGCGGAATTCCGAGAACAATAGAAGAGTTGTGAAGCATTTTTAAGCGTCAGCCGAATTCCGAGAACAATGGAAGAGTTCCAAAGCATTTTTAAACTTCAGCAGAATTCCGAGAACATTGGAAGAGTTCCGAAGCATTCTTAAACTTCAGCGGAATTCCGAGAACAATGGAAGAGTTCCGAAGCATTTTTTAAAGTCAGCGGAATTTCCGAGAACAATAGAAGAGTTGTGAAGCAATTTTAAGCGTCAGCGGAATTCCAAGAACAATGGAAGAGTTCCGAAGCATTTTTCAACATCAGCGGAATTCTGAGAACAATGGAAGAGTTCTGAAGCATTTTTAAACGTCAGCGGAATTTTGAAAACAATGGAAGATTACCGAAGCATTTTTAAACATCAGCGGAATTCTGAGAACAATGGAAGAGTTCCGAGGCATTTTTAAACTTCAGCGGAATTTTGAGAACAATGGAAGAGTTCCGAAGCATTTTTAAAAGTCCGCAAAATTCCGAGAACAATGGAAGAGTTGTGAAGCATTTTTAAACGTCAGCGGAATTCCGAGAACAATGGAAGAGTTCTGAAGCATTTTTACACGTCAGCGGAATTCAGAGAACAATGGAAGAGTTCTGAAGCATTTTTAAATGTCAGCGGAATTCCGAGAACAATGGAAGAGTTCCGAAGCATTTTTAAACTTCAGCAGAATTCCGAGAACAATGGAAGAGTTCCGAAGCATTCTTAAACTTCAGCGGAATTCCGAGAACAATGGAAGAGTTCCGAAGCATTTTTTAAAGTCAGCGGAATTTCCGAGAACAATAGAAGAGTTTTGAAGCAATTTTAAGCGTCAGCGGAATTCCGAGAACAATGGAAGAGTTCCGAAGCATTTTTAAACATCAGCGGAATTACGAGAACAATGGAAGAGTTCCGAAGCATTTTTAAACTTCAGCGGAATTCCGAGAACAATGGAAGAGTTCCGAAGCATTTTTAAAAGTCAGGGCAATGCCGAGAACAATAGAAGAATTGTGAAGCAATTTTAAGCGTCAGAGGAATTCTGAGAACAATGTAAGAGTTCCGAAGCATTTTTAAACTTCACTGGAATTCCGAGAACAATGTAAGAGTTCCGAAGCATTTTTAAACATCAGCGGAATTCCGAGAACAATGGAAGAGTTCTGAAGCATTTTTAAATGTCAGCGGAATTCCGAGAACAATGGAAGAGCTCCGAAGCATACGTAAACTTCACCGGAATTCCGAGAACAATGGAAGAGTTCCGAAGCATTTTTAAACATCAGCGGAATTCCGAGAACAATGGAAGAGTTCTGAAGCATTTTTAAACGTTAGCGGAATTTTGAAAACAATGGAAGATTTCTGAAGCATTTTTAAACGTCAGCGGAATTCTGAGAACAATGGAAGAGTTGTGAAGCATTTTTAAAGGTCAGCGGAATTTGGAGAACAATCGAAGAGTTCCGAAGCATTTTTAAAAGTCAGCGGAATTCCGAGAACAATGGAAGAGTTGTGAAGCATTTTTAAACGTCAGCGGAATTCCGAGAACAATGGAAGAGTTCCGAAGCATTTTTAAACCTCAGCGGAATTCCGAGAACAATGGAAGAGTTCCGAAGCATTTTTAAAAGTCAGCAACATACCGAGAACAATGGAAGAGTTGTGAAGCATTTTTAAACATCAGCGGAATTCCAGAACAATCGAAGAGTTCCGAAGCATTTTTAAATGTCAGCGGAATTCCGAGAACAATGGAAGAGTTCCGAAGCATTTTTATATGTCTGCAGAATTCTGAGAACAATGGAAGAGTTCCAAAGCATTTTTAAATGTCAGCGGAATTCTGAAAACAATGGAAGAGTTCCTAAGCATTTTTAAACTTCAGCAGAATTCCGAGAACAATGGAAGAGTTCCGAAGCATTTTTAAACTTCTGCGGAATTCCGAGAACAATGGAAGAGTTCCGAAGCATTTTTAAAAGTCAGCGGAATTCCGAGAACAATAGAAGAGTTGTGAAGCATTTTTAAGCGTCAGCGGAATTCCGAGAACAATAGAAGAGTTGTGAAGCATTTTTAAGCGTCAGCGGAATTCCGAGAACAATGGAAGAGTTCCAAAGCATTTTTAAACTTCAGCAGAATTCCGAGAACAATGGAAGAGTTCCGAAGCATTCTTAAACTTCAGCGGAATTCCGAGAACAATGGAAGAGTTCCGAAGCATTTTTTAAAGTCAGCGGAATTTCCGAGAACAATAGAAGAGTTTTGAAGCAATTTTAAGCGTCAGCGGAATTCCGAGAACAATGGAAGAGTTCCGAAGCATTTTTCAACATCAGCGGAATTCCGAGAACAATGGAAGAGTTCTGAAGCATTTTTAAACGTCAGCGGAATTTTGAAAACAATGGAAGAGTTCCGAAGCATTTTTAAAAGTCAGCGGAATTCCGAGAACAATAGAAGAGTTGTGAAGCATTTTTAAGCGTCAGCGGAATTCCGAGAACAATGGAAGAGTTCCAAAGCATTTTTAAACTTCAGCAGAATTCCGAGAACAATGGAAGAGTTCCGAAGCATTCTTAAACTTCAGCGGAATTCCGAGAACTATGGAAGAGTTCCGAAGCATTTTTTAAAGTCAGCGGAATTTCCGAGAACAATAGAAGAGTTTTGAAGCAATTTTAAGCGTCAGCGGAATTCCGAGAACAATGGAAGAGTTCCGAAGCATTTTTAAACATCAGCGGAATTACGAGAACAATGGAAGAGTTCCGAAGCATTTTTAAACTTCAGCGGAATTCCGAGAACAATGGAAGAGTTCCGAAGCATTTTTAAAAGTCAGGGCAATGCCGAGAACAATAGAAGAATTGTGAAGCAATTTTAAGCGTCAGAGGAATTCTGAGAACAATGTAAGAGTTCCGAAGCATTTTTAAACTTCACTGGAATTCCGAGAACAATGTAAGAGTTCCGAAGCATTTTTAAACATCAGCGGAATTCCGAGAACAATGGAAGAGTTCTGAAGCATTTTTAAATGTCAGCGGAATTCCGAGAACAATGGAAGAGCTCCGAAGCATACGTAAACTTCACCGGAATTCCGAGAACAATGGAAGAGTTCCGAAGCATTTTTAAACATCAGCGGAATTCCGAGAACAATGGAAGAGTTCTGAAGCATTTTTAAACGTTAGCGGAATTTTGAAAACAATGGAAGATTTCTGAAGCATTTTTAAACGTCAGCGGAATTCTGAGAACAATGGAAGAGTTGTGAAGCATTTTTAAAGGTCAGCGGAATTTGGAGAACAATCGAAGAGTTCCGAAGCATTTTTAAAAGTCAGCGGAATTCCGAGAACAATGGAAGAGTTGTGAAGCATTTTTAAACGTCAGCGGAATTCCGAGAACAATGGAAGAGTTCCGAAGCATTTTTAAACCTCAGCGGAATTCCGAGAACAATGGAAGAGTTCCGAAGCATTTTTAAAAGTCAGCAACATACCGAGAACAATGGAAGAGTTGTGAAGCATTTTTAAACATCAGCGGAATTCCAGAACAATCGAAGAGTTCCGAAGCATTTTTAAATGTCAGCGGAATTCCGAGAACAATGGAAGAGTTCCGAAGCATTTTTATATGTCTGCAGAATTCTGAGAACAATGGAAGAGTTCCAAAGCATTTTTAAATGTCAGCGGAATTCTGAAAACAATGGAAGAGTTCCTAAGCATTTTTAAACTTCAGCAGAATTCCGAGAACAATGGAAGAGTTCCGAAGCATTTTTAAACTTCTGCGGAATTCCGAGAACAATGGAAGAGTTCCGAAGCATTTTTAAAAGTCAGCGGAATTCCGAGAACAATAGAAGAGTTGTGAAGCATTTTTAAGCGTCAGCGGAATTCCGAGAACAATGGAAGAGTTCCAAAGCATTTTTAAACTTCAGCAGAATTCCGAGAACAATGGAAGAGTTCCGAAGCATTCTTAAACTTCAGCGGAATTACGAGAACAATGGAAGAGTTCCGAAGCATTTTTTAAAGTCAGCGGAATTTCCGAGAACAATAGAAGAGTTTTGAAGCAATTTTAAGCGTCAGCGGAATTCCGAGAACAATGGAAGAGTTCCGAAGCATTTTTCAACATCAGCGGAATTCCGAGAACAATGGAAGAGTTCTGAAGCATTTTTAAACGTCAGCGGAATTTTGAAAACAATGGAAGAGTTCCGAAGCATTTTTAAAAGTCAGCGGAATTCCGAGAACAATAGAAGAGTTGTGAAGCATTTTTAAGCGTCAGCGGAATTCCGAGAACAATGGAAGAGTTCCAAAGCATTTTTAAACTTCAGCAGAATTCCGAGAACAATGGAAGAGTTCCGAAGCATTCTTAAACTTCAGCGGAATTCCGAGAACAATGGAAGAGTTCCGAAGCATTTTTTAAAGTCAGCGGAATTTCCGAGAACAATAGAAGAGTTTTGAAGCAATTTTAAGCGTCAGCGGAATTCCGAGAACAATGGAAGAGTTCCGAAGCATTTTTCAACATCAGCGGAATTCCGAGAACAATGGAAGAGTTCTGAAGCATTTTTAAACGTCAGCGGAACTTTGAAAACAATGGAAGATTTCCGAAGCATTTTTAAAAGTCAGCGGAATACCGAGAAAAATGGAAGAGTTGTGAAGCATTTTTAAACGTCAGCGAAATTCCGAGAACAATGGAAGAGTTCCGAAGCATTTTTAAACTTCAGCGGAATTACGAGAACAATGGAAGAGTTCCGAAGCATTTTTAAACATCAGCGGAATTCCGAGAACAATGGAAGAGTTCTGAAGCATTTTTAAATGTCAGCGGAATTCCGAGAACAATGGAAGAGCTCCGAAGCATACGTAAACTTCACCGGAATTCCGAGAACAATGGAAGAGTTCCGAAGCATTTTTAAAAGTCAGCAGAATACCGAGAACAATGGAAGAGTTGTGAAGTATTTTTAAACTTCAGCAGAATTCCGAGAACAATGTAAGAGTTCCGAAGCATACTTAAACTTCAGCGGAATTCCGAGAACAATGGAAGAGTTCCGAAGCATTTTTATAAGTCAGGGGAATACCGAGAACAATGGAAGAGTTGTGAAGCATTTTTAAACGTCAGCGGAATTCCAGAACAATGGAAGAGTTCCGAAGCATACGTAAACTTCAGCGGAATTCCGAGAACAATGGAAGAGTTCTGAAGCATTTTTAAACATCAACGGAATTCCGAGAAAAAAGGAAGAGTTCCGAAGAATTTTTATATGTCAGCGGAATTCCGAGAAATCTGGAAGAGTTCCGAAGCATTTTTAAACTTCAGCGGAATTACGAGAACAATGGAAGAGTTCCGAAGCATTTTTAAACTTCAACGGAATTACGAGAACAATGGAAGAGTTCCGAAGCAAATTTAAACTTCAGCGGAATACCGAGAACAATAGAAGAGTTGTGAAGCATTTTTAAACGTCAGCGGAAATCCGAGAACAATGGAAGAGTTCCGAAGCATTTTTAAACTTCACCCGAATTCCGAGAACAATGGAAGAGTTCTGATGCATTTTTAAACTTCAGCAGAATTCCTACAACAATGGAAGAGTTCCGAAGCATTTTTAAACTTCAGCGGAATTCCGAGAACAATGGAAGAGTTCCGAAGCATTTTTAAACATCAGCGGAATTCCGAGAACAATGGAAGAGTTCCGAAGCATTTTTAAATGTCAGCGAAATTCTGATAACAATGGAAGAGTTCCGAAGCATTTTTAAACTTCAGCATAATTCCGAGAACAATGGAAGAGTTCCAAAGCATTTTTAAAAGTCAGCGGAATTCCGAGAACAATGGAAGAGTTGTGAAGCATTTTTAAACGTCAGCGGAATTCTGAGAGCAATGGAAGACTTCCGAAGCATTTTTAATCTTCAGCATAAATCCGAGAACAATGGAAGAGTTCCGAAGAATATTTAAACTTCAGCGGAATTCCGAGAACAATGGAAGAGTTCCGAAGCATTTTTAAAAGTCAGCGGAATTCCTAGAACAATGGAAGAGTTCTGAAGCATTTTTAAATGTCAGCGGAATTCCAAGAACAATGGAAGAGTTCCAAAGCATTTTTAAATGTCAGCGGAATTCTGAAAACAATGGAAGAGTTCTGAAGCATTTTTAAACTTCAGCAGAATTCCGAGAAAAATGGAAGAGTTCCGAAGTATTTTTAAAAGTCAGCGGAATTCCGAGAACAATAGAAGAGTTGTGAAGCATTTTTAAGCGTCAGCGGAATTCCGAGAACAATGGAAGTGTTCCGAAGCATTTTTAAACATCAGCGGAATTACGAGAACAATGGAAGAGTTCCGAAGCATTTTTAAACTTCAGCGGAATTCCGAGAACAATGGAAGAGTTCCGAAGCATTTTTAAAAGTCAGGGCAATGCCGAGAACAATAGAAGAGTTGTGAAGCAATTTTAAGCGTCAGAGGAATTCTGAGAACAATGTAAGAGTTCCGAAGCATTTTTAAACTTCACTGGAATTCCGAGAACAATGTAAGAGTTCCGAAGCATTTTTAAACATCAGCGGAATTCCGAGAACAATGGAAGAGTTCTGAAGCATTTTTAAATGTCAGCGGAATTCCGAGAACAATGGAAGAGCTCCGAAGCATACGTAAACTTCACCGGAATTCCGAGAACAATGGAAGAGTTCCGAAGCATTTTTAAAAGTCAGCAGAATACCGAGAACAATGGAAGAGTTGTGAAGTATTTTTAAACGTCAGCGGAATTCCAGAACAATGGAAGTGTTCCGAAGCATTTTTAAATGTCAGCGGAATTACGAGAACAATGGAAGAGTTCCGAAGCATTTTTATATGTCTGCAGAATTCTGAGAACAATGGAAGAGTTAGAAAAGCATTTTTAAATGTCAGCGGAATTCTGAAAACAATGGAAGAGTTCCGAAGCATTTTTAAACTTCAGCAGAATTCCGTGGAACAATGGAAGAGTTCCGAAGCATTCTTAAACTTCTGCGGAATTCCGAGAACAATGGAAGAGTTCCGAAGCATTTTTAAAAGTCAGCGGAATTCCGAGAACAATAGAAGAGTTGTGAAGCATTTTTAAGCGTCAGCCGAATTCCGAGAACAATGGAAGAGTTCCAAAGCATTTTTAAACTTCAGCAGAATTCCGAGAACATTGGAAGAGTTCCGAAGCATTCTTAAACTTCAGCGGAATTCCGAGAACAATGGAAGAGTTCCGAAGCATTTTTTAAAGTCAGCGGAATTTCCGAGAACAATAGAAGAGTTGTGAAGCAATTTTAAGCGTCAGCGGAATTCCAAGAACAATGGAAGAGTTCCGAAGCATTTTTCAACATCAGCGGAATTCTGAGAACAATGGAAGAGTTCTGAAGCATTTTTAAACGTCAGCGGAATTTTGAAAACAATGGAAGATTACCGAAGCATTTTTAAACATCAGCGGAATTCTGAGAACAATGGAAGAGTTCCGAGGCATTTTTAAACTTCAGCGGAATTTTGAGAACAATGGAAGAGTTCCGAAGCATTTTTAAAAGTCCGCAAAATTCCGAGAACAATGGAAGAGTTGTGAAGCATTTTTAAACGTCAGCGGAATTCCGAGAACAATGGAAGAGTTCTGAAGCATTTTTACACGTCAGCGGAATTCAGAGAACAATGGAAGAGTTCTGAAGCATTTTTAAATGTCAGCGGAATTCCGAGAACAATGGAAGAGTTCCGAAGCATTTTTAAATTTCAGCGGAATTCTGAGAACAATGGAAGAGTTCTGAACCATTTTTAAACTTCAGCAGAATTCCGAGAACAATGTAAGAGTTCCGAAGCATACTTAAACTTCAGCGGAATTCCGAGAACAATGGAAGAGTTCCGAAGCATTTTTATAAGTCAGGGGAATACCGAGAACAATGGAAGAGTTGTGTAGCATTTTTAAACGTCAGCGGAATTCCAGAACAATGGAAGAGTTCCGAAGCATACGTAAACTTCAGCGGAATTCCGAGAACAATGGAAGAGTTCTGAAGCATTTTTAAACATCAACGGAATTCCGAGAAAAAAGGAAGAGTTCCAAAGCATTTTTATATGTCAGCGGAATTCCGAGAAATCTGGAAGAGTTCCGAAGCATTTTTAAACTTCAGCGGAATTACGAGAACAATGGAAGAGTTCCGAAGCATTTTTAAACTTCAACGGTATTACGAGAACAATGGAAGAGTTCCGAAGTAAAATTAAAACTTCAGCGGAATACCGAGAACAATAGAAGAGTTGTGAAGCATTTTTAAACGTCAGCGGAAATCCGAGAACAATGGAAGAGTTCCGAAGCATTTTTAAACTTCAGCGGAATTCCGAGAACAATGGAAGAGTTCCGAAGCATTTTTAAACATCAGCGGAATTCTGAGAACAATGGAAGAGTTCCGAAGCATTTTTAAACTTCAGCATAATTCCGAGAACAATGGAAGAGTTCCAAAGCATTTTTAAAAGTCAGCGGAATTCCGAGAACAATGGAAGAGTTGTGAAGCATTTTTAAACGTCAGCGGAATTCTGAGAGCAATGGAAGACTTCCGAAGCATTTTTAATCTTCAGCATAATTCCGAGAACAATGGAAGAGTTCCGAAGAATATTTAAACTTCAGCGGAATTCCGAGAACAGTGGAAGAGTTCCGAATCATTTTTAAAAGTCAGCGGAATTCCTAGAACAATGGAAGAGTTCCGAAGCATTTTTAAATGTCAGCGGAATTCCAAGAACAATGGAAGAGTTCCAAAGCATTTTTAAATCTCAGCGGAATTCTGAAAACAATGGAAGAGTTCTGAAGCATTTTTAAACTTCAGCAGAATTCCGAGAAAAATGGAAGAGTTCCGAAGTATTTTTAAAAGTCAGTGGAATTCCGAGAACAATAGAAGAGTTGTGAAGCATTTTTCAGCGTCAGCAGAATTCCGAGAACAATGGAAGAGTTCCGAAGCATTTTTAAACATCAGCGGAATTCCGAGAACAATGGAAGAGTTCTGAAGCATTTTTAAACGTTAGCGGAATTTTGAAAACAATGGAAGATTTCTGAAGCATTTTTAAACGTCAGCGGAATTCTGAGAACAATGGAAGAGTTGTGAAGCATTTTTAAAGGTCAGCGGAATTTGGAGAACAATCGAAGAGTTCCGAAGCATTTTTAAAAGTCAGCTGAATTCCGAGAACAATGGAAGAGTTGTGAAGCATTTTTAAACGTCAGCGGAATTCCGAGAACAATGGAAGAGTTCCGAAGCATTTTTAAACCTCAGCGGAATTCCGAGAACAATGGAAGAGTTCCGAAGCATTTTTAAAAGTCAGCAACATACCGAGAACAATGGAAGAGTTGTGAAGCATTTTTAAACATCAGCGGAATTCCAGAACAATCGAAGAGTTCCGAAGCATTTTTAAATGTCAGCGGAATTCCGAGAACAATGGAAGAGTTCCGAAGCATTTTTATATGTCTGCAGAATTCTGAGAACAATGGAAGAGTTCCAAAGCATTTTTAAATGTCAGCGGAATTCTGAAAACAATGGAAGAGTTCCTAAGCATTTTTAAACTTCAGCAGAATTCCGAGAACAATGGAAGAGTTCCGAAGCATTTTTAAACTTCTGCGGAATTCCGAGAACAATGGAAGAGTTCCGAAGCATTTTTAAAAGTCAGCGGAATTCCGAGAACAATAGAAGAGTTGTGAAGCATTTTTAAGCGTCAGCGGAATTCCGAGAACAATGGAAGAGTTCCAAAGCATTTTTAAACTTCAGCAGAATTCCGAGAACAATGGAAGAGTTCCGAAGCATTCTTAAACTTCAGCGGAATTCCGAGAACAATGGAAGAGTTCCGAAGCATTTTTTAAAGTCAGCGGAATTTCCGAGAACAATAGAAGAGTTTTGAAGCAATTTTAAGCGTCAGCGGAATTCCGAGAACAATGGAAGAGTTCCGAAGCATTTTTCAACATCAGCGGAATTCCGAGAACAATGGAAGAGTTCTGAAGCATTTTTAAACGTCAGCGGAATTTTGAAAACAATGGAAGAGTTCCGAAGCATTTTTAAAAGTCAGCGGAATTCCGAGAACAATAGAAGAGTTGTGAAGCATTTTTAAGCGTCAGCGGAATTCCGAGAACAATGGAAGAGTTCCAAAGCATTTTTAAACTTCAGCAGAATTCCGAGAACAATGGAAGAGTTCCGAAGCATTCTTAAACTTCAGCGGAATTCCGAGAACAATGGAAGAGTTCCGAAGCATTTTTTAAAGTCAGCGGAATTTCCGAGAACAATAGAAGAGTTTTGAAGCAATTTTAAGCGTCAGCGGAATTCCGAGAACAATGGAAGAGTTCCGAAGCATTTTTCAACATCAGCGGAATTCCGAGAACAATGGAAGAGTTCTGAAGCATTTTTAAACGTCAGCGGAACTTTGAAAACAATGGAAGATTTCCGAAGCATTTTTAAAAGTCAGCGGAATACCGAGAAAAATGGAAGAGTTGTGAAGCATTTTTAAACGTCAGCGAAATTTCGAGAACAATGGAAGAGTTCCGAAGCATTTTTAAACGTCAGCGAAATTTCGAGAACAATGGAAGAGTTCCGAAGCATTTTTAAACATCAGCGGAATTCCGAGAACAATGGAAGAGTTCTGAAGCATTTTTAAATGTCAGCGGAATTCCGAGAACAATGGAAGAGCTCCGAAGCATACGTAAACTTCACCGGAATTCCGAGAACAATGGAAGAGTTCCGAAGCATTTTTAAAAGTCAGCAGAATACCGAGAACAATGGAAGAGTTGTGAAGTATTTTTAAACGTCAGCGGAATTCCAGAACAATGGAAGTGTTCCGAAGCATTTTTAAATGTCAGCGGAATTACGAGAACAATGGAAGAGTTCCGAAGCATTTTTATATGTCTGCTTAATTCTGAGAACAATGGAAGAGTTCCAAAGCATTTTTAAATGTCAGCGGAATTCTGAAAACAATGGAAGAGTTCCGAAGCATTTTTAAACTTCAGCAGAATTCTGTGGAACAATGGAAGAGTTCCGAAGCATTCTTAAACTTCTGCGGAATTCCGAGAACAATGGAAGAGTTCCGAAGCATTTTTAAAAGTCAGCGGAATTCCGAGAACAATAGAAGAGTTGTGAAGCATTTTTAAGCGTCAGCCGAATTCCGAGAACAATGGAAGAGTTCCAAAGCATTTTTAAACTTCAGCAGAATTCCGAGAACATTGGAAGAGTTCCGAAGCATTCTTAAACTTCAGCGGAATTCCGAGAACAATGGAAGAGTTCCGAAGCATTTTTTAAAGTCAGCGGAATTTCCGAGAACAATAGAAGAGTTGTGAAGCAATTTTAAGCGTCAGCGGAATTCCAAGAACAATGGAAGAGTTCCGAAGCATTTTTCAACATCAGCGGAATTCTGAGAACAATGGAAGAGTTCTGAAGCATTTTTAAACGTCAGCGGAATTTTGAAAACAATGGAAGATTACCGAAGCATTTTTAAACATCAGCGGAATTCTGAGAACAATGGAAGAGTTCCGAGGCATTTTTAAACTTCAGCGGAATTTTGAGAACAATGGAAGAGTTCCGAAGCATTTTTAAAAGTCCGCAAAATTCCGAGAACAATGGAAGAGTTGTGAAGCATTTTTAAACGTCAGCGGAATTCCGAGAACAATGGAAGAGTTCTGAAGCATTTTTACACATCAGCGGAATTCAGAGAACAATGGAAGAGTTCTGAAGCATTTTTAAATGTCAGCGGAATTCCGAGAACAATGGAAGAGTTCCGAAGCATTTTTAAATTTCAGCGGAATTCTGAGAACAATGGAAGAGTTCTGAAGCATTTTTAAACTTCAGCAGAATTCCGAGAACAATGTAAGAGTTCCGAAGCATACTTAAACTTCAGCGGAATTCCGAGAACAATGGAAGAGTTCCGAAGCATTTTTATAAGTCAGGGGAATACCGAGAACAATGGAAGAGTTGTGAAGCATTTTTAAACGTCAGCGGAATTCCAGAACAAAGGAAGAGTTCCGAAGCATACGTAAACTTCAGCGGAATTCCGAGAACAATGGAAGAGTTCTGAAGCATTTTTAAACATCAACGGAATTCCGAGAAAAAAGGAAGAGTTCCAAAGCATTTTTATATGTCAGCGGAATTCCGAGAAATCTGGAAGAGTTCCGAAGCATTTTTAAACTTCAGCGGAATTACGAGAACAATGGAAGAGTTCCGAAGCATTTTTAAACTTCAACGGTATTACGAGAACAATGGAAGAGTTCCGAAGCAAATTTAAACTTCAGCGGAATACCGAGAACAATAGAAGAGTTGTGAAGCATTTTTAAACGTCAGCGGAAATCCGAGAACAATGGAAGAGTTCCGAAGCATTTTTAAACTTCAGCGGAATTCCGAGAACAATGGAAGAGTTCCGAAGCATTTTTAAACATCAGCGGAATTCCGAGAACAATGGAAGAGTTCCGAAGCATTTTTAAATGTCAGCGGAATTCTGAGAACAATGGAAGAGTTCCGAAGCATTTTTAAACTTCAGCATAATTCCGAGAACAATGGAAGAGTTCCAAAGCATTTTTAAAAGTCAGCGGAATTCCGAGAACAAGGGAAGAGTTGTGAAGCATTTTTAAACGTCAGCGGAATTCTGAGAGCAATGGAAGACTTCCGAAGCATTTTTAATCTTCAGCATAATTCCGAGAACAATGGAAGAGTTCCGAAGAATATTTAAACTTCAGCGGAATTCCGAGAACAGTGGAAGAGTTCCGAAGCATTTTTAAAAGTCAGCGGAATTCCTAGAACAATGGAAGAGTTCCGAAGCATTTTTAAATGTCAGCGGAATTCCAAGAACAATGGAAGAGTTCCAAAGCATTTTTAAATGTCAGCGGAATTCTGAAAACAATGGAAGAGTTCTGAAGCATTTTTAAACTTCAGCAGAATTCCGAGAAAAATGGAAGAGTTCCGAAGTATTTTTAAAAGTCAGTGGAATTCTGAGAACAATAGAAGAGTTGTGAAGCATTTTTAAGCGTCAGCAGAATTCCGAGAACAATGGAACAGTTCCGAAGCATTTTTAAACATCAGCGGAATTCCGAGAACAATGGAAGAGTTCTGAAGCATTTTTAAACGTTAGCGGAATTTTGAAAACAATGGAAGATTTCTGAAGCATTTTTAAACGTCAGCGGAATTCTGAGAACAATGGAAGAGTTGTGAAGCATTTTTAAAGGTCAGCGGAATTTGGAGAACAATCGAAGAGTTCCGAAGCATTTTTAAAAGTCAGCGGAATTCCGAGAACAATGGAAGAGTTGTGAAGCATTTTTAAACGTCAGCGGAATTCCGAGAACAATGGAAGTGTTCCGAAGCATTTTTAAACCTCAGCGGAATTCCGAGAACAATGGAAGAGTTCCGAAGCATTTTTAAAAGTCAGCAACATACCGAGAACAATGGAAGAGTTGTGAAGCATTTTTAAACATCAGCGGAATTCCAGAACAATCGAAGAGTTCCGAAGCATTTTTAAATGTCAGCGGAATTCCGAGAACAATGGAAGAGTTCCGAAGCATTTTTATATGTCTGCAGAATTCTGAGAACAATGGAAGAGTTCCAAGGCATTTTTAAATGTCAGCGGAATTCTGAAAACAATGGAAGAGTTCCTAAACATTTTTAAACTTCAGCAGAATTCCGAGAACAATGGAAGAGTTCCGAAGCATTTTTAAACTTCTGCGGAATTCCGAGAACAATGGAAGAGTTCCGAAGCATTTTTAAAAGTCAGCGGAATTCCGAGAACAATAGAAGAGTTGTGAAGCATTTTTAAGCGTCAGCGGAATTCCGAGAACAATGGAAGAGTTCCAAAGCATTTTTAAACTTCAGCAGAATTCCGAGAACAATGGAAGAGTTCCGAAGCATTCTTAAACTTCAGCGGAATTCCGAGAACAATGGAAGAGTTCCGAAGCATTTTTTAAAGTCAGCGGAATTTCCGAGAACAATAGAAGAGTTTTGAAGCAATTTTAAGCGTCAGCGGAATTCCGAGAACAATGGAAGAGTTCCGAAGCATTTTTCAACATCAGCGGAATTCCGAGAACAATGGAAGAGTTCTGAAGCATTTTTAAACGTCAGCGGAATTTTGAAAACAATGGAAGAGTTCCGAAGCATTTTTAAAAGTCAGCGGAATTCCGAGAACAATAGAAGAGTTGTGAAGCATTTTTAAGCGTCAGCGGAATTCCGAGAACAATGGAAGAGTTCCAAAGCATTTTTAAACTTCAGCAGAATTCCGAGAACAATGGAAGAGTTCCGAAGCATTCTTAAACTTCAGCGGAATTCCGAGAACAATGGAAGAGTTCTGAAGCATTTTTAAACGTCAGCGGAACTTTGAAAACAATGGAAGATTTCCGAAGCATTTTTAAAAGTCAGCGGAATACCGAGAAAAATGGAAGAGTTGTGAAGCATTTTTAAACGTCAGCGGAATTCCGAGAACAATGGAAGAGTTCCGAAGCATTTTTAAACTTCAGCGGAATTACGAGAACAATGGAAGAGTTCCGAAGCATTTTTAAACATCAGCGGAATTCCGAGAACAATGGAAGAGTTCTGAAGCATTTTTAAATGTCAGCGGAATTCCGAGAACAATGGAAGAGCTCCGAAGCATACGTAAACTTCACCGGAATTCCGAGAACAATGGAAGAGTTCCGAAGCATTTTTAAAAGTCAGCAGAATACCGAGAACAATGGAAGAGTTGTGAAGTATTTTTAAACGTCAGCGGAATTCCAGAACAATGGAAGTGTTCCGAAGCATTTTTAAATGTCAGCGGAATTACGAGAACAATGGAAGAGTTCCGAAGCATTTTTATATGTCTGCTTAATTCTGAGAACAATGGAAGAGTTCCAAAGCATTTTTAAATGTCAGCGGAATTCTGAAAACAATGGAAGAGTTCCGAAGCATTTTTAAACTTCAGCAGAATTCCGTGGAACAATGGAAGAGTTCCGAAGCATTCTTAAACTTCTGCGGAATTCCGAGAACAATGGAAGAGTTCCGAAGCATTTTTAAAAGTCAGCGGAATTCCGAGAACAATAGAAGAGTTGTGAAGCATTTTTAAGCGTCAGCCGAATTCCGAGAACAATGGAAGAGTTCCAAAGCATTTTTAAACTTCAGCAGAATTCCGAGAACATTGGAAGAGTTCCGAAGCATTCTTAAACTTCAGCGGAATTCCGAGAACAATGGAAGAGTTCCGAAGCATTTTTTAAAGTCAGCGGAATTTCCGAGAACAATAGAAGAGTTGTGAAGCAATTTTAAGCGTCAGCGGAATTCCAAGAACAATGGAAGAGTTCCGAAGCATTTTTCAACATCAGCGGAATTCTGAGAACAATGGAAGAGTTCTGAAGCATTTTTAAACGTCAGCGGAATTTTGAAAACAATGGAAGATTACCGAAGCATTTTTAAACATCAGCGGAATTCTGAGAACAATGGAAGAGTTCCGAGGCATTTTTAAACTTCAGCGGAATTTTGAGAACAATGGAAGAGTTCCGAAGCATTTTTAAAAGTCCGCAAAATTCCGAGAACAATGGAAGAGTTGTGAAGCATTTTTAAACGTCAGCGGAATTCCGAGAACAATGGAAGAGTTCTGAAGCATTTTTACACGTCAGCGGAATTCAGAGAACAATGGAAGAGTTCTGAAGCATTTTTAAATGTCAGCGGAATTCCGAGAACAATGGAAGAGTTCCGAAGCATTTTTAAATTTCAGCGGAATTCTGAGAACAATGGAAGAGTTCTGAAGCATTTTTAAACTTCAGCAGAATTCCGAGAACAATGTAAGAGTTCCGAAGCATACTTAAACTTCAGCGGAATTCCGAGAACAATGGAAGAGTTCCGAAGCATTTTTATAAGTCAGGGGAATACCGAGAACAATGGAAGAGTTGTGAAGCATTTTTAAACGTCAGCGGAATTCCAGAACAATGGAAGAGTTCCGAAGCATACGTAAACTTCAGCGGAATTCCGAGAACAATGGAAGAGTTCTGAAGCATTTTTAAACATCAACGGAATTCCGAGAAAAAAGGAAGAGTTCCAAAGCATTTTTATATGTCAGCGGAATTCCGAGAAATCTGGAAGAGTTCCGAAGCATTTTTAAACTTCAGCGGAATTACGAGAACAATGGAAGAGTTCCGAAGCATTTTTAAACTTCAACGGTATTACGAGAACAATGGAAGAGTTCCGAAGCAAATTTAAACTTCAGCGGAATACCGAGAACAATAGAAGAGTTGTGAAGCATTTTTAAACGTCAGCGGAAATCCGAGAACAATGGAAGAGTTCCGAAGCATTTTTAAACTTCAGCGGAATTCCGAGAACAATGGAAGAGTTCCGAAGCATTTTTAAACATCAGCGGAATTCCGAGAACAATGGAAGAGTTCCGAAGCATTTTTAAATGTCAGCGGAATTCTGAGAACAATGGAAGAGTTCCGAAGCATTTTTAAACTTCAGCATAATTCCGAGAACAATGGAAGAGTTATAAAGCATTTTTAAAAGTCAGCGGAATTCCGAGAACAATGGAAGAGTTGTGAAGCATTTTTAAACGTCAGCGGAATTCTGAGAGCAATGGAAGACTTCCGAAGCATTTTTAATCTTCAGCATAATTCCGAGAACAATGGAAGAGTTCCGAAGAATATTTAAACTTCAGCGGAATTCCGAGAACAGTGGAAGAGTTCCGAAGCATTTTTAAAAGTCAGCGGAATTCCTAGAACAATGGAAGAGTTCCGAAGCATTTTTAAATGTCAGCGGAATTCCAAGAACAATGGAAGAGTTCCAAAGCATTTTTAAATGTCAGCGGAATTCTGAAAACAATGGAAGAGTTCTGAAGCATTTTTAAACTTCAGCAGAATTCCGAGAAAAATGGAAGAGTTCCGAAGTATTTTTAAAAGTCAGTGGAATTCCGAGAACAATGGAAGAGTTGTGAAGCATTTTTAAGCGTCAGCAGAATTCCGAGAACAATGGAAGAGTTCCGAAGCATTTTTAAACATCAGCGGAATTCCGAGAACAATGGAAGAGTTCTGAAGCATTTTTAAACGTTAGCGGAATTTTGAAAACAATGGAAGATTTCTGAAGCATTTTTAAACGTCAGCGGAATTCTGAGAACAATGGAAGAGTTGTGAAGCATTTTTAAAGGTCAGCGGAATTTGGAGAACAATCGAAGAGTTCCGAAGCATTTTTAAAAGTCAGCGGAATTCCGAGAACAATGGAAGAGTTGTGAAGCATTTTTAAACGTCAGCGGAATTCCGAGAACAATGGAAGAGTTCCGAAGCATTTTTAAACCTCAGCGGAATTCCGAGAACAATGGAAGAGTTCCGAAGCATTTTTAAAAGTCAGCAACATACCGAGAACAATGGAAGAGTTGTGAAGCATTTTTAAACATCAGCGGAATTCCAGAACAATCGAAGAGTTCCGAAGAATTTTTAAATGTCAGCGGAATTCTGAAAACAATGGAAGAGTTCCTAAGCATTTTTAAACTTCAGCAGAATTCCGAGAACAATGGAAGAGTTCCGAAGCATTTTTAAACTTCTGCGGAATTCTGAAAACAATGGAAGAGTTCCTAAGCATTTTTAAACTTCAGCAGAATTCCGAGAACAATGGAAGAGTTCCGAAGCATTTTTAAACTTCTGCGGAATTCCGAGAACAATGGAAGAGTTCCGAAGCATTTTTAAAAGTCAGCGGAATTCCGAGAACAATAGAAGAGTTGTGAAGCATTTTTAAGCGTCAGCGGAATTCCGAGAACAATGGAAGAGTTCCAAAGCATTTTTAAACTTCAGCAGAATTCCGAGAACTATGGAAGAGTTCCGAAGCATTCTTAAACTTCAGCGGAATTCCGAGAACAATGGAAGAGTTCCGAAGCATTTTTTAAAGTCAGCGGAATTTCCGAGAACAATAGAAGAGTTTTGAAGCAATTTTAAGCGTCAGCGGAATTCCGAGAACAATGGAAGAGTTCCGAAGCATTTTTCAACATCAGCGGAATTCCGAGAACAATGGAAGAGTTCTGAAGCATTTTTAAACGTCAGCGGAATTTTGAAAACAGTGGAAGAGTTCCGAAGCATTTTTAAAAGTCAGCGGAATTCCTAGAACAATGGAAGAGTTCCGAAGCATTTTTAAATGTCAGCGGAATTCCAAGAACAATGGAAGAGTTCCAAAGCATTTTTAAATGTCAGCGGAATTCTGAAAACAATGGAAGAGTTCTGAAGCATTTTTAAACTTCAGCAGAATTCCGAGAAAAATGGAAGAGTTCCGAAGTATTTTTAAAAGTCAGTGGAATTCTGAGAACAATAGAAGAGTTGTGAAGCATTTTTAAGCGTCAGCAGAATTCCGAGAACAATGGAACAGTTCCGAAGCATTTTTAAACATCAGCGGAATTCCGAGAACAATGGAAGAGTTCTGAAGCATTTTTAAACGTTAGCGGAATTTTGAAAACAATGGAAGATTTCTGAAGCATTTTTAAACGTCAGCGGAATTCTGAGAACAATGGAAGAGTTGTGAAGCATTTTTAAAGGTCAGCGGAATTTGGAGAACAATCGAAGAGTTCCGAAGCATTTTTAAAAGTCAGCGGAATTCCGAGAACAATGGAAGAGTTGTGAAGCATTTTTAAACGTCAGCGGAATTCCGAGAACAATGGAAGTGTTCCGAAGCATTTTTAAACCTCAGCGGAATTCCGAGAACAATGGAAGAGTTCCGAAGCATTTTTAAAAGTCAGCAACATACCGAGAACAATGGAAGAGTTGTGAAGCATTTTTAAACATCAGCGGAATTCCAGAACAATCGAAGAGTTCCGAAGCATTTTTAAATGTCAGCGGAATTCCGAGAACAATGGAAGAGTTCCGAAGCATTTTTATATGTCTGCAGAATTCTGAGAACAATGGAAGAGTTCCAAGGCATTTTTAAATGTCAGCGGAATTCTGAAAACAATGGAAGAGTTCCTAAACATTTTTAAACTTCAGCAGAATTCCGAGAACAATGGAAGAGTTCCGAAGCATTTTTAAACTTCTGCGGAATTCCGAGAACAATGGAAGAGTTCCGAAGCATTTTTAAAAGTCAGCGGAATTCCGAGAACAATAGAAGAGTTGTGAAGCATTTTTAAGCGTCAGCGGAATTCCGAGAACAATGGAAGAGTTCCAAAGCATTTTTAAACTTCAGCAGAATTCCGAGAACAATGGAAGAGTTCCGAAGCATTCTTAAACTTCAGCGGAATTCCGAGAACAATGGAAGAGTTCCGAAGCATTTTTTAAAGTCAGCGGAATTTCCGAGAACAATAGAAGAGTTTTGAAGCAATTTTAAGCGTCAGCGGAATTCCGAGAACAATGGAAGAGTTCCGAAGCATTTTTCAACATCAGCGGAATTCCGAGAACAATGGAAGAGTTCTGAAGCATTTTTAAACGTCAGCGGAATTTTGAAAACAATGGAAGAGTTCCGAAGCATTTTTAAACGTCAGCGGAATTCCGAGAACAATAGAAGAGTTGTGAAGCATTTTTAAGCGTCAGCGGAATTCCGAGAACAATGGAAGAGTTCCAAAGCATTTTTAAACTTCAGCAGAATTCCGAGAACAATGGAAGAGTTCCGAAGCATTCTTAAACTTCAGCGGAATTCCGAGAACAATGGAAGAGTTCTGAAGCATTTTTAAACGTCAGCGGAACTTTGAAAACAATGGAAGATTTCCGAAGCATTTTTAAAAGTCAGCGGAATACCGAGAAAAATGGAAGAGTTGTGAAGCATTTTTAAACGTCAGCGGAATTCCGAGAACAATGGAAGAGTTCCGAAGCATTTTTAAACTTCAGCGGAATTACGAGAACAATGGAAGAGTTCCGAAGCATTTTTAAACATCAGCGGAATTCCGAGAACAATGGAAGAGTTCTGAAGCATTTTTAAATGTCAGCGGAATTCCGAGAACAATGGAAGAGCTCCGAAGCAAACGTAAACTTCACCGGAATTCCGAGAACAATGGAAGAGTTCCGAAGCATTTTTAAAAGTCAGCAGAATACCGAGAACAATGGAAGAGTTGTGAAGTATTTTTAAACGTCAGCGGAATTGAAGAACAATGGAAGTGTTCCGAAGCATTTTTAAATGTCAGCGGAATTACGAGAACAATGGAAGAGTTCCGAAGCATTTTTATATGTCTGCTTAATTCTGAGAACAATGGAAGAGTTCCAAAGCATTTTTAAATGTCAGCGGAATTCTGAAAACAATGGAAGAGTTCCGAAGCATTTTTAAACTTCAGCAGAATTCCGTGGAACAATGGAAGAGTTCCGAAGCATTCTTAAACTTCTGCGGAATTCCGAGAACAATGGAAGAGTTCCGAAGCATTTTTAAAAGTCAGCGGAATTCCGAGAACAATAGAAGAGTTGTGAAGCATTTTTAAGCGTCAGCCGAATTCCGAGAACAATGGAAGAGTTCCAAAGCATTTTTAAACTTCAGCAGAATTCCGAGAACATTGGAAGAGTTCCGAAGCATTCTTAAACTTCAGCGGAATTCCGAGAACAATGGAAGAGTTCCGAAGCATTTTTTAAAGTCAGCGGAATTTCCGAGAACAATAGAAGAGTTGTGAAGCAATTTTAAGCGTCAGCGGAATTCCAAGAACAATGGAAGAGTTCCGAAGCATTTTTCAACATCAGCGGAATTCTGAGAACAATGGAAGAGTTCTGAAGCATTTTTAAACGTCAGCGGAATTTTGAAAACAATGGAAGATTACCGAAGCATTTTTAAACATCAGCGGAATTCTGAGAACAATGGAAGAGTTCCGAGGCATTTTTAAACTTCAGCGGAATTTTGAGAACAATGGAAGAGTTCCGAAGCATTTTTAAAAGTCCGCAAAATTCCGAGAACAATGGAAGAGTTGTGAAGCATTTTTAAACGTCAGCGGAATTCCGAGAACAATGGAAGAGTTCTGAAGCATTTTTACACGTCAGCGGAATTCAGAGAACAATGGAAGAGTTCTGAAGCATTTTTAAATGTCAGCGGAATTCCGAGAACAATGGAAGAGTTCCGAAGCATTTTTAAATTTCAGCGGAATTCTGAGAACAATGGAAGAGTTCTGAAGCATTTTTAAACTTCAGCAGAATTCCGAGAACAATGTAAGAGTTCCGAAGCATACTTAAACTTCAGCGGAATTCCGAGAACAATGGAAGAGTTCCGAAGCATTTTTATAAGTCAGGGGAATACCGAGAACAATGGAAGAGTTGTGAAGCATTTTTAAACGTCAGCGGAATTCCAGAACAATGGAAGAGTTCCGAAGCATACGTAAACTTCAGCGGAATTCCGAGAACAATGGAAGAGTTCTGAAGCATTTTTAAACATCAACGGAATTCCGAGAAAAAAGGAAGAGTTCCAAAGCATTTTTATATGTCAGCGGAATTCCGAGAAATCTGGAAGAGTTCCGAAGCATTTTTAAACTTCAGCGGAATTACGAGAACAATGGAAGAGTTCCGAAGCATTTTTAAACTTCAACGGTATTACGAGAACAATGGAAGAGTTCCGAAGCAAATTTAAACTTCAGCGGAATACCGAGAACAATAGAAGAGTTGTGAAGCATTTTTAAACGTCAGCGGAAATCCGAGAACAATGGAAGAGTTCCGAAGCATTTTTAAACTTCAGCGGAATTCCGAGAACAATGGAAGAGTTCCGAAGCATTTTTAAACATCAGCGGAATTCCGAGAACAATGGAAGAGTTCCGAAGCATTTTTAAATGTCAGCGGAATTCTGAGAACAATGGAAGAGTTCCGAAGCATTTTTAAACTTCAGCATAATTCCGAGAACAATGGAAGAGTTATAAAGCATTTTTAAAAGTCAGCGGAATTCCGAGAACAATGGAAGAGTTGTGAAGCATTTTTAAACGTCAGCGGAATTCTGAGAGCAATGGAAGACTTCCGAAGCATTTTTAATCTTCAGCATAATTCCGAGAACAATGGAAGAGTTCCGAAGAATATTTAAACTTCAGCGGAATTCCGAGAACAGTGGAAGAGTTCCGAAGCATTTTTAAAAGTCAGCGGAATTCCTAGAACAATGGAAGAGTTCCGAAGCATTTTTAAATGTCAGCGGAATTCCAAGAACAATGGAAGAGTTCCAAAGCATTTTTAAATGTCAGCGGAATTCTGAAAACAATGGAAGAGTTCTGAAGCATTTTTAAACTTCAGCAGAATTCCGAGAAAAATGGAAGAGTTCCGAAGTATTTTTAAAAGTCAGTGGAATTCCGAGAACAATAGAAGAGTTGTGAAGCATTTTTAAGCGTCAGCAGAATTCCGAGAACAATGGAAGAGTTCCGAAGCATTTTTAAACATCAGCGGAATTCCGAGAACAATGGAAGAGTTCTGAAGCATTTTTAAACGTTAGCGGAATTTTGAAAACAATGGAAGATTTCTGAAGCATTTTTAAACGTCAGCGGAATTCTGAGAACAATGGAAGAGTTGTGAAGCATTTTTAAAGGTCAGCGGAATTTGGAGAACAATCGAAGAGTTCCGAAGCATTTTTAAAAGTCAGCGGAATTCCGAGAACAATGGAAGAGTTGTGAAGCATTTTTAAACGTCAGCGGAATTCCGAGAACAATGGAAGAGTTCCGAAGCATTTTTAAACCTCAGCGGAATTCCGAGAACAATGGAAGAGTTCCGAAGCATTTTTAAAAGTCAGCAACATACCGAGAACAATGGAAGAGTTGTGAAGCATTTTTAAACATCAGCGGAATTCCAGAACAATCGAAGAGTTCCGAAGAATTTTTAAATGTCAGCGGAATTCTGAAAACAATGGAAGAGTTCCTAAGCATTTTTAAACTTCAGCAGAATTCCGAGAACAATGGAAGAGTTCCGAAGCATTTTTAAACTTCTGCGGAATTCTGAAAACAATGGAAGAGTTCCTAAGCATTTTTAAACTTCAGCAGAATTCCGAGAACAATGGAAGAGTTCCGAAGCATTTTTAAACTTCTGCGGAATTCCGAGAACAATGGAAGAGTTCCGAAGCATTTTTAAAAGTCAGCGGAATTCCGAGAACAATAGAAGAGTTGTGAAGCATTTTTAAGCGTCAGCGGAATTCCGAGAACAATGGAAGAGTTCCAAAGCATTTTTAAACTTCAGCAGAATTCCGAGAACTATGGAAGAGTTCCGAAGCATTCTTAAACTTCAGCGGAATTCCGAGAACAATGGAAGAGTTCCGAAGCATTTTTTAAAGTCAGCGGAATTTCCGAGAACAATAGAAGAGTTTTGAAGCAATTTTAAGCGTCAGCGGAATTCCGAGAACAATGGAAGAGTTCCGAAGCATTTTTCAACATCAGCGGAATTCCGAGAACAATGGAAGAGTTCTGAAGCATTTTTAAACGTCAGCGGAATTTTGAAAACAATGGAAGAGTTCCGAAGCATTTTTAAAAGTCAGCGGAATTCCGAAAACAATAGAAGAGTTGTGAAGCATTTTTAAGCGTCAGCGGAATTCCGAGAACAATGGAAGAGTTCCAAAGCATTTTTAAACTTCAGCAGAATTCCGAGAACAATGGAAGAGTTCCAAAGCATTCTTAAACTTCAGCGGAATTCCGAGAACAATGGAAGAGTTCCGAAGCATTTTTTAAAGTCAGCGGAATTTCCGAGAACAATAGAAGAGTTTTGAAGCAATTTTAAGCGTCAGCGGAATTCCGAGAACAATGGAAGAGTTCCGAAGCATTTTTCAACATCAGCGGAATTCCGAGAACAATGGAAGAGTTCTGAAGCATTTTTAAACGTCAGCGGAACTTTGAAAACAATGGAAGATTTCCGAAGCATTTTTAAAAGTCAGCGGAATACAGAGAAAAATGGAAGAGTTGTGAAGCATTTTTAAACGTCAGCGGAATTCCGAGAACAATGGAAGAGTTCCGAAGCATTTTTAAACTTCAGCGGAATTACGAGAACAATGGAAGAGTTCCGAAGCATATTTAAACTTCAGCGGAATACCGAGAACAATAGAAGAGTTGTGAAGCATTTTTAAACGGCAGCGGAAATCCGAGAACAATGGAAGAGTTCCGAAGCATTTTTAAACTTCACCCAAATTCCGAGAACAATGGAAGAGTTCCGATGCATTTTTAAACTTCAGCAGAATTCCTACAACAATGGAAGAGTTCCGAAGCATTTTTAAACTTCAGCGGAATTCCGAGAACAATGGAAGAGTTCCGAAGCATTTTTAAACGTCAGCGGAATTCCGAGAACAATGGAAGAGTTCCGAAGCATTTTTAAATGTCAGCGGAATTCTGAGAACAATGGAAGAGTTCCGAAGCATTTTTAAACTTCAGCATAATTCCGAGAACAATGGAAGAGTACCGAAGCATTTTTAAAAGTCAGCGGAATTCCGAGAACAATGGAAGAGTTGTGAAGCATTTTTAAACGTCAGCGGAATACTGAGAGCAATGGAAGAGTTCCGATGCATTTTTAATCTTCAGCATAATTCCGAGAACAATGGAAGAGTTCCGAAGTATATTTAAACTTCAGCGGAATTCCGAGAACAATGGAAGAGTTCCGAAGCATTTTTAAAAGTCAGCGGAATACCGAGAAAAATGGAAGAGTTGTGAAGCATTTTTAAACGTCAGTGGAATTCCGAGAACAATGGAAGAGTTCCGAAGCATTTTTAAATGTCAGCGGAATTCCGAGAACAATGGAAGAGTTCCGAAGCATTTTTAAACTTCAGCAGAATTCCGAGAAAAATGGAAGAGTTCCGAAGTATTTTTAAAAGTCAGTGGAATTCCGAGAACAATAGAAGAGTTGTGAAGCATTTTTAAGCGTCAGCGGAATTCCGAGAACAATGGAAGAGTTCCGAAGCATTTTTAAACTTCAAAACTTCAGCAGATTTCCGAGAACAATGGAAGAGTTCTGAAGCATTCTTAAACTTAAGCGGAATTCCGAGAACAATGGAAGAGTTCCGAAGCATTTTTAAAAGTCAGGGGAATTCCGAGAACAATAGAAGAGTTGTGAAGCAATTTTAAGCGTCAGCGGAATTCTGAGAACAATGTAAGAGTTCCGAAGCATTTTTAAACTTCTGCGGAATTCCGAGAACAATGGAAGAGTTCCGAAGCATTTTTAAAAGTCAGCGGAATTCCGAGAACAATAGAAGAGTTGTGAAGCATTTTTAAGCGTCAGCGGAATTCCGAGAACAATGGAAGAGTTCCAAAGCATTTTTAAACTTCAGCAGAATTCCGAGAACTATGGAAAAGTTCCGAAGCATTCTTAAACTTCAGCGGAATTCCGAGAACAATGGAAGAGTTCCGAAGCATTTTTTAAAGTCAGCGGAATTTCCGAGAACAATAGAAGAGTTTTGAAGCAATTTTAAGCGTCAGCGGAATTCCGAGAACAATGGAAGAGTTCCGAAGCATTTTTCAACATCAGCGGAATTCCGAGAACAATGGAAGAGTTCTGAAGCATTTTTAAACGTCAGCGGAATTTTGAAAACAATGGAAGAGTTCCGAAGCATTTTTAAAAGTCAGCGGAATTCCGAGAACAATAGAAGAGTTGTGAAGCATTTTTAAGCGTCAGCGGAATTCCGAGAACAATGGAAGAGTTCCAAAGCATTTTTAAACTTCAGCAGAATTCCGAGAACAATGGAAGAGTTCCAAAGCATTCTTAAACTTCAGCGGAATTCCGAGAACAATGGAAGAGTTCCGAAGCATTTTTTAAAGTCAGCGGAATTTCCGAGAACAATAGAAGAGTTTTGAAGCAATTTTAAGCGTCAGCGGAATTCCGAGAACAATGGAAGAGTTCCGAAGCATTTTTCAACATCAGCGGAATTCCGAGAACAATGGAAGAGTTCTGAAGCATTTTTAAACGTCAGCGGAACTTTGAAAACAATGGAAGATTTCCGAAGCATTTTTAAAAGTCAGCGGAATACCGAGAAAAATGGAAGAGTTGTGAAGCATTTTTAAACGTCAGCGGAATTCCGAGAACAATGGAAGAGTTCCGAAGCATTTTTAAACTTCAGCGGAATTACGAGAACAATGGAAGAGTTCCGAAGCATATTTAAACTTCAGCGGAATACCGAGAACAATAGAAGAGTTGTGAAGCATTTTTAAACGGCAGCGGAAATCCGAGAACAATGGAAGAGTTCCGAAGCATTTTTAAACTTCACCCAAATTCCGAGAACAATGGAAGAGTTCCGATGCATTTTTAAACTTCAGCAGAATTCCTACAACAATGGAAGAGTTCCGAAGCATTTTTAAACTTCAGCGGAATTCCGAGAACAATGGAAGAGTTCCGAAGCATTTTTAAACGTCAGCGGAATTCCGAGAACAATGGAAGAGTTCCGAAGCATTTTTAAATGTCAGCGGAATTCTGAGAACAATGGAAGAGTTCCGAAGCATTTTTAAACTTCAGCATAATTCCGAGAACAATGGAAGAGTTCCGAAGCATTTTTAAAAGTCAGCGGAATTCCGAGAACAATGGAAGAGTTGTGAAGCATTTTTAAACGTCAGCGGAATACTGAGAGCAATGGAAGAGTTCCGATGCATTTTTAATCTTCAGCATAATTCCGAGAACAATGGAAGAGTTCCGAAGTATATTTAAACTTCAGCGGAATTCCGAGAACAATGGAAGAGTTCCGAAGCATTTTTAAAAGTCAGCGGAATACCGAGAAAAATGGAAGAGTTGTGAAGCATTTTTAAACGTCAGTGGAATTCCGAGAACAATGGAAGAGTTCCGAAGCATTTTTAAATGTCAGCGGAATTCCGAGAACAATGGAAGAGTTCCGAAGCATTTTTAAACTTCAGCAGAATTCCGAGAAAAATGGAAGAGTTCCGAAGTATTTTTAAAAGTCAGTGGAATTCCGAGAACAATAGAAGAGTTGTGAAGCATTTTTAAGCGTCAGCGGAATTCCGAGAACAATGGAAGAGTTCCGAAGCATTTTTAAACTTCAAAACTTCAGCAGATTTCCGAGAACAATGGAAGAGCTCTGAAGCATTCTTAAACTTAAGCGGAATTCCGAGAACAATGGAAGAGTTCCGAAGCATTTTTAAAAGTCAGGGGAATTCCGAGAACAATAGAAGAGTTGTGAAGCAATTTTAAGCGTCAGCGGAATTCTGAGAACAATGTAAGAGTTCCGAAGCATTTTTAAACTTCACTGGAATTCCGAGAACAATGGAAGAGTTCCGAAGCATTTTTAAACATCAGCGGAATTCCGAGAACAATGGAAGAGTTCTGAAGCATTTTTAAACGTCAGCGGAATTCCGAGAACAATGGAAGAGTTCCGAACCATTTTTAAACCTCAGCGGAATTCCGAGAACAATGGAAGAGTTCTGAAGCATTTTTGAATGTCAGCGGAATTCCGAGAACAATGGAAGTGCTCCGAAGCATACTGAAACTTCAGCGGAATTCCGAGAACAATGGAAGAGTTCCGAAGCATTTTTAAAAGTCAGCAGAATACCGAGAACAATGGAAGAGTTGTGAAGCATTTTTAAACATCAGCGGAATTCCAGAACAATCGAAGAGTTCCGAAGCATTTTTAAACTTCAAAACTTCAGCAGATTTCCGAGAACAATGGAAGAGCTCTGAAGCATTCTTAAACTTAAGCGGAATTCCGAGAACAATGGAAGAGTTCCGAAGCATTTTTAAAAGTCAGGGGAATTCCGAGAACAATAGAAGAGTTGTGAAGCAATTTTAAGCGTCAGCGGAATTCTGAGAACAATGTAAGAGTTCCGAAGCATTTTTAAACTTCACTGGAATTCCGAGAACAATGGAAGAGTTCCGAAGCATTTTTAAACATCAGCGGAATTCCGAGAACAATGGAAGAGTTCTGAAGCATTTTTAAACGTCAGCGGAATTCCGAGAACAATGGAAGAGTTCCAAAGCATTTTTAAACTTCAGCAGAATTCCGAGAACTATGGAAAAGTTCCGAAGCATTCTTAAACTTCAGCGGAATTCCGAGAACAATGGAAGAGTTCCGAAGCATTTTTTAAAGTCAGCGGAATTTCCGAGAACAATAGAAGAGTTTTGAAGCAATTTTAAGCGTCAGCGGAATTCCGAGAACAATGGAAGAGTTCCGAAGCATTTTTCAACATCAGCGGAATTCCGAGAACAATGGAAGAGTTCTGAAGCATTTTTAAACGTCAGCGGAATTTTGAAAACAATGGAAGAGTTCCGAAGCATTTTTAAAAGTCAGCGGAATTCCGAGAACAATAGAAGAGTTGTGAAGCATTTTTAAGCGTCAGCGGAATTCCGAGAACAATGGAAGAGTTCCAAAGCATTTTTAAACTTCAGCAGAATTCCGAGAACAATGGAAGAGTTCCAAAGCATTCTTAAACTTCAGCGGAATTCCGAGAACAATGGAAGAGTTCCGAAGCATTTTTTAAAGTCAGCGGAATTTCCGAGAACAATAGAAGAGTTTTGAAGCAATTTTAAGCGTCAGCGGAATTCCGAGAACAATGGAAGAGTTCCGAAGCATTTTTCAACATCAGCGGAATTCCGAGAACAATGGAAGAGTTCTGAAGCATTTTTAAACGTCAGCGGAACTTTGAAAACAATGGAAGATTTCCGAAGCATTTTTAAAAGTCAGCGGAATACCGAGAAAAATGGAAGAGTTGTGAAGCATTTTTAAACGTCAGCGGAATTCCGAGAACAATGGAAGAGTTCCGAAGCATTTTTAAACTTCAGCGGAATTACGAGAACAATGGAAGAGTTCCGAAGCATATTTAAACTTCAGCGGAATACCGAGAACAATAGAAGAGTTGTGAAGCATTTTTAAACGGCAGCGGAAATCCGAGAACAATGGAAGAGTTCCGAAGCATTTTTAAACTTCACCCAAATTCCGAGAACAATGGAAGAGTTCCGATGCATTTTTAAACTTCAGCAGAATTCCTACAACAATGGAAGAGTTCCGAAGCATTTTTAAACTTCAGCGGAATTCCGAGAACAATGGAAGAGTTCCGAAGCATTTTTAAACGTCAGCGGAATTCCGAGAACAATGGAAGAGTTCCGAAGCATTTTTAAATGTCAGCGGAATTCTGAGAACAATGGAAGAGTTCCGAAGCATTTTTAAACTTCAGCATAATTCCGAGAACAATGGAAGAGTTCCGAAGCATTTTTAAAAGTCAGCGGAATTCCGAGAACAATGGAAGAGTTGTGAAGCATTTTTAAACGTCAGCGGAATACTGAGAGCAATGGAAGAGTTCCGATGCATTTTTAATCTTCAGCATAATTCCGAGAACAATGGAAGAGTTCCGAAGTATATTTAAACTTCAGCGGAATTCCGAGAACAATGGAAGAGTTCCGAAGCATTTTTAAAAGTCAGCGGAATACCGAGAAAAATGGAAGAGTTGTGAAGCATTTTTAAACGTCAGTGGAATTCCGAGAACAATGGAAGAGTTCCGAAGCATTTTTAAATGTCAGCGGAATTCCGAGAACAATGGAAGAGTTCCGAAGCATTTTTAAACTTCAGCAGAATTCCGAGAAAAATGGAAGAGTTCCGAAGTATTTTTAAAAGTCAGTGGAATTCCGAGAACAATAGAAGAGTTGTGAAGCATTTTTAAGCGTCAGCGGAATTCCGAGAACAATGGAAGAGTTCCGAAGCATTTTTAAACTTCAAAACTTCAGCAGATTTCCGAGAACAATGGAAGAGCTCTGAAGCATTCTTAAACTTAAGCGGAATTCCGAGAACAATGGAAGAGTTCCGAAGCATTTTTAAAAGTCAGGGGAATTCCGAGAACAATAGAAGAGTTGTGAAGCAATTTTAAGCGTCAGCGGAATTCTGAGAACAATGTAAGAGTTCCGAAGCATTTTTAAACTTCACTGGAATTCCGAGAACAATGGAAGAGTTCCGAAGCATTTTTAAACATCAGCGGAATTCCGAGAACAATGGAAGAGTTCTGAAGCATTTTTAAACGTCAGCGGAATTCCGAGAACAATGGAAGAGTTCCGAACCATTTTTAAACCTCAGCGGAATTCCGAGAACAATGGAAGAGTTCTGAAGCATTTTTGAATGTCAGCGGAATTCCGAGAACAATGGAAGTGCTCCGAAGCATACTGAAACTTCAGCGGAATTCCGAGAACAATGGAAGAGTTCCGAAGCATTTTTAAAAGTCAGCAGAATACCGAGAACAATGGAAGAGTTGTGAAGCATTTTTAAACATCAGCGGAATTCCAGAACAATCGAAGAGTTCCGAAGCATTTTTAAATGTCAGCGGAATTCCGAGAACAATGGAAGAGTTCCGAAGCATTTTTATATGTCTGCAGAATTCTGAGAACAATGGAAGAGTTCCAAAGCATTTTTAAATGTCAGCGGAATTCTGAAAACAATGGAAGAGTTCCGAAGCATTTTTAAACTTCAGCAGAATTCCGAGAACAATGGAAGAGTTCCGAAGCATTCCTAAACTTCTGCGGAATTCCGAGAACAATGGAAGAGTTCAGAAGCATTTTTAAAAGTCAGCGGAATTCCGAGAACAATAGAAGAGTTGTGAAGCATTTTTAAGCGTCAGCGGAATTCCGAGAACAATGGAAGAGTTCCAAAGCATTTTTAAACTTCAGCAGAATTCCGAGAACAATGGAAGAGTTCCGAAGCATTCTTAAACTTCAGCGGAATTCCGAGAACAATGGAAGAGTTCCGAAGCATTTTTTAAATTCAGCGGAATTTCCGAGAACAATAGAAGAGTTTTTAAGCAATTATAAGCGTCAGCGGAATTCCGAGAACAATGGAAGAGTTCCGAAGCATTTTTAAACGTCAGCGAAATTTTGAAAACAATGGAAGATTTCCGAAGCATTTTTAAACGTCAGCGGAATATTGAAAACAATGGAAGATTTCCGAAGCATTTTTAAAAGTCAGCGGAATACCGAGGAAAATGGAAGAGTTGTGAAGCATTTTTAAACGTCAGCGGAATTCCGAGAACAATGGAAGAGTTCCGAAGCATTTTTAAAAGTCAGCGGAATTTTGAGAACAATAGAAGAGTTGTGGAGAATTTTTAAGCGTCAGCCGAATTCTGAGAACAATGGAAGAGTTACAAAGCATTTTTAAACTTCAGCAGAATTCCGAGAACATTGGAAGAGTTCCGAAGCATTCTTAAACTTCAGCGGAATTCCGAGAACAATGGAAGAGTTCCGAAGCATTTTTTAAAGTCAGCGGAATTTCCGAGAACAATAGAAGAGTTGTGAAGCAATTTTAAGCATCAGCGGAATTCCAAGAACAATGGAAGAGTTCCGAATCATTTTTCAACATCAGCGGAATTCTGAGAACAATGGAAGAGTTCTGAAGCATTTTTAAATGTCAGCGGAATTTTGAAAACAATGGAAGATTTCCGAAGCATTTTTAAACGTCAGCGGAATTCTGAGAACAATGGAAGAGTTCCGAGGCATTTTTAAACTTCAGTGGAATTTTGAGAACAATGGAAGAGTTCCGAAGCATTTTTAAAAGTCCGCAAAATTCCGAGAACAATGGAAGAGTTGTGAAGCATTTTTAAACGTCAGCGGAATTCCGAGAACAATGGAAGAGTTCTGAAGCATTTTTAAACGTCAGCGGAATTCAGAGAACAATGGAAGAGTTCTGAAGCATTTTTAAATGTCAGCGGAATTCCGAGAACAATGGAAGAGTTCCGAAGCATATTTAAACTTCACCCAAATTCCGAGAACAATGGAAGAGTTCCGATGCATTTTTAAACTTCAGCAGAATTCCTACAACAATGGAAGAGTTCCGAAGCATTTATAATCTTCAGCATAATTCCGAGAACAATGGAAGAGTTCCGAAGCATTTTTAAAAGTCAGCGGAATTCCGAGAACAATGGAAGAGTTGTGAAGCATTTTTAAACGTCAGAGGAATTCTGAGAGCAATGGAAGAGTTCCGAAGCATTTTTAATCTTCAGCATAATTCCGAGAACAATGGAAGAGTTCCGAAGAATATTTAAACTTCAGCGGAATTCCGAGAACAATGGAAGAGTTCCGAAGCATTTTTAAAAGTCAGCGGAATACCGAGAAAAATGGAAGAGTTGTGAAGCATTTTTAAACGTCAGTGGAATTCCGAGAACAATGGAAGAGTTCCGAAGCATTTTTAAATGTCAGCGGAATTCCGAGAACAATGGAAGAGTTCCGAAGCATTTTTAAATGTCAGCAGAATTCCAAGAACAATGAAAGAGTTCCAAAGCATTTTTAAATGTCAGCGGAATTCTGAAAACAATGGAAGAGTTCCGAAGCATTTTTAAACTTCAGCAGAATTCCGAGAAAAATGGAAGAGTTCCGAAGTATTTTTAAAAGTCAGCGGAATTCCGAGAACAATAGAAGAGTTGTGAAGCATTTTTAAGCGTCAGCGGAATTCCGAGAACAATGGAAGAGTTCCGAAGCATTTTTAAACTTCAAAACTTCAGCAGATTTCCGAGAACAATGGAAGAGTTCTGAAGCATTTTTAAACATCAGCGGAATTCCGAGAACAATGGAAGAGTTCTGAAGCATTTTTAAGCGTCAGCGGAATTTTGAAAACAATGGAAGATTTCTGAAGCATTTTTAAACATCAGCGGAATTCCGAGAACAATGGAAGAGTTCTGAAGCATTTTTAAGCGTCAGCGGAATTTTGAAAACAATGGAAGATTTCTGAAGCATTCTTAAACTTCAGCGGAATTCCGAGAACAATGGAAGAGTTCCGAAGAATATTTATACTTCAGCGGAATTCCGAGAACAATGGAAGAGTTCCGAAGCATTTTTAAAAGTCAGCGGAATACCGAGAAAAATGGAAGAGTTGTGAAGCATTTTTAAACGTCAGTGGAATTCCGAGAACAATGGAAGAGTTCCGAAGCATTTTTAAATGTCAGCGGAATTCCGAGAACAATGGAAGAGTTCCGAAGCATTCTTAAACTTCTGCGGAATTCCGAGAACAATGGAAGAGTTCAGAAGCATTTTTAAAAGTCAGCGGAATTCTGAGAACAATAGAAGAGTTGTGAAGCATTTTTAAGCGTCAGCGGAATTCCGAGAACAATGGAAGAGTTCCAAAGCATTTTTAAACTTCAGCAGAATTCCGAGAACAATGGAAGAGTTCCGAAGCATTTTTTAAATTCAGCGGAATTTCCGAGAACAATAGAAGGGTTGTGAAGCAATTTTAAGCGTCAGCGGAATTCCGAGAACAATGGAAGAGTTCCAAAGCATTTTTCAACATCAGCGGAATTCCGAGAACAATGGAAGAGTTCTGAAGCATTTTTAAACGTCAGCAGAATTTTGAAAACAATGGAAGATTTCCGAAGCATTTTTAAACGTCAGCGGAATTTTGAAAACAATGGAAGATTTCCGAAGCATTTTTAAAAGTCAGCGGAATACCGAGAAAAATGGAAGAGTTGTGAAGCATTTTTAAACGTCAGCGGAATTCCGAGAACAATGGAAGAGTTCCAAAGCATTTTTAAACTTCAGCAGAATTCCGAGAACATTGGAAGAGTTCCGAAGCATTCTTAAACTTCAGCGGAATTCCGAGAACAATGGAAGAGTTCCGAAGCATTTTTTAAAGTCAGCGGAATTTCCGAGAACAATAGAAGAGTTGTGAAGCAATTTTAAGCGTCAGCGGAATTCCAAGAACAATGGAAGAGTTCCGAAGCATTTTTCAACATCAGCGGAATTCTGAGAACAATGGAAGAGTTCTGAAGCATTTTTAAACGTCAGCGGAATTTTGAAAACAATGGAAGATTTCCGAAGCATTTTTAAACGTCAGCGGAATTCTGAGAACAATGGAAGAGTTCCGAGGCATTTTTAAACTTCAGTGGAATTTTGAGAACAATGGAAGAGTTCCGAAGCATTTTTAAAAGTCCGCAAAATTCCGAGAACAATGGAAGAGTTGTGAAGCATTTTTAAACGTCAGCGGAATTCCGAGAACAATGGAAGAGTTCTGAAGCATTTTTAAACGTCAGCGGAATTCAGAGAACAATGGAAGAGTTCTGAAGCATTTTTAAATGTCAGCGGAATTCCGAGAACAATGGAAGAGTTCCGAAGCATATTTAATCTTCAGCGGAATACCGAGAACAATAGAAGAGTTGTGAAGCATTTTTAAACGTCAGCGGAAATCCGAGAACAATGGAAGAGTTCCGAAGCATTTTTAAACTTCACCCAAATTCCGAGAACAATGGAAGAGTTCCGATGCATTTTTAAACTTCAGCAGAATTCCTACAACAATGGAATAGTTCCGAAGCATTTATAATCTTCAGCATAATTCCGAGAACAATGGAAGAGTTCCGAACCATTTTTAAAAGTCAGCGGAATTCCGAGAACAATGGAAGAATTGTGAAGCATTTTTAAACGTCAGAGGAATTCTGAGAGCAATGGAAGAGTTCCGAAGCATTTTTAATCTTCAGCATAATTCCGAGAACAATGGAAGAGTTCCGAAGAATATTTAAACTTCAGCGGAATTCCGAGAGCAATGGAAGTGTTCCGAAGCATTTTTAAAAGTCAGCGGAATACCGAGAAAAATGGAAGAGTTGTGAAACATTTTTAAACGTCAGTGGAATTCCGAGAACAATGGAAGAGTTCCGAAGCATTTTTAAATGACAGCGGAATTCCGAGAACAATGGAAGAGTTCCGAAGCATTTTTAAATGTCAGCAGAATTCCAAGAACAATGGAAGAGTTCCAAAGCATTTTTAAATGTCAGCGGAATTCTGAAAACAATGGAAGAGTTCCGAAGCATTTTTAAACTTCAGCAGAATTCCGAGAAAAATGGAAGAGTTCCGAAGTATTTTTAAAAGTCAGCGGAATTCCGAGAACAATAGAAGAGTTGTGAAGCATTTTTAAGCGTCAGCGGAATTCCGAGAACAATGGAACAGTTTCGAAGCATTTTTAAACTTCAAAACTTCAGCAGATTTCCGAGAACAATGGAAGAGTTCTGAAGCATTTTTAAACATCAGCGGAATTCCGAGAACAATGGAAGAGTTCTGAAGCATTTTTAAACGTCAGCGGAATTTTGAAAACAATGGAAGATTTCTGAAGCATTTTTAAACGTCAGCGGAATTCTGAGAACAATGGAAGAGTTGTGAAGCATTTTTAAAGGTCAGCGGAATTTGGAGAACAATCGAAGAGTTCCGAAGCATTTTTAAAAGTCAGCAACATACCGAGAACAATGGAAGAGTTGTGAAGCATTTTTAAACATCAGCGGAATTCCAGAACAATCGAAGAGTTCCGAAGCATTTTTAAATGTCAGCGGAATTCCGAGAACAATGGAAGAGTTCCGAAGCATTTTTATATGTCTGCAGAATTCTGAGAAAAATGGAAGAGTTCCAAAGCATTTTTAAATGTCAGCGGAATTCTGAAAACAATGGAAGAGTTCCGAAGCATTTTTAAACTTCAGCAGAATTCCGAGAACAATGGAAGAGTTCCGAAGCATTCTTAAACTTCTGCGGAATTCCGAGAAAAATGGAAGAGTTCCGAAGCATTTTTAAAAGTCAGCGGAATTCCGAGAACAATAGAAGAGTTGTGAAGCATTTTTAAGCGTCAGCGGAATTCCGAGAACAATGGAAGAGTTCCGAAGAATATTTAAACTTCAGCGGAATTCCGAGAACAATGGAAGAGTTCCGAAGCATTTTTAAAAGTCAGCGGAATACCGAGAAAAATGGAAGAGTTGTGCAGCATTTTTAAACGTCAGTGGAATTCCGAGAACAATGGAAGAGTTCCGAAGCATTTTTAAACGTCAGCGGAATTCCGAGAACAATGGAAGAGTTCCGAAGCATTTTTAAATGTCAGCGGAATTCTGAAAACAATGGAAGAGTTCCGAAGCATTTTTAAACTTCAGCAGAATTCCGAGAAAAATGGAAGAGTTCCGAAGTATTTTTAAAAGTCAGCGGAATTCCGAGAACAATAGAAGAGTTGTGAAGCATTTTTAAGCGTCATCGGAATTCCGAGAACAATGGAAGAATTCCGAAGCATTTTTAAACTTCAAAACTTCAGCAGATTTCCGAGAACAATGGAAGAGTTCTGAAGCATTCTTAAACTTCAGCGGAATTCCGAGAACAATGGAAGAGTTCCGAAGCATTTTTAAAAGTCAGGGGAATTCCGAGAACAATAGAAGAGTTGTGAAGCAATTTTAAGCGTCAGCGGAATTCTGAGAACAATGTAAGAGTTCCGAAGCATTTTTAAACTTCACTGGAATTCCGAGAACAATGGAAGAGTTCCGAAGCATTTTTAAACATCAGCGGAATTCCGAGAACAATGGAAGAGTTCTGAAGCATTTTTAAACGTCAGCGGAATTTTGAAAACAATGGAAGATTTCTGAAGCATTTTTAAACGTCAGCGGAATTCTGAGAACAATGGAAGAGTTGTGAAGCATTTTTAAAGGTCAGCGGAATTTGGAGAACAATCGAAGAGTTCCGAAGCATTTTTAAAAGTCAGCGGAATTCCGAGAACAATGGAAGAGTTGTGAAGCATTTTTAAACGTCAGCGGAATTCCGAGAACAATGGAAGAGTTCCGAAGCATTTTTAAACCTCAGCGGAATTCCGAGAACAATGGAAGAGTTCTGAAGCATTTTTGAATGTCAGCGGAATTCCGAGAACAATGGAAGTGCTCCGAAGCATACTTAAACTTCAGCGGAATTCCGAGAACAATGGATGAGTTCCGAAGCATCTTTAAAAGTCAGCAGAATACCGAGAACAATGGAAGAGTTGTGAAGCATTTTTAAACATCAGCGGAATTCCGAGAACAATGGAAAAGTTCCGTAGCATTTTTATATGTCTGCAGAATTCTGAGAACAATGGAAGAGTTCCAAAGCATTTTTAAATGTCAGCGGAATTCTGAAAACAATGGAAGAGTTCCGAAGCATTTTTAAACTTCAGCAGAATTCCGAGAACAATGGAAGAGTTCCGAAGCATTCTTAAACTTCTGCGGAATTCCGAGAACAATGGAAGAGTTCCGAAGCATTTTTAAAAGTCAGCGGAATTCCGAGAACAATAGAAGAGTTGTGAAGCATTTTTAAGCGTCAGCGGAATTCCGAGAACAATGGAAGAGTTCCAAAGCATTTTTAAACTTCAGCAGAATTCCGAGAACAATGGAAGAGTTCCGAAGCATTCTTAAACTTCAGCGGAATTCTGAGAACAATGGAAGAGTTCCGAAGCATTTTTTAAAGTCCGCGGAATTTCCGAGAACAATAGAAGAGTTGTGAAGCAATTTTAAGCGTCAGCGGAATTCCGAGAACAATGGAAGAGTTCCGAAGCATTTTTCAACATCAGCGGAATTCTGAGAACAATGGAAGAGTTCTGAAGCATTTTTAAACGTCAGCGGAATTTTGAAAACAATGGAAGATTTCCGAAGCATTTTTAAACGTCAGCGGAATTTTGAAAACAATTGAAGATTTCCGAAGCATTTTTAAAAGTCAGCGGAATACCGAAAAAAATGGAAGAGTTGTGAAGCATTTTTAAACGTCAGCGGAATTCCGAGAACAATGGAAGAGTTCCGAAGCATTTTTAAAAGTCAGCGGAATTCCGAGAACAATAGAAGAGTTGTGAAGCATTTTTAAGCGTCAGCCGAATTCCGAGAACAATGGAAGAGTTCCAAAGCATTTTTAAACTTCAGCAGAATTCCGAGAACAATGGAAGAGTTCCGAAGCATTTTTTAAATTCAGCGGAATTTCCGAGAACAATAGAAGAGTTGTGAAGCAATTTTAAGCGTCAGCGGAATTCCGAGAACAATGGAAGAGTTCCAAAGCATTTTTCAACATCAGCGGAATTCCGAGAACAATGGAAGAGTTCTGAAGCATTTTTAAACGTCAGCGGAATTTTGAAAACAATGGAAGATTTCCGAAGCATTTTTAAACGTCAGCGGAATTTTGAAAACAATGGAAGATTTCCGAAGCATTTTTAAAAGTCAGCGGAATACCGAGAAAAATGGAAGAGTTGTGAAGCATTTTTAAACGTCAGCGGAATTCCGAGAACAATGGAAGAGTTCCAAAGCATTTTTAAACTTCAGCAGAATTCCGAGAACATTGGAAGAGTTCCGAAGCATTCTTAAACTTCAGCGGAATTCCGAGAACAATGGAAGAGTTCCGAAGCATTTTTTAAAGTCAGCGGAATTTCCGAGAACAATAGAAGAGTTGTGAAGCAATTTTAAGCGTCAGCGGAATTCCAAGAACAATGGAAGAGTTCCGAAGCATTTTTCAACATCAGCGGAATTCTGAGAACAATGGAAGAGTTCTGAAGCATTTTTAAACGTCAGCGGAATTTTGAAAACAATGGAAGATTTCCGAAGCATTTTTAAACGTCAGCGGAATTCTGAGAACAATGGAAGAGTTCCGAGGCATTTTTAAACTTCAGTGGAATTTTGAGAACAATGGAAGAGTTCCGAAGCATTTTTAAAAGTCCGCAAAATTCCGAGAACAATGGAAGAGTTGTGAAGCATTTTTAAACGTCAGCGGAATTCCGAGAACAATGGAAGAGTTCTGAAGCATTTTTAAACGTCAGCGGAATTCAGAGAACAATGGAAGAGTTCTGAAGCATTTTTAAATGTCAGCGGAATTCCGAGAACAATGGAAGAGTTCCGAAGCATATTTAATCTTCAGCGGAATACCGAGAACAATAGAAGAGTTGTGAAGCATTTTTAAACGTCAGCGGAAATCCGAGAACAATGGAAGAGTTCCGAAGCATTTTTAAACTTCACCCAAATTCCGAGAACAATGGAAGAGTTCCGATGCATTTTTAAACTTCAGCAGAATTCCTACAACAATGGAATAGTTCCGAAGCATTTATAATCTTCAGCATAATTCCGAGAACAATGGAAGAGTTCCGAACCATTTTTAAAAGTCAGCGGAATTCCGAGAACAATGGAAGAATTGTGAAGCATTTTTAAACGTCAGAGGAATTCTGAGAGCAATGGAAGAGTTCCGAAGCATTTTTAATCTTCAGCATAATTCCGAGAACAATGGAAGAGTTCCGAAGAATATTTAAACTTCAGCGGAATTCCGAGAGCAATGGAAGAGTTCCGAAGCATTTTTAAAAGTCAGCGGAATACCGAGAAAAATGGAAGAGTTGTGAAGCATTTTTAAACGTCAGTGGAATTCCGAGAACAATGGAAGAGTTCCGAAGCATTTTTAAATGACAGCGGAATTCCGAGAACAATGGAAGAGTTCCGAAGCATTTTTAAATGTCAGCAGAATTCCAAGAACAATGGAAGAGTTCCAAAGCATTTTTAAATGTCAGCGGAATTCTGAAAACAATGGAAGAGTTCCGAAGCATTTTTAAACTTCAGCAGAATTCCGAGAAAAATGGAAGAGTTCCGAAGTATTTTTAAAAGTCAGCGGAATTCCGAGAACAATAGAAGAGTTGTGAAGCATTTTTAAGCGTCAGCGGAATTCCGAGAACAATGGAACAGTTTCGAAGCATTTTTAAACTTTAAAACTTCAGCAGATTTCCGAGAACAATGGAAGAGTTCTGAAGCATTTTTAAACATCAGCGGAATTCCGAGAACAATGGAAGAGTTCTGCAGCATTTTTAAACGTCAGCGGAATTTTGAAAACAATGGAAGATTTCTGAAGCATTTTTAAACGTCAGCGGAATTCTGAGAACAATGGAAGAGTTGTGAAGCATTTTTAAAGGTCAGCGGAATTTGGAGAACAATCGAAGAGTTCCGAAGCATTTTTAAAAGTCAGCAACATACCGAGAACAATGGAAGAGTTGTGAAGCATTTTTAAACATCAGCGGATTTCCAGAACAATCGAAGAGTTCCGAAGCATTTTTAAATGTCAGCGGAATTCCGAGAACAATGGAAGAGTTCCGAAGCATTTTTATATGTCTGCAGAATTCTGAGAAAAATGGAAGAGTTCCAAAGCATTTTTAAATGTCAGCGGAATTCTGAAAACAATGGAAGAGTTCCGAAGCATTTTTAAACTTCAGCAGAATTCCGAGAACAATGGAAGAGTTCCGAAGCATTCTTAAACTTCTGCGGAATTCCGAGAAAAATGGAAGAGTTCCGAAGCATTTTTAAAAGTCAGCGGAATTCCGAGAACAATAGAAGAGTTGTGAAGCATTTTTAAGCGTCAGCGGAATTCCGAGAACAATGGAAGAGTTCCGAAGAATATTTAAACTTCAGCGGAATTCCGAGAACAATGGAAGAGTTCCGAAGCATTTTTAAAAGTCAGCGGAATACCGAGAAAAATGGAAGAGTTGTGCAGCATTTTTAAACGTCAGTGGAATTCCGAGAACAATGGAAGAGTTCCGAAGCATTTTTAAACGTCAGCGGAATTCCGAGAACAATGGAAGAGTTCCGAAGCATTTTTAAATGTCAGCGGAATTCTGAAAACAATGGAAGAGTTCCGAAGCATTTTTAAACTTCAGCAGAATTCCGAGAAAAATGGAAGAGTTCCGAAGTATTTTTAAAAGTCAGCGGAATTCCGAGAACAATAGAAGAGTTGTGAAGCATTTTTAAGCGTCATCGGAATTCCGAGAACAATGGAAGAATTCCGAAGCATTTTTAAACTTCAAAACTTCAGCAGATTTCCGAGAACAATGGAAGAGTTCTGAAGCATTCTTAAACTTCAGCGGAATTCCGAGAACAATGGAAGAGTTCCGAAGCATTTTTAAAAGTCAGGGGAATTCCGAGAACAATAGAAGAGTTGTGAAGCAATTTTAAGCGTCAGCGGAATTCTGAGAACAATGTAAGAGTTCCGAAGCATTTTTAAACTTCACTGGAATTCCGAGAACAATGGAAGAGTTCCGAAGCATTTTTAAACATCAGCGGAATTCCGAGAACAATGGAAGAGTTCTGAAGCATTTTTAAACGTCAGCGGAATTTTGAAAACAATGGAAGATTTCTGAAGCATTTTTAAACGTCAGCGGAATTCTGAGAACAATGGAAGAGTTGTGAAGCATTTTTAAAGGTCAGCGGAATTTGGAGAACAATCGAAGAGTTCCGAAGCATTTTTAAAAGTCAGCGGAATTCCGAGAACAATGGAAGAGTTGTGAAGCATTTTTAAACGTCAGCGGAATTCCGAGAACAATGGAAGAGTTCCGAAGCATTTTTAAACCTCAGCGGAATTCCGAGAACAATGGAAGAGTTCTGAAGCATTTTTGAATGTCAGCGGAATTCCGAGAACAATGGAAGTGCTCCGAAGCATACTTAAACTTCAGCGGAATTCCGAGAACAATGGATGAGTTCCGAAGCATCTTTAAAAGTCAGCAGAATACCGAGAACAATGGAAGAGTTGTGAAGCATTTTTAAACATCAGCGGAATTCCGAGAACAATGGAAAAGTTCCGAACCATTTTTATATGTCTGCAGAATTCTGAGAACAATGGAAGAGTTCCAAAGCATTTTTAAATGTCAGCGGAATTCTGAAAACAATGGAAGAGTTCCGAAGCATTTTTAAACTTCAGCAGAATTCCGAGAACAATGGAAGAGTTCCGAAGCATTCTTAAACTTCTGCGGAATTCCGAGAACAATGGAAGAGTTCCGAAGCATTTTTAAAAGTCAGCGGAATTCCGAGAACAATAGAAGAGTTGTGAAGCATTTTTAAGCGTCAGCGGAATTCCGAGAACAATGGAAGAGTTCCAAAGCATTTTTAAACTTCAGCAGAATTCCGAGAACAATGGAAGAGTTCCGAAGCATTCTTAAACTTCAGCGGAATTCTGAGAACAATGGAAGAGTTCCGAAGCATTTTTTAAAGTCAGCGGAATTTCCGAGAACAATAGAAGAGTTGTGAAGCAATTTTAAGCGTCAGCGGAATTCCGAGAACAATGGAAGAGTTCCGAAGCATTTTTCAACATCAGCGGAATTCTGAGAACAATGGAAGAGTTCTGAAGCATTTTTAAACGTCAGCGGAATTTTGAAAACAATGGAAGATTTCCGAAGCATTTTTAAACGTCAGCGGAATTTTGAAAACAATTGAAGATTTCCGAAGCATTTTTAAAAGTCAGCGGAATACCGAGAAAAATGGAAGAGTTGTGAAGCATTTTTAAACGTCAGCGGAATTCCGAGAACAATGGAAGAGTTCCGAAGCATTTTTAAAAGTCAGCGGAATTCCGAGAACAATAGAAGAGTTGTGAAGCATTTTTAAGCGTCAGCCGAATTCCGAGAACAATGGAAGAGTTACAAAGCATTTTTAAACTTCAGCAGAATTCCGAGAACATTGGAAGAGTTCCGAAGCATTCTTAAACTTCAGCGGAATTCCGAGAACAATGGAAGAGTTCCGAAGCATTTTTTAAAGTCAGCGGAATTTCCGAGAACAATAGAAGAGTTGTGAAGCAATTTTAAGCGTCAGCGGAATTCCAAGAACAATGGAAGAGTTCCGAAGCATTTTTCAACATCAGCGGAATTCTGAGAACAATGGAAGAGTTCTGAAGCATTTTTAAACGTCAGCGGAATTTTGAAAACAATGGAAGATTTCCGAAGCATTTTTAAATGTCAGCGGAATTCTGAGAACAATGGAAGAGTTCCGAGGCATTTTTAAACTTCAGCGGAATTTTGAGAACAATGGAAGAGTTCCGAAGCATTTTTAAAAGTCCGCAAAATTCCGAGAACAATGGAAGAGTTGTGAAGCATTTTTAAACGTCAGCGGAATTCCGAGAACAATGGAAGAGTTCTGAAGCATTTTTAAACGTCAGCGGAATTCAGAGAACAATGGAAGAGTTCTGAAGCATTTTTAAATGTCAGCGGAATTCCGAGAACAATGGAAGAGTTCCGAAGCATATTTAAACTTCAGCGGAATACCGAGAACAATAGAAGAGTTGTGTAGCATTTTTAAACGTCAGCGGAAATCCGAGAACAATGGAAGAGTTCCGAAGCATTTTTAAACTTCACCCAAATTCCGAGAACAATGGAAGAGTTCCGATGCATTTTTAAACTTCAGCAGAATTCCTACAACAATGGAAGAGTTCCGAAGCATTTATAATCTTCAGCATAATTCCGAGAACAATGGAAGAGTTCCGAACCATTTTTAAAAGTCAGCGGAATTCCGAGAACAATGGAAGAGTTGTGAAGCATTTTTAAACGTCAGCGGAATTCTGAGAGCAATGGAAGAGTTCCGAAGCATTTTTAATCTTCAGCATAATTCCGAGAACAATGGAAGAGTTCCGAAGAATATTTAAACTTCAGCGGAATTCCGAGAACAATGGAAGAGTTCCGAAGCATTTTTAAAAGTCAGCGGAATACCGAGAAAAATGGAAGAGTTGTGAAGCATTTTTAAACGTCAGTGGAATTCCGAGAACAATGGAAGAGTTCTGAAGCATTTTTAAATGTCAGCGGAATTCCGAGAACAATGGAAGAGTTCCGAAGCATTTTTAAATGTCAGCAGAATTCCAAGAACAATGGAAGAGTTCCAAAGCATTTTTAAATGTCAGCGGAATTCTGAAAACAATGGAAGAGTTCTGAAGCATTTTTAAACTTCAGCAGAATTCCGAGAAAAATGGAAGAGTTCCGAAGTATTTTTAAAAGTCAGCGGAATTCCGTGAACAATAGAAGAGTTGTGAAGCATTTTTAAGCGTCAGCGGAATTCCGAGAACAATGGAAGAGTTCTGAAGCATTTTTAAACTTCAAAACTTCAGCAGATTTCCGAGAACAATGGAAGAGTTCTGAAGCATTTTTAAACATCAGCGGAATTCCGAGAACAATGGAAGAGTTCTGAAGCATTTTTAAACGTCAGCGGAATTTTGAAAACAATGGAAGATTTCTGAAGCATTTTTAAACGTCAGCGGAATTCTGAGAACAATGGAAGAGTTGTGAAGCATTTTTAAAGGTCAGCGGAATTTGGAGAACAATCGAAGAGTTCCGAAGCATTTTTAAAAGTCAGCGGAATTCCGAGAACAATGGAAGAGTTGTGAAGCTTTTTTAAACGTCAGCGGAATTCCGAGAACAATGGAAGAGTTCCGAAGCATTTTTAAACTTCAGCGGAATTCCGAGAACAATGGAAGAGTTCTGAAGCATTTTTGAATGTCAGCGGAATTCCGAGAACAATGGAAGAGCTCCGAAGCATACTTAAACTTCAGCGGAATTCCGAGAACAATGGAACAGTCCTGAAGCATTTTTAAAAGTCAGCAGAATACCGAGAACAATGGAAGAGTTGTGAAGCATTTTTAAACATCAGCGGAATTCCAGAACAATCGAAGAGTTCCGAAGCATTTTTAAATGTCAGCGGAATTACGAGAACAATGGAAGAGTTCCGAAGCATTTTTATATGTCTGCAGAATTCTGAGAACAATGGAAGAGTTCCAAAGCATTTTTAAATGTCAGCGGAATTCTGAAAACAATGGAAGAGTTCCGAAGCATTTTTAAACTTCAGCAGAATTCCGAGAACAATGGAAGAGTTCCGAAGCATTTTTAAACATCAGCGGAATTCCGAGAACAATGGAAGAGTTCTGAAGCATTTTTAAACGTCAGCGGAATTTTGAAAACAATGGAAGATTTCTGAAGCATTTTTAAACGTCAGCGGAATTCTGAGAACAATGGAAGAGTTGTGAAGCATTTATAAAGGTCAGCGGAATTTGGTGAACAATCGAAGAGTTCCGAAGCATTTTTAAAAGTCAGCGGAATTCCGAGAACAATGGAAGAGTTCCGAAGCATTTTTAAACCTCAGCGGAATTCCGAGAACAATGGAAGAGTTCCGAAGCATTTTTAAACCTCAGCGGAATTCCGAGAACAATGGAAGAGTTCTGAAGCATTTTTGAATGTCAGCGGAATTCCGAGAACAATGGAAGAGCTCCGAAGCATACTTAAACTTCAGCGGAATTCCGAGAACAATGGAACAGTTCCGAAGCATTTTTAAATGTCAGCAGAATACCGAGAACAATGGAAGAGTTGTGAAGCATTTTTAAACATCAGCGGAATTCCGAGAACAATGGAAAAGTTCCGAAGCATTTTTATATGTCTGCAGAATTCTGAGAACAATGGAAGAGTTCCAAAGCATTTTTAAATGTCAGCGGAATTCTGAAAACAATGGAAGAGTTCCGAAGCATTTTTAAACTTCAGCAGAATTCCGAGAACAATGGAAGAGTTCCGAAGCATTCTTAAACTTCAGCGGAATTCCGAGAACAATGGATGAGTTCCGAAGCATTTTTTAAAGTCAGCGGAATTTCCGAGAACAATAGAAGAGTTGTGAAGCAATTTTAAGCGTCAGCGGAATTCCGAGATCAATGGAAGAGTTCCAAAGCATTTTTAAACTTCAGCAGAATTCCGAGAACAATGGAAGAGTTCCGAAGCATTCTTAAACTTCAGCGGAATTCCGAGAACAATGGATGAGTTCCGAAGCATTTTTTAAAGTCAGCGGAATTTCCGACAACAATAGAAGAGTTGTGAAGCAATTTTAAGCGTCAGCGGAATTCCGAGAACAATGGAAGAGTTCCGAAGCATTTTTCAACATCAGCGGAATTCCGAGAACAATGGAAGAGTTCTGAAGCATTTTTAAACGTCAGCGGAATTTTGAAAACAATGGAAGATTTCCGAAGCATTTTTAAACGTCAGCGGAATTTTGAAAACAATTGAAGATTTCCGAAGCATTTTTAAAAGTCAGCGGAATACCGAGAAAAATGGACGAGTTGTGAAGCATTTTTAAACGTCAGCGGAATTCCGAGAACAATGGAAGAGTTCCGAAGCATTTTTAAAAGTCAGCGGAATTCCGAGAACAATAGAATAGTTGTGAAGCATTTTTAAGCGTCAGCCGAATTCCGAGAACAATGGAAGAGTTCCAAAGCATTTTTAAACTTCAGCAGAATTCCGAGAACATTGGAAGAGTTCCGAAGCATTCTTAAACTTCAGCGGAATTCCGAGAACAATGGAAGAGTTCCGAAGCATTTTTTAAAGTCAGCAGAATTTCCGAGAACAATAGAAGAGTTGTGAAGCAATTTTAAGCGTCAGCGGAATTCCAAGAACAATGGAAGAGTTCCGAAGCATTTTTCAACATCAGCGGAATTCTGAGAACAATGGAAGAGTTCTGAAGCATTTTTAAACGTCAGCGGAATTTTGAAAACAATGGAAGATTTCCGAAGCATTTTTAAACGTCAGCGGAATTCTGAGAACAATGGAAGATTTCCGAAGCATTTTTAAACGTCAGCGGAATTCTGAGAGCAATGGAAGAGTTCCGAAGCATTTTTAATCTTCAGCATAATTCCGAGAACAATGGAAGAGTTCCGAAGAATATTTAAACTTCAGCGGAATTCCGAGAACAATGGAAGAGTTCCGAAGCATTTTTAAAAGTCAGCGGAATACCGAGAAAAATGGAAGAGTTGTGAAGCATTTTTAAACGTCAGTGGAATTCCGAGAACAATGGAAGAGTTCTGAAGCATTTTTAAATGTCAGCGGAATTCCGAGAACAATGGAAGAGTTCCGAAGCATTTTTAAATGTCAGCAGAATTCCAAGAACAATGGAAGAGTTCCAAAGCATTTCTAAATGTCAGCGGAATTCTGAAAACAATGGAAGAGTTCTGAAGCATTTTTAAACTTCAGCAGAATTCCGAGAAAAATGGAAGAGTTCCGAAGTATTTTTAAAAGTCAGCGGAATTCCGTGAACAATAGAAGAGTTGTGAAGCATTTTTAAGCGTCAGCGGAATTCCGAGAACAATGGAAGAGTTCTGAAGCATTTTTAAACTTCAAAACTTCAGCAGATTTCCGAGAACAATGGAAGAGTTCTGAAGCATTTTTAAACATCAGCGGAATTCCGAGAACAATGGAAGAGTTCTGAAGCATTTTTAAACGTCAGCGGAATTTTGAAAACAATGGAAGATTTCTGAAGCATTTTTAAACGTCAGCGGAATTCTGAGAACAATGGAAGAGTTGTGAAGCATTTTTAAAGGTCAGCGGAATTTGGAGAACAATCGAAGAGTTCCGAAGCATTTTTAAAAGTCAGCGGAATTCCGAGAACAATGGAAGAGTTGTGAAGCTTTTTTAAACGTCAGCGGAATTCCGAGAACAATGGAAGAGTTCCGAAGCATTTTTAAACTTCAGCGGAATTCCGAGAACAATGGAAGAGTTCTGAAGCATTTTTGAATGTCAGCGGAATTCCGAGAACAATGGAAGAGCTCCGAAGCATACTTAAACTTCAGCGGAATTCCGAGAACAATGGAACAGTCCTGAAGCATTTTTAAAAGTCAGCAGAATACCGAGAACAATGGAAGAGTTGTGAAGCATTTTTAAACATCAGCGGAATTCCAGAACAATCGAAGAGTTCCGAAGCATTTTTAAATGTCAGCGGAATTACGAGAACAATGGAAGAGTTCCGAAGCATTTTTATATGTCTGCAGAATTCTGAGAACAATGGAAGAGTTCCAAAGCATTTTTAAATGTCAGCGGAATTCTGAAAACAATGGAAGAGTTCCGAAGCATTTTTAAACTTCAGCAGAATTCCGAGAACAATGGAAGAGTTCCGAAGCATTTTTAAACATCAGCGGAATTCCGAGAACAATGGAAGAGTTCTGAAGCATTTTTAAACGTCAGCGGAATTTTGAAAACAATGGAAGATTTCTGAAGCATTTTTAAACGTCAGCGGAATTCTGAGAACAATGGAAGAGTTGTGAAGCATTTATAAAGGTCAGCGGAATTTGGTGAACAATCGAAGAGTTCCGAAGCATTTTTAAAAGTCAGCGGAATTCCGAGAACAATGGAAGAGTTCCGAAGCATTTTTAAACCTCAGCGGAATTCCGAGAACAATGGAAGAGTTCCGAAGCATTTTTAAACCTCAGCGGAATTCCGAGAACAATGGAAGAGTTCTGAAGCATTTTTGAATGTCAGCGGAATTCCGAGAACAATGGAAGAGCTCCGAAGCATACTTAAACTTCAGCGGAATTCCGAGAACAATGGAACAGTTCCGAAGCATTTTTAAATGTCAGCAGAATACCGAGAACAATGGAAGAGTTGTGAAGCATTTTTAAACATCAGCGGAATTCCGAGAACAATGGAAAAGTTCCGAAGCATTTTTATATGTCTGCAGAATTCTGAGAACAATGGAAGAGTTCCAAAGCATTTTTAAATGTCAGCGGAATTCTGAAAACAATGGAAGAGTTCCGAAGCATTTTTAAACTTCAGCAGAATTCCGAGAACAATGGAAGAGTTCCGAAGCATTCTTAAACTTCAGCGGAATTCCGAGAACAATGGATGAGTTCCGAAGCATTTTTTAAAGTCAGCGGAATTTCCGAGAACAATAGAAGAGTTGTGAAGCAATTTTAAGCGTCAGCGGAATTCCGAGATCAATGGAAGAGTTCCAAAGCATTTTTAAACTTCAGCAGAATTCCGAGAACAATGGAAGAGTTCCGAAGCATTCTTAAACTTCAGCGGAATTCCGAGAACAATGGATGAGTTCCGAAGCATTTTTTAAAGTCAGCGGAATTTCCGACAACAATAGAAGAGTTGTGAAGCAATTTTAAGCGTCAGCGGAATTCCGAGAACAATGGAAGAGTTCCGAAGCATTTTTCAACATCAGCGGAATTCCGAGAACAATGGAAGAGTTCTGAAGCATTTTTAAACGTCAGCGGAATTTTGAAAACAATGGAAGATTTCCGAAGCATTTTTAAACGTCAGCGGAATTTTGAAAACAATTGAAGATTTCCGAAGCATTTTTAAAAGTCAGCGGAATACCGAGAAAAATGGACGAGTTGTGAAGCATTTTTAAACGTCAGCGGAATTCCGAGAACAATGGAAGAGTTCCGAAGCATTTTTAAAAGTCAGCGGAATTCCGAGAACAATAGAATAGTTGTGAAGCATTTTTAAGCGTCAGCCGAATTCCGAGAACAATGGAAGAGTTCCAAAGCATTTTTAAACTTCAGCAGAATTCCGAGAACATTGGAAGAGTTCCGAAGCATTCTTAAACTTCAGCGGAATTCCGAGAACAATGGAAGAGTTCCGAAGCATTTTTTAAAGTCAGCAGAATTTCCGAGAACAATAGAAGAGTTGTGAAGCAATTTTAAGCGTCAGCGGAATTCCAAGAACAATGGAAGAGTTCCGAAGCATTTTTCAACATCAGCGGAATTCCGAGAACAATGGAAGAGTTCTGAAGCATTTTTAAATGTCAGCGGAATTCCGAGAACAATGGAAGAGTTCCAAAGCATATTTAAACTTCAGCGGAATACCGAGAACAATAGAAGAGTTGTGAAGCAATTTTAAGCGTCCGCAAAATTCCGAGAACAATGGAAGAGTTGTGAAGCATTTTTAAACGTCAGCGGAATTCCGAGAACAATGGAAGAGTTCTGAAGCATTTTTAAATGTCAGCGGAATTCCGAGAACAATGGAAGAGTTCCAAAGCATATTTAAACTTCAGCGGAATACCGAGAACAATAGAAGAGTTGTGTAGCATTTTTAAACGTCAGCGGAAATCCGAGAACAATGGAAGAGTTCCGAAGCATTTATAATCTTCAGCATAATTCCGAGAACAATGGAAGAGTTCCGAACCATTTTTAAAAGTCAGCGGAATTCCGAGAACAATGGAAGAGTTGTGAAGCATTTTTAAACGTCAGCGGAATTCTGAGAGCAATGGAAGAGTTCCGAAGCATTTTTAATCTTCAGCATAATTCCGAGAACAATGGAAGAGTTCCGAAGAATATTTAAACTTCAGCGGAATTCCGAGAACAATGGAAGAGTTCCGAAGCATTTTTAAAAGTCAGCGGAATACCGAGAAAAATGGAAGAGTTGTGAAGCATTTTTAAACGTCAGTGGAATTCCGAGAACAATGGAAGAGTTCCGAAGCATTTTTAAATGTCAGCGGAATTCCGAGAACAATGGAAGAGTTCCGAAGCATTTTTATATGTCTGCAGAATTCTGAGAAAAATGGAAGAGTTCCAAAGCATTTTTAAATGTCAGCGGAATTCTGAAAACAATGGAAGAGTTCCGAAGCATTTTTAAACTTCAGCAGAATTCCGAGAACAATGGAAGAGTTCCGAAGCATTCTTAAACTTCTGCGGAATTCCGAGAAAAATGGAAGAGTTCCGAAGCATTTTTAAAAGTCAGCGGAATTCCGAGAACAATAGAAGAGTTGTGAAGCATTTTTAAGCGTCAGCGGAATTCCGAGAACAATGGAAGAGTTCCGAAGAATATTTAAACTTCAGCGGAATTCCGAGAACAATGGAAGAGTTCCGAAGCATTTTTAAAAGTCAGCGGAATACCGAGAAAAATGGAAGAGTTGTGCAGCATTTTTAAACGTCAGTGGAATTCCGAGAACAATGGAAGAGTTCCGAAGCATTTTTAAACGTCAGCGGAATTCCGAGAACAATGGAAGAGTTCCGAAGCATTTTTAAATGTCAGCGGAATTCTGAAAACAATGGAAGAGTTCCGAAGCATTTTTAAACTTCAGCAGAATTCCGAGAAAAATGGAAGAGTTCCGAAGTATTTTTAAAAGTCAGCGGAATTCCGAGAACAATAGAAGAGTTGTGAAGCATTTTTAAGCGTCATCGGAATTCCGAGAACAATGGAAGAATTCCGAAGCATTTTTAAACTTCAAAACTTCAGCAGATTTCCGAGAACAATGGAAGAGTTCTGAAGCATTCTTAAACTTCAGCGGAATTCCGAGAACAATGGAAGAGTTCCGAAGCATTTTTAAAAGTCAGGGGAATTCCGGGAACAATAGAAGAGTTGTGAAGCAATTTTAAGCGTCAGCGGAATTCTGAGAACAATGTAAGAGTTCCGAAGCATTTTTAAACTTCACTGGAATTCCGAGAACAATGGAAGAGTTCCGAAGCATTTTTAAACATCAGCGGAATTCCGAGAACAATGGAAGAGTTCTGAAGCATTTTTAAACGTCAGCGGAATTTTGAAAACAATGGAAGATTTCTGAAGCATTTTTAAACGTCAGCGGAATTCTGAGAACAATGGAAGAGTTGTGAAGCATTTTTAAAGGTCAGCGGAATTTGGAGAACAATCGAAGAGTTCCGAAGCATTTTTAAAAGTCAGCGGAATTCCGAGAACAATGGAAGAGTTGTGAAGCATTTTTAAACGTCAGCGGAATTCCGAGAACAATGGAAGAGTTCCGAAGCATTTTTAAACCTCAGCGGAATTCCGAGAACAATGGAAGAGTTCTGAAGCATTTTTGAATGTCAGCGGAATTCCGAGAACAATGGAAGTGCTCCGAAGCATACTTAAACTTCAGCGGAATTCCGAGAACAATGGATGAGTTCCGAAGCATCTTTAAAAGTCAGCAGAATACCGAGAACAATGGAAGAGTTGTGAAGCATTTTTAAACATCAGCGGAATTCCGAGAACAATGGAAAAGTTCCGAAGCATTTTTATATGTCTGCAGAATTCTGAGAACAATGGAAGAGTTCCAAAGCATTTTTAAATGTCAGCGGAATTCTGAAAACAATGGAAGAGTTCCGAAGCATTTTTAAACTTCAGCAGAATTCCGAGAACAATGGAAGAGTTCCGAAGCATTCTTAAACTTCTGCGGAATTCCGAGAACAATGGAAGAGTTCCGAAGCATTTTTAAAAGTCAGCGGAATTCCGAGAACAATAGAAGAGTTGTGAAGCATTTTTAAGCGTCAGCGGAATTCCGAGAACAATGGAAGAGTTCCAAAGCATTTTTAAACTTCAGCAGAATTCCGAGAACAATGGAAGAGTTCCGAAGCATTCTTAAACTTCAGCGGAATTCTGAGAACAATGGAAGAGTTCCGAAGCATTTTTTAAAGTCAGCGGAATTTCCGAGAACAATAGAAGAGTTGTGAAGCAATTTTAAGCGTCAGCGGAATTCCGAGAACAATGGAAGAGTTCCGAAGCATTTTTCAACATCAGCGGAATTCTGAGAACAATGGAAGAGTTCTGAAGCATTTTTAAACGTCAGCGGAATTTTGAAAACAATGGAAGATTTCCGAAGAATTTTTAAACGTCAGCGGAATTTTGAAAACAATTGAAGATTTCCGAAGCATTTTTAAAAGTCAGCGGAATACCGAGAAAAATGGAAGAGTTGTGAAGCATTTTTAAACGTCAGCGGAATTCCGAGAACAATGGAAGAGTTCCGAAGCATTTTTAAAAGTCAGCGGAATTCCGAGAACAATAGAAGAGTTGTGAAGCATTTTTAAGCGTCAGCCGAATTCCGAGAACAATGGAAGAGTTCCAAAGCATTTTTAAACTTCAGCAGAATTCCGAGAACATTGGAAGAGTTCCGAAGCATTCTTAAACTTCAGCGGAATTCCGAGAACAATGGAAGAGTTCCGAAGCATTTTTTAAAGTCAGCGGAATTTCCGAGAACAATAGAAGAGTTGTGAAGCAATTTTAAGCGTCAGCGGAATTCCAAGAACAATGGAAGAGTTCCGAAGCATTTTTCAACATCAGCGGAATTCTGAGAACAATGGAAGAGTTCTGAAGCATTTTTAAACGTCAGCGGAATTTTGAAAACAATGGAAGATTTCCGAAGCATTTTTAAATGTCAGCGGAATTCTGAGAACAATGGAAGAGTTCCGAGGCATTTTTAAACTTCAGCGGAATTTTGAGAACAATGGAAGAGTTCCGAAGCATTTTTAAAAGTCCGCAAAATTCCGAGAACAATGGAAGAGTTGTGAAGCATTTTTAAACGTCAGCGGAATTCCGAGAACAATGGAAGAGTTCTGAAGCATTTTTAAATGTCAGCGGAATTCAGAGAACAATGGAAGAGTTCTGAAGCATTTTTAAATGTCAGCGGAATTCCGAGAACAATGGAAGAGTTCCGAAGCATATTTAAACTTCAGCGGAATACCGAGAACAATAGAAGAGTTGTGTAGCATTTTTAAACGTCAGCGGAAATCCGAGAACAATGGAAGAGTTCCGAAGCATTTTTAAACTTCACCCAAATTCCGAGAACAATGGAAGAGTTCCGATGCATTTTTAAACTTCAGCAGAATTCCTACAACAATGGAAGAGTTCCGAAGCATTTATAATCTTCAGCATAATTCCGAGAACAATGGAAGAGTTCCGAACCATTTTTAAAAGTCAGCGGAATTCCGAGAACAATGGAAGAGTTGTGAAGCATTTTTAAACGTCAGCGGAATTCTGAGAGCAATGGAAGAGTTCCGAAGCATTTTTAATCTTCAGCATAATTCCGAGAACAATGGAAGAGTTCCGAAGAATATTTAAACTTCAGCGGAATTCCGAGAACAATGGAAGAGTTCCGAAGCATTTTTAAAAGTCAGCGGAATACCGAGAAAAATGGAAGAGTTGTGAAGCATTTTTAAACGTCAGTGGAATTCCGAGAACAATGGAAGAGTTCTGAAGCATTTTTAAATGTCAGCGGAATTCCGAGAACAATGGAAGAGTTCCGAAGCATTTTTAAATGTCAGCAGAATTCCAAGAACAATGGAAGAGTTCCAAAGCATTTTTAAATGTCAGCGGAATTCTGAAAACAATGGAAGAGTTCTGAAGCATTTTTAAACTTCAGCAGAATTCCGAGAAAAATGGAAGAGTTCCGAAGTATTTTTAAAAGTCAGCGGAATTCCGTGAACAATAGAAGAGTTGTGAAGCATTTTTAAGCGTCAGCGGAATTCCGAGAACAATGGAAGAGTTCTGAAGCATTTTTAAACTTCAAAACTTCAGCAGATTTCCGAGAACAATGGAAGAGTTCTGAAGCATTTTTAAACATCAGCGGAATTCCGAGAACAATGGAAGAGTTCTGAAGCATTTTTAAACGTCAGCGGAATTTTGAAAACAATGGAAGATTTCTGAAGCATTTTTAAACGTCAGCGGAATTCTGAGAACAATGGAAGAGTTGTGAAGCATTTTTAAAGGTCAGCGGAATTTGGAGAACAATCGAAGAGTTCCGAAGCATTTTTAAAAGTCAGCGGAATTCCGAGAACAATGGAAGAGTTGTGAAGCTTTTTTAAACGTCAGCGGAATTCCGAGAACAATGGAAGAGTTCTGAAGCATTTTTAAACGTCAGCGGAATTTTGAAAACAATGGAAGATTTCTGAAGCATTTTTAAACGTCAGCGGAATTCTGAGAACAATGGAAGAGTTGTGAAGCATTTATAAAGGTCAGCGGAATTTGGTGAACAATCGAAGAGTTCCGAAGCATTTTTAAAAGTCAGCGGAATTCCGAGAACAATGGAAGAGTTCCGAAGCATTTTTAAACCTCAGCGGAATTCCGAGAACAATGGAAGAGTTCCGAAGCATTTTTAAACCTCAGCGGAATTCCGAGAACAATGGAAGAGTTCTGAAGCATTTTTGAATGTCAGCGGAATTCCGAGAACAATGGAAGAGCTCCGAAGCATACTTAAACTTCAGCGGAATTCCGAGAACAATGGAACAGTTCCGAAGCATTTTTAAATGTCAGCAGAATACCGAGAACAATGGAAGAGTTGTGAAGCATTTTTAAACATCAGCGAAATTCCGAGAACAATGGAAAAGTTCCGAAGCATTTTTATATGTCTGCAGAATTCTGAGAACAATGGAAGAGTTCCAAAGCATTTTTAAATGTCAGCGGAATTCTGAAAACAATGGAAGAGTTCCGAAGCATTTTTAAACTTCAGCAGAATTCCGAGAACAATGGAAGAGTTCCGAAGCATTCTTAAACTTCAGCGGAATTCCGAGAACAATGGATGAGTTCCGAAGCATTTTTTAAAGTCAGCGGAATTTCCGAGAACAATAGAAGAGTTGTGAAGCAATTTTAAGCGTCAGCGGAATTCCGAGATCAATGGAAGAGTTCCAAAGCATTTTTAAACTTCAGCAGAATTCCGAGAACAATGGAAGAGTTCCAAAGCATTCTTAAACTTCAGCGGAATTCCGAGAACAATGGATGAGTTCCGAAGCATTTTTTAAAGTCAGCGGAATTTCCGACAACAATAGAAGAGTTGTGAAGCAATTTTAAGCGTCAGCGGAATTCCGAGAACAATGGAAGAGTTCCGAAGCATTTTTCAACATCAGCGGAATTCCGAGAACAATGGAAGAGTTCTGAAGCATTTTTAAACGTCAGCGGAATTTTGAAAACAATGGAAGATTTCCGAAGCATTTTTAAACGTCAGCGGAATTTTGAAAACAATTGAAGATTTCCGAAGCATTTTTAAAAGTCAGCGGAATACCGAGAAAAATGGACGAGTTGTGAAGCATTTTTAAACGTCAGCGGAATTCCGAGAACAATGGAAGAGTTCCGAAGCATTTTTAAAAGTCAGCGGAATTCCGAGAACAATAGAATAGTTGTGAAGCATTTTTAAGCGTCAGCCGAATTCCGAGAACAATGGAAGAGTTCCAAAGCATTTTTAAACTTCAGCAGAATTCCGAGAACATTGGAAGAGTTCCGAAGCATTCTTAAACTTCAGCGGAATTCCGAGAACAATGGAAGAGTTCCGAAGCATTTTTTAAAGTCAGCAGAATTTCCGAGAACAATAGAAGAGTTGTGAAGCAATTTTAAGCGTCAGCGGAATTGCAAGAACAAAGGAAGAGTTCCGAAGCATTTTTCAACATCAGCGGAATTCTGAGAACAATGGAAGAGTTCTGAAGCATTTTTAAACGTCAGCGGAATTTTGAAAACAATGGAAGATTTCCGAAGCATTTTTAAACGTCAGCGGAATTCTGAGAACAATGGAAGAGTTCCGAGGCATTTTTAAACTTCAGCGGAATTTTGAGAACAATGGAAGAGTTCCGAAGCATTTTTAAAAGTCCGCAAAATTCCGAGAACAATGGAAGAGTTGTGAAGCATTTTTAAACGTCAGCGGAATTCCGAGAACAATGGAAGAGTTCTGAAGCATTTTTAAACGTCAGCGGAATTCAGAGAACAATGGAAGAGTTCTGAAGCATTTTTAAATGTCAGCGGAATTCCGAGAACAATGGAAGAGTTCCGAAGCATATTTAAACTTCAGCGGAATACCGAGAACAATAGAAGAGTTGTGTAGCATTTTTAAACGTCAGCGGAAATCCGAGAACAATGGAAGAGTTCCGAAGCATTTATAATCTTCAGCATAATTCTGAGAACAATGGAAGAGTTCCGAACCATTTTTAAAAGTCAGCGGAATTCCGAGAACAATGGAAGAGTTGTGAAGCATTTTTAAACGTCAGCGGAATTCTGAGAGCAATGGAAGAGTTCCGAAGCATTTTTAATCTTCAGCATAATTCCGAGAACAATGGAAGAGTTCCGAAGAATATTTAAACTTCAGCGGAATTCCGAGAACAATGGAAGAGTTCCGAAGCATTTTTAAAAGTCAGCGGAATACCGAGAAAAATGGAAGAGTTGTGAAGCATTTTTAAACGTCAGTGGAATTCCGAGAACAATGGAAGAGTTCCGAAGCATTTTTAAATGTCAGCGGAATTCCGAGAACAATGGAAGAGTTCCGAAGCATTTTTAAATGTCAGCAGAATTCCAAGAACAATGGAAGAGTTCCAAAGCATTTTTAAATGTCAGCGGAATTCTGAAAACAATGGAAGAGTTCCGAAGCATTTTTAAACTTCAGCAGAATTCCGAGAAAAATGGAAGAGTTCCGAAGTATTTTTAAAAATCAGCGGAATTCCGAGAACAATAGAAGAGTTGTGAAGCATTTTTAAGCGTCAGCGGAATTCCGAGAACAATGGAAGAGTTCCGAAGCATTTTTAAACTTCAAAACTTCAGCAGATTTCCGAGAACAATGGAAGAGTTCTGAAGCATTTTTAAACATCAGCGGAATTCCGAGAACAATGGAAGAGTTCTGAAGCATTTTTAAACGTCAGCGGAATTTTGAATACAATGGAAGATTTCTGAAGCATTTTTAAACGTCAGCGGAATTCTGAGAACAATGGAAGAGTTTTGAAGCATTTTTAAAGGTCAGCGGAATTTGGAGAACAATCGAAGAGTTCCGAAGCATTTTTAAAAGTCAGCGGAATTCCGAGAACAATGGAAGAGTTGTGAAGCTTTTTTAAACGTCAGCGGAATTCCGAGAACAATGGAAGAGTTCCGAAGCATTTTTAAACCTCAGCGGAATTCCGAGAACAAGGGAAGAGTTCTGAAGCATTTTTGAATGTCAGCGGAATTCCGAGAACAATGGAAGAGCTCCGAAGCATACTTAAACTAAAGCGGAATTCCGAGAACAATGGAACAGTTCCGAAGCATTTTTAAAAGTCAGCAGAATACCGAGAACAATGGAAGAGTTCTGAAGCATTTTTAAACTTCAGCAGAATTCCGAGAGCAATGGAAGAGTTCCGAAGCATTTTTAAATGTCAGCGGAATTACGAGAACAATGGAAGAGTTCCGAAGCATTTTTATATGTCTGCAGAATTCTGAGAACAATGGAAGAGTTCCGAAGCATTTTTAAACTTCAGCAGAATTCCGAGAACAATGGAAGAGTTCCGAAGCATTTTTAAACATCAGCGGAATTCCGAGAACAATGGAAGAGTTCTGAAGCATTTTTAAACGTCAGCGGAATTTTGAAAACAATGGAAGATTTCTGAAGCATTTTTAAACGTCAGCGGAATTCTGAGAACAATGGAAGAGTTGTAAAGCATTTATAAAGGTCAGCGGAATTTGGAGAACAATGGAAGAGTTCCGAAGCATTTTTAAAAGTCAGCGGAATTCCTAGAACAATGGAAGAGTTCCGAAGCATTTTTAAACCTCAGCGGAATTCCGAGAACAATGGAAGAGTTCCGAAGCATTTTTAAACCTCAGCGGAATTCCGAGAACAATGGAAGAGTTCTGAAGCATTTTTGAATGTCATCGGAATTCCGAGAACAATGGAAGAGCTCCGAAGCATACGTAAACTTCAGCGGAATTCCGAGAACAATGGAACAGTTCCGAAGCATTTTTAAAAGTCAGCAGAATACCGAGAACAATGGAAGAGTTGTGAAGCATTTTTAAACATCAGCGGAATTCCAGAACAATCGAAGAGTTCCGAAGCATTTTTAAATGTCAGCGGAATTCCGAGAACAATGGAAGAGTTCCGAAGCATTTTTATATGTCTGCAGAATTCTGAGAACAATGGAAGATTTCCAAAGCATTTTTAAACGTCAGCAGAATTCCGAGAACAATGGAAGAGTTCCGAAGCATTCTTAAACTTCTTCGGAATTCCGAGAACAATGGAAGAGTTCCGAAGCATTTTTCAACATCAGCGGAATTCCGAGAACAATGGAAGAGTTCTGAAGCATTTTTAAACGTCAGCGGAATTTTGAAAACAATGGAAGATTTCCGAAGCATTTTTAAACGTCAGCGGAATTTTGAAAACAATGGAAGATTTCCGAAGCATTTTTAAACGTCAGCGGAATTTTGAAAACAATGGAAGATTTCCAAAGCATTTTTAAAAGTCAGCGGAATACCGAGAAAAATGGAAGAGTTGTGAAGCATTTTTAAACGTCAGCGGAATTCCGAGAACAATGGAAGAGTTCCGAAGCATTTTTAAAAGTCAGCGGAATTCCGAGAACAATAGAAGAGTTGTGAAGCATTTTTAAGCGTCAGCCGAATTCCGAGAACAATGGAAGAGTTCCAAAGCATTTTTAAACTTCAGCAGAATTCCGAGAACATTGGAAGAGTTCCGAAGCATTCTTAAACTTCAGCGGAATTCCGAGAACAATGGAAGAGTTCCGAAGCATTTTTAAATGTCAGCGGAATTACGAAAACAATGGAAGAGTTCCGAAGCATTTTTAAATGTCAGCAGAATTCCAAGAACAATGGAAGAGTTCCAAAGCATTTTTAAATGTCAGCGGAATTCTGAAAACAATGGAAGAGTTCCGAAGCATTTTTAAACTTCAGCAGAATTCCGAGAAAAATGGAAGTGTTCCGAAGTATTTTTAAAAATCAGCGGAATTCCGAGAACAATAGAAGAGTTGTGAAGCATTTTTAAGCGTCAGCGGAATTCCGAGAACAATGGAAGAGTTCCGAAGCATTTTTAAACTTCAAAACTTCAGCAGATTTCCGAGAACAATGGAAGAGTTCTGAAGCATTTTTAAACATCAGCGGAATTCCGAGAACAATGGAAGAGTTCTGAAGCATTTTTAAACGTCAGCGGAATTTTGAAAAAAATGGAAGATTTCTGAAGCATTTTTAAACGTCAGCGGAATTCTGAGAACAATGGAAGAGTTTTGAAGCATTTTTAAAGGTCAGCGGAATTTGGAGAACAATCGAAGAGTTCCGAAGCATTTTTAAAAGTCAGCGGAATTCCGAGAACAATGGAAGAGTTGTGAAGCTTTTTTAAATGTCAGCGGAATTCCGAGAACAATGGAAGAGTTCCGAAGCATTTTTAAACCTCAGCGGAATTCCGAGAACAATGGAAGAGCTCTGAAGCATTTTTGAATGTCAGCGGAATTCCGAGAACAATGGAAGAGCTCCGAAGCATACTTAAACTTCAGCGGAATTCCGAGAACAATGGAACAGTTCCGAAGCATTTTTAAAAGTCAGCAGAATACCGAGAACAATGGAAGAGTTGTGAAGCATTTTTAAACATCAGCGGAATTCCAGAACAATCGAAGAGTTCCGAAGCATTTTTAAATGTCAGCGGAATTACGAGAACAATGGAAGAGTTCCGAAGCATTTTTATATGTCTGCAGAATTCTGAGAACAATGGAAGAGTTCCAAAGCATTTTTAAATGTCAGCGGAATTCTGAAAACAATGGAAGAGTTCCGAAGCATTTTTAAACTTCAGCAGAATTCCGAGAACAATGGAAGAGTTCCGAAGCATTTTTAAACATCAGCGGAATTCCGAGAACAATGGAAGAGTTCTGAAGCATTTTTAAACGTCAGCGGAATTTTGAAAACAATGGAAGATTTCTGAAGCATTTTTAAACGTCAGCGGAATTCTGAGAACAATGGAAGAGTTGTGAAGCATTTATAAAGGTCAGCGGAATTTGGAGAACAATCGAAGAGTTCCGAAGCATTTTTAAAAGTCAGCGGAATTCCGAGAACAATGGAAGAGTTCCGAAGCATTTTTAAACCTCAGCGGAATTCCGAGAACAATGGAAGAGTTCCGAAGCATTTTTAAACCTCAGCGGAATTCCGAGAACAATGGAAGAGCTCCGAAGCATACTTAAACTTCAGCGGAATTCCGAGAACAATGGAACAGTTCCGAAGCATTTTTAAAAGTCAGCAGAATACCGAGAACAATGGAAGAGTTGTGAAGCATTTTTAAACATCAGCGGAATTCCAGAACAATCGAAGAGTTCCGAAGCATTTTTAAATGTCAGCGGAATTCCGAGAACAATGGAAGAGTTCCGAAGCATTTTTATATGTCTGCAGAACTCTGAGAACAATGGAAGATTTCCAAAGCATTTTTAAATGTCAGCGGAATTCTGAAAACAATGGAAGAGTTCCGAAGCATTTTTAAACTTCAGCAGAATTCCGAGAACAATGGAAGAGTTCCGAAGCATTCTTAAACTTCTTCGGAATTCCGAGAACAATGGAAGAGTTCCGAAGCATTTTTCAACATCAGCGGAATTCCGAGAACAATGGAAGAGTTCTGAAGCATTTTTAAACGTCAGCGGAATTTTGAAAACAATGGAAGATTTCCGAAGCATTTTTAAACGTCAGCGGAATTTTGAAAACAATGGAAGATTTCCGATGCATTTTTAAACGTCAGCGGAATTTTGAAAACAATGGAAGATTTCCAAAGCATTTTTAAAAGTCAGCGGAATACCGAGAAAAATGCAAGAGTTGTGAAGCATTTTTAAACGTCAGCGGAATTCCGAGAACAATGGAAGAGTTCCGAAGCATTTTTAAAAGTCAGCGGAATTCCGAGAACAATAGAAGAGTTGTGAAGCATTTTTAAGCGTCAGCCGAATTCCGAGAACAATGGAAGAGTTCCAAAGCATTTTTAAACTTCAGCAGAATTCCGAGAACATTGGAAGAGTTCCGAAGCATTCTTAAACTTCAGCGGAATTCCGAGAACAATGGAAGAGTTCCGAAGCATTTTTTAAAGTCAGCGGAATTTCCGAGAACAATAGAAGAGTTGTGAAGCAATTTTAAGCGTCAGCGGAATTCCAAGAACAATGGAAGAGTTCCGAAGCATTTTTCAACATCAGCGGAATTCTGAGAACAATGGAAGAGTTCTGAAGCATTTTTAAACGACAGCGGAATTTTGAAAACAATGGAAGATTTCCGAAGCATTTTTAAACGTCAGCGGAATTCTGAGAACAATGGAAGAGTTCCGAGGCATTTTTAAACTTCAGCGGAATTTTGAGAACAATGGAAGAGTTCCGAAGCATTTTTAAAAGTCCGCAAAATTCCGAGAACAATGGAAGAGTTGTGAAGCATTTTTAAACGTCAGCGGAATTCCGAGAACAATGGAAGAGTTCCGAAGCATATGTAAACTTCAGCGGAATACCGAGAACAATAGAAGAGTTGTGAAGCATTTTTAAACGTCTGCGGAAATCCGAGAACAATGGAAGAGTTCCGAAGCATTTTTGAATGTCACCGGAATTCCGAGAACAATGGAAGAGCTCCGAAGCATACTTAAACTTCAGCGGAATTCCGAGAACAATGGAACAGTTCCGAAGCATTTTTAAAAGTCAGCAGAATACCGAGAACAATGGAAGAGTTGTGAAGCATTTTTAAACATCAGCGGAATTCCAGAACAATCGAAGAGTTCCGAAGCATTTTTAAATGTCAGCGGAATTACGAGAACAATGGAAGAGTTCCGAAGCATTTTTATATGTCTGCAGAATTCTGAGAACAATGGAAGAGTTCCAAAGCATTTTTAAATGTCAGCGGAATTCTGAAAACAATGGAAGAGTTCCGAAGCATTTTTAAACTTCAGCAGAATTCCGAGAACAATGGAAGAGTTCCGAAGCATTTTTAAACATCAGCGGAATTCCGAGAACAATGGAAGAGTTCTGAAGCATTTTTAAACGTCAGCGGAATTTTGAAAACAATGGAAGATTTCTGAAGCATTTTTAAACGTCAGTGGAATTCTGAGAACAATGGAAGAGTTGTGAAGCATTTATAAAGGTCAGCGGAATTTGGAGAACAATCGAAGAGTTCCGAAGCATTTTTAAAAGTCAGCGGAATTCCGAGAACAATGGAAGAGTTCCGAAGCATTTTTAAACCTCAGCGGAATTCCGAGAACAATGGAAGAGTTCCGAAGCATTTTTAAACCTCAGCGGAATTCCGAGAACAATGGAAGAGCTCCGAAGCATACTTAAACTTCAGCGGAATTCCGAGAACAATGGAACAGTTCCGAAGCATTTTTAAAAGTCAGCAGAATAACGAGAACAATGGAAGAGTTGTGAAGCATTTTTAAACATCAGCGGAATTCCAGAACAATCGAAGAGTTCCGAAGCATTTTTAAATGTCAGCGGAATTCCGAGAACAATGGAAGAGTTCCGAAGCATTTTTATATGTCTGCAGAATTCTGAGAACAATGGAAGATTTCCAAAGCATTTTTAAATGTCAGCGGAATTCTGAAAACAATGGAAGAGTTCCGAAGCATTTTTAAACTTCAGCAGAATTCCGAGAACAATGGAAGAGTTCCGAAGCATTCTTAAACTTCTTCGGAATTCCGAGAACAATGGAAGAGTTCCGAAGCATTTTTCAACATCAGCGGAATTCCGAGAACAATGGAAGAGTTCTGAAGCATTTTTAAACGTCAGCGGAATTTTGAAAACAATGGAAGATTTCCGAAGCATTTTTAAACGTCAGCGGAATTTTGAAAACAATGGAAGATTTCCGAAGCATTTTTAAACGTCAGCGGAATTTTGAAAACAATGGAAGATTTCCAAAGCATTTTTAAAAGTCAGCGGAATACCGAGAAAAATGGAAGAGTTGTGAAGCATTTTTAAACGTCAGCGGAATTCCGAGAACAATGGAAGAGTTCCGAAGCATTTTTAAAAGTCAGCGGAATTCCGAGAACAATAGAAGAGTTGTGAAGCATTTTTAAGCGTCAGCCGAATTCCGAGAACAATGGAAGAGTTCCAAAGCATTTTTAAACTTCAGCAGAATTCCGAGAACATTGGAAGAGTTCCGAAGCATTCTTAAACTTCAGCGGAATTCCGAGAACAATGGAAGAGTTCCGAAGCATTTTTAAATGTCAGCGGAATTACGAGAACAATGGAAGAGTTCCGAAGCATTTTTAAATGTCAGCAGAATTCCAAGAACAATGGAAGAGTTCCAAAGCATTTTTAAATGTCAGCGGAATTCTGAAAACAATGGAAGAGTTCCGAAGCATTTTTAAACTTCAGCAGAATTCCGAGAAAAATGGAAGAGTTCCGAAGTATTTTTAAAAATCAGCGGAATTCCGAGAACAATAGAAGAGTCGTGAAGCATTTTTAAGCGTCAGCGGAATTCCGAGAACAATGGAAGAGTTCCGAAGCATTTTTAAACTTCAAAACTTCAGCAGATTTCCGAGAACAATGGAAGAGTTCTGAAGCATTTTTAAACATCAGCGGAATTCCGAGAACAATGGAAGAGTTCTGAAGCATTTTTAAACGTCAGCGGAATTTTGAAAACAATGGAAGATTTCTGAAGCATTTTTAAACGTCAGCGGAATTCTGAGAACAATGGAAGAGTTTTGAAGCATTTTTAAAGGTCAGCGGAATTTGGAGAACAATCGAAGAGTTCCGAAGCATTTTTAAAAGTCAGCGGAATTCCGAGAACAATGGAAGAGTTGTGAAGCTTTTTTAAATGTCAGCGGAATTCCGAGAACAATGGAAGAGTTCCGAAGCATTTTTAAACCTCAGCGGAATTCCGAGAACAATGGAAGAGCTCTGAAGCATTTTTGAATGTCAGCGGAATTCCGAGAACAATGGAAGAGCTCCGAAGCATACTTAAACTTCAGCGGAATTCCGAGAACAATGGAACAGTTCCGAAGCATTTTTAAAAGTCAGCAGAATACCGAGAACAATGGAAGAGTTGTGAAGCATTTTTAAACATCAGCGGAATTCCAGAACAATCGAAGAGTTCCGAAGCATTTTTAAATGTCAGCGGAATTACGAGAACAATGGAAGAGTTCCGAAGCATTTTTATATGTCTGCAGAATTCTGAGAACAATGGAAGAGTTCCAAAGCATTTTTAAATGTCAGCGGAATTCTGAAAACAATGGAAGAGTTCCGAAGCATTTTTAAACTTCAGCAGAATTCCGAGAACAATGGAAGAGTTCCGAAGCATTTTTAAACATCAGCGGAATTCCGAGAACAATGGAAGAGTTCTGAAGCATTTTTAAACGTCAGCGGAATTTTGAAAACAATGGAAGATTTCTGAAGCATTTTTAAACGTCAGCGGAATTCTGAGAACAATGGAAGAGTTGTGAAGCATTTATAAAGGTCAGCGGAATTTGGAGAACAATCGAAGAGTTCCGAAGCATTTTTAAAAGTCAGCGGAATTCCGAGAACAATGGAAGAGTTCCGAAGCATTTTTAAACCTCAGCGGAATTCCGAGAACAATGGAAGAGTTCCGAAGCATTTTTAAACCTCAGCGGAATTCCGAGAACAATGGAAGAGCTCCGAAGCATACTTAAACTTCAGCGGAATTCCGAGAACAATGGAACAGTTCCGAAGCATTTTTAAAAGTCAGCAGAATACCGAGAACAATGGAAGAGTTGTGAAGCATTTTTAAACATCAGCGGAATTCCAGAACAATCGAAGAGTTCCGAAGCATTTTTAAATGTCAGCGGAATTCCGAGAACAATGGAAGAGTTCCGAAGCATTTTTATATGTCTGCAGAACTCTGAGAACAATGGAAGATTTCCAAAGCATTTTTAAATGTCAGCGGAATTCTGAAAACAATGGAAGAGTTCCGAAGCATTTTTAAACTTCAGCAGAATTCCGAGAACAATGGAAGAGTTCCGAAGCATTCTTAAACTTCTTCGGAATTCCGAGAACAATGGAAGAGTTCCGAAGCATTTTTCAACATCAGCGGAATTCCGAGAACAATGGAAGAGTTCTGAAGCATTTTTAAACGTCAGCGGAATTTTGAAAACAATGGAAGATTTCCGAAGCATTTTTAAACGTCAGCGGAATTTTGAAAACAATGGAAGATTTCCGATGCATTTTTAAACGTCAGCGGAATTTTGAAAACAATGGAAGATTTCCAAAGCATTTTTAAAAGTCAGCGGAATACCGAGAAAAATGCAAGAGTTGTGAAGCATTTTTAAACGTCAGCGGAATTCCGAGAACAATGGAAGAGTTCCGAAGCATTTTTAAAAGTCAGCGGAATTCCGAGAACAATAGAAGAGTTGTGAAGCATTTTTAAGCGTCAGCCGAATTCCGAGAACAATGGAAGAGTTCCAAAGCATTTTTAAACTTCAGCAGAATTCCGAGAACATTGGAAGAGTTCCGAAGCATTCTTAAACTTCAGCGGAATTCCGAGAACAATGGAAGAGTTCCGAAGCATTTTTTAAAGTCAGCGGAATTTCCGAGAACAATAGAAGAGTTGTGAAGCAATTTTAAGCGTCAGCGGAATTCCAAGAACAATGGAAGAGTTCCGAAGCATTTTTCAACATCAGCGGAATTCTGAGAACAATGGAAGAGTTCTGAAGCATTTTTAAACGACAGCGGAATTTTGAAAACAATGGAAGATTTCCGAAGCATTTTTAAACGTCAGCGGAATTCTGAGAACAATGGAAGAGTTCCGAGGCATTTTTAAACTTCAGCGGAATTTTGAGAACAATGGAAGAGTTCCGAAGCATTTTTAAAAGTCCGCAAAATTCCGAGAACAATGGAAGAGTTGTGAAGCATTTTTAAACGTCAGCGGAATTCCGAGAACAATGGAAGAGTTCCGAAGCATATGTAAACTTCAGCGGAATACCGAGAACAATAGAAGAGTTGTGAAGCATTTTTAAACGTCTGCGGAAATCCGAGAACAATGGAAGAGTTCCGAAGCATTTTTGAATGTCACCGGAATTCCGAGAACAATGGAAGAGCTCCGAGGCATACTTAAACTTCAGCGGAATTCCGAGAACAATGGAACAGTTCCGAAGCATTTTTAAAAGTCAGCAGAATACCGAGAACAATGGAAGAGTTGTGAAGCATTTTTAAACATCAGCGGAATTCCAGAACAATCGAAGAGTTCCGAAGCATTTTTAAATGTCAGCGGAATTACGAGAACAATGGAAGAGTTCCGAAGCATTTTTATATGTCTGCAGAATTCTGAGAACAATGGAAGAGTTCCAAAGCATTTTTAAATGTCAGCGGAATTCTGAAAACAATGGAAGAGTTCCGAAGCATTTTTAAACTTCAGCAGAATTCCGAGAACAATGGAAGAGTTCCGAAGCATTTTTAAACATCAGCGGAATTCCGAGAACAATGGAAGAGTTCTGAAGCATTTTTAAACGTCAGCGGAATTTTGAAAACAATGGAAGATTTCTGAAGCATTTTTAAACGTCAGTGGAATTCTGAGAACAATGGAAGAGTTGTGAAGCATTTATAAAGGTCAGCGGAATTTGGAGAACAATCGAAGAGTTCCGAAGCATTTTTAAAAGTCAGCGGAATTCCGAGAACAATGGAAGAGTTCCGAAGCATTTTTAAACCTCAGCGGAATTCCGAGAACAATGGAAGAGTTCCGAAGCATTTTTAAACCTCAGCGGAATTCCGAGAACAATGGAAGAGCTCCGAAGCATACTTAAACTTCAGCGGAATTCCGAGAACAATGGAACAGTTCCGAAGCATTTTTAAAAGTCAGCAGAATACCGAGAACAATGGAAGAGTTGTGAAGCATTTTTAAACATCAGCGGAATTCCAGAACAATCGAAGAGTTCCGAAGCATTTTTAAATGTCAGCGGAATTCCGAGAACAATGGAAGAGTTCCGAAGCATTTTTATATGTCTGCAGAATTCTGAGAACAATGGAAGATTTCCAAAGCATTTTTAAATGTCAGCGGAATTCTGAAAACAATGGAAGAGTTCCGAAGCATTTTTAAACTTCAGCAGAATTCCGAGAACAATGGAAGAGTTCCGAAGCATTCTTAAACTTCTTCGGAATTCCGAGAACAATGGAAGAGTTCCGAAGCATTTTTCAACATCAGCGGAATTCCGAGAACAATGGAAGAGTTCTGAAGCATTTTTAAACGTCAGCGGAATTTTGAAAACAATGGAAGATTTCCGAAGCATTTTTAAACGTCAGCGGAATTTTGAAAACAATGGAAGATTTCGGAAGCATTTTTAAACGTCAGCGGAATTTTGAAAACAATGGAAGATTTCCAAAGCATTTTTAAAAGTCAGCGGAATACCGAGAAAAATGGAAGAGTTGTGAAGCATTTTTAAACGTCAGCGGAATTCCGAGAACAATGGAAGAGTTCCGAAGCATTTTTAAAAGTCAGCGGAATTCCGAGAACAATAGAAGAGTTGTGAAGCATTTTTAAGCGTCAGCCGAATTCCGAGAACAATGGAAGAGTTCCAAAGCATTTTTAAACTTCAGCAGAATTCCGAGAACATTGGAAGAGTTCCGAAGCATTCTTAAACTTCAGCGGAATTCCGAGAACAATGAAAGAGTTCCGAAGCATTTTTTAAAGTCAGCGGAATTTCCGAGAACAATAGAAGAGTTGTGAAGCAATTTTAAGCGTCAGCGGAATTCCAAGAACAATGGAAGAGTTCCGAAGCATTTTTCAACATCAGCGGAATTCTGAGAACAATGGAAGAGTTCTGAAGCATTTTTAAACGACAGCGGAATTTTGAAAACAATGGAAGATTTCCGAAGCATTTTTAAACGTCAGCGGAATTCTGAGAACAATGGAAGAGTTCCGAGGCATTTTTAAACTTCAGCGGAATTTTGAGAACAATGGAAGAGTTCCGAAGCATTTTTAAAAGTCCGCAAAATTCCGAGAACAATGGAAGAGTTGTGAAGCATTTTTAAACGTCAGCGGAATTCCGAGAACAATGGAAGAGTTCCGAAGCATATGTAAACTTCAGCGGAATACCGAGAACAATAGAAGAGTTGTGAAGCATTTTTAAACGTCAGCGGAAATCCGAGAACAATGGAAGAGTTCCGAAGCATTTTTAAACTTCACCCAAATTCCGAGAACAATGGAAGAGTTCCGATGCATTTTTAAACTTCAGCAGAATTCCTACAACAATGGAAGAGTTTCGAAGCATTTATAATCTTCAGCATAATTCCGAGAACAATGGAAGAGTTCCGAACCATTTTTAAAGTCAGCGGAATTCCGAGAACAATGGAAGAGTTGTGAAGCATTTTTAAACGTCAGCGGAATTCTGAGAGCAATGGAAGAGTTCCGAAGCATTTTTAATCTTCAGCATAATTCCGAGAACCATTGAAGAGTTCCGAAGAATATTTAAACTTCAGCGGAATTCCGAGAACAATGGAAGAGTTCCGAAGCATTTTTAAAAGTCAGCGGAATACCGAGAAAAATGGAAGAGTTGTGAAGCATTTTTAAACGTCAGTGGAATTCCGAGAACAATGGAAGAGTTCCGAAGCATTTTTAAATGTCAGCGGAATTCCGAGAACAATGGAAGAGTTCCGAAGCATTTTTAAATGTCAGCAGAATTCCAAGAACAATGGAAGAGTTCCAAAGCATTTTTAAATGTCAGCGGAATTCTGAAAACAATGGAAGAGTTCCGAAGCATTTTTAAACTTCAGCAGAATTTCGAGAAAAATGGAAGAGTTCCGAAGTATTTTTAAAAGTCAGCGGAATTCCGAGAACAATAGAAGAGTTGTGAAGCATTTTTAAGCGTCAGCGGAATTCCGAGAACAATGGAAGAGTTCCGAAGCATTTTTAAACTTCAAAACTTCAGCAGATTTCCGAGAACAATGGAAGAGTTCTGAAGCATTTTTAAACATCAGCGGAATTCCGAGAACAATGGAAGAGTTCTGAAGCATTTTTAAACGTCAGCGGAATTTTGAAAACAATGGAAGATTTCTGAAGCATTTTTAAAAGTCAGGGGAAATCCGAGAACAATAGAAGAGTTGTGAAGCAATTTTAAGCGTCAGCGGAATTCTGAGAACAATGGAAGAGTTCCGAAGCATTCTTAAACTTCAGCGGAATTCCGAGAACAATGGAAGAGTTCCGAAGCATTTTTTAAAGTCAGCGGAATTTCCGAGAACAATAGAAGAGTTGTGAATCAATTTTAAGCGTCAGCGGAATTCCGAGAACAATGGAAGAGTTCCGAAGCATTTTTAAACTTCACCCGAATTCCGAGAACAATGGAAGAGTTCCGATGCATTTTTAAACCTCAGCGGAATTCCGAGAACAATGGAAGAGCTCTGAAGCATTTTTGAATGTCAGCGGAATTCCGAGAACAATGGAAGAGCTCCGAAGCATACTTAAACTTCAGCGGAATTCCGAGAACAATGGAACAGTTCCGAAGCATTTTTAAAAGTCAGCAGAATACCGAGAACAATGGAAGAGTTGTGAAGCATTTTTAAACATCAGCGGAATTCCAGAACAATCGAAGAGTTCCGAAGCATTTTTAAATGTCAGCGGAATTACGAGAACAATGGAAGAGTTCCGAAGCATTTTTATATGTCTGCAGAATTCTGAGAACAATGGAAGAGTTCCAAAGCATTTTTAAATGTCAGCGGAATTCTGAAAACAATGGAAGAGTTCCGAAGCATTTTTAAACTTCAGCAGAATTCCGAGAACAATGGAAGAGTTCCGAAGCATTTTTAAACATCAGCGGAATTCCGAGAACAATGGAAGAGTTCTGAAGCATTTTTAAACGTCAGCGGAATTTTGAAAACAATGGAAGATTTCTGAAGCATTTTTAAACGTCAGCGGAATTCTGAGAACAATGGAAGAGTTGTGAAGCATTTATAAAGGTCAGCGGAATTTGGAGAACAATCGAAGAGTTCCGAAGCATTTTTAAAAGTCAGCGGAATTCCGAGAACAATGGAAGAGTTCCGAAGCATTTTTAAACCTCAGCGGAATTCCGAGAACAATGGAAGAGTTCCGAAGCATTTTTAAACCTCAGCGGAATTCCGAGAACAATGGAAGAGCTCCGAAGCATACTTAAACTTCAGCGGAATTCCGAGAACAATGGAACAGTTCCGAAGCATTTTTAAAAGTCAGCAGAATACCGAGAACAATGGAAGAGTTGTGAAGCATTTTTAAACATCAGCGGAATTCCAGAACAATCGAAGAGTTCCGAAGCATTTTTAAATGTCAGCGGAATTCCGAGAACAATGGAAGAGTTCCGAAGCATTTTTATATGTCTGCAGAACTCTGAGAACAATGGAAGATTTCCAAAGCATTTTTAAATGTCAGCGGAATTCTGAAAACAATGGAAGAGTTCCGAAGCATTTTTAAACTTCAGCAGAATTCCGAGAACAATGGAAGAGTTCCGAACCATTTTTAAAGTCAGCGGAATTCCGAGAACAATGGAAGAGTTGTGAAGCATTTTTAAACGTCAGCGGAATTCTGAGAGCAATGGAAGAGTTCCGAAGCATTTTTAATCTTCAGCATAATTTCGAGAACCATTGAAGAGTTCCGAAGAATATTTAAACTTCAGCGGAATTCCGAGAACAATGGAAGAGTTCCGAAGCATTTTTAAAAGTCAGCGGAATACCGAGAAAAATGGAAGAGTTGTGAAGCATTTTTAAACGTCAGTGGAATTCCGAGAACAATGGAAGAGTTCCGAAGCATTTTTAAATGTCAGCGGAATTCCGAGAACAATGGAAGAGTTCCGAAGCATTTTTAAATGTCAGCAGAATTCCAAGAACAATGGAAGAGTTCCAAAGCATTTTTAAATGTCAGCGGAATTCTGAAAACAATGGAAGAGTTCCGAAGCATTTTTAAACTTCAGCAGAATTTCGAGAAAAATGGAAGAGTTCCGAAGTATTTTTAAAAGTCAGCGGAATTCCGAGAACAATAGAAGAGTTGTGAAGCATTTTTAAGCGTCAGCGGAATTCCGAGAACAATGGAAGAGTTCCGAAGCATTTTTAAACTTCAAAACTTCAGCAGATTTCCGAGAACAATGGAAGAGTTCTGAAGCATTTTTAAACATCAGCGGAATTCCGAGAACAATGGAAGAGTTCTGAAGCATTTTTAAACGTCAGCGGAATTTTGAAAACAATGGAAGATTTCTGAAGCATTTTTAAAAGTCAGGGGAAATCCGAGAACAATAGAAGAGTTGTGAAGCAATTTTAAGCGTCAGCGGAATTCTGAGAACAATGGAAGAGTTCCGAAGCATTCTTAAACTTCAGCGGAATTCCGAGAACAATGGAAGAGTTCCGAAGCATTTTTTAAAGTCAGCGGAATTTCCGAGAACAATAGAAGAGTTGTGAATCAATTTTAAGCGTCAGCGGAATTCCGAGAACAATGGAAGAGTTCCGAAGCATTTTTAAACTTCACCCGAATTCCGAGAACAATGGAAGAGTTCCGATGCATTTTTAAACCTCAGCGGAATTCCGAGAACAATGGAAGAGCTCTGAAGCATTTTTGAATGTCAGCGGAATTCCGAGAACAATGGAAGAGCTCCGAAGCATACTTAAACTTCAGCGGAATTCCGAGAACAATGGAACAGTTCCGAAGCATTTTTAAAAGTCAGCAGAATACCGAGAACAATGGAAGAGTTGTGAAGCATTTTTAAACATCAGCGGAATTCCAGAACAATCGAAGAGTTCCGAAGCATTTTTAAATGTCAGCGGAATTACGAGAACAATGGAAGAGTTCCGAAGCATTTTTATATGTCTGCAGAATTCTGAGAACAATGGAAGAGTTCCAAAGCATTTTTAAATGTCAGCGGAATTCTGAAAACAATGGAAGAGTTCCGAAGCATTTTTAAACTTCAGCAGAATTCCGAGAACAATGGAAGAGTTCCGAAGCATTTTTAAACATCAGCGGAATTCCGAGAACAATGGAAGAGTTCTGAAGCATTTTTAAACGTCAGCGGAATTTTGAAAACAATGGAAGATTTCTGAAGCATTTTTAAACGTCAGCGGAATTCTGAGAACAATGGAAGAGTTGTGAAGCATTTATAAAGGTCAGCGGAATTTGGAGAACAATCGAAGAGTTCCGAAGCATTTTTAAAAGTCAGCGGAATTCCGAGAACAATGGAAGAGTTCCGAAGCATTTTTAAACCTCAGCGGAATTCCGAGAACAATGGAAGAGTTCCGAAGCATTTTTAAACCTCAGCGGAATTCCGAGAACAATGGAAGAGCTCCGAAGCATACTTAAACTTCAGCGGAATTCCGAGAACAATGGAACAGTTCCGAAGCATTTTTAAAAGTCAGCAGAATACCGAGAACAATGGAAGAGTTGTGAAGCATTTTTAAACATCAGCGGAATTCCAGAACAATCGAAGAGTTCCGAAGCATTTTTAAATGTCAGCGGAATTCCGAGAACAATGGAAGAGTTCCGAAGCATTTTTATATGTCTGCAGAACTCTGAGAACAATGGAAGATTTCCAAAGCATTTTTAAATGTCAGCGGAATTCTGAAAACAATGGAAGAGTTCCGAAGCATTTTTAAACTTCAGCAGAATTCCGAGAACAATGGAAGAGTTCCGAACCATTTTTAAAGTCAGCGGAATTCCGAGAACAATGGAAGAGTTGTGAAGCATTTTTAAACGTCAGCGGAATTCTGAGAGCAATGGAAGAGTTCCGAAGCATTTTTAATCTTCAGCATAATTCCGAGAACCATTGAAGAGTTCCGAAGAATATTTAAACTTCAGCGGAATTCCGAGAACAATGGAAGAGTTCCGAAGCATTTTTAAAAGTCAGCGGAATACCGAGAAAAATGGAAGAGTTGTGAAGCATTTTTAAACGTCAGTGGAATTCCGAGAACAATGGAAGAGTTCCGAAGCATTTTTAAATGTCAGCGGAATTCCGAGAACAATGGAAGAGTTCCGAAGCATTTTTAAATGTCAGCAGAATTCCAAGAACAATGGAAGAGTTCCAAAGCATTTTTAAATGTCAGCGGAATTCTGAAAACAATGGAAGAGTTCCGAAGCATTTTTAAACTTCAGCAGAATTTCGAGAAAAATGGAAGAGTTCCGAAGTATTTTTAAAAGTCAGCGGAATTCCGAGAACAATAGAAGAGTTGTGAAGCATTTTTAAGCGTCAGCGGAATTCCGAGAACAATGGAAGAGTTCCGAAGCATTTTTAAACTTCAAAACTTCAGCAGATTTCTGAGAACAATGGAAGAGTTCTGAAGCATTTTTAAACATCAGCGGAATTCCGAGAACAATGGAAGAGTTCTGAAGCATTTTTAAACGTCAGCGGAATTTTGAAAACAATGGAAGATTTCTGAAGCATTTTTAAAAGTCAGGGGAAATCCGAGAACAATAGAAGAGTTGTGAAGCAATTTTAAGCGTCAGCGGAATTCTGAGAACAATGGAAGAGTTCCGAAGCATTCTTAAACTTCAGCGGAATTCCGAGAACAATGGAAGAGTTCCGAAGCATTTTTTAAAGTCAGCGGAATTTCCGAGAACAATAGAAGAGTTGTGAATCAATTTTAAGCGTCAGCGGAATTCCGAGAACAATGGAAGAGTTCCGAAGCATTTTTAAACTTCACCCGAATTCCGAGAACAATGGAAGAGTTCCGATGCATTTTTAAACCTCAGCGGAATTCCGAGAACAATGGAAGAGCTCTGAAGCATTTTTGAATGTCAGCGGAATTCCGAGAACAATGGAAGAGCTCCGAAGCATACTTAAACTTCAGCGGAATTCCGAGAACAATGGAACAGTTCCGAAGCATTTTTAAAAGTCAGCAGAATACCGAGAACAATGGAAGAGTTGTGAAGCATTTTTAAACATCAGCGGAATTCCAGAACAATCGAAGAGTTCCGAAGCATTTTTAAATGTCAGCGGAATTACGAGAACAATGGAAGAGTTCCGAAGCATTTTTATATGTCTGCAGAATTCTGAGAACAATGGAAGAGTTCCAAAGCATTTTTAAATGTCAGCGGAATTCTGAAAACAATGGAAGAGTTCCGAAGCATTTTTAAACTTCAGCAGAATTCCGAGAACAATGGAAGAGTTCCGAAGCATTTTTAAACATCAGCGGAATTCCGAGAACAATGGAAGAGTTCTGAAGCATTTTTAAACGTCAGCGGAATTTTGAAAACAATGGAAGATTTCTGAAGCATTTTTAAACGTCAGCGGAATTCTGAGAACAATGGAAGAGTTGTGAAGCATTTATAAAGGTCAGCGGAATTTGGAGAACAATCGAAGAGTTCCGAAGCATTTTTAAAAGTCAGCGGAATTCCGAGAACAATGGAAGAGTTCCGAAGCATTTTTAAACCTCAGCGGAATTCCGAGAACAATGGAAGAGTTCCGAAGCATTTTTAAACCTCAGCGGAATTCCGAGAACAATGGAAGAGCTCCGAAGCATACTTAAACTTCAGCGGAATTCCGAGAACAATGGAACAGTTCCGAAGCATTTTTAAAAGTCAGCAGAATACCGAGAACAATGGAAGAGTTGTGAAGCATTTTTAAACATCAGCGGAATTCCAGAACAATCGAAGAGTTCCGAAGCATTTTTAAATGTCAGCGGAATTCCGAGAACAATGGAAGAGTTCCGAAGCATTTTTATATGTCTGCAGAACTCTGAGAACAATGGAAGATTTCCAAAGCATTTTTAAATGTCAGCGGAATTCTGAAAACAATGGAAGAGTTCCGAAGCATTTTTAAACTTCAGCAGAATTCCGAGAACAATGGAAGAGTTCCGAAGCATTCTTAAACTTCTTCGGAATTCCGAGAACAATGGAAGAGTTCCGAAGCATTTTTCAACATCAGCGGAATTCCGAGAACAATGGAAGAGTTCTGAAGCATTTTTAAACGTCAGCGGAATTTTGAAAACAATGGAAGATTTCCGAAGCATTTTTAAACGTCAGCGGAATTTTGAAAACAATGGAAGATTTCCGATGCATTTTTAAACGTCAGCGGAATTTTGAAAACAATGGAAGATTTCCAAAGCATTTTTAAAAGTCAGCGGAATACCGAGAAAAATGCAAGAGTTGTGAAGCATTTTTAAACGTCAGCGGAATTCCGAGAACAATGGAAGAGTTCCGAAGCATTTTTAAAAGTCAGCGGAATTCCGAGAACAATAGAAGAGTTGTGAAGCATTTTTAAGCGTCAGCCGAATTCCGAGAACAATGGAAGAGTTCCAAAGCATTTTTAAACTTCAGCAGAATTCCGAGAACATTGGAAGAGTTCCGAAGCATTCTTAAACTTCAGCGGAATTCCGAGAACAATGGAAGAGTTCCGAAGCATTTTTTAAAGTCAGCGGAATTTCCGAGAACAATAGAAGAGTTGTGAAGCAATTTTAAGCGTCAGCGGAATTCCAAGAACAATGGAAGAGTTCCGAAGCATTTTTCAACATCAGCGGAATTCTGAGAACAATGGAAGAGTTCTGAAGCATTTTTAAACGACAGCGGAATTTTGAAAACAATGGAAGATTTCCGAAGCATTTTTAAACGTCAGCGGAATTCTGAGAACAATGGAAGAGTTCCGAGGCATTTTTAAACTTCAGCGGAATTTTGAGAACAATGGAAGAGTTCCGAAGCATTTTTAAAAGTCCGCAAAATTCCGAGAACAATGGAAGAGTTGTGAAGCATTTTTAAACGTCAGCGGAATTCCGAGAACAATGGAAGAGTTCCGAAGCATATGTAAACTTCAGCGGAATACCGAGAACAATAGAAGAGTTGTGAAGCATTTTTAAACGTCTGCGGAAATCCGAGAACAATGGAAGAGTTCCGAAGCATTTTTGAATGTCACCGGAATTCCGAGAACAATGGAAGAGCTCCGAAGCATACTTAAACTTCAGCGGAATTCCGAGAACAATGGAACAGTTCCGAAGCATTTTTAAAAGTCAGCAGAATACCGAGAACAATGGAAGAGTTGTGAAGCATTTTTAAACATCAGCGGAATTCCAGAACAATCGAAGAGTTCCGAAGCATTTTTAAATGTCAGCGGAATTACGAGAACAATGGAAGAGTTCCGAAGCATTTTTATATGTCTGCAGAATTCTGAGAACAATGGAAGAGTTCCAAAGCATTTTTAAATGTCAGCGGAATTCTGAAAACAATGGAAGAGTTCCGAAGCATTTTTAAACTTCAGCAGAATTCCGAGAACAATGGAAGAGTTCCGAAGCATTTTTAAACATCAGCGGAATTCCGAGAACAATGGAAGAGTTCTGAAGCATTTTTAAACGTCAGCGGAATTTTGAAAACAATGGAAGATTTCTGAAGCATTTTTAAACGTCAGTGGAATTCTGAGAACAATGGAAGAGTTGTGAAGCATTTATAAAGGTCAGCGGAATTTGGAGAACAATCGAAGAGTTCCGAAGCATTTTTAAAAGTCAGCGGAATTCCGAGAACAATGGAAGAGTTCCGAAGCATTTTTAAACCTCAGCGGAATTCCGAGAACAATGGAAGAGTTCCGAAGCATTTTTAAACCTCAGCGGAATTCCGAGAACAATGGAAGAGCTCCGAAGCATACTTAAACTTCAGCGGAATTCCGAGAACAATGGAACAGTTCCGAAGCATTTTTAAAAGTCAGCAGAATACCGAGAACAATGGAAGAGTTGTGAAGCATTTTTAAACATCAGCGGAATTCCAGAACAATCGAAGAGTTCCGAAGCATTTTTAAATGTCAGCGGAATTCCGAGAACAATGGAAGAGTTCCGAAGCATTTTTATATGTCTGCAGAATTCTGAGAACAATGGAAGATTTCCAAAGCATTTTTAAATGTCAGCGGAATTCTGAAAACAATGGAAGAGTTCCGAAGCATTTTTAAACTTCAGCAGAATTCCGAGAACAATGGAAGAGTTCCGAAGCATTCTTAAACTTCTTCGGAATTCCGAGAACAATGGAAGAGTTCCGAAGCATTTTTCAACATCAGCGGAATTCCGAGAACAATGGAAGAGTTCTGAAGCATTTTTAAACGTCAGCGGAATTTTGAAAACAATGGAAGATTTCCGAAGCATTTTTAAACGTCAGCGGAATTTTGAAAACAATGGAAGATTTCCGAAGCATTTTTAAACGTCAGCGGAATTTTGAAAACAATGGAAGATTTCCAAAGCATTTTTAAAAGTCAGCGGAATACCGAGAAAAATGGAAGAGTTGTGAAGCATTTTTAAACGTCAGCGGAATTCCGAGAACAATGGAAGAGTTCCGAAGCATTTTTAAAAGTCAGCGGAATTCCGAGAACAATAGAAGAGTTGTGAAGCATTTTTAAGCGTCAGCCGAATTCCGAGAACAATGGAAGAGTTCCAAAGCATTTTTAAACTTCAGCAGAATTCCGAGAACATTGGAAGAGTTCCGAAGCATTCTTAAACTTCAGCGGAATTCCGAGAACAATGAAAGAGTTCCGAAGCATTTTTTAAAGTCAGCGGAATTTCCGAGAACAATAGAAGAGTTGTGAAGCAATTTTAAGCGTCAGCGTAATTCCAAGAACAATGGAAGAGTTCCGAAGCATTTTTCAACATCAGCGGAATTCTGAGAACAATGGAAGAGTTCTGAAGCATTTTTAAACGACAGCGGAATTTTGAAAACAATGGAAGATTTCCGAAGCATTTTTAAACGTCAGCGGAATTCTGAGAACAATGGAAGAGTTCCGAGGCATTTTTAAACTTCAGCGGAATTTTGAGAACAATGGAAGAGTTCCGAAGCATTTTTAAAAGTCCGCAAAATTCCGAGAACAATGGAAGAGTTGTGAAGCATTTTTAAACGTCAGCGGAATTCCGAGAACAATGGAAGAGTTCCGAAGCATATGTAAACTTCAGCGGAATACCGAGAACAATAGAAGAGTTGTGAAGCATTTTTAAACGTCAGCGGAAATCCGAGAACAATGGAAGAGTTCCGAAGCATTTTTAAACTTCACCCAAATTCCGAGAACAATGGAAGAGTTCCGATGCATTTTTAAACTTCAGCAGAATTCCTACAACAATGGAAGAGTTTCGAAGCATTTATAATCTTCAGCATAATTCCGAGAACAATGGAAGAGTTCCGAACCATTTTTAAAGTCAGCGGAATTCCGAGAACAATGGAAGAGTTGTGAAGCATTTTTAAACGTCAGCGGAATTCTGAGAGCAATGGAAGAGTTCCGAAGCATTTTTAATCTTCAGCATAATTCCGAGAACCATTGAAGAGTTCCGAAGAATATTTAAACTTCAGCGGAATTCCGAGAACAATGGAAGAGTTCCGAAGCATTTTTAAAAGTCAGCGGAATACCGAGAAAAATGGAAGAGTTGTGAAGCATTTTTAAACGTCAGTGGAATTCCGAGAACAATGGAAGAGTTCCGAAGCATTTTTAAATGTCAGCGGAATTCCGAGAACAATGGAAGAGTTCCGAAGCATTTTTAAATGTCAGCAGAATTCCAAGAACAATGGAAGAGTTCCAAAGCATTTTTAAATGTCAGCGTAATTCTGAAAACAATGGAAGAGTTCCGAAGCATTTTTAAACTTCAGCAGAATTTCGAGAAAAATGGAAGAGTTCCGAAGTATTTTTAAAAGTCAGCGGAATTCCGAGAACAATAGAAGAGTTGTGAAGCATTTTTAAGCGTCAGCGGAATTCCGAGAACAATGGAAGAGTTCCGAAGCATTTTTAAACTTCAAAACTTCAGCAGATTTCCGAGAACAATGGAAGAGTTCTGAAGCATTTTTAAACATCAGCGGAATTCCGAGAACAATGGAAGAGTTCTGAAGCATTTTTAAACGTCAGCGGAATTTTGAAAACAATGGAAGATTTCTGAAGCATTTTTAAAAGTCAGGGGAAATCCGAGAACAATAGAAGAGTTGTGAAGCAATTTTAAGCGTCAGCGGAATTCTGAGAACAATGGAAGAGTTCCGAAGCATTCTTAAACTTCAGCGGAATTCCGAGAACAATGGAAGAGTTCCGAAGCATTTTTTAAAGTCAGCGGAATTTCCGAGAACAATAGAAGAGTTGTGAATCAATTTTAAGCGTCAGCGGAATTCCGAGAACAATGGAAGAGTTCCGAAGCATTTTTAAACTTCACCCGAATTCCGAGAACAATGGAAGAGTTCCGATGCATTTTTAAACTTCAGCAGAATTCCTACAACAATGGAAGAGTTCCGAAGCATTTTTAAACTTCAGCGGAATTCCGAGAACAATGGAAGAGTTCCGAAGCATTTTTAAACGTCAGCGGAATTCCGAGAACAATGGAAGAGTTCCGAAGCATTTTTAAATGTCAGTGGAATTCTGAGAACAATGGAAGAGTTCCGAAGCATTTTTAAACTTCAGCATAATTCCGAGAACAATGGAAGAGTTCCGAAGCATTTTTAAAAGTCAGCGGAATTCCGAGAACAATGGAAGAGTTGTGAAGCATTTTTAAACGTCAGCGGAATTCTGAGAGCAATGGAAGAGTTCCAAAGCATTTTTAATCTTCAGCATAATTCCGAGAACAATGGAAGAGTTCCGAAGAATATTTAAACTTCAGCGGAATTCCGAGAACAATGGAAGAGTTCCGAAGCATTTTTAAATGTCAGCGGAATTCCGAGAACAATGGAAGAGTTCCGAAGCATTTTTAAATGTCAGCGGAATTCTGAAAACAATGGAAGAGTTCCGAAGCATTTTTAAACTTCAGCAGAATTCCGAGAAAAATGGAAGAGTTCCGAAGTATTTTTAAAAGTCAGCGGAATTCCGAGAACAATAGAAGAGATGTGAAGCATTTTTAAGCGTCAGCGGAATTCCGAGAACAATGGAAGAGTTCCGAAGCATTTTTAAACTTCAAAACTTCAGCAGATTTCCGAGAAAAATTGAAGAGTTCTGAAGCATTCTTAAACTTCAGCGGAATTCCGAGAACAATGGAAGAGTTCCGAAGCATTTTTAAAAGTCAGGGGAATTCCGAGAACAATAGAAGAGTTGTGAAGCAATTTTAAGCGTCAGCGGAATTCTGAGAACAATGTAAGAGTTCCGAAGCATTTTTAAACTTCACTGGAATTCCGAGAACAATGGAAGAGTTCCGAAGCATTTTTAAACATCAGCGGAATTCCGAGAACAATGGAAGAGTTGTGAAGCATTTTTAAACGTCAGCGGAATTTTGAAAACAATGGAAGATTTCTGAAGCATTTTTAAACATCAGCGGAATTCTGAGAACAATGGAAGAGTTGTGAAGCATTTTTAAAGGTCAGCGGAATTTGGAGAACAATCGAAGAGTTCCGAAGCATTTTTAAAAGTCAGCGGAATTCCGAGAACAATGGAAGAGTTGTGAAGCATTTTTAAACGTCAGCGGAATTCCGAGAATAATGGAAGAGTTCCGAAGCATTTTTAAACCTTAGCGGAATTCTGAGAACAATGGAAGAGTTCTGAAGCATTTTTGAATGTCAGCGGAATTCCGAGAACAATGGAAGTGCTCCGAAGCATACTTAAACTTCAGCGGAATTCCGAGAACAATGGAAGAGTTCCGAAGCATTTTTAAAAGTCAGCAGAATACCGAGAACAATGGAAGAGTTGTGAAGCATTTTTAAACATCAGCTGAATTCCAGAACAATCGAAGAGTTCCGAAGCATTTTTAAATGTCAGCGGAATTCCGAGAACAATGGAAGAGTTCCGAAGCATTTTTATATGTCTGCAGAATTCTGAGAACAATGGAAGAGTTCCAAAGCATTTTTAAATGTCAGCGGAATTCTGAAAACAATGGAAGAGTTCCGAAGCATTTTTAAACTTCAGCAGAATTCTGAGAACAATGGAAGAGTTCCGAAGCATTCTTAAACTTCTGCGGAATTCCGAGAACAATGGAAGAGTTCCGAAGCATTTTTAAAAGTCAGCGGAATTCCGAGAACAATAGAAGAGTTGTGAAGCATTTTTAAGCGTCAGCGGAATTCCGAGAACAATGGAAGAGTTCCAAAGCATTTTTAAACTTCAGCAGAATTCCGAGAACAATGGAAGAGTTCCGAAGCATTCTTAAACTTCAGCGGAATTCCGAGAACAATGGAAGAGTTCCGGAGCATTTTTTAAAGTCAGCGGAATTTCCGAGAACAATAGAAGAGTTGTGAAGCAATTTTAAGCGTCAGCGGAATTCCGAGAACAATGGAAGAGTTCCGAAGCATTTTTCAACATCAGCGGAATTCCGAGAACAATGGAAGAGTTCTGAAGCATTTTTAAACGTCAGCGGAATTTTGAAAACAATGGAAGATTTCCGAAGCATTTTTAAACGTCAGCGGAATTTTGAAAACATCGGAAGATTTCCGAAACATTTTTAAAAGTCAGCGGAATTTCCGAGAACAATAGAAGAGTTGTGAAGCAATTTTAAGCGTCAGCGGAATTCCGAGAACAATGGAAGAGTTCCGAAGCATTTTTCAACATCAGCGGACTTCCGAGAACAATGGAAGAGTTCTGAAGCATTTTTAAACTTCAGCGGAATTCCGAGAACAATGGAAGAGTTCCGAAGCATTTTTAAACTTCAGCGGAATTACGAGAACAATGGAAGAGTTCCGAAGCATATTTAAACTTCAGCGGAATACCGAGAACAATAGAAGAGTTGTGAAGTATTTTTAAACGTCAGCGGAAATCCGAGAACAATGGAAGAGTTCCGAAGCATTTTTATATGTCTGCAGAATTCTGAGAACAATGGAAGATTTCCAAAGCATTTTTAAATGTCAGCGGAATTCTGAAAACAATGGAAGAGTTCCGAAGCATTTTTAAACTTCAGCAGAATTCCGAGAACAATGGAAGAGTTCCGAAGCATTCTTAAACTTCTTCGGAATTCCGAGAACAATGGAAGAGTTCCGAAGCATTTTTCAACATCAGCGGAATTCCGAGAACAATGGAAGAGTTCTGAAGCATTTTTAAACGTCAGCGGAATTTTGAAAACAATGGAAGATTTCCGAAGCATTTTTAAACGTCAGCGGAATTTTGAAAACAATGGAAGATTTCCGAAGCATTTTTAAACGTCAGCGGAATTTTGAAAACAATGGAAGATTTCCAAAGCATTTTTAAAAGTCAGCGGAATACCGAGAAAAATGGAAGAGTTGTGAAGCATTTTTAAACGTCAGCGGAATTCTGAGAACAATGGAAGAGTTCCGAAGCATTTTTAAAAGTCAGCGGAATTCCGAGAACAATAGAAGAGTTGTGAAGCATTTTTAAGCGTCAGACGAATTCCGAGAACAATGGAAGAGTTCCAAAGCATTTTTAAACTTCAGCAGAATTCCGAGAACATTGGAAGAGTTCCGAAGCATTCTTAAACTTCAGCGGAATTCCGAGAACAATGAAAGAGTTCCGAAGCATTTTTTAAAGTCAGCGGAATTTCCGAGAACAATAGAAGAGTTGTGAAGCAATTTTAAGCGTCAGCGGAATTCCAAGAACAATGGAAGAGTTCCGAAGCATTTTTCAACATCAGCGGAATTCTGAGAACAATGGAAGAGTTCTGAAGCATTTTTAAACGACAGCGGAATTTTGAAAACAATTGAAGATTTCCGAAGCATTTTTAAACGTCAGCGGAATTCTGAGAACAATGGAAGAGTTCCGAGGCATTTTTAAACTTCAGCGGAATTTTGAGAACAATGGAAGAGTTCCGAAGCATTTTTAAAAGTCCGCAAAATTCCGAGAACAATGGAAGAGTTGTGAAGCATTTTTAAACGTCAGCGGAATTCCGAGAACAATGGAAGAGTTCCGAAGCATATGTAAACTTCAGCGGAATACCGAGAACAATAGAAGGGTTGTGAAGCATTTTTAAACGTCAGCGGAAATCCGAGAACAATGGAAGAGTTCCGAAGCATTTTTAAACTTCACCCAAATTCCGAGAACAATGGAAGAGTTCCGATGCATTTTTAAACTTCAGCAGAATTCCTACAACAATGGAAGAGTTTCGAAGCACTTATAATCTTCAGCATAATTCCGAGAACAATGGAAGAGTTCCGAACCATTTTTAAAGTCAGCGGAATTCCGAGAACAATGGAAGAGTTGTGAAGCATTTTTAAACGTCAGCGGAATTCTGAGAGCAATGGAAGAGTTCCGAAGCATTTTTAATCTTCAGCATAATTCCGAGAACCATTGAAGAGTTCCGAAGAATATTTAAACTTCAGCGGAATTCCGAGAACAATGGAAGAGTTCCGAAGCATTTTTAAAAGTCAGCGGAATACCGAGAAAAATGGAAGAGTTGTGAAGCATTTTTAAACGTCAGTGGAATTCCGAGAACAATGGAAGAGTTCCGAAGCATTTTTAAATGTCAGCGGAATTCCGAGAACAATGGAAGAGTTCCGAAGCATTTTTAAATGTCAGCAGAATTCCAAGAACAATGGAAGAGTTCCAAAGCATTTTTAAATGTCAGCGGAATTCTGAAAACAATGGAAGAGTTCCGAAGCATTTTTAAACTTCAGCAGAATTTCGAGAAAAATGGAAGAGTTCCGAAGTATTTTTAAAAGTCAGCGGAATTCCGAGAACAATAGAAGAGTTGTGAAGCATTTTTAAGCGTCAGCGGAATTCCGAGAACAATGGAAGAGTTCCGAAGCATTTTTAAACTTCAAAACTTCAGCAGATTTCCGAGAACAATGGAAGAGTTCTGAAGCATTTTTAAACATCAGCGGAATTCCGAGAACAATGGAAGAGTTCTGAAGCATTTTTAAACGTCAGCGGAATTTTGAAAACAATGGAAGATTTCTGAAGAATTTTTAAAAGTCAGGGGAAATCCGAGAACAATAGAAGAGTTGTGAAGCAATTTTAAGCGTCAGCGGAATTCTGAGAACAATGGAAGAGTTCCGAAGCATTCTTAAACTTCAGCGGAATTCCGAGAACAATGGAAGAGTTCCGAAGCATTTTTTAAAGTCAGCGGAATTTCCGAGAACAATAGAAGAGTTGTGAATCAATTTTAAGCGTCAGCGGAATTCCGAGAACAATGGAAGAGTTCCGAAGCATTTTTAAACTTCACCCGAATTCCGAGAACAATGGAAGAGTTCCGATGCATTTTTAAACTTCAGCAGAATTCCTACAACAATGGAAGAGTTCCGAAGCATTTTTAAACTTCAGCGGAATTCCGAGAACAATGGAAGAGTTCCGAAGCATTTTTAAACGTCAGCGGAATTCCGAGAACAATGGAAGAGTTCCGAAGCATTTTTAAATGTCAGTGGAATTCTGAGAACAATGGAAGAGTTCCGAAGCATTTTTAAACTTCAGCATAATTCCGAGAACAATGGAAGAGTTCCGAAGCATTTTTAAAAGTCAGCGGAATTCCGAGAACAATGGAAGAGTTGTGAAGCATTTTTAAACGTCAGCGGAATTCTGAGAGCAATGGAAGAGTTCCAAAGCATTTTTAATCTTCAGCATAATTCCGAGAACAATGGAAGAGTTCCGAAGAATATTTAAACTTCAGCGGAATTCCGAGAACAATGGAAGAGCTCCGAAGCATTTTTAAATGTCAGCGGAATTCCGAGAACAATGGAAGAGTTCCGAAGCATTTTTAAATGTCAGCGGAATTCTGAAAACAATGGAAGAGTTCCGAAGCATTTTTAAACTTCAGCAGAATTCCGAGAAAAATGGAAGAGTTCCGAAGTATTTTTAAAAATCAGCGGAATTCCGAGAACAATAGAAGAGTTGTGAAGCATTTTTAAGCGTCAGCGGAATTCCGAGAACAATGGAAGAGTTCCGAAGCATTTTTAAATGTCAGTGGAATTCTGAGAACAATGGAAGAGTTCCGAAGCATTTTTAAACTTCAGCATAATTCCGAGAACAATGGAAGAGTTCCGAAGCATTTTTAAAAGTCAGCGGAATTCCGAGAACAATGGAAGAGTTGTGAAGCATTTTTAAACGTCAGCGGAATTCTGAGAGCAATGGAAGAGTTCCGAAGCATTTTTAAATGTCAGTGGAATTCTGAGAACAATGGAAGAGTTCCGAAGCATTTTTAAATGTCAGTGGAATTCTGAGAACAATGGAAGAGTTCCGAAGCATTTTTAAACTTCAGCATAATTCCGAGAACAATGGAAGAGTTCCGAAGCATTTTTAAAAGTCAGCGGAATTCCGAGAACAATGGAAGAGTTGTGAAGCATTTTTAAACGTCAGCGGAATTCTGAGAGCAATGGAAGAGTTCCGAAGCATTTTTAATCTTCAGCATAATTCCGAGAACAATGGAAGAGTTCCGAAGAATATTTAAACTTCAGCGGAATTCCGAGAACAATGGAAGAGTTCCGAAGCATTTTTAAATGTCAGCGGAATTCCGAGAACAATGGAAGAGTTCCAAAGCATTTTTAAATGTCAGCGGAATTCTGAAAACAATGGAAGAGTTCCGAAGCATTTTTAAACTTCAGCAGAATTTCGAGAAAAATGGAAGAGTTCCGAAGTATTTTTAAAAGTCAGCGGAATTCCGAGAACAATAGAAGAGTTGTGAAGCATTTTTAAGCGTCAGCGGAATTCCGAGAACAATGGAAGAGTTCCGAAGCATTTTTAAAAGTCAGGGGAATTCCGAGAACAATAGAAGAGTTGTGAAGCAATTTTAAGCGTCAGCGGAATTCTGAGAACAATGTAAGAGTTCCGAAGCATTTTTAAACTTCACTGGAATTCCGAGAACAATGGAAGAGTTCCGAAGCATTTTTAAACATCAGCGGAATTCCGAGAACAATGGAAGAGTTGTGAAGCATTTTTAAACGTCAGCGGAATTTTGAAAACAATGGAAGATTTCTGAAGCATTTTTAAACATCAGCGGAATTCTGAGAACAATGGAAGAGTTGTGAAGCATTTTTAAAGGTCAGCGGAATTTGGAGAACAATCGAAGAGTTCCGAAGCATTTTTAAAAGTCAGCGGAATTCCGAGAACAATGGAAGAGTTGTGAAGCATTTTTAAACGTCAGCGGAATTCCGAGAATAATGGAAGAGTTCCGAAGCATTTTTAAACCTTAGCGGAATTCTGAGAACAATGGAAGAGTTCTGAAGCATTTTTGAATGTCAGCGGAATTCCGAGAACAATGGAAGTGCTCCGAAGCATACTTAAACTTCAGCGGAATTCCGAGAACAATGGAAGAGTTCCGAAGCATTTTTAAAAGTCAGCAGAATACCGAGAACAATGGAAGAGTTGTGAAGCATTTTTAAACATCAGCGGAATTCCAGAACAATCGAAGAGTTCCGAAGCATTTTTAAATGTCAGCGGAATTCCGAGAACAATGGAAGAGTTCCGAAGCATTTTTATATGTCTGCAGAATTCTGAGAACAATGGAAGAGTTCCAAAGCATTTTTAAATGTCAGCGGAATTCTGAAAACAATGGAAGAGTTCCGAAGCATTTTTAAACTTCAGCAGAATTCTGAGAACAATGGAAGAGTTCCGAAGCATTCTTAAACTTCTGCGGAATTCCGAGAACAATGGAAGAGTTCCGAAGCATTTTTAAATGTCAGCGGAATTCCGAGAACAATGGAAGAGTTCCGAAGCATTTTTAAATGTCAGCGGAATTCTGAAAACAATGGAAGAGTTCCGAAGCATTTTTAAACTTCAGCAGAATTCCGAGAAAAATGGAAGAGTTCCGAAGTATTTTTAAAAGTCAGCGGAATTCCGAGAACAATAGAAGAGTTGTGAAGCATTTTTAAGCGTCAGCGGAATTCCGAGAACAATGGAAGAGTTCCGAAGCATTTTTAAACTTCAAAACTTCAGCAGATTTCCGAGAAAAATTGAAGAGTTCTGAAGCATTCTTAAACTTCAGCGGAATTCCGAGAACAATGGAAGAGTTCCGAAGCATTTTTAAAAGTCAGGGGAATTCCGAGAACAATAGAAGAGTTGTGAAGCAATTTTAAGCGTCAGCGGAATTCTGAGAACAATGTAAGAGTTCCGAAGCATTTTTAAACTTCACTGGAATTCCGAGAACAATGGAAGAGTTCCGAAGCATTTTTAAACATCAGCGGAATTCCGAGAACAATGGAAGAGTTGTGAAGCATTTTTAAACGTCAGCGGAATTTTGAAAACAATGGAAGATTTCTGAAGCATTTTTAAACATCAGCGGAATTCTGAGAACAATGGAAGAGTTGTGAAGCATTTTTAAAGGTCAGCGGAATTTGGAGAACAATCGAAGAGTTCCGAAGCATTTTTAAAAGTCAGCGGAATTCCGAGAACAATGGAAGAGTTGTGAAGCATTTTTAAACGTCAGCGGAATTCCGAGAATAATGGAAGAGTTCCGAAGCATTTTTAAACCTTAGCGGAATTCTGAGAACAATGGAAGAGTTCTGAAGCATTTTTGAATGTCAGCGGAATTCCGAGAACAATGGAAGTGCTCCGAAGCATACTTAAACTTCAGCGGAATTCCGAGAACAATGGAAGAGTTCCGAAGCATTTTTAAAAGTCAGCAGAATACCGAGAACAATGGAAGAGTTGTGAAGCATTTTTAAACATCAGCTGAATTCCAGAACAATCGAAGAGTTCCGAAGCATTTTTAAATGTCAGCGGAATTCCGAGAACAATGGAAGAGTTCCGAAGCATTTTTATATGTCTGCAGAATTCTGAGAACAATGGAAGAGTTCCAAAGCATTTTTAAATGTCAGCGGAATTCTGAAAACAATGGAAGAGTTCCGAAGCATTTTTAAACTTCAGCAGAATTCTGAGAACAATGGAAGAGTTCCGAAGCATTCTTAAACTTCTGCGGAATTCCGAGAACAATGGAAGAGTTCCGAAGCATTTTTAAAAGTCAGCGGAATTCCGAGAACAATAGAAGAGTTGTGAAGCATTTTTAAGCGTCAGCGGAATTCCGAGAACAATGGAAGAGTTCCAAAGCATTTTTAAACTTCAGCAGAATTCCGAGAACAATGGAAGAGTTCGGAAGCATTCTTAAACTTCAGCGGAATTCCGAGAACAATGGAAGAGTTCCGGAGCATTTTTTAAAGTCAGCGGAATTTCCGAGAACAATAGAAGAGTTGTGAAGCAATTTTAAGCGTCAGCGGAATTCCGAGAACAATGGAAGAGTTCCGAAGCATTTTTCAACATCAGCGGAATTCCGAGAACAATGGAAGAGTTCTGAAGCATTTTTAAACGTCAGCGGAATTTTGAAAACAATGGAAGATTTCCGAAGCATTTTTAAACGTCAGCGGAATTTTGAAAACATCGGAAGATTTCCGAAGCATTTTTAAAAGTCAGCGGAATTTCCGAGAACAATAGAAGAGTTGTGAAGCAATTTTAAGCGTCAGCGGAATTCCGAGAACAATGGAAGAGTTCCGAAGCATTTTTCAACATCAGCGGAATTCCGAGAACAATGGAAGAGTTCTGAAGCATTTTTAAACTTCAGCGGAATTCCGAGAACAATGGAAGAGTTCCGAAGCATTTTTAAACTTCAGCGGAATTACGAGAAAAATGAAAGAGTTCCGAAACATTTTTAAATGTCAGCGGAATTCCGAGAACAATGGAAGAGTTCCGAAGCATTTTTAAATGTCAGCGGAATTCTGAAAACAATGGAAGAGTTCCGAAGCATTTTTAAACTTCAGCAGAATTCCGAGAAAAATGGAAGAGTTCCAAAGTATTTTTAAAAGTCAGCGGAATTCCGAGAACAATAGAAGAGTTGTGAAGCATTTTTAAGCGTCAGCGGAATTCCGAGAACAATGGAAGAGTTCCGAAGCATTTTTAAACTTCAAAACTTCAGTAGATTTCCGAGAACAATGGAAGAGTTCTGAAGCATTCTTAAACTTCAGCAGAATTCCGAGAAAAATGGAAGAGTTCCGAAGTATTTTTAAAAGTCAGGGGAATTCCGAGAACAATAGAAGAGTTGTGAAGCAATTTTAAGCGTCAGCGGAATTCTGAGAACAATGGAAGAGTTCCGAAGCATTTTTAAAAGTCAGCAGAATACCGAAAACAATGGAAGAGTTGTGAAGCATTTTTAAACATCAGCGGAATTCCAGAACAATCGAAGAGTTCCGAAGCATTTTTAAATGTCAGCGGAATTACGAGAACAATGGAAGAGTTCCGAAGCATTTTTATATGTCTGCAGAATTCTGAGAACAATGGAAGAGTTCCAAAGCATTTTTAAATGTCAGTGGAATTCTGAAAACAATGGAAGAGTTCCGAAGCATTTTTAAACTTCAGCAGAATTCCGAGAACAATGGAAGAGTTCCGAAGCATTTTTAAACATCAGCGGAATTCCGAGAACAATGGAAGAGTTCTGAAGCATTTTTAAACGTCAGCGGAATTTTGAAAACAATGGAAGATTTCTGAAGCATTTTTAAACGTCAGTGGAATTCTGAGAACAATGGAATAGTTGTGAAGCATTTATAAAGGTCAGCGGAATTTGGAGAACAATCGAAGAGTTCCGAAGCATTTTTAAAAGTCAGCGGAATTCCGAGAACAATGGAAGAGTTCCGAAGCATTTTTAAACCTCAGCGGAATTCCGAGAACAATGGAAGAGTTCCGAAGCATTTTTAAACCTCAGCGGAATTCCGAGAACAATGGAAGAGCTCCGAAGCATACTTAAACTTCAGCGGAATTCCGAGAACAATGGAACAGTTCCGAAGCATTTTTAAAAGTCAGCAGAATACCGAGAACAATGGAAGAGTTGTGAAGCATTTTTAAACATCAGCGGAATTCCAGAACAATCGAAGAGTTCCGAAGCATTTTTAAATGTCAGCGGAATTCCGAGAACAATGGAAGAGTTCCGAAGCATTTTTATATGTCTGCAGAATTCTGAGAACAATGGAAGATTTCCAAAGCATTTTTAAATGTCAGCGGAATTCTGAAAACAATGGAAGAGTTCCGAAGCATTTTTAAACTTCAGCAGAATTCCGAGAACAATGGAAGAGTTCCGAAGCATTCTTAAACTTCTTCGGAATTCCGAGAACAATGGAAGAGTTCCGAAGCATTTTTCAACATCAGCGGAATTCTGAGAACAATGGAAGAGTTCTGAAGCATTTTTAAACGACAGCGGAATTTTGAAAACAATGGAAGATTTCCGAAGCATTTTTAAACGTCAGCGGAATTCTGAGAACAATGGAAGAGTTCCGAGGCATTTTTAAACTTCAGCGGAATTTTGAGAACAATGGAAGAGTTCCGAAGCATTTTTAAAAGTCCGCAAAATTCCGAGAACAATGGAAGAGTTGTGAAGCATTTTTAAACGTCAGCGGAATTCCGAGAACAATGGAAGAGTTCCGAAGCATATGTAAACTTCAGCGGAATACCGAGAACAATAGAAGAGTTGTGAAGCATTTTTAAACGTCAGCGGAAATCCGAGAACAATGGAAGAGTTCCGAAGCATTTTTAAACTTCACCCAAATTCCGAGAACAATGGAAGAGTTCCGATGCATTTTTAAACTTCAGCAGAATTCCTACAACAATGGAAGAGTTTCGAAGCATTTATAATCTTCAGCATAATTCCGAGAACAATGGAAGAGTTCCGAACCATTTTTAAAGTCAGCGGAATTCCGAGAACAATGGAAGAGTTGTGAAGCATTTTTAAACGTCAGCGGAATTCTGAGAGCAATGGAAGAGTTCCGAAGCATTTTTAATCTTCAGCATAATTCCGAGAACCATTGAAGAGTTCCGAAGAATATTTAAACTTCAGCGGAATTCCGAGAACAATGGAAGAGTTCCGAAGCATTTTTAAAAGTCAGCGGAATACCGAGAAAAATGGAAGAGTTGTGAAGCATTTTTAAACGTCAGTGGAATTCCGAGAACAATGGAAGAGTTCCGAAGCATTTTTAAATGTCAGCGGAATTCCGAGAACAATGGAAGAGTTCCGAAGCATTTTTAAATGTCAGCAGAATTCCAAGAACAATGGAAGAGTTCCAAAGCATTTTTAAATGTCAGCGGAATTCTGAAAACAATGGAAGAGTTCCGAAGCATTTTTAAACTTCAGCAGAATTTCGAGAAAAATGGAAGAGTTCCGAAGTATTTTTAAAAGTCAGCGGAATTCCGAGAACAATAGAAGAGTTGTGAAGCATTTTTAAGCGTCAGCGGAATTCCGAGAACAATGGAAGAGTTCCGAAGCATTTTTAAACTTCAAAACTTCAGCAGATTTCCGAGAACAATGGAAGAGTTCTGAAGCATTTTTAAACATCAGCGGAATTCCGAGAACAATGGAAGAGTTCTGAAGCATTTTTAAACGTCAGCGGAATTTTGAAAACAATGGAAGATTTCTGAAGCATTTTTAAAAGTCAGGGGAAATCCGAGAACAATAGAAGAGTTGTGAAGCAATTTTAAGCGTCAGCGGAATTCTGAGAACAATGGAAGAGTTCCGAAGCATTCTTAAACTTCAGCGGAATTCCGAGAACAATGGAAGAGTTCCGAAGCATTTTTTAAAGTCAGCGGAATTTCCGAGAACAATAGAAGAGTTGTGAATCAATTTTAAGCGTCAGCGGAATTCCGAGAACAATGGAAGAGTTCCGAAGCATTTTTAAACTTCACCCGAATTCCGAGAACAATGGAAGAGTTCCGATGCATTTTTAAACTTCAGCAGAATTCCTACAACAATGGAAGAGTTCCGAAGCATTTTTAAACTTCAGCGGAATTCCGAGAACAATGGAAGAGTTCCGAAGCATTTTTAAACGTCAGCGGAATTCCGAGAACAATGGAAGAGTTCCGAAGCATTTTTAAATGTCAGTGGAATTCTGAGAACAATGGAAGAGTTCCGAAGCATTTTTAAACTTCAGCATAATTCCGAGAACAATGGAAGAGTTCCGAAGCATTTTTAAAAGTCAGAGGAATTCCGAGAACAATGGAAGAGTTGTGAAGCATTTTTAAACGTCAGCGGAATTCTGAGAGCAATGGAAGAGTTCCAAAGCATTTTTAATCTTCAGCATAATTCCGAGAACAATGGAAGAGTTCCGAAGAATATTTAAACTTCAGCGGAATTCCGAGAACAATGGAAGAGTTCCGAAGCATTTTTAAATGTCAGCGGAATTCCGAGAACAATGGAAGAGTTCCGAAGCATTTTTAAATGTCAGCGGAATTCTGAAAACAATGGAAGAGTTCCGAAGCATTTTTAAACTTCAGCAGAATTCCGAGAAAAATGGAAGAGTTCCGAAGTATTTTTAAAAGTCAGCGGAATTCCGAGAACAATAGAAGAGTTGTGAAGCATTTTTAAGCGTCAGCGGAATTCCGAGAACAATGGAAGAGTTCCGAAGCATTTTTAAACTTCAAAACTTCAGCAGATTTCCGAGAAAAATTGAAGAGTTCTGAAGCATTCTTAAACTTCAGCGGAATTCCGAGAACAATGGAAGAGTTCCGAAGCATTTTTAAAAGTCAGGGGAATTCCGAGAACAATAGAAGAGTTGTGAAGCAATTTTAAGCGTCAGCGGAATTCTGAGAACAATGTAAGAGTTCCGAAGCATTTTTAAACTTCACTGGAATTCCGAGAACAATGGAAGAGTTCCGAAGCATTTTTAAACATCAGCGGAATTCCGAGAACAATGGAAGAGTTGTGAAGCATTTTTAAACGTCAGCGGAATTTTGAAAACAATGGAAGATTTCTGAAGCATTTTTAAACATCAGCGGAATTCTGAGAACAATGGAAGAGTTGTGAAGCATTTTTAAAGGTCAGCGGAATTTGGAGAACAATCGAAGAGTTCCGAAGCATTTTTAAAAGTCAGCGGAATTCCGAGAACAATGGAAGAGTTGTGAAGCATTTTTAAACGTCAGCGGAATTCCGAGAATAATGGAAGAGTTCCGAAGCATTTTTAAACCTTAGCGGAATTCTGAGAACAATGGAAGAGTTCTGAAGCATTTTTGAATGTCAGCGGAATTCCGAGAACAATGGAAGTGCTCCGAAGCATACTTAAACTTCAGCGGAATTCCGAGAACAATGGAAGAGTTCCGAAGCATTTTTAAAAGTCAGCAGAATACCGAGAACAATGGAAGAGTTGTGAAGCATTTTTAAACATCAGCTGAATTCCAGAACAATCGAAGAGTTCCGAAGCATTTTTAAATGTCAGCGGAATTCCGAGAACAATGGAAGAGTTCCGAAGCATTTTTATATGTCTGCAGAATTCTGAGAACAATGGAAGAGTTCCAAAGCATTCTTAAACTTCTGCGGAATTCCGAGAACAATGGAAGAGTTCCGAAGCATTTTTAAAAGTCAGCGGAATTCCGAGAACAATGGAAGAGTTCCGAAGCATTCTTAAACTTCTGCGGAATTCCGAGAACAATGGAAGAGTTCCGAAGCATTTTTAAAAGTCAGCGGAATTCCGAGAACAATAGAAGAGTTGTGAAGCATTTTTAAGCGTCAGCGGAATTCCGAGAACAATGGAAGAGTTCCAAAGCATTTTTAAACTTCAGCAGAATTCCGAGAACAATGGAAGAGTTCCGGAGCATTTTTTAAAGTCAGCGGAATTTCCGAGAACAATAGAAGAGTTGTGAAGCAATTTTAAGCGTCAGCGGAATTCCGAGAACAATGGAAGAGTTCCGAAGCATTTTTCAACATCAGCGGAATTCCGAGAACAATGGAAGAGTTCTGAAGCATTTTTAAAAGTCAGCGGAATTCCGAGAACAATAGAAGAGTTGTGAAGCATTTTTAAGCGTCAGCCGAATTCCGAGAACAATGGAAGAGTTCCAAAGCATTTTTAAACTTCAGCAGAATTCCGAGAACATTGGAAGAGTTCCGAAGCATTCTTAAACTTCAGCGGAATTCCGAGAACAATGAAAGAGTTCCGAAGCATTTTTTAAAGTCAGCGGAATTTCCGAGAACAATAGAAGAGTTGTGAAGCAATTTTAAGCGTCAGCGGAATTCCAAGAACAATGGAAGAGTTCCGAAGCATTTTTCAACATCAGCGGAATTCTGAGAACAATGGAAGAGTTCTGAAGCATTTTTAAACGACAGCGGAATTTTGAAAACAATGGAAGATTTCCGAAGCATTTTTAAACGTCAGCGGAATTCTGAGAACAATGGAAGAGTTCCGAGGCATTTTTAAACTTCAGCGGAATTTTGAGAACAATGGAAGAGTTCCGAAGCATTTTTAAAAGTCCGCAAAATTCCGAGAACAATGGAAGAGTTGTGAAGCATTTTTAAACGTCAGCGGAATTCCGAGAACAATGGAAGAGTTCCGAAGCATATGTAAACTTCAGCGGAATACCGAGAACAATAGAAGAGTTGTGAAGCATTTTTAAACGTCAGCGGAAATCCGAGAACAATGGAAGAGTTCCGAAGCATTTTTAAACTTCACCCAAATTCCGAGAACAATGGAAGAGTTCCGATGCATTTTTAAACTTCAGCAGAATTCCTACAACAATGGAAGAGTTTCGAAGCATTTATAATCTTCAGCATAATTCCGAGAACAATGGAAGAGTTCCGAACCATTTTTAAAGTCAGCGGAATTCCGAGAACAATGGAAGAGTTGTGAAGCATTTTTAAACGTCAGCGGAATTCTGAGAGCAATGGAAGAGTTCCGAAGCATTTTTAATCTTCAGCATAATTCCGAGAACCATTGAAGAGTTCCGAAGAATATTTAAACTTCAGCGGAATTCCGAGAACAATGGAAGAGTTCCGAAGCATTTTTAAAAGTCAGCGGAATACCGAGAAAAATGGAAGAGTTGTGAAGCATTTTTAAACGTCAGTGGAATTCCGAGAACAATGGAAGAGTTCCGAAGCATTTTTAAATGTCAGCGGAATTCCGAGAACAATGGAAGAGTTCCGAAGCATTTTTAAATGTCAGCAGAATTCCAAGAACAATGGAAGAGTTCCAAAGCATTTTTAAATGTCAGCGGAATTCTGAAAACAATGGAAGAGTTCCGAAGCATTTTTAAACTTCAGCAGAATTTCGAGAAAAATGGAAGAGTTCCGAAGTATTTTTAAAAGTCAGCGGAATTCCGAGAACAATAGAAGAGTTGTGAAGCATTTTTAAGCGTCAGCGGAATTCCGAGAACAATGGAAGAGTTCCGAAGCATTTTTAAACTTCAAAACTTCAGCAGATTTCCGAGAACAATGGAAGAGTTCTGAAGCATTTTTAAACATCAGCGGAATTCCGAGAACAATGGAAGAGTTCTGAAGCATTTTTAAACGTCAGCGGAATTTTGAAAACAATGGAAGATTTCTGAAGCATTTTTAAAAGTCAGGGGAAATCCGAGAACAATAGAAGAGTTGTGAAGCAATTTTAAGCGTCAGCGGAATTCTGAGAACAATGGAAGAGTTCCGAAGCATTCTTAAACTTCAGCGGAATTCCGAGAACAATGGAAGAGTTCCGAAGCATTTTTTAAAGTCAGCGGAATTTCCGAGAACAATAGAAGAGTTGTGAATCAATTTTAAGCGTCAGCGGAATTCCGAGAACAATGGAAGAGTTCCGAAGCATTTTTAAACTTCACCCGAATTCCGAGAACAATGGAAGAGTTCCGATGCATTTTTAAACTTCAGCAGAATTCCTACAACAATGGAAGAGTTCCGAAGCATTTTTAAACTTCAGCGGAATTCCGAGAACAATGGAAGAGTTCCGAAGCATTTTTAAACGTCAGCGGAATTCCGAGAACAATGGAAGAGTTCCGAAGCATTTTTAAATGTCAGTGGAATTCTGAGAACAATGGAAGAGTTCCGAAGCATTTTTAAACTTCAGCATAATTCCGAGAACAATGGAAGAGTTCCGAAGCATTTTTAAATGTCAGCGGAATTCCGAGAACAATGGAAGAGTTGTGAAGCATTTTTAAACGTCAGCGGAATTCTGAGAGCAATGGAAGAGTTCCAAAGCATTTTTAATCTTCAGCATAATTCCGAGAACAATGGAAGAGTTCCGAAGAATATTTAAACTTCAGCGGAATTCCGAGAACAATGGAAGAGTTCCGAAGCATTTTTAAATGTCAGCGGAATTCCGAGAACAATGGAAGAGTTCCGAAGCATTTTTAAATGTCAGCGGAATTCTGAAAACAATGGAAGAGTTCCGAAGCATTTTTAAACTTCAGCAGAATTCCGAGAAAAATGGAAGAGTTCCGAAGTATTTTTAAAAGTCAGCGGAATTCCGAGAACAATAGAAGAGTTGTGAAGCATTTTTAAGCGTCAGCGGAATTCCGAGAACAATGGAAGAGTTCCGAAGCATTTTTAAATGTCAGTGGAATTCTGAGAACAATGGAAGAGTTCCGAAGCATTTTTAAACTTCAGCATAATTCCGAGAACAATGGAAGAGTTCCGAAGCATTTTTAAAAGTCAGCGGAATTCCGAGAACAATGGAAGAGTTGTGAAGCATTTTTAAACGTCAGCGGAATTCTGAGAGCAATGGAAGAGTTCCGAAGCATTTTTAAATGTCAGTGGAATTCTGAGAACAATGGAAGAGTTCCGAAGCATTTTTAAATGTCAGTGGAATTCTGAGAACAATGGAAGAGTTCCGAAGCATTTTTAAACTTCAGCATAATTCCGAGAACAATGGAAGAGTTCCGAAGCATTTTTAAAAGTCAGCGGAATTCCGAGAACAATGGAAGAGTTGTGAAGCATTTTTAAACGTCAGCGGAATTCTGAGAGCAATGGAAGAGTTCCGAAGCATTTTTAATCTTCAGCATAATTCCGAGAACAATGGAAGAGTTCCGAAGAATATTTAAACTTCAGCGGAATTCCGAGAACAATGGAAGAGTTCCGAAGCATTTTTAAATGTCAGCGGAATTCCGAGAACAATGGAAGAGTTCCGAAGCATTTTTAAATGTCAGCGGAATTCTGAAAACAATGGAAGAGTTCCGAAGCATTTTTAAACTTCAGCAGAATTCCGAGAAAAATGGAAGAGTTCCGAAGTATTTTTAAAAGTCAGCGGAATTCCGAGAACAATAGAAGAGTTGTGAAGCATTTTTAAGCGTCAGCGGAATTCCGAGAACAATGGAAGAGTTCCGAAGCATTTTTAAACTTCAAAACTTCAGCAGATTTCTGAGAAAAATTGAAGAGTTCTGAAGCATTCTTAAACTTCAGCGGAATTCCGAGAACAATGGAAGAGTTCCGAAGCATTTTTAAAAGTCAGGGGAATTCCGAGAACAATAGAAGAGTTGTGAAGCAATTTTAAGCGTCAGCGGAATTCTGAGAACAATGTAAGAGTTCCGAAGCATTTTTAAACTTCACTGGAATTCCGAGAACAATGGAAGAGTTCCGAAGCATTTTTAAACATCAGCGGAATTCCGAGAACAATGGAAGAGTTGTGAAGCATTTTTAAACGTCAGCGGAATTTTGAAAACAATGGAAGATTTCTGAAGCATTTTTAAACATCAGCGGAATTCTGAGAACAATGGAAGAGTTGTGAAGCATTTTTAAAGGTCAGCGGAATTTGGAGAACAATCGAAGAGTTCCGAAGCATTTTTAAAAGTCAGCGGAATTCCGAGAACAATGGAAGAGTTGTGAAGCATTTTTAAACGTCAGCGGAATTCCGAGAATAATGGAAGAGTTCCGAAGCATTTTTAAACCTTAGCGGAATTCTGAGAACAATGGAAGAGTTCTGAAGCATTTTTGAATGTCAGCGGAATTCCGAGAACAATGGAAGTGCTCCGAAGCATACCTAAACTTCAGCGGAATTCCGAGAACAATGGAAGAGTTCCGAAGCATTTTTAAAAGTCAGCAGAATACCGAGAACAATGGAAGAGTTGTGAAGCATTTTTAAACATCAGCGGAATTCCAGAACAATCGAAGAGTTCCGAAGCATTTTTAAATGTCAGCGGAATTCCGAGAACAATGGAAGAGTTCCGAAGCATTTTTATATGTCTGCAGAATTCTGAGAACAATGGAAGAGTTCCAAAGCATTTTTAAATGTCAGCGGAATTCTGAAAACAATGGAAGAGTTCCGAAGCATTTTTAAACTTCAGCAGAATTCTGAGAACAATGGAAGAGTTCCGAAGCATTCTTAAACTTCTGCGGAATTCCGAGAACAATGGAAGAGTTCCGAAGCATTTTTAAATGTCAGCGGAATTCCGAGAACAATGGAAGAGTTCCGAAGCATTTTTAAATGTCAGCGGAATTCTGAAAACAATGGAAGAGTTCCGAAGCATTTTTAAACTTCAGCAGAATTCCGAGAAAAATGGAAGAGTTCCGAAGTATTTTTAAAAGTCAGCGGAATTCCGAGAACAATAGAAGAGTTGTGAAGCATTTTTAAACGTCAGCGGAATTCCGAGAACAATGGAAGAGTTCCGAAGCATATGTAAACTTCAGCGGAATACCGAGAACAATAGAAGAGTTGTGAAGCATTTTTAAACGTCAGCGGAAATCCGAGAACAATGGAAGAGTTCCGAAGCATTTTTAAACTTCACCCAAATTCCGAGAACAATGGAAGAGTTCCGATGCATTTTTAAACTTCAGCAGAATTCCTACAACAATGGAAGAGTTTCGAAGCATTTATAATCTTCAGCATAATTCCGAGAACAATGGAAGAGTTCCGAACCATTTTTAAAGTCAGCGGAATTCCGAGAACAATGGAAGAGTTGTGAAGCATTTTTAAACGTCAGCGGAATTCTGAGAGCAATGGAAGAGTTCCGAAGCATTTTTAATCTTCAGCATAATTCCGAGAACCATTGAAGAGTTCCGAAGAATATTTAAACTTCAGCGGAATTCCGAGAACAATGGAAGAGTTCCGAAGCATTTTTAAAAGTCAGCGGAATACCGAGAAAAATGGAAGAGTTGTGAAGCATTTTTAAACGTCAGTGGAATTCCGAGAACAATGGAAGAGTTCCGAAGCATTTTTAAATGTCAGCGGAATTCCGAGAACAATGGAAGAGTTCCAAAGCATTTTTAAATGTCAGCAGAATTCCAAGAACAATGGAAGAGTTCCAAAGCATTTTTAAATGTCAGCGGAATTCTGAAAACAATGGAAGAGTTCCGAAGCATTTTTAAACTTCAGCAGAATTTCGAGAAAAATGGAAGAGTTCCGAAGTATTTTTAAAAGTCAGCGGAATTCCGAGAACAATAGAAGAGTTGTGAAGCATTTTTAAGCGTCAGCGGAATTCCGAGAACAATGGAAGAGTTCCGAAGCATTTTTAAACTTCAAAACTTCAGCAGATTTCCGAGAACAATGGAAGAGTTCTGAAGCATTTTTAAACATCAGCGGAATTCCGAGAACAATGGAAGAGTTCTGAAGCATTTTTAAACGTCAGCGGAATTTTGAAAACAATGGAAGATTTCTGAAGCATTTTTAAAAGTCAGGGGAAATCCGAGAACAATAGAAGAGTTGTGAAGCAATTTTAAGCGTCAGCGGAATTCTGAGAACAATGGAAGAGTTCCGAAGCATTCTTAAACTTCAGCGGAATTCCGAGAACAATGGAAGAGTTCCGAAGCATTTTTTAAAGTCAGCGGAATTTCCGAGAACAATAGAAGAGTTGTGAATCAATTTTAAGCGTCAGCGGAATTCCGAGAACAATGGAAGAGTTCCGAAGCATTTTTAAACTTCACCCGAATTCCGAGAACAATGGAAGAGTTCCGATGCATTTTTAAACTTCAGCAGAATTCCTACAACAATGGAAGAGTTCCGAAGCATTTTTAAACTTCAGCGGAATTCCGAGAACAATGGAAGAGTTCCGAAGCATTTTTAAACGTCAGCGGAATTCCGAGAACAATGGAAGAGTTCCGAAGCATTTTTAAATGTCAGTGGAATTCTGAGAACAATGGAAGAGTTCCGAAGCATTTTTAAACTTCAGCATAATTCCGAGAACAATGGAAGAGTTCCGAAGCATTTTTAAAAGTCAGCGGAATTCCGAGAACAATGGAAGAGTTGTGAAGCATTTTTAAACGTCAGCGGAATTCTGAGAGCAATGGAAGAGTTCCAAAGCATTTTTAATCTTCAGCATAATTCCGAGAACAATGGAAGAGTTCCGAAGAATATTTAAACTTCAGCGGAATTCCGAGAACAATGGAAGAGTTCCGAAGCATTTTTAAAGGTCAGCGGAATTCCGAGAACAATGGAAGAGTTCCGAAGCATTTTTAAATGTCAGCGGAATTCTGAAAACAATGGAAGAGTTCCGAAGCATTTTTAAACTTCAGCAGAATTCCGAGAAAAATGGAAGAGTTCCGAAGTATTTTTAAAAGTCAGCGGAATTCCGAGAACAATAGAAGAGTTGTGAAGCATTTTTAAGCGTCAGCGGAATTCCGAGAACAATGGAAGAGTTCCGAAGCATTTTTAAATGTCAGTGGAATTCTGAGAACAATGGAAGAGTTCCGAAGCATTTTTAAACTTCAGCATAATTCCGAGAACAATGGAAGAGTTCCGAAGCATTTTTAAAAGTCAGCGGAATTCCGAGAACAATGGAAGAGTTGTGAAGCATTTTTAAACGTCAGCGGAATTCTGAGAGCAATGGAAGAGTTCCGAAGCATTTTTAAATGTCAGTGGAATTCTGAGAACAATGGAAGAGTTCCGAAGCATTTTTAAATGTCAGTGGAATTCTGAGAACAATGGAAGAGTTCCGAAGCATTTTTAAACTTCAGCATAATTCCGAGAACAATGGAAGAGTTCCGAAGCATTTTTAAAAGTCAGCGGAATTCCGAGAACAATGGAAGAGTTGTGAAGCATTTTTAAACGTCAGCGGAATTCTGAGAGCAATGGAAGAGTTCCGAAGCATTTTTAATCTTCAGCATAATTCCGAGAACAATGGAAGAGTTCCGAAGAATATTTAAACTTCAGCGGAATTCCGAGAACAATGGAAGAGTTCCGAAGCATTTTTAAATGTCAGCGGAATTCCGAGAACAATGGAAGAGTTCCGAAGCATTTTTAAATGTCAGCGGAATTCTGAAAACAATGGAAGAGTTCCGAAGCATTTTTAAACTTCAGCAGAATTCCGAGAAAAATGGAAGAGTTCCGAAGTATTTTTAAAAGTCAGCGGAATTCCGAGAACAATAGAAGAGTTGTGAAGCATTTTTAAGCGTCAGCGGAATTCCGAGAACAATGGAAGAGTTCCGAAGCATTTTTAAACTTCAAAACTTCAGCAGATTTCTGAGAAAAATTGAAGAGTTCTGAAGCATTCTTAAGCTTCAGCGGAATTCCGAGAACAATGGAAGAGTTCCGAAGCATTTTTAAAAGTCAGGGGAATTCCGAGAACAATAGAAGAGTTGTGAAGCAATTTTAAGCGTCAGCGGAATTCTGAGAACAATGTATGAGTTCCGAAGCATTTTTAAACTTCACTGGAATTCCGAGAACAATGGAAGAGTTCCGAAGCATATTTAAACATCAGCGGAATTCCGAGAACAATGGAAGAGTTGTGAAGCATTTTTAAACGTCAGCGGAATTTTGAAAACAATGGAAGATTTCTGAAGCATTTTTAAACATCAGCGGAATTCTGAGAACAATGGAAGAGTTGTGAAGCATTTTTAAAGGTCAGCGGAATTTGGAGAACAATCGAAGAGTTCCGAAGCATTTTTAAAAGTCAGCGGAATTCCGAGAACAATGGAAGAGTTGTGAAGCATTTTTAAACGTCAGCGGAATTCCGAGAATAATGGAAGAGTTCCGAAGCATTTTTAAACCTTAGCGGAATTCTGAGAACAATGGAAGAGTTCTGAAGCATTTTTGAATGTCAGCGGAATTCCGAGAACAATGGAAGTGCTCCGAAGCATACTTAAACTTCAGCGGAATTCCGAGAACAATGGAAGAGTTCCGAAGCATTTTTAAAAGTCAGCAGAATACCGAGAACAATGGAAGAGTTGTGAAGCATTTTTAAACATCAGCGGAATTCCAGAACAATCGAAGAGTTCCGAAGCATTTTTAAATGTCAGCGGAATTCCGAGAACAATGGAAGAGTTCCGAAGCATTTTTATATGTCTGCAGAATTCTGAGAACAATGGAAGAGTTCCAAAGCATTTTTAAATGTCAGCGGAATTCTGAAAACAATGGAAGAGTTCCGAAGCATTTTTAAACTTCAGCAGAATTCTGAGAACAATGGAAGAGTTCCGAAGCATTCTTAAACTTCTGCGGAATTCCGAGAACAATGGAAGAGTTCCGAAGCATTTTTAAATGTCAGCGGAATTCCGAGAACAATGGAAGAGTTCCGAAGCATTTTTAAATGTCAGCGGAATTCTGAAAACAATGGAAGAGTTCCGAAGCATTTTTAAACTTCAGCAGAATTCCGAGAAAAATGGAAGAGTTCCGAAGTATTTTTAAAAGTCAGCGGAATTCCGAGAACAATAGAAGAGTTGTGAAGCATTTTTAAGCGTCAGCGGAATTCCGAGAACAATGGAAGAGTTCCGAAGCATTTTTAAACTTCAAAACTTCAGCAGATTTCCGAGAAAAATTGAAGAGTTCTGAAGCATTCTTAAACTTCAGCGGAATTCCGAGAACAATGGAAGAGTTCCGAAGCATTTTTAAAAGTCAGGGGAATTCCGAGAACAATAGAAGAGTTGTGAAGCAATTTTAAGCGTCAGCGGAATTCTGAGAACAATGTAAGAGTTCCGAAGCATTTTTAAACTTCACTGGAATTCCGAGAACAATGGAAGAGTTCCGAAGCATTTTTAAACATCAGCGGAATTCCGAGAACAATGGAAGAGTTGTGAAGCATTTTTAAACGTCAGCGGAATTTTGAAAACAATGGAAGATTTCTGAAGCATTTTTAAACATCAGCGGAATTCTGAGAAAAATGGAAGAGTTGTGAAGCATTTTTAAAGGTCAGCGGAATTTGGAGAACAATCGAAGAGTTCCGAAGCATTTTTAAAAGTCAGCGGAATTCCGAGAACAATGGAAGAGTTGTGAAGCATTTTTAAACGTCAGCGGAATTCCGAGAATAATGGAAGAGTTCCGAAGCATTTTTAAACCTTAGCGGAATTCTGAGAACAATGGAAGAGTTCTGAAGCATTTTTGAATGTCAGCGGAATTCCGAGAACAATGGAAGTGCTCCGAAGCATACTTAAACTTCAGCGGAATTCCGAGAACAATGGAAGAGTTCCGAAGCATTTTTAAAAGTCAGCAGAATACCGAGAACAATGGAAGAGTTGTGAAGCATTTTTATATGTCTGCAGAATTCTGAGAACAATGGAAGAGTTCCAAAGCATTTTTAAATGTCAGCGGAATTCTGAAAACAATGGAAGAGTTCCGAAGCATTTTTAAACTTCAGCAGAATTCTGAGAACAATGGAAGAGTTCCGAAGCATTCTTAAACTTCTGCGGAATTCCGAGAACAATGGAAGAGTTCCGAAGCATTTTTAAAAGTCAGCGGAATTCCGAGAACAATAGAAGAGTTGTGAAGCATTTTTAAGCGTCAGCGGAATTCCGAGAACAATGGAAGAGTTCCAAAGCATTTTTAAACTTCAGCAGAATTCCGAGAACAATGGAAGAGTTCCGAAGCATTCTTAAACTTCAGCGGAATTCCGAGAACAATGGAAGAGTTCCGGAGCATTTTTTAAAGTCAGCGGAATTTCCGAGAACAATAGAAGAGTTGTGAAGCAATTTTAAGTGTCAGCGGAATTCCGAGAACAATGGAAGAGTTCCGAAGCATTTTTCAACATCAGCGGAATTCCGAGAACAATGGAAGAGTTCTGAAGCATTTTTAAACGTCAGCGGAATTTTGAAAACAATGGAAGATTTCCGAAGCATTTTTAAACGTCAGCGGAATTTTGAAAACATCGGAAGATTTCCGAAGCATTTTTAAAAGTCAGCGGAATTTCCGAGAACAATAGAAGAGTTGTGAAGCAATTTTAAGCGTCAGCGGAATTCCGAGAACAATGGAAGAGTTCCGAAGCATTTTTCAACATCAGCGGAATTCCGAGAACAATGGAAGAGTTCTGAAGCATTTTTAAACTTCAGCGGAATTCCGAGAACAATGGAAGAGTTCCGAAGCATTTTTAAACTTCAGCGGAATTACGAGAAAAATGGAAGAGTTCCGAAACATTTTTAAATGTCAGCAGAATTCCGAGAACAATGGAAGAGTTCCGAAGCATTTTTAAATGTCAGCGGAATTCTGAAAACAATGGAAGAGTTCCGAAGCATTTTTAAACTTCAGCAGAATTCCGAGAAAAATGGAAGAGTTCCAAAGTATTTTTAAAAGTCAGCGGAATTCCGAGAACAATAGAAGAGTTGTGAAGCATTTTTAAGCGTCAGCGGAATTCCGAGAACAATGGAAGAGTTCCGAAGCATTTTTAAACTTCAAAACTTCAGTAGATTTCCGAGAACAATGGAAGAGTTCTGAAGCATTCTTAAACTTCAGCAGAATTCCGAGAAAAATGGAAGAGTTCCGAAGTATTTTTAAAAGTCAGGGGAATTCCGAGAACAATAGAAGAGTTGTGAAGCAATTTTAAGCGTCAGCGGAATTCTGAGAACAATGGAAGAGTTCCGAAGCATTCTTAAACTTCAGCGGAATTCCGAGAACAATGGAAGAGTTCCGAAGCATTTTTTAAAGTCAGCGGAATTTCCGAGAACAATAGAAGAGTTGTGAATCAATTTTAAGGGTCAGCGGAATTCCGAGAACAATGGAAGAGTTCCGAAGCATTTTTAAACTTCACCCGAATTCCGAGAACAATGGAAGAGTTCCGATGCATTTTTAAACTTCAGCAGAATTCCTACAACAATGGAAGAGTTCCGAAGCATTTTTAAACTTCAGCGGAATTCCGAGAACAATGGAAGAGTTCCGAAGCATTTTTAAACGTCAGCGGAATTCCGAGAACAATGGAAGAGTTCCGAAGCATTTTTAAATGTCAGTGGAATTCTGAGAACAATGGAAGAGTTCCGAAGCATTTTTAAATGTCAGTGGAATTCTGAGAACAATGGAAGAGTTCCGAAGCATTTTTAAACTTCAGCATAATTCCGAGAACAATGGAAGAGTTCCGAAGCATTTTTAAAAGTCAGCGGAATTCCGAGAAAAATGGAAGAGTTGTGAAGCATTTTTAAACGTCAGCGGAATTCTGAGAGCAATGGAAGAGTTCCGAAGCATTTTTAATCTTCAGCATAATTACGAGAACAATGGAAGAGTTCCGAAGAATATTTAAACTTCAGCGGAATTCTGAGAACAATGGAAGAGTTCCGAAGCATTTTTAAAAGTCAGCGGAATACCGAGAAAAATGGAAGAGTTGTGAAGCATTTTTAAACGTCAGTGGAATTCCGAGAACAATGGAAGAGTTCCGAAGCATTTTTAAATGTCAGCGGAATTCCGAGAACAATGGAAGAGTTCCGAAGCATTTTTAAACTTCAGCAGAATTCCAAGAAAAATGGAAGAGTTCCGAAGTATTTTTAAAAGTCAGCGGAATTCCGAGAACAATAGAAGAGTTGTGAAGCATTTTTAAGCGTCAGCGGAATTCCGAGAACAATGGAAGAGTCCCGAAGCATTTTTAAACTTCAAAACTTCAGCAGATTTCCGAGAACAATGGAAGAGTTCTGAAGCATTCTTAAACTTCAGCGGAATTCCGAGAACAATGGAAGAGTTCCGAAGCATTCTTAAACTTCAGCGGAATTCCGAGAACAATGGAAGAGTTCCGAAGCATTTTTTAAAGTCAGCGGAATTTCCGAGAACAATAGAAGAGTTGTGAATCAATTTTAAGCGTCAGCGGAATTCCGAGAACAATGGAAGAGTTCCGAAGCATTTTTAAACTTCACCCGAATTCCGAGAACAATGGAAGAGTTCCGATGCATTTTTAAACTTCAGCAGAATTCCTACAACAATGGAAGATTTCCGAAGCATTTTTAAACTTCAGCGGAATTCCGAGAACAATGGAAGAGTTCCGAAGCATTTTTAAACGTCAGCGGAATTCCGAGAACAATGGAAGAGTTCCGAAGCATTTTTAAATGTCAGTGGAATTCTGAGAACAATGGAAGAGTTCCGAAGCATTTTTAAACTTCAGCATAATTCCGAGAACAATGGAAGAGTTCCGAAGCATTTTTAAAAGTCAGCGGAATTCCGAGAACAATGGAAGAGTTGTGAAGCATTTTTAAACGTCAGCGGAATTCTGAGAGCAATGGAAGAGTTCCGAAGCATTTTTAATCTTCAGCATAATTCCGAGAACAATGGAAGAGTTCCGAAGAATATTTAAACTTCAGCGGAATTCCGAGAACAATGGAAGAGTTCCGAAGCATTTTTAAATGTCAGCGGAATTCCGAGAACAATGGAAGAGTTCCGAAGCATTTTTAAACTTCAAAACTTCAGCAGATTTCCGAGAACAATGGAAGAGTTCTGAAGCATTTTTAAACATCAGCGGAATTCCGAGAACAATGGAAGAGTTCTGAAGCATTTTTAAACGTCAGCGGAATTTTGAAAACAATGGAAGATTTCTGAAGCATTTTTAAAAGTCAGGGGAAATCCGAGAACAATAGAAGAGTTGTGAAGCAATTTTAAGCGTCAGCGGAATTCTGAGAACAATGGAAGAGTTCCGAAGCATTCTTAAACTTCAGCGGAATTCCGAGAACAATGGAAGAGTTCCGAAGCATTTTTTAAAGTCAGCGGAATTTCCGAGAACAATAGAAGAGTTGTGAATCAATTTTAAGCGTCAGCGGAATTCCGAGAACAATGGAAGAGTTCCGAAGCATTTTTAAACTTCACCCGAATTCCGAGAACAATGGAAGAGTTCCGATGCATTTTTAAACTTCAGCAGAATTCCTACAACAATGGAAGAGTTCCGAAGCATTTTTAAACTTCAGCGGAATTCCGAGAACAATGGAAGAGTTCCGAAGCATTTTTAAACGTCAGCGGAATTCCGAGAACAATGGAAGAGTTCCGAAGCATTTTTAAATGTCAGTGGAATTCTGAGAACAATGGAAGAGTTCCGAAGCATTTTTAAACTTCAGCATAATTCCGAGAACAATGGAAGAGTTCCGAAGCATTTTTAAAAGTCAGCGGAATTCCGAGAACAATGGAAGAGTTGTGAAGCATTTTTAAACGTCAGCGGAATTCTGAGAGCAATGGAAGAGTTCCAAAGCATTTTTAATCTTCAGCATAATTCCGAGAACAATGGAAGAGTTCCGAAGAATATTTAAACTTCAGCGGAATTCCGAGAACAATGGAAGAGTTCCGAAGCATTTTTAAATGTCAGCGGAATTCCGAGAACAATGGAAGAGTTCCGAAGCATTTTTAAATGTCAGCGGAATTCTGAAAACAATGGAAGAGTTCCGAAGCATTTTTAAACTTCAGCAGAATTCCGAGAAAAATGGAAGAGTTCCGAAGTATTTTTAAAAGTCAGCGGAATTCCGAGAACAATAGAAGAGTTGTGAAGCATTTTTAAGCGTCAGCGGAATTCCGAGAACAATGGAAGAGTTCCGAAGCATTTTTAAACTTCAAAACTTCAGCAGATTTCCGAGAAAAATTGAAGAGTTCTGAAGCATTCTTAAACTTCAGCGGAATTCCGAGAACAATGGAAGAGTTCCGAAGCATTTTTAAAAGTCAGGGGAATTCCGAGAACAATAGAAGAGTTGTGAAGCAATTTTAAGCGTCAGCGGAATTCTGAGAACAATGTAAGAGTTCCGAAGCATTTTTAAACTTCACTGGAATTCCGAGAACAATGGAAGAGTTCCGAAGCATTTTTAAACATCAGCGGAATTCCGAGAACAATGGAAGAGTTGTGAAGCATTTTTAAACGTCAGCGGAATTTTGAAAACAATGGAAGATTTCTGAAGCATTTTTAAACATCAGCGGAATTCTGAGAACAATGGAAGAGTTGTGAAGCATTTTTAAAGGTCAGCGGAATTTGGAGAACAATCGAAGAGTTCCGAAGCATTTTTAAAAGTCAGCGGAATTCCGAGAACAATGGAAGAGTTGTGAAGCATTTTTAAACGTCAGCGGAATTCCGAGAATAATGGAAGAGTTCCGAAGCATTTTTAAACCTTAGCGGAATTCTGAGAACAATGGAAGAGTTCTGAAGCATTTTTGAATGTCAGCGGAATTCCGAGAACAATGGAAGTGCTCCGAAGCATACTTAAACTTCAGCGGAATTCTGAGAACAATGGAAGAGTTCCGAAGCATTTTTAAAAGTCAGCAGAATACCGAGAACAATGGAAGAGTTGTGAAGCATTTTTAAACATCAGCGGAATTCCAGAACAATGGAAGAGTTCCGAAGCATTTTTAAATGTCAGCGGAATTCCGAGAACAATGGAAGAGTTCCGAAGCATTTTTATATGTCTGCAGAATTCTGAGAACAATGGAAGAGTTCCAAAGCATTTTTAAATGTCAGCGGAATTCTGAAAACAATGGAAGAGTTCCGAAGCATTTTTAAACTTCAGCAGAATTCTGAGAACAATGGAAGAGTTCCGAAGCATTCTTAAACTTCTGCGGAATTCCGAGAACAATGGAAGAGTTCCGAAGCATTTTTAAATGTCAGCGGAATTCCGAGAACAATGGAAGAGTTCCGAAGCATTTTTAAATGTCAGCGGAATTCTGAAAACAATGGAAGAGTTCCGAAGCATTTTTAAACTTCAGCAGAATTCCGAGAAAAATGGAAGAGTTCCGAAGTATTTTTAAAAGTCAGCGGAATTCCGAGAACAATAGAAGAGTTGTGAAGCATTTTTAAGCGTCAGCGGAATTCCGAGAACAATGGAAGAGTTCCGAAGCATTTTTAAACTTCAAAACTTCAGCAGATTTCCGAGAAAAATTGAAGAGTTCTGAAGCATTCTTAAACTTCAGCGGAATTCCGAGAACAATGGAAGAGTTCCGAAGCATTTTTAAAAGTCAGGGGAATTCCGAGAACAATAGAAGAGTTGTGAAGCAATTTTAAGCGTCAGCGGAATTCTGAGAACAATGTAAGAGTTCCGAAGCATTTTTAAACTTCACTGGAATTCCGAGAACAATGGAAGAGTTCCGAAGCATTTTTAAACATCAGCGGAATTCCGAGAACAATGGAAGAGTTGTGAAGCATTTTTAAACGTCAGCGGAATTTTGAAAACAATGGAAGATTTCTGAAGCATTTTTAAACATCAGCGGAATTCTGAGAACAATGGAAGAGTTGTGAAGCATTTTTAAAGGTCAGCGGAATTTGGAGAACAATCGAAGAGTTCCGAAGCATTTTTAAAAGTCAGCGGAATTCCGAGAACAATGGAAGAGTTGTGAAGCATTTTTAAACGTCAGCGGAATTCCGAGAATAATGGAAGAGTTCCGAAGCATTTTTAAACCTTAGCGGAATTCTGAGAACAATGGAAGAGTTCTGAAGCATTTTTGAATGTCAGCGGAATTCCGAGAACAATGGAAGTGCTCCGAAGCATACTTAAACTTCAGCGGAATTCCGAGAACAATGGAAGAGTTCCGAAGCATTTTTAAAAGTCAGCAGAATACCGAGAACAATGGAAGAGTTGTGAAGCATTTTTAAACATCAGCTGAATTCCAGAACAATCGAAGAGTTCCGAAGCATTTTTAAATGTCAGCGGAATTCCGAGAACAATGGAAGAGTTCCGAAGCATTTTTATATGTCTGCAGAATTCTGAGAACAATGGAAGAGTTCCAAAGCATTTTTAAATGTCAGCGGAATTCTGAAAACAATGGAAGAGTTCCGAAGCATTTTTAAACTTCAGTAGAATTCTGAGAACAATGGAAGAGTTCCGAAGCATTCTTAAACTTCTGCGGAATTCCGAGAACAATGGAAGAGTTCCGAAGCATTTTTAAAAGTCAGCGGAATTCCGAGAACAATAGAAGAGTTGTGAAGCATTTTTAAGCGTCAGCGGAATTCCGAGAACAATGGAAGAGTTCCAAAGCATTTTTAAACTTCAGCAGAATTCCGAGAACAATGGAAGAGTTCCGAAGCATTCTTAAACTTCAGCGGAATTCCGAGAACAATGGAAGAGTTCCGGAGCATTTTTTAAAGTCAGCGGAATTTCCGAGAACAATAGAAGAGTTGTGAAGCAATTTTAAGCGTCAGCGGAATTCCGAGAACAATGGAAGAGTTCCGAAGCATTTTTCAGCATCAGCGGAATTCCGAGAACAATGGAAGAGTTCTGAAGCATTTTTAAACGTCAGCGGAATTTTGAAAACAATGGAAGATTTCCGAAGCATTTTTAAACGTCAGCGGAATTTTGAAAACATCGGAAGATTTCCGAAGCATTTTTAAAAGTCCGCGGAATTTCCGAGAACAATAGAAGAGTTGTGAAGCAATTTTAAGCGTCAGCGGAATTCCGAGAACAATGGAAGAGTTCCGAAGCATTTTTCAACATCAGCGGAATTCCGAGAACAATGGAAGAGTTCTGAAGCATTTTTAAACCTCAGCGGAATTCCGAGAACAATGGAAGAGTTCCGAAGCATTTTTAAAGGTCAGCGGAATTCCGAGAACAATGGAAGAGTTGTGAAGCATTTTTAAACGTCAGCAGAATTCCGAGAACAATGGAAGAGTTGCAAAGCATTATTAAACATCAGCGGAATTCCGAGAACAATGAAAGAGTTCCGAAGCATTTTTAAATTTCAACGGAATTCCGAGAACAATGGAAGAGTTCCGAAGCATTTTAAAACTTCAGCAGAATTCCAAGAACAATGGTATAGTCCTGAAGCATTTTAAACTTCAGCTGATTTCCGAGAAATGGAAGAGTTCCGATGCTTTTTGAAACGTCAGCCAAAATCCGAAAAAAATGGAAGAGTTCCGAAGCATTTTTAAACTTCAGCGGAATTCCTTGAACAATGAAAGTGTTGCGAAGCATTATTAAATGTCATCGGAATGCCAAGAACAATGGAAGAGTTCCGAAGTATTTTTAAATGTCAGCTGAATTCCGAGAACAATGAAAGAGTTGCGAAGCATTATTAAACGTCAGCGGAATTCTGAGAACAATGGAAGAGTTCCGAAATATTTTTAAACATCAGCGGATTTCCTTCAAGAATGAAAGAGTTCGTAGAATTTTTAAACTTCAGCAGAATTTGAGGAACAATGGAAGAGTTCCAAAGCATTTTTAAACTTCAGCAGAAATCCGGGTACAATGGAAGAGTTTCAAAGCATTTTTAAACTTCAGCAGAATTCGGAGAACAATAGAAGAGTTCCGAAGCATTTTTAAACGTCAGCAGAATTCCGAGAACAATTGAAGAGTTCCAAAGCATTTTTAAACTTCAGCGGAATTCCGAGAACAATGGAAGAGTTCCAAAGCATTTTTAAATGTCAGCAGAATTCCGAGAACAATGTAAGAGTTCCAAAGCATTTTAAAACTTCAGCAGAATTCCAAGAACAATTGAAGTGTTCTGAAGCATTTTTAAACGTCAGCGGAATTGCGAGAACAATGGAAGAGTTCTAAAGCATTTTTAAACATCAGCGGAATGCCGAGAACAATGCAAGATTTCCGAAGCATTTTTAAACATGAGCAGAATTCCGAGAACAATGGAAGAGTTTTTAAGCATTTTTAAACTTCAGCGGAATTCCGAGAACAATAGAAGAGTTCTGAAGCATTTTTAAACGTCAATGGATTTTTGAAAACAATGGAAGATTTCCGAAACATTTTTAAATGTCAGCGGAATTTGGAGAACAATCGAAGAGTTCCGAAGCATTTTTAAAGGTCAGCGGAATTCCGAGAACAATGGAAGAGTTGTGAAGCATTTTTAAACGTCAGCAGAATTCCGAGAACAATGGAAGAGTTGCAAAGCATTATTAAACATCAGCGGAATTCCGAGAACAATGAAAGAGTTCCGAAGCATTTTTAAATTTCAACGGAATTCCGAGAACAATGGAAGAGTTCCGAAGCATTTTAAAACTTCAGCAGAATTCCAAGAACAATGGTATAGTCCTGAAGCATTTTAAACTTCAGCTGATTTCCGAGAAATGGAAGAGTTCCGATGCTTTTTGAAACGTCAGCCGAAATCCGAAAAAAATGGAAGAGTTCCGAAGCATTTTTAAACTTCAGCGGAATTCCTTGAACAATGAAAGTGTTACGAAGCATTATTAAATGTCATCGGAATGCCAAGAACAATGGAAGAGTTCCGAAGTATTTTTAAATGTCAGCTGAATTCCGAGAACAATGAAAGAGTTGCGAAGCATTATTAAACGTCAGCGGAATTCTGAGAACAATGGAAGAGTTCCGAAATATTTTTAAACATCAGCGGATTTCCTTCAAGAATGAAAGAGTTCCGTAGAATTTTTAAACTTCAGCAGAATTTGAGGAACAATGGAAGAGTTCCAAAGCATTTTTAAACTTCAGCAGAAATCCGGGTACAATGGAAGAGTTTCAAAGCATTTTTAAACTTCAGCAGAATTCGGAGAACAATAGAAGAGTTCCGAAGCATTTTTAAACGTCAGCAGAATTCCGAGAACAACTGAAGAGTTCCAAAGCATTTTTAAACTTCAGCGGAATTCCGAGAACAATGGAAGAGTTCCGAAGCATTTTTAAAAGTCAGCGGAATTCCAAGAACAATGGAAGAGTTGTGAAGCATTTTTAAACATCAGCAGAATTCCGAGAACAATGGAAGAGTTGTGAAGCATTTTTAAACGTCAGCAGAATTCCGAGAACAATGGAAGAGTTCCGAAGCATTTTTAAAAGTCAGCGGAATTCCGAGAACAATGGAAGAGTTGTGAAGCATTTTTAAACATCAGCAGAATTCCGAGAACAATGGAAGAGTTGTGAAGCATTTTTAAACGTCAGCAGAATTCCGAGAACAATGGAAGAGTTCCGAAGCATTTTTAAAAGTCAGCGGAATTCCGAGAACAATGGAAGAGTTGTGAAGCATTTTTAAACGTCAGCAGAATTCCGAGAACAATGGAAGAGTTCCGAAGCATTTTTAAACGTCAGCGGAATTCTGAGATCAATGGAATAGTTCTGAAGAATTTTTAAATGTTAGCATGATTCCGAGAACAATGGAAGAGTTCCGAAGCATTTTTAAATGTCAGCGGAAATCTGAAAAGAATGGAAGAGTTCCGAAGCATATTTAAACTTCAGCGGAATTCCGAGAACAATGGAAGAGTTCCGAAGCATTTTTAATAGTCAGCGGAATACCGAGAACAATGGAAGAGTTCCGAAGCATTTTTAAATGTCAGCGGAATACCGAGAACAATGGAAGAGTTCCGAAGCATTTTTAAATGTCAGCGGAATTCCGAGAACAATGGAAGAGTTCTGAAGCATTTTTAAACTTCAGCGGAATTAAGAGTACAATGGAAGAGTTCCGAAGCATTTTTAAACATGAGCAGAATTCCGAGAACAATGGAAGAGTTTTTAAGCATTTTTAAACTTCAGCGGAATTCCGAGAACAATAGAAGAGTTCTGAAGCATTTTTAAACGTCAATGGATTTTTGAAAACAATGGAAGATTTCCGAAGCATTTTTAAACGTCAGCGGAATTTGGAGAACAATCGAAGAGTTCCGAAGCATTTTTAAAGGTCAGCGGAATTCCGAGAACAATGGAAGAGTTGTGAAGCATTTTTAAACGTCAGCAGAATTCCGAGAACAATGGAAGAGTTGCAAAGCATTATTAAACATCAGCGGAATTCCGAGAACAATGAAAGAGTTCCGAAGCATTTTTAAATTTCAACGGAATTCCGAGAACAATGGAAGAGTTCCGAAGCATTTTAAAACTTCAGCAGAATTCCAAGAACAATGGTATAGTCCTGAAGCATTTTAAACTTCAGCTGATTTCCGAGAAATGGAAGAGTTCCGATGCTTTTTGAAACGTCAGCCGAAATCCGAAAAAAATGGAAGAGTTCCGAAGCATTTTTAAACTTCAGCGGAATTCCTTGAACAATGAAAGTGTTGCGAAGCATTATTAAATGTCATCGGAATGCCAAGAACAATGGAAGAGTTCCGAAGTATTTTTAAATGTCAGCTGAATTCCGAGAACAATGAAAGAGTTGCGAAGCATTATTAAACGTCAGCGGAATTCTGAGAACAATGGAAGAGTTCCGAAATATTTTTAAACATCAGCGGATTTCCTTCAAGAATGAAAGAGTTCGTAGAATTTTTAAACTTCAGCAGAATTTGAGGAACAATGGAAGAGTTCCAAAGCATTTTTAAACTTCAGCAGAAATCCGGGTACAATGGAAGAGTTTCAAAGCATTTTTAAACTTCAGCAGAATTCGGAGAACAATAGAAGAGTTCCGAAGCATTTTTAAACGTCAGCAGAATTCCGAGAACAATTGAAGAGTTCCAAAGCATTTTTAAACATCAGCGGAATTCCGAGAACAATGGAAGAGTTCCGAAGCATTTTTAAATGTCAGCAGAATTCCGAGAACAATGTAAGAGTTCCAAAGCATTTTAAAACTTCAGCAGAATTCCAAGAACAATTGAAGTGTTCTGAAGCATTTTTAAACGTCAGCGGAATTGCGAGAACAATGGAAGAGTTCTAAAGCATTTTTAAACATCAGCGGAATGCCGAGAACAATGCAAGATTTCCGAAGCATTTTTAAACATGAGCAGAATTCCGAGAACAATCGAAGAGAATTTAAGCATTTTTAAACTTCAGCGGAATTCCGAGAACAATAGAAGAGTTCCGAAGCATTTTTAAACTTCACCCGAATTCTGAGAACAATGGAAGAGTTCCGAAGCATTTTTAAAAGTCAGCGGAATTCCGAGAACAATGGAAGAGTTGTGAAGCATTTTTAAACGTCAGCAGAATTCCGAGAACAATGGAAGAGTTCCGAAGCATTTTTAAACGTCAGCAGAATTCCGAGAACAATGGAAGAGTTCCGAAGCATTTTTAAACTTCAGCAGAATTCCGAGAACAATGGAAGAGTTCCGAAGCATTTTTGAACTTCAGCGGAATTTGGAGAACAATGGAAGAGTTCCGAAGCATTTTTAAACTTCAGCAGAATTCCGAGAACAATTGGAGAGTTCCGAAGCATTTTTAAATGTCAACAGAATTCCGAGAACAATGGAAGAGTTCCGAAGCATTTTTAAACATGAGCAGAATTCCGAGAACAATGGAAGAGATTTTAAGCATTTTTAAACTTCAGCGGAATTCCGAGAACAATAGAAGAGTTCCGAAGCATTTTTAAACTTCAGCGGAATTAAGAGTACAATGGAAGAGTTCCGAAGCATTTTTAAACATGAGCAGAATTCCGAGAACAATGGAAGAGTTTTTAAGCATTTTTAAACTTCAGCGGAATTCCGAGAACAATAGAAGAGTTCTGAAGCATTTTTAAACGTCAATGGATTTTTGAAAACAATGGAAGATTTCCGAAGCATTTTTAAACGTCAGCGGAATTTGGAGAACAATCGAAGAGTTCCGAAGCATTTTTAAAGGTCAGCGGAATTCCGAGAACAATGGAAGAGTTGTGAAGCATTTTTAAACGTCAGCAGAATTCCGAGAACAATGGAAGAGTTGCAAAGCATTATTAAACATCAGCGGAATTCCGAGAACAATGAAAGAGTTCCGAAGCATTTTTAAATTTCAACGGAATTCCGAGAACAATGGAAGAGTTCCGAAGCATTTTAAAACTTCAGCAGAATTCCAAGAACAATGGTATAGTCCTGAAGCATTTTAAACTTCAGCTGATTTCCGAGAAATGGAAGAGTTCCGATGCTTTTTGAAACGTCAGCCAAAATCCGAAAAAAATGGAAGAGTTCCGAAGCATTTTTAAACTTCAGCGGAATTCCTTGAACAATGAAAGTGTTGCGAAGCATTATTAAATGTCATCGGAATGCCAAGAACAATGGAAGAGTTCCGAAGTATTTTTAAATGTCAGCTGAATTCCGAGAACAATGAAAGAGTTGCGAAGCATTATTAAACGTCAGCGGAATTCTGAGAACAATGGAAGAGTTCCGAAATATTTTTAAACATCAGCGGATTTCCTTCAAGAATGAAAGAGTTCGTAGAATTTTTAAACTTCAGCAGAATTTGAGGAACAATGGAAGAGTTCCGAAGCATTTTTAAATGTCAGTGGAATTCTGAGAACAATGGAAGAGTTCCGAAGCATTTTTAAATGTCAGTGGAATTCTGAGAACAATGGAAGAGTTCCGAAGCATTTTTAAACTTCAGCATAATTCCGAGAACAATGGAAGAGTTCCGAAGCATTTTTAAAAGTCAGCGGAATTCCGAGAAAAATGGAAGAGTTGTGAAGCATTTTTAAACGTCAGCGGAATTCTGAGAGCAATGGAAGAGTTCCGAAGCATTTTTAATCTTCAGCATAATTACGAGAACAATGGAAGAGTTCCGAAGAATATTTAAACTTCAGCGGAATTCTGAGAACAATGGAAGAGTTCCGAAGCATTTTTAAAAGTCAGCGGAATACCGAGAAAAATGGAAGAGTTGTGAAGCATTTTTAAACGTCAGTGGAATTCCGAGAACAATGGAAGAGTTCCGAAGCATTTTTAAATGTCAGCGGAATTCCGAGAACAATGGAAGAGTTCCCAAGCATTTTTAAACTTCAGCAGAATTCCGAGAAAAATGGAAGAGTTCCGAAGTATTTTTAAAAGTCAGCGGAATTCCGAGAACAATAGAAGAGTTGTGAAGCATTTTTAAGCGTCAGCGGAATTCCGAGAACAATGGAAGAGTCCCGAAGCATTTTTAAACTTCAAAACTTCAGCAGATTTCCGAGAACAATGGAAGAGTTCTGAAGCATTCTTAAACTTCAGCGGAATTCCGAGAACAATGGAAGATTTCCGAAGCATTCTTAAACTTCAGCGGAATTCCGAGAACAATGGGAGAGTTCCGAAGCATTTTTTAAAGTCAGCGGAATTTCCGAGAACAATAGAAGAGTTGTGAATCAATTTTAAGCGTCAGCGGAATTCCGAGAACAATGGAAGAGTTCCGAAGCATTTTTAAACTTCACCCGAATTCAGAGAACAATGGAAGAGTTCCGATGCATTTTTAAACTTCAGCAGAATTCCTACAACAATGGAAGAGTTCCGAAGCATTTTTAAACTTCAGCGGAATTCCGAGAACAATGGAAGAGTTCCGAAGCATTTTTAAACGTCAGCGGAATTCCGAGAACAATGGAAGAGTTCCGAAGCATTTTTAAATGTCAGTGGAATTCTGAGAACAATGGAAGAGTTCCGAAGCATTTTTAAACTTCAGCATAATTCCGAGAACAATAGAAGAGTTCCGAAGCATTTTTAAAAGTCAGCGGAATTCCGAGAACAATGGAAGAGTTGTGAAGCATTTTTAAACGTCAGCGGAATTCTGAGAGCAATGGAAGAGTTCCGAAGCATTTTTAATCTTCAGCATAATTCCGAGAACAATGGAAGAGTTCCGAAGAATATTTAAACTTCAGCGGAATTCCGAGAACAATGGAAGAGTTCCGAAGCATTTTTAAATGTCAGCGGAATTCTGAAAACAATGGAAGAGTTCCGAAGCATTTTTAAACTTCAGCAGAATTCCGAGAAAAATGGAAGAGTTCCGAAGTATTTTTAAAAGTCAGCGGAATTCCGAGAACAATAGAAGAGTTGTGAAGCATTTTTAAGCGTCAGCGGAATTCCGAGAACAATGGAAGAGTTCCGAAGCATTTTTAAACTTCAAAACTTCAGCAGATTTCCGAGAAAAATTGAAGAGTTCTGAAGCATTCTTAAACTTCAGCGGAATTCCGAGAACAATGGAAGAGTTCCGAAGCATTTTTAAAAGTCAGGGGAATTCCGAGAACAATAGAAGAGTTGTGAAGCAATTTTAAGCGTCAGCGGAATTCTGAGAACAATGTAAGAGTTCCGAAGCATTTTTAAACTTCACTGGAATTCCGAGAACAATGGAAGAGTTCCGAAGCATTTTTAAACATCAGCGGAATTCCGAGAACAATGGAAGAGTTGTGAAGCATTTTTAAACGTCAGCGGAATTTTGAAAACAATGGAAGATTTCTGAAGCATTTTTAAACATCAGCGGAATTCTGAGAACAATGGAAGAGTTGTGAAGCATTTTTAAAGGTCAGCGGAATTTGGAGAACAATCGAAGAGTTCCGAAGCATTTTTAAAAGTCAGCGGAATTCCGAGAACAATGGAAGAGTTGTGAAGCATTTTTAAACGTCAGCGGAATTCCGAGAATAATGGAAGAGTTCCGAAGCATTTTTAAACCTTAGCGGAATTCTGAGAACAATGGAAGAGTTCTGAAGCATTTTTGAATGTCAGCGGAATTCCGAGAACAATGGAAGTGCTCCGAAGCATACTTAAACTTCAGCGGAATTCCGAGAACAATGGAAGAGTTCCGAAGCATTTTTAAAAGTCAGCAGAATACCGAGAACAATGGAAGAGTTGTGAAGCATTTTTAAACATCAGCGGAATTCCAGAACAATCGAAGAGTTCCGAAGCATTTTTAAATGTCAGCGGAATTCCGAGAACAATGGAAGAGTTCCGAAGCATTTTTATATGTCTGCAGAATTCTGAGAACAATGGAAGAGTTCCAAAGCATTTTTAAATGTCAGCGGAATTCTGAAAACAATGGAAGAGTTCCGAAGCATTTTTAAACTTCAGCAGAATTCTGAGAACAATGGAAGAGTTCCGAAGCATTCTTAAACTTCTGCGGAATTCCGAGAACAATGGAAGAGTTCCGAAGCATTTTTAAATGTCAGCGGAATTCCGAGAACAATGGAAGAGTTCCGAACCATTTTTAAATGTCAGCGGAATTCTGAAAACAATTGAAGAGTTCCGAAGCATTTTTAAACTTCAGCAGAATTCCGAGAAAAATGGAAGAGTTCCGAAGTATTTTTAAAAGTCAGCGGAATTCCGAGAACAATAGAAGAGTTGTGAAGCATTTTTAAGCGTCAGCGGAATTCCGAGAACAATGGAAGAGTTCCGAAGCATTTTTAAACTTCAAAACTTCAGCAGATTTCCGAGAAAAATTGAAGAGTTCTGAAGCATTCTTAAACTTCAGCGGAATTCCGAGAACAATGGAAGAGTTCCGAAGCATTTTTAAAAGTCAGGGGAATTCCGAGAACAATAGAAGAGTTGTGAAGCAATTTTAAGCGTCAGCGGAATTCTGAGAACAATGTAAGAGTTCCGAAGCATTTTTAAACTTCACTGGAATTCCGAGAACAATGGAAGAGTTCCGAAGCATTTTTAAACATCAGCGGAATTCCGAGAACAATGGAAGAGTTGTGAAGCATTTTTAAACGTCAGCGGAATTTTGAAAACAATGGAAGATTTCTGAAGCATTTTTAAACATCAGCGGAATTCTGAGAACAATGGAAGAGTTGTGAAGCATTTTTAAAGGTCAGCGGAATTTGGAGAACAATCGAAGAGTTCCGAAGCATTTTTAAAAGTCAGCGGAATTCCGAGAACAATGGAAGAGTTGTGAAGCATTTTTAAACGTCAGAAGAATTCCGAGAATAATGGAAGAGTTCCGAAGCATTTTTAAACCTTAGCGGAATTCTGAGAACAATGGAAGAGTTCTGAAGCATTTTTGAATGTCAGCGGAATTCCGAGAACAATGGAAGTGCTCCGAAGCATACTTAAACTTCAGCGGAATTCCGAGAACAATGGAAGAGTTCCGAAGCATTTTTAAAAGTCAGCAGAATACCGAGAACAATGGAAGAGTTGTGAAGCATTTTTAAACATCAGCGGAATTCCAGAACAATCGAAGAGTTCCGAAGCATTTTTAAATGTCAGCGGAATTCCGAGAACAATGGAAGAGTTCCGAAGCATTTTTATATGTCTGCAGAATTCTGAGAACAATGGAAGAGTTCCAAAGCATTTTTAAATGTCAGCGGAATTCTGAAAACAATGGAAGAGTTCCGAAGCATTTTTAAACTTCAGCAGAATTCTGAGAACAATGGAAGAGTTCCGAAGCATTCTTAAACTTCAGCGGAATTCCGAGAACAATGGAAGAGTTCCGGAGCATTTTTTAAAGTCAGCGGAATTTCCGAGAACAATAGAAGAGTTGTGAAGCAATTTTAAGCGTCAGCGGAATTCCGAGAACAATGGAAGAGTTCCGAAGCATTTTTCAACATCAGCGGAATTCCGAGAACAATGGAAGAGTTCTGAAGCATTTTTAAACCTCAGCGGAATTCCGAGAACAATGGAAGAGTTCCGAAGCATTTTTAAACTTCAGCGGAATTACGAGAACAATGGAAGAGTTCCGAAGCATATTTAAACTTCAGCGGAATACCGAGAACAATAGAAGAGTTGTGAAGCATTTTTAAACGTCAGCGGAAATCCGAGAACAATGGAAGAGTTCCGAAGCATTTTTAAACTTCACCCGAATTCCGAGAACAATGGAAGAGTTCCGATGCATTTTTAAACTTCAGCAAAATTCCTACAACAATGGAAGAGTTCCGAAGCATTTTTAAACTTCAGCGGAATTCCGAGAACAATGGAAGAGTTCCGAAGCATTTTTAAACGTCAGCGGAATTCCGAGAACAATGGAAGAGTTCCGAAGCATTTTTAAATGTCAGCGGAATTCTGAGAACAATGGAAGAGTTCCGAAGCATTTTTAAAAGTCAGCGGAATTCCGAGAACAATGGAAGAGTTGTGAAGCATTTTTAAACGTCAGCGGAATTCTGAGAGCAATGGAAGAGTTCCGAAGCATTTTTAATCTTCAGCATAATTCCGAGAACAATGGAAGAGTTCCGAAGAATATGTAAACTTCAGCGGAATACCGAGAACAATGGAAGAGTTCCGAAGCATTTTTAAAAGTCAGCAGAATACCGAGAAAAATGGAAGAGTTCCGAAACATTTTTAAATGTCAGCGGAATTCCGAGAACAATGGAAGAGTTCCGAAGCATTTTTAAATGTCAGCGGAATTCTGAAAACAATGGAAGAGTTCCGAAGCATTTTTAAACTTCAGCAGAATTCCGAGAAAAATGGAAGAGTTCCAAAGTATTTTTAAAAGTCAGCGGAATTCCGAGAACAATAGAAGAGTTGTGAAGCATTTTTAAGCGTCAGCGGAATTCCGAGAACAATGGAAGAGTTCCGAAGCATTTTTAAACTTCAAAACTTCAGTAGATTTCCGAGAACAATGGAAGAGTTCTGAAGCATTCTTAAACTTCAGCAGAATTCCGAGAAAAATGGAAGAGTTCCGAAGTATTTTTAAAAGTCAGGGGAATTCCGAGAACAATAGAAGAGTTGTGAAGCAATTTTAAGCGTCAGCGGAATTCTGAGAACAATGGAAGAGTTCCGAAGCATTCTTAAACTTCAGCGGAATTCCGAGAACAATGGAAGAGTTCCGAAGCATTTTTTAAAGTCAGCGGAATTTCCGAGAACAATAGAAGAGTTGTGAATCAATTTTAAGGGTCAGCGGAATTCCGAGAACAATGGAAGAGTTCCGAAGCATTTTTAAACTTCACCCGAATTCCGAGAACAATGGAAGAGTTCCGATGCATTTTTAAACTTCAGCAGAATTCCTACAACAATGGAAGAGTTCCGAAGCATTTTTAAACTTCAGCGGAATTCCGAGAACAATGGAAGAGTTCCGAAGCATTTTTAAACGTCAGCGGAATTCCGAGAACAATGGAAGAGTTCCGAAGCATTTTTAAATGTCAGTGGAATTCTGAGAACAATGGAAGAGTTCCGAAGCATTTTTAAATGTCAGTGGAATTCTGAGAACAATGGAAGAGTTCCGAAGCATTTTTAAACTTCAGCATAATTCCGAGAACAATGGAAGAGTTCCGAAGCATTTTTAAAAGTCAGCGGAATTCCGAGAAAAATGGAAGAGTTGTGAAGCATTTTTAAACGTCAGCGGAATTCTGAGAGCAATGGAAGAGTTCCGAAGCATTTTTAATCTTCAGCATAATTACGAGAACAATGGAAGAGTTCCGAAGAATATTTAAACTTCAGCGGAATTCTGAGAACAATGGAAGAGTTCCGAAGCATTTTTAAAAGTCAGCGGAATACCGAGAAAAATGGAAGAGTTGTGAAGCATTTTTAAACGTCAGTGGAATTCCGAGAACAATGGAAGAGTTCCGAAGCATTTTTAAATGTCAGCGGAATTCCGAGAACAATGGAAGAGTTCCGAAGCATTTTTAAACTTCAGCAGAATTCCGAGAAAAATGGAAGAGTTCCGAAGTATTTTTAAAAGTCAGCGGAATTCCGAGAACAATAGAAGAGTTGTGAAGCATTTTTAAGCGTCAGCGGAATTCCGAGAACAATGGAAGAGTCCCGAAGCATTTTTAAACTTCAAAACTTCAGCAGATTTCCGAGAACAATGGAAGAGTTCTGAAGCATTCTTAAACTTCAGCGGAATTCCGAGAACAATGGAAGAGTTCCGAAGCATTCTTAAACTTCAGCGGAATTCCGAGAACAATGGAAGAGTTCCGAAGCATTTTTTAAAGTCAGCGGAATTTCCGAGAACAATAGAAGAGTTGTGAATCAATTTTAAGCGTCAGCGGAATTCCGAGAACAATGGAAGAGTTCCGAAGCATTTTTAAACTTCACCCGAATTCCGAGAACAATGGAAGAGTTCCGATGCATTTTTAAACTTCAGCAGAATTCCTACAACAATGGAAGAGTTCCGAAGCATTTTTAAACTTCAGCGGAATTCCGAGAACAATGGAAGAGTTCCGAAGCATTTTTAAACGTCAGCGGAATTCCGAGAACAATGGAAGAGTTCCGAAGCATTTTTAAATGTCAGTGGAATTCTGAGAACAATGGAAGAGTTCCGAAGCATTTTTAAACTTCAGCATAATTCCGAGAACAATAGAAGAGTTCCGAAGCATTTTTAAAAGTCAGCGGAATTCCGAGAACAATGGAAGAGTTGTGAAGCATTTTTAAACGTCAGCGGAATTCTGAGAGCAATGGAAGAGTTCCGAAGCATTTTTAATCTTCAGCATAATTCCGAGAACAATGGAAGAGTTCCGAAGAATATTTAAACTTCAGCGGAATTCCGAGAACAATGGAAGAGTTCCGAAGCATTTTTAAATGTCAGCGGAATTCCGAGAACAATGGAAGAGTTCTGAAGCATTTTTAAATGTCAGCGGAATTCTGAAAACAATGGAAGAGTTCCGAAGCATTTTTAAACTTCAGCAGAATTCCGAGAAAAATGGAAGAGTTCCGAAGTATTTTTAAAAGTCAGCGGAATTCCGAGAACAATAGAAGAGTTGTGAAGCATTTTTAAGCGTCAGCGGAATTCCGAGAACAATGGAAGAGTTCCGAAGCATTTTTAAACTTCAAAACTTCAGCAGATTTCCGAGAAAAATTGAAGAGTTCTGAAGCATTCTTAAACTTCAGCGGAATTCCGAGAACAATGGAAGAGTTCCGAAGCATTTTTAAAAGTCAGGGGAATTCCGAGAACAATAGAAGAGTTGTGAAGCAATTTTAAGCGTCAGCGGAATTCTGAGAACAATGTAAGAGTTCCGAAGCATTTTTAAACTTCACTGGAATTCCGAGAACAATGGAAGAGTTCCGAAGCATTTTTAAACATCAGCGGAATTCCGAGAACAATGGAAGAGTTGTGAAGCATTTTTAAACGTCAGCGGAATTTTGAAAACAATGGAAGATTTCTGAAGCATTTTTAAACATCAGCGGAATTCTGAGAACAATGGAAGAGTTGTGAAGCATTTTTAAAGGTCAGCGGAATTTGGAGAACAATCGAAGAGTTCCGAAGCATTTTTAAAAGTCAGCGGAATTCCGAGAACAATGGAAGAGTTGTGAAGCATTTTTAAACGTCAGCGGAATTCCGAGAATAATGGAAGAGTTCCGAAGCATTTTTAAACCTTAGCGGAATTCTGAGAACAATGGAAGAGTTCTGAAGCATTTTTGAATGTCAGCGGAATTCCGAGAACAATGGAAGTGCTCCGAAGCATACTTAAACTTCAGCGGAATTCCGAGAACAATGGAAGAGTTCCAAAGCATTTTTAAAAGTCAGCAGAATACCGAGAACAATGGAAGAGTTGTGAAGCATTTTTAAACATCAGCGGAATTCCAGAACAATCGAAGAGTTCCGAAGCATTTTTAAATGTCAGCGGAATTCCGAGAACAATGGAAGAGTTCCGAAGCATTTTTATATGTCTGCAGAATTCTGAGAACAATGGAAGAGTTCCAAAGCATTTTTAAATGTCAGCGGAATTCTGAAAACAATGGAAGAGTTCCGAAGCATTTTTAAACTTCAGCAGAATTCTGAGAACAATGGAAGAGTTCCGAAGCATTCTTAAACTTCTGCGGAATTCCGAGAACAATGGAAGAGTTCCGAAGCATTTTTAAATGTCAGCGGAATTCCGAGAACAATGGAAGAGTTCCGAACCATTTTTAAATGTCAGCGGAATTCTGAAAACAATTGAAGAGTTCCGAAGCATTTTTAAACTTCAGCAGAATTCCGAGAAAAATGGAAGAGTTCCGAAGTATTTTTAAAAGTCAGCGGAATTCCGAGAACAATAGAAGAGTTGTGAAGCATTTTTAAGCGTCAGCGGAATTCCGAGAACAATGGAAGAGTTCCGAAGCATTTTTAAACTTCAAAACTTCAGCAGATTTCCGAGAAAAATTGAAGAGTTCTGAAGCATTCTTAAACTTCAGCGGAATTCCGAGAACAATGGAAGAGTTCCGAAGCATTTTTAAAAGTCAGGGGAATTCCGAGAACAATAGAAGAGTTGTGAAGCAATTTTAAGCGTCAGCGGAATTCTGAGAACAATGTAAGAGTTCCGAAGCATTTTTAAACTTCACTGGAATTCCGAGAACAATGGAAGAGTTCCGAAGCATTTTTAAACATCAGCGGAATTCCGAGAACAATGGAAGAGTTGTGAAGCATTTTTAAACGTCAGCGGAATTTTGAAAACAATGGAAGATTTCTGAAGCATTTTTAAACATCAGCGGAATTCTGAGAACAATGGAAGAGTTGTGAAGCATTTTTAAAGGTCAGCGGAATTTGGAGAACAATCGAAGAGTTCCGAAGCATTTTTAAAAGTCAGCGGAATTCCGAGAACAATGGAAGAGTTGTGAAGCATTTTTAAACGTCAGCGGAATTCCGAGAATAATGGAAGAGTTCCGAAGCATTTTTAAACCTTAGCGGAATTCTGAGAACAATGGAAGAGTTCTGAAGCATTTTTGAATGTCAGCGGAATTCCGAGAACAATGGAAGTGCTCCGAAGCATACTTAAACTTCAGCGGAATTCCGAGAACAATGGAAGAGTTCCGAAGCATTTTTAAAAGTCAGCAGAATACCGAGAACAATGGAAGAGTTGTGAAGCATTTTTAAACATCAGCGGAATTCCAGAACAATCGAAGAGTTCCGAAGCATTTTTAAATGTCAGCGGAATTCCGAGAACAATGGAAGAGTTCCGAAGCATTTTTATATGTCTGCAGAATTCTGAGAACAATGGAAGAGTTCCAAAGCATTTTTAAATGTCAGCGGAATTCTGAAAACAATGGAAGAGTTCCGAAGCATTTTTAAACTTCAGCAGAATTCTGAGAACAATGGAAGAGTTCCGAAGCATTCTTAAACTTCAGCGGAATTCCGAGAACAATGGAAGAGTTCCGGAGCATTTTTTAAAGTCAGCGGAATTTCCGAGAACAATAGAAGAGTTGTGAAGCAATTTTAAGCGTCAGCGGAATTCCGAGAACAATGGAAGAGTTCCGAAGCATTTTTCAACATCAGCGGAATTCCGAGAACAATGGAAGAGTTCTGAAGCATTTTTAAACGTCAGCGGAATTTTGAAAACAATGGAAGATTTCCGAAGCATTTTTAAACGTCAGCGGAATTTTGAAAACATCGGAAGATTTCCGAAGCATTTTTAAAAGTCAGCGGAATTTCTGAGAACAATAGAAGAGTTGTGAAGCAATTTTAAGCGTCAGCGGAATTCCGAGAACAATGGAAGAGTTCCGAAGCATTTTTCAACATCAGCGGAATTCCGAGAACAATGGAAGAGTTCTGAAGCATTTTTAAACTTCAGCGGAATTCCGAGAACAATGGAAGAGTTCCGAAGCATTTTTAAACTTCAGCGGAATTACGAGAACAATGGAAGAGTTCCGAAGCATATTTAAACTTCAGCGGAATACCGAGAACAATAGAAGAGTTGTGAAGCATTTTTAAACGTCAGCGGAAATCCGAGAACAATGGAAGAGTTCCGAAGCATTTTTAAACTTCACCCGAATTCCGAGAACAATGGAAGAGTTCCGATGCATTTTTAAACTTCAGCAGAATTCCTACAACAATGGAAGAGTTCCGAAGCATTTTTAAACTTCAGCGGAATTCCGAGAACAATGGAAGAGTTCCGAAGCATTTTTAAACGTCAGCGGAATTCCGAGAACAATGGAAGAGTTCCGAAGCATTTTTAAATGTCAGCGGAATTCTGAGAACAATGGAAGAGTTCCGAAGCATTTTTAAAAGTCAGCGGAATTCCGAGAACAATGGAAGAGTTGTGAAGCATTTTTAAACGTCAGCGGAATTCTGAGAGCAATGGAAGAGTTCCGAAGCATTTTTAATCTTCAGCATAATTCCGAGAACAATGGAAGAGTTCCGAAGAATATGTAAACTTCAGCGGAATTCCGAGAACAATGGAAGAGTTCCGAAGCATTTTTAAAAGTCAGCAGAATACCGAGAAAAATGGAAGAGTTCCGAAGCATTTTTAAATGTCAGCGGAATTCCGAGAACAATGGAAGAGTTCCGAAGCATTTTTAAATGTCAGCGGAATTCTGAAAACAATGGAAGAGTTCCGAAGCATTTTTAAACTTCAGCAGAATTCCGAGAAAAATGGAAGAGTTCCGAAGTATTTTTAAAAGTCAGCGGAATTCCGAGAACAATAGAAGAGTTGTGAAGCATTTTTAAGCGTCAGCGGAATTCCGAGAACAATGGAAGAGTTCCGAAGCATTTTTAAACTTCAAAACTTCAGTAGATTTCCGAGAACAATGGAAGAGTTCTGAAGCATTCTTAAGCTTCAGCAGAATTCCGAGAAAAATGGAAGAGTTCCGAAGTATTTTTAAAAGTCAGGGGAATTCCGAGAACAATAGAAGAGTTGTGAAGCAATTTTAAGCGTCAGCGGAATTCTGAGAACAATGGAAGAGTTCCGAAGCATTCTTAAACTTCAGCGGAATTCCGAGAACAATGGAAGAGTTTCGAAGCATTTTTTAAAGTCAGCGGAATTTCCGAGAACAATAGAAGAGTTGTGAATCAATTTTAAGGGTCAGCGGAATTCCGAGAACAATGGAAGAGTTCCGAAGCATTTTTAAATGTCAGCGGAATTCCGAGAACAATGGAAGAGTTCCGAAGCATTTTTAAATGTCAGCGGAATTCTGAAAACAATGGAAGAGTTCCGAAGCATTTTTAAACTTCAGCAGAATTCCGAGAAAAATGGAAGAGTTCCGAAGTATTTTTAAAAGTCAGCGGAATTCCGAGAACAATAGAAGAGTTGTGAAGCATTTTTAAGCGTCAGCGGAATTCCGAGAACAATGGAAGAGTTCCGAAGCATTTTTAAACTTCAAAACTTCAGCAGATTTCCGAGAAAAATTGAAGAGTTCTGAAGCATTCTTAAACTTCAGCGGAATTCCGAGAACAATGGAAGAGTTCCGAAGCATTTTTAAAAGTCAGGGGAATTCCGAGAACAATAGAAGAGTTGTGAAGCAATTTTAAGCGTCAGCGGAATTCTGAGAACAATGTAAGAGTTCCGAAGCATTTTTAAACTTCACTGGAATTCCGAGAACAATGGAAGAGTTCCGAAGCATTTTTAAACATCAGCGGAATTCCGAGAACAATGGAAGAGTTGTGAAGCATTTTTAAACGTCAGCGGAATTTTGAAAACAATGGAAGATTTCTGAAGCATTTTTAAACATCAGCGGAATTCTGAGAACAATGGAAGAGTTGTGAAGCATTTTTAAAGGTCAGCGGAATTTGGAGAACAATCGAAGAGTTCCGAAGCATTTTTAAAAGTCAGCGGAATTCCGAGAACAATGGAAGAGTTGTGAAGCATTTTTAAACGTCAGCGGAATTCCGAGAATAATGGAAGAGTTCCGAAGCATTTTTAAACCTTAGCGGAATTCTGAGAACAATGGAAGAGTTCTGAAGCATTTTTGAATGTCAGCGGAATTCCGAGAACAATGGAAGTGCTCCGAAGCATACTTAAACTTCAGCGGAATTCCGAGAACAATGGAAGAGTTCCGAAGCATTTTTAAAAGTCAGCAGAATACCGAGAACAATGGAAGAGTTGTGAAGCATTTTTAAACATCAGCGGAATTCCAGAACAATCGAAGAGTTCCGAAGCATTTTTAAATGTCAGCGGAATTCCGAGAACAATGGAAGAGTTCCGAAGCATTTTTATATGTCTGCAGAATTCTGAGAACAATGGAAGAGTTCCAAAGCATTTTTAAATGTCAGCGGAATTCTGAAAACAATGGAAGAGTTCCGAAGCATTTTTAAACTTCAGCAGAATTCTGAGAACAATGGAAGAGTTCCGAAGCATTCTTAAACTTCTGCGGAATTCCGAGAACAATGGAAGAGTTCCGAAGCATTTTTAAATGTCAGCGGAATTCCGAGAACAATGGAAGAGTTCCGAACCATTTTTAAATGTCAGCGGAATTCTGAAAACAATTGAAGAGTTCTGAAGCATTTTTAAACTTCAGCAGAATTCCGAGAAAAATGGAAGAGTTCCGAAGTATTTTTAAAAGTCAGTGGAATTCCGAGAACAATAGAAGAGTTGTGAAGCATTTTTAAGCGTCAGCGGAATTCCGAGAACAATGGAAGAGTTCCGAAGCATTTTTAAACTTCAAAACTTCAGCAGATTTCCGAGAAAAATTGAAGAGTTCTGAAGCATTCTTAAACTTCAGCGGAATTCCGAGAACAATGGAAGAGTTCCGAAGCATTTTTAAAAGTCAGGGGAATTCCGAGAACAATAGAAGAGTTGTGAAGCAATTTTAAGCGTCAGCGGAATTCTGAGAACAATGTAAGAGTTCCGAAGCATTTTTAAACTTCACTGGAATTCCGAGAACAATGGAAGAGTTCCGAAGCATTTTTAAACATCAGCGGAATTCCGAGAACAATGGAAGAGTTGTGAAGCATTTTTAAACGTCAGCGGAATTTTGAAAACAATGGAAGATTTCTGAAGCATTTTTAAACATCAGCGGAATTCTGAGAACAATGGAAGAGTTGTGAAGCATTTTTAAAGGTCAGCGGAATTTGGAGAACAATCGAAGAGTTCCGAAGCATTTTTAAAAGTCAGCGGAATTCCGAGAACAATGGAAGAGTTGTGAAGCATTTTTAAACGTCAGCGGAATTCCGAGAATAATGGAAGAGTTCCGAAGCATTTTTAAACCTTAGCGGAATTCTGAGAACAATGGAAGAGTTCTGAAGCATTTTTGAATGTCAGCGGAATTCCGAGAACAATGGAAGTGCTCCGAAGCATACTTAAACTTCAGCGGAATTCCGAGAACAATGGAAGAGTTCCGAAGCATTTTTAAAAGTCAGCAGAATACCGAGAACAATGGAAGAGTTGTGAAGCATTTTTAAACATCAGCGGAATTCCAGAACAATCGAAGAGTTCCGAAGCATTTTTAAATGTCAGCGGAATTCCGAGAACAATGGAAGAGTTCCGAAGCATTTTTATATGTCTGCAGAATTCTGAGAACAATGGAAGAGTTCCAAAGCATTTTTAAATGTCAGCGGAATTCTGAAAACAATGGAAGAGTTCCGAAGCATTTTTAAACTTCAGCAGAATTCTGAGAACAATGGAAGAGTTCCGAAGCATTCTTAAACTTCTGCGGAATTCCGAGAACAATGGAAGAGTTCCGAAGCATTTTTAAAAGTCAGCGGAATTCCGAGAACCATAGAAGAGTTGTGAAGCATTTTTAAGCGTCAGCGGAATTCCGAGAACAATGGAAGAGTTCCAAAGCATTTTTAAACTTCAGCAGAATTCCGAGAACAATGGAAGAGTTCCGAAACATTCTTAAACTTCAGCGGAATTCCGAGAACAATGGAAGAGTTCCGGAGCATTTTTTAAAGTCAGCGGAATTTCCGAGAACAATAGAAGAGTTGTGAAGCAATTTTAAGCGTCAGCGGAATTCCGAGAACAATGGAAGAGTTCCGAAGCATTTTTCAACATCAGCGGAATTCCGAGAACAATGGAAGAGTTCTGAAGCATTTTTAAACGTCAGCGGAATTTTGAAAACAATGGAAGATTTCCGAAGCATTTTTAAACGTCAGCGGAATTTTGAAAACATCGGAAGATTTCCGAAGCATTTTTAAAAGTCAGCGGAATTTCTGAGAACAATAGAAGAGTTGTGAAGCAATTTTAAGCGTCAGCGGAATTCCGAGAACAATGGAAGAGTTCCGAAGCATTTTTCAACATCAGCGGAATTCCGAGAACAATGGAAGAGTTCTGAAGCATTTTTAAACTTCAGCGGAATTCCGAGAACAATGGAAGAGTTCCGAAGCATTTTTAAACTTCAGCGGAATTACGAGAACAATGGAAGAGTTCCGAAGCATATTTAAACTTCAGCGGAATACCGAGAACAATAGAAGAGTTGTGAAGCATTTTTAAACGTCAGCGGAAATCCGAGAACAATGGAAGAGTTCCGAAGCATTTTTAAACTTCACCCGAATTCCGAGAACAATGGAAGAGTTCCGATGCATTTTTAAACTTCAGCAGAATTCCTACAACAATGGAAGAGTTCCGAAGCATTTTTAAACTTCAGCGGAATTCCGAGAACAATGGAAGAGTTCCGAAGCATTTTTAAACGTCAGCGGAATTCCGAGAACAATGGAAGAGTTCCGAAGCATTTTTAAATGTCAGCGGAATTCTGAGAACAATGGAAGAGTTCCGAAGCATTTTTAAAAGTCAGCGGAATTCCGAGAACAATGGAAGAGTTGTGAAGCATTTTTAAACGTCAGCGGAATTCTGAGAGCAATGGAAGAGTTCCGAAGCATTTTTAATCTTCAGCATAATTCCGAGAACAATGGAAGAGTTCCGAAGAATATGTAAACTTCAGCGGAATTCCGAGAACAATGGAAGAGTTCCGAAGCATTTTTAAAAGTCAGCAGAATACCGAGAAAAATGGAAGAGTTCCGAAGCATTTTTAAATGTCAGCGGAATTCCGAGAACAATGGAAGAGTTCCGAAGCATTTTTAAATGTCAGCGGAATTCTGAAAACAATGGAAGAGTTCCGAAGCATTTTTAAACTTCAGCAGAATTCCGAGAAAAATGGAAGAGTTCCGAAGTATTTTTAAAAGTCAGCGGAATTCCGAGAACAATAGAAGAGTTGTGAAGCATTTTTAAGCGTCAGCGGAATTCCGAGAACAATGGAAGAGTTCCGAAGCATTTTTAAACTTCAAAACTTCAGTAGATTTCCGAGAACAATGGAAGAGTTCTGAAGCATTCTTAAGCTTCAGCAGAATTCCGAGAAAAATGGAAGAGTTCCGAAGTATTTTTAAAAGTCAGGGGAATTCCGAGAACAATAGAAGAGTTGTGAAGCAATTTTAAGCGTCAGCGGAATTCTGAGAACAATGGAAGAGTTCCGAAGCATTCTTAAACTTCAGCGGAATTCCGAGAACAATGGAAGAGTTCCGAAGCATTTTTTAAAGTCAGCGGAATTTCCGAGAACAATAGAAGAGTTGTGAATCAATTTTAAGGGTCAGCGGAATTCCGAGAACAATGGAAGAGTTCCGAAGCATTTTTAAACTTCACCCGAATTCCGAGAACAATGGAAGAGTTCCGATGCATTTTTAAACTTCAGCAGAATTCCTACAACAATGGAAGAGTTCCGAAGCATTTTTAAACTTCAGCGGAATTCCGAGAACAATGGAAGAGTTCCGAAGCATTTTTAAACGTCAGCGGAATTCCGAGAACAATGGAAGAGTTCCGAAGCATTTTTAAATGTCAGTGGAATTCTGAGAACAATGGAAGAGTTCCGAAGCATTTTTAAACTTCACCCGAATTCCGAGAACAATGGAAGAGTTCCGATGCATTTTTAAACTTCAGCAGAATTCCTACAACAATGGAAGAGTTCCGAAGCATTTTTAAACTTCAGCGGAATTCCGAGAACAATGGAAGAGTTCCGAAGCATTTTTAAACGTCAGCGGAATTCCGAGAACAATGGAAGAGTTCCGAAGCATTTTTAAATGTCAGCGGAATTCTGAGAACAATGGAAGAGTTCCGAAGCATTTTTAAAAGTCAGCGGAATTCCGAGAACAATGGAAGAGTTGTGAAGCATTTTTAAACGTCAGCGGAATTCTGAGAGCAATGGAAGAGTTCCGAAGCATTTTTAATCTTCAGCATAATTCCGAGAACAATGGAAGAGTTCCGAAGAATATGTAAACTTCAGCGGAATTCCGAGAACAATGGAAGAGTTCCGAAGCATTTTTAAAAGTCAGCAGAATACCGAGAAAAATGGAAGAGTTCCGAAGCATTTTTAAATGTCAGCGGAATTCCGAGAACAATGGAAGAGTTCCGAAGCATTTTTAAATGTCAGCGGAATTCTGAAAACAATGGAAGAGTTCCGAAGCATTTTTAAACTTCAGCAGAATTCCGAGAAAAATGGAAGAGTTCCGAAGTATTTTTAAAAGTCAGCGGAATTCCGAGAACAATAGAAGAGTTGTGAAGCATTTTTAAGCGTCAGCGGAATTCCGAGAACAATGGAAGAGTTCCGAAGCATTTTTAAACTTCAAAACTTCAGTAGATTTCCGAGAACAATGGAAGAGTTCTGAAGCATTCTTAAGCTTCAGCAGAATTCCGAGAAAAATGGAAGAGTTCCGAAGTATTTTTAAAAGTCAGGGGAATTCCGAGAACAATAGAAGAGTTGTGAAGCAATTTTAAGCGTCAGCGGAATTCTGAGAACAATGGAAGAGTTCCGAAGCATTCTTAAACTTCAGCGGAATTCCGAGAACAATGGAAGAGTTCCGAAGCATTTTTTAAAGTCAGCGGAATTTCCGAGAACAATAGAAGAGTTGTGAATCAATTTTAAGGGTCAGCGGAATTCCGAGAACAATGGAAGAGTTCCGAAGCATTTTTAAACTTCACCCGAATTCCGAGAACAATGGAAGAGTTCCGATGCATTTTTAAACTTCAGCAGAATTCCTACAACAATGGAAGAGTTCCGAAGCATTTTTAAACTTCAGCGGAATTCCGAGAACAATGGAAGAGTTCCGAAGCATTTTTAAACGTCAGCGGAATTCCGAGAACAATGGAAGAGTTCCGAAGCATTTTTAAATGTCAGTGGAATTCTGAGAACAATGGAAGAGTTCCGAAGCATTTTTAAATGTCAGTGGAATTCTGAGAACAATGGAAGAGTTCCGAAGCATTTTTAAACTTCAGCATAATTCCGAGAACAATGGAAGAGTTCCGAAGCATTTTTAAAAGTCAGCGGAATTCCGAGAAAAATGGAAGAGTTGTGAAGCATTTTTAAACGTCAGCGGAATTCTGAGAGCAATGGAAGAGTTCCGAAGCATTTTTAATCTTCAGCATAATTCCGAGAACAATGGAAGAGTTCCGAAGAATATTTAAACTTCAGCGGAATTCTGAGAACAATGGAAGAGTTCCGAAGCATTTTTAAAAGTCAGCGGAATACCGAGAAAAATGGAAGAGTTGTGAAGCATTTTTAAACGTCAGTGGAATTCCGAGAACAATGGAAGAGTTCCGAAGCATTTTTAAATGTCAGCGGAATTCCGAGAACAATGGAAGTGCTCCGAAGCATACTTAAACTTCAGCGGAATTCCGAGAACAATGGAAGAGTTCCGAAGCATTTTTAAAAGTCAGCAGAATACCGAGAAAAATGGAAGAGTTGTGAAGCATTTTTAAACGTCAGCGGAATTTTGAAAACAATGGAAGTTTCTGAAGCATTTTTAAACGTCAGCGGAATTCTGAGAACAATGGAAGAGTTGTGAAGCATTTTTAAAGGTCAGCGGAATTTGGAGAACAATCGAAGAGTTCCGAAGCATTTTTAAAAGTCAGCGGAATTCCGAGAACAATGGAAGAGTTGTGAAGCATTTTTAAACGTCAGCGGAATTCCGAGAATAATGGAAGAGTTCCGAAGCATTTTTAAACCTCAGCGGAATTCTGAGAACAATGGAAGAGTTCTGAAGCATTTTTGAATGTCAGCGGAATTCCGAGAACAATGGAAGTGCTCCGAAGCATACTTAAACTTCAGCGGAATTCCGAGAACAATGGAAGAGTTCCGAAGCATTTTTAAAAGTCAGCAGAATACCGAGAACAATGGAAGAGTTGTGAAGCATTTTTAAACATCAGCGGAATTCCAGAACAATCGAAGAGTTCCGAAGCATTTTTAAATGTCAGCGGAATTCCGAGAACAATGGAAGAGTTCCGAAGCATTTTTATATGTCTGCAGAATTCTGAGAACAATGGAAGAGTTCCAAAGCATTTTTAAATGTCAGCGGAATTCTGAAAGCAATGGAAGTGTTCCGAAGCATTTTTAAACTTCAGCAGAATTCCGAGAACAATGGAAGAGTTGTGAAGCATTCTTAAACTTCTGCGGAATTCCGAGAACAATGGAAGAGTTCCGAAGCATTTTTAAAAGTCAGCGGAATTCCGAGAACAATAGAAGAGTTGTGAAGCATTTTTAAGCGTCAGCGGAATTCCGAGAACAATGGAAGAGTTCCAAAGCATTTTTAAACTTCAGCAGAATTCCGAGAACAATGGAAGAGTTCCGAAGCATTCTTAAACTTCAGCGGAATTCCGAGAACAATGGAAGAGTTCCGGAGCATTTTTTAAAGTCAGCGGAATTTCCGAGCACAATAGAAGAGTTGTGAAGCAATTTTAAGCGTCAGCGGAATTCCGAGAACAATGGAAGAGTTCCGAAGCATTTTTCAACATCAGCGGAATTCCGAGAACAATGGAAGAGTTCTGAAGCATTTTTAAACTTCAGCGGAATTCCGAGAACAATGTAAGAGTTCCGAAGCATTTTTAAACTTCAGCGGAATTACGAGAACAATGGAAGAGTTCCGAAGCATATTTAAACTTCAGCGGAATACCGAGAACAATAGAAGAGTTGTGAAGCATTTTTAAACGTCAGCGGAAATCCGAGAACAATGGAAGAGTTCCGAAGCATTTTTAAACTTCACCCGAATTCCGAGAACAATGGAAGAGTTCCGATGCATTTTTAAACTTCAGCAGAATTCCTACAACAATGGAAGAGTTCCGAAGCATTTTTAAACTTCAGCGGAATTCCGAGAACAATGGAAGAGTTCCGAAGCATTTTTAAACGTCAGCAGAATTCCGAGAACAATGGAAGAGTTCCGAAGCATTTTTAAATGTCAGCGGAATTCTGAGAACAATGGAAGAGTGCCGAAGCATTTTTAAAAGTCAGCGGAATTCCGAGAACAATGGAAGAGTTGTGAAGCATTTTTAAACGTCAGCGGAATTCTGAGAGCAATGGAAGAGTTCCGAAGCATTTTTAATCTTCAGCATAATTCCGAGAACAATGGAAGTGTTCCGAAGAATATGTAAACTTCAGCGGAATTCCGAGAACAATGGAAGAGTTCCGAAGCATTTTTAAAAGTCAGCGGAATACCGAGAAAAATGGAAGAGTTCCGAAGCATTTTTAAATGTCAGCGGAATTCCGAGAACAATGGAAGAGTTCCGAAGCATTTTTAAATGTCAGCGGAATTCTGAAAACAATGGAAGAGTTCCGAAGCATTTTTAAACTTCAGCAGAATTCCGAGAAAAATGGAAGAGTTCCGAAGTATTTTTAAACGTCAGCGGAATTCCGAGAACAATGGAAGAGTTCCGAAGCATTTTTAAACTTCAAAACTTCAGCAGATTTCCGAGAACAATGGAAGAGTTCTGAAGCATTCTTAAACTTCAGCGGAATTCCGAGAACAATGGAAGTGTTCCGAAGCATTTTTAAAAGTCAGGGGAATTCCGAGAACAATAGAAGAGTTGTGAAGCAATTTTAAGCGTCAGCGGAATTCTGAGAACAATGGAAGAGTTCCGAAGCATTCTTAAACTTCAGCGGAATTCCGAGAACAATGGAAGAGTTGCGAAGCATTTTTTAAAGTCAGCGGAATTTCCGAGAACAATAGAAGAGTTGTGAATCAATTTTAAGCGTCAGCGGAATTCCGAGAACAATGGAAGAGTTCCGAAGCATTTTTAAACTTCACCCAAATTCCGAGAACAATGGAAGAGTTCCGATGCATTTTTAAACTTCAGCAGAATTCCTACAACAATGGAAGAGTTCCGAAGCATTTTTAAACTTCAGCGGAATTCCGAGAACAATGGAAGAGTTCCGAAGCATTTTTAAACGTCAGCGGAATTCCGAGAACAATGGAAGAGTTCCGAAGCATTTTTAAATGTCAGTGGAATTCTGAGAACAATGCAAGAGTTCCGAAGCATTTTTAAACTTCAGCATAATTCCGAGAACAATGGAAGAGTTCCGAAGCATTTTTAAAAGTCAGCGGAATTCCGAGAACAATGGAAGAGTTGTGAAGCATTTTTAAACGTCAGCGGAATTCTGAGAGCAATGGAAGAGTTCCGAAGCATTTTTAATCTTCAGCATAATTCTGAGAACAATGGAAGAGTTCCGAAGAATATTTAAACTTCAGCGGAATTCCGAGAACAATGGAAGAGTTCCGAAGCATTTTTAAAAGTCAGCGGAATACCGAGAAAAATGGAAGAGTTGTGAAGCATTTTTAAACTTCAGTGGAATTCCGAGAACAATGGAAGAGTTGTGAAGCATTTTTAAATGTCAGCGGAATTCCGAGAACAATGGAAGAGTTCCGAAGCATTTTTAAATGTCAGCGGAATTCTGAAAACAATGGAAGAGTTCCGAAGAATATTTAAACTTCAGCGGAATTCCGAGAACAATGTAAGAGTTCCGAAGCATTTTTAAACTTCACTGGAATTCCGAGAACAATGGAAGAGTTCCGAAGCATTTTTAAACATCAGCGGAATTCCGAGAACAATGGAAGAGTTGTGAAGCATTTTTAAATGTCAGCGGAATTCCTAGAACAATGGAAGAGTTCCGAAGCATTTTTAAATGTCAGCGGAATTCCGAGAACAATGGAAGAGTTCCGAAGCATTTTTAAATGTCAGCAGAATTCCAAGAACAATGGAAGAGTTCCAAAGCATTTTTAAATGTCAGCGGAATTCTGAAAACAATGGAAGAGTTCCGAAGCATTTTTAAACTTCAGCAGAATTCCGAGAAAAATGGAAGAGTTCCGAAGTATTTTTAAAAGTCAGCGGAATTCCGAGAACAATAGAAGAGTTGTGAAGCATTTTTAAGCGTCAGCGGAATTCCGAGAACAATGGAAGAGTTCCGAAGCATTTTTAAACTACAAAACTTCAGCAGATTTCCGAGAACAATGGAAGAGTTCTGAAGCATTTTTAAACATCAGCGGAATTCCGAGAACAATGGAAGAGTTCCGAAGCATTTTTAAACTACAAAACTTCAGCAGAATTCTGAGAACAATCGAAGAGTTCCAAAGCATTTTTAAATGTCAGCGGAATTCTGAAAACAATGGAAGAGTTCCGAAGCATTTTTAAACTTCAGCAGAATTCCGAGAACAATGGAAGAGTTCCGAAGCATTTTTAAACATCAGCGGAATTCCGAGAACAATGGAAGAGTTCTGAAGCATTTTTAAACGTCAGCGGAATTTTGAAAACAATGGAAGATTTCTGAAGCATTTTTAAACGTCAGCGGAATTCTGAGAACAATGGAAGAGTTGTGAAGCATTTTTAAAGGTCAGCGGAATTTGGAGAACAATCAAAGAGTTCCGAAGCATTTTTAAAAGTCAGCGGAATTCCGAGAACAATGGAAGAGTTGTGAAGCATTTTTAAACGTCAGCGGAATTCCGAGAACAATGGAAGAGTTCCGAAGCATTTTTAAACCTCAGCGGAATTCCGAGAACAATGGAAGAGTTCTGAAGCATTTTTGAATGTCAGCGGAATTCCGAGAACAATGGAAGAGCTCCGAAGCATACTTAAACTTCAGCGGAATTCCGAGAACAATGGAACAGTTCCGAAGCATTTTTAAAAGTCAGCAGAATACCGAGAACAATGGAAGAGTTGTGAAGCATTTTTAAACATCAGCGGAATTCCAGAACAATCGAAGAGTTCCGAAGCATTTTTAAATGTCAGCGGAATTCCGAGAACAATGGAAGAGTTCCAAAGCATTTTTATATGTCTGCAGAATTCTGAGAACAATGGAAGAGTTCCAAAGCATTTTTAAATGTCAGCGGAATTCTGAAAACAATGGAAGAGTTCCGAAGCATTTTTAAACTTCAGCAGAATTCCGAGAACAATGGAAGAGTTCCGAAGCATTCTTAAACTTCTGCGGACTTCCGAGAACAATGGAAGAGTTCCGAAGCATTTTTAAGCGTCAGCGGAATTCCGAGAACAATGGAAGAGTTCCAAAGCATTTTTAAACTTCAGCAGAATTCCGAGAACAATGGAAGATTTCCGAAGCATTCTTAAACTTCAGCAGAATTCCGAGAACAATGGAAGAGTTCCGAAGCATTTTTTAAAGTCAGCGGAATTTCCGAGAACAATAGAAGAGTTGTGAAGCAATTTTAAGTGTCACCGGAATTCCGAGAACAATGGAAGAGTTCCGAAGCATTTTTAAACTTCAGCGGAATTCCGAGAACAATGGAAGAGTTCCGAAGCATTTTTAAACGTCAGCGGAATTCCGAGAACAATGGAAGAGTTCCGAAGCATTTTTAAATGTCAGTGGAATTCTGAGAACAATGGAAGAGTTCCGAAGCATTTTTAAACTTCACCCGAATTCCGAGAACAATGGAAGAGTTCCGATGCATTTTTAAACTTCAGCAGAATTCCTACAACAATGGAAGAGTTCCGAAGCATTTTTAAACTTCAGCGGAATTCCGAGAACAATGGAAGAGTTCCGAAGCATTTTTAAACGTCAGCGGAATTCCGAGAACAATGGAAGAGTTCCGAAGCATTTTTAAATGTCAGCGGAATTCTGAGAACAATGGAAGAGTTCCGAAGCATTTTTAAAAGTCAGCGGAATTCCGAGAACAATGGAAGAGTTGTGAAGCATTTTTAAACGTCAGCGGAATTCTGAGAGCAATGGAAGAGTTCCGAAGCATTTTTAATCTTCAGCATAATTCCGAGAACAATGGAAGAGTTCCGAAGAATATGTAAACTTCAGCGGAATTCCGAGAACAATGGAAGAGTTCCGAAGCATTTTTAAAAGTCAGCAGAATACCGAGAAAAATGGAAGAGTTCCGAAGCATTTTTAAATGTCAGCGGAATTCCGAGAACAATGGAAGAGTTCCGAAGCATTTTTAAATGTCAGCGGAATTCTGAAAACAATGGAAGAGTTCCGAAGCATTTTTAAACTTCAGCAGAATTCCGAGAAAAATGGAAGAGTTCCGAAGTATTTTTAAAAGTCAGCGGAATTCCGAGAACAATAGAAGAGTTGTGAAGCATTTTTAAGCGTCAGCGGAATTCCGAGAACAATGGAAGAGTTCCGAAGCATTTTTAAACTTCAAAACTTCAGTAGATTTCCGAGAACAATGGAAGAGTTCTGAAGCATTCTTAAGCTTCAGCAGAATTCCGAGAAAAATGGAAGAGTTCCGAAGTATTTTTAAAAGTCAGGGGAATTCCGAGAACAATAGAAGAGTTGTGAAGCAATTTTAAGCGTCAGCGGAATTCTGAGAACAATGGAAGAGTTCCGAAGCATTCTTAAACTTCAGCGGAATTCCGAGAACAATGGAAGAGTTCCGAAGCATTTTTTAAAGTCAGCGGAATTTCCGAGAACAATAGAAGAGTTGTGAATCAATTTTAAGGGTCAGCGGAATTCCGAGAACAATGGAAGAGTTCCGAAGCATTTTTAAACTTCACCCGAATTCCGAGAACAATGGAAGAGTTCCGATGCATTTTTAAACTTCAGCAGAATTCCTACAACAATGGAAGAGTTCCGAAGCATTTTTAAACTTCAGCGGAATTCCGAGAACAATGGAAGAGTTCCGAAGCATTTTTAAACGTCAGCGGAATTCCGAGAACAATGGAAGAGTTCCGAAGCATTTTTAAATGTCAGTGGAATTCTGAGAACAATGGAAGAGTTCCGAAGCATTTTTAAATGTCAGTGGAATTCTGAGAACAATGGAAGAGTTCCGAAGCATTTTTAAACTTCAGCATAATTCCGAGAACAATGGAAGAGTTCCGAAGCATTTTTAAAAGTCAGCGGAATTCCGAGAAAAATGGAAGAGTTGTGAAGCATTTTTAAACGTCAGCGGAATTCTGAGAGCAATGGAAGAGTTCCGAAGCATTTTTAATCTTCAGCATAATTCCGAGAACAATGGAAGAGTTCCGAAGAATATTTAAACTTCAGCGGAATTCTGAGAACAATGGAAGAGTTCCGAAGCATTTTTAAAAGTCAGCGGAATACCGAGAAAAATGGAAGAGTTGTGAAGCATTTTTAAACGTCAGTGGAATTCCGAGAACAATGGAAGAGTTCCGAAGCATTTTTAAATGTCAGCGGAATTCCGAGAACAATGGAAGTGCTCCGAAGCATACTTAAACTTCAGCGGAATTCCGAGAACAATGGAAGAGTTCCGAAGCATTTTTAAAAGTCAGCAGAATACCGAGAAAAATGGAAGAGTTGTGAAGCATTTTTAAACGTCAGCGGAATTTTGAAAACAATGGAAGTTTCTGAAGCATTTTTAAACGTCAGCGGAATTCTGAGAACAATGGAAGAGTTGTGAAGCATTTTTAAAGGTCAGCGGAATTTGGAGAACAATCGAAGAGTTCCGAAGCATTTTTAAAAGTCAGCGGAATTCCGAGAACAATGGAAGAGTTGTGAAGCATTTTTAAACGTCAGCGGAATTCCGAGAATAATGGAAGAGTTCCGAAGCATTTTTAAACCTCAGCGGAATTCTGAGAACAATGGAAGAGTTCTGAAGCATTTTTGAATGTCAGCGGAATTCCGAGAACAATGGAAGTGCTCCGAAGCATACTTAAACTTCAGCGGAATTCCGAGAACAATGGAAGAGTTCCGAAGCATTTTTAAAAGTCAGCAGAATACCGAGAACAATGGAAGAGTTGTGAAGCATTTTTAAACATCAGCGGAATTCCAGAACAATCGAAGAGTTCCGAAGCATTTTTAAATGTCAGCGGAATTCCGAGAACAATGGAAGAGTTCCGAAGCATTTTTATATGTCTGCAGAATTCTGAGAACAATGGAAGAGTTCCAAAGCATTTTTAAATGTCAGCGGAATTCTGAAAGCAATGGAAGTGTTCCGAAGCATTTTTAAACTTCAGCAGAATTCCGAGAACAATGGAAGAGTTGTGAAGCATTCTTAAACTTCTGCGGAATTCCGAGAACAATGGAAGAGTTCCGAAGCATTTTTAAAAGTCAGCGGAATTCCGAGAACAATAGAAGAGTTGTGAAGCATTTTTAAGCGTCAGCGGAATTCCGAGAACAATGGAAGAGTTCCAAAGCATTTTTAAACTTCAGCAGAATTCCGAGAACAATGGAAGAGTTCCGAAGCATTCTTAAACTTCAGCGGAATTCCGAGAACAATGGAAGAGTTCCGGAGCATTTTTTAAAGTCAGCGGAATTTCCGAGCACAATAGAAGAGTTGTGAAGCAATTTTAAGCGTCAGCGGAATTCCGAGAACAATGGAAGAGTTCCGAAGCATTTTTCAACATCAGCGGAATTCCGAGAACAATGGAAGAGTTCTGAAGCATTTTTAAACTTCAGCGGAATTCCGAGAACAATGTAAGAGTTCCGAAGCATTTTTAAACTTCAGCGGAATTACGAGAACAATGGAAGAGTTCCGAAGCATATTTAAACTTCAGCGGAATACCGAGAACAATAGAAGAGTTGTGAAGCATTTTTAAACGTCAGCGGAAATCCGAGAACAATGGAAGAGTTCCGAAGCATTTTTAAACTTCACCCGAATTCCGAGAACAATGGAAGAGTTCCGATGCATTTTTAAACTTCAGCAGAATTCCTACAACAATGGAAGAGTTCCGAAGCATTTTTAAACTTCAGCGGAATTCCGAGAACAATGGAAGAGTTCCGAAGCATTTTTAAACGTCAGCAGAATTCCGAGAACAATGGAAGAGTTCCGAAGCATTTTTAAATGTCAGCGGAATTCTGAGAACAATGGAAGAGTGCCGAAGCATTTTTAAAAGTCAGCGGAATTCCGAGAACAATGGAAGAGTTGTGAAGCATTTTTAAACGTCAGCGGAATTCTGAGAGCAATGGAAGAGTTCCGAAGCATTTTTAATCTTCAGCATAATTCCGAGAACAATGGAAGTGTTCCGAAGAATATGTAAACTTCAGCGGAATTCCGAGAACAATGGAAGAGTTCCGAAGCATTTTTAAAAGTCAGCGGAATACCGAGAAAAATGGAAGAGTTCCGAAGCATTTTTAAATGTCAGCGGAATTCCGAGAACAATGGAAGAGTTCCGAAGCATTTTTAAATGTCAGCGGAATTCTGAAAACAATGGAAGAGTTCCGAAGCATTTTTAAACTTCAGCAGAATTCCGAGAAAAATGGAAGAGTTCCGAAGTATTTTTAAACGTCAGCGGAATTCCGAGAACAATGGAAGAGTTCCGAAGCATTTTTAAACTTCAAAACTTCAGCAGATTTCCGAGAACAATGGAAGAGTTCTGAAGCATTCTTAAACTTCAGCGGAATTCCGAGAACAATGGAAGTGTTCCGAAGCATTTTTAAAAGTCAGGGGAATTCCGAGAACAATAGAAGAGTTGTGAAGCAATTTTAAGCGTCAGCGGAATTCTGAGAACAATGGAAGAGTTCCGAAGCATTCTTAAACTTCAGCGGAATTCCGAGAACAATGGAAGAGTTGCGAAGCATTTTTTAAAGTCAGCGGAATTTCCGAGAACAATAGAAGAGTTGTGAATCAATTTTAAGCGTCAGCGGAATTCCGAGAACAATGGAAGAGTTCCGAAGCATTTTTAAACTTCACCCAAATTCCGAGAACAATGGAAGAGTTCCGATGCATTTTTAAACTTCAGCAGAATTCCTACAACAATGGAAGAGTTCCGAAGCATTTTTAAACTTCAGCGGAATTCCGAGAACAATGGAAGAGTTCCGAAGCATTTTTAAACGTCAGCGGAATTCCGAGAACAATGGAAGAGTTCCGAAGCATTTTTAAATGTCAGTGGAATTCTGAGAACAATGCAAGAGTTCCGAAGCATTTTTAAACTTCAGCATAATTCCGAGAACAATGGAAGAGTTCCGAAGCATTTTTAAAAGTCAGCGGAATTCCGAGAACAATGGAAGAGTTGTGAAGCATTTTTAAACGTCAGCGGAATTCTGAGAGCAATGGAAGAGTTCCGAAGCATTTTTAATCTTCAGCATAATTCTGAGAACAATGGAAGAGTTCCGAAGAATATTTAAACTTCAGCGGAATTCCGAGAACAATGGAAGAGTTCCGAAGCATTTTTAAAAGTCAGCGGAATACCGAGAAAAATGGAAGAGTTGTGAAGCATTTTTAAACTTCAGTGGAATTCCGAGAACAATGGAAGAGTTGTGAAGCATTTTTAAATGTCAGCGGAATTCCGAGAACAATGGAAGAGTTCCGAAGCATTTTTAAATGTCAGCGGAATTCTGAAAACAATGGAAGAGTTCCGAAGAATATTTAAACTTCAGCGGAATTCCGAGAACAATGTAAGAGTTCCGAAGCATTTTTAAACTTCACTGGAATTCCGAGAACAATGGAAGAGTTCCGAAGCATTTTTAAACATCAGCGGAATTCCGAGAACAATGGAAGAGTTGTGAAGCATTTTTAAATGTCAGCGGAATTCCTAGAACAATGGAAGAGTTCCGAAGCATTTTTAAATGTCAGCGGAATTCCGAGAACAATGGAAGAGTTCCGAAGCATTTTTAAATGTCAGCAGAATTCCAAGAACAATGGAAGAGTTCCAAAGCATTTTTAAATGTCAGCGGAATTCTGAAAACAATGGAAGAGTTCCGAAGCATTTTTAAACTTCAGCAGAATTCCGAGAAAAATGGAAGAGTTCCGAAGTATTTTTAAAAGTCAGCGGAATTCCGAGAACAATAGAAGAGTTGTGAAGCATTTTTAAGCGTCAGCGGAATTCCGAGAACAATGGAAGAGTTCCGAAGCATTTTTAAACTACAAAACTTCAGCAGATTTCCGAGAACAATGGAAGAGTTCTGAAGCATTTTTAAACATCAGCGGAATTCCGAGAACAATGGAAGAGTTCCGAAGCATTTTTAAACTACAAAACTTCAGCAGAATTCTGAGAACAATCGAAGAGTTCCAAAGCATTTTTAAATGTCAGCGGAATTCTGAAAACAATGGAAGAGTTCCGAAGCATTTTTAAACTTCAGCAGAATTCCGAGAACAATGGAAGAGTTCCGAAGCATTTTTAAACATCAGCGGAATTCCGAGAACAATGGAAGAGTTCTGAAGCATTTTTAAACGTCAGCGGAATTTTGAAAACAATGGAAGATTTCTGAAGCATTTTTAAACGTCAGCGGAATTCTGAGAACAATGGAAGAGTTGTGAAGCATTTTTAAAGGTCAGCGGAATTTGGAGAACAATCAAAGAGTTCCGAAGCATTTTTAAAAGTCAGCGGAATTCCGAGAACAATGGAAGAGTTGTGAAGCATTTTTAAACGTCAGCGGAATTCCGAGAACAATGGAAGAGTTCCGAAGCATTTTTAAACCTCAGCGGAATTCCGAGAACAATGGAAGAGTTCTGAAGCATTTTTGAATGTCAGCGGAATTCCGAGAACAATGGAAGAGCTCCGAAGCATACTTAAACTTCAGCGGAATTCCGAGAACAATGGAACAGTTCCGAAGCATTTTTAAAAGTCAGCAGAATACCGAGAACAATGGAAGAGTTGTGAAGCATTTTTAAACATCAGCGGAATTCCAGAACAATCGAAGAGTTCCGAAGCATTTTTAAATGTCAGCGGAATTCCGAGAACAATGGAAGAGTTCCAAAGCATTTTTATATGTCTGCAGAATTCTGAGAACAATGGAAGAGTTCCAAAGCATTTTTAAATGTCAGCGGAATTCTGAAAACAATGGAAGAGTTCCGAAGCATTTTTAAACTTCAGCAGAATTCCGAGAACAATGGAAGAGTTCCGAAGCATTCTTAAACTTCTGCGGACTTCCGAGAACAATGGAAGAGTTCCGAAGCATTTTTAAGCGTCAGCGGAATTCCGAGAACAATGGAAGAGTTCCAAAGCATTTTTAAACTTCAGCAGAATTCCGAGAACAATGGAAGATTTCCGAAGCATTCTTAAACTTCAGCAGAATTCCGAGAACAATGGAAGAGTTCCGAAGCATTTTTTAAAGTCAGCGGAATTTCCGAGAACAATAGAAGAGTTGTGAAGCAATTTTAAGTGTCACCGGAATTCCGAGAACAATGGAAGAGTTCCGAAGCATTTTTCAACATCAGCGGAATTCCGAGAACAATGGAAGAGTTGTGAAGCATTTTTAAACGTCAGCGGAATTTTGAAAACAATGGAAGATTTCCGAAGCATTTTTAAACGTCAGCGGAATTTTGAAAACAATGGAAGATTTCCGAAGCATTTTTAAAAGTCAGCGGAATACCGAGAAAAATGGAAGAGTTGTGAAGCATTTTTAAACGTCAGCGGAATTCCGAGAACAATGGAAGAGTTCCGAAGCATTTTTAAATGTCAGCGGAATTCCGAGAACAATGGAAGAGTTCCGAAGCATTTTTAAATGTCAGCAGAATTCCAAGAACAAGGGAAGAGTACCAAAGCATTTTTAAATGTCAGCGGAATTCTGAAAACAATGGAAGAGTTCCGAAGCATTTTTAAACTTCAGCAGAATTCCGAGAAAAATGGAAGAGTTCCGATGTATTTTTAAAAGTCAGCGGAATTCCGAGAACAATAGAAGAGTTGTGAAGCATTTTTAAGCGTCAGCGGAATTCCGAGAACAATGGAAGAGTTCCGAATCATTTTTAAACTTCAAAACTTCAGCAGATTTCCGAGAACAATGGAAGAGTTCTGAAGCATTCTTAAACTTCAGCGGAATTCCGAGAACAATGGAAGAGTTCCGAAGCATTTTTAAAAGTCAGAGGAATTCCGAGAACAATAGAAGAGTTGTGAAGCAATTTTAAGCGTCAGCGGAATTCTGAGAACAATGTAAGAGTTCCGAAGCATTTTTAAACTTCACTGGAATTCCGAGAACAATGGAAGAGTTCCGAAGCATTTTTAAACATCAGCGGAATTCCGAGAACAATGGAAGAGTTGTGAAGCATTTTTAAACGTCAGCGGAATTTGGAGAACAATCGAAGAGTTCCGAAGCATTTTTAAAAGTCAGCGGAATTCCGAGAACAATGGAAGAGTTGTGAAGCATTTTTAAACGTCAGCAGAATTCCGAGAACAATGGAAGGGTTCCGAAGCATTTTTAAATCTCAGCGGAATTCCGAGAACAATGGAAGAGCTCCGTAGCATACTTAAACTTCAGCGGAATTCCGAGAACAATGGAAGAGTTCTGAAGCATTTTTAAAAGTCAGCAGAATACCGAGAACAATGGAAGAGTTGTGAAGCATTTTTAAACGTCAGCGGAATTCCAGAACAATGGAAGAGTTCCGAAGCATTTTTAAAAGTCAGCGGAATTCCGAGAACAATGGAAGAGTTGTGAAGCATTTTTAAACGTCAGCGGAATTCCGAGAACAATGGAAGAGTTCCGAAGCATTTTTAAACCCCAGCAGAATTCCGAGAACAATGGAAGAGTTCTGAAGCATTTTTGAATGTCAGCGGAATTCCGAGAACAATGGAAGAGCTCCGAAGCATACTTAAACTTCAGCGGAATTCCGAGAACAATGGAACAGTTCCGAAGCATTTTTAAAAGTCAGCAGAATTCCGAGAACAATGGAAGAGCTGTGAAGCATTTTTAAACATCAGCGGAATTCCAGAACAATCGAAGAGTTCCGAAGCATTTTTAAATGTCAGCGGAATTCCGAGAACAATGGAAGAGTTCCGAAGCATTTTTATATGTCTGCAGAATTCTGAGAACAATGGAAGAGTTCCAAAGCATTTTTAAATGTCAGCGGAATTCTGAAAACAATGGAAGAGTTCCGAAGCATTTTTAAACTTCAGCAGAATTCCGAGAACAATGGAAGAGTTCCGAAGCATTTTTAAACATCAGCGGAATTCCGAGAACAATGGAAGAGTTCTGAAGCATTTTTAAACGTCAGCGGAATTTTGAAAACAATGGAAGATTTCTGAAGCATTTTTAAACGTCAGCGGAATTCTGAGAACAATGGAAGAGTTGTGAAGCATTTTTAAAGGTCAGCGGAATTTGGAGAACAATCGAAGAGTTCCGAAGCATTTTTAAAAGTCAGCGGAATTCCGAGAACAATGGAAGAGTTGTGAAGCATTTTTAAACGTCAGCGGAATTCCGAGAACAATGGAAGAGTTCCGAAGCATTTTTAAACCTCAGCGGAATTCCGAGAACAATGGAAGAGTTCTGAAGCATTTTTGAATGTCAGCGGAATTCCGAGAACAATGGAAGAGCTCCGAAGCATACTTAAACTTCAGCGGAATTCCGAGAACAATGGAACAGTTCCGAAGCATTTTTAAAAGTCAGCAGAATACCGAGAACAATGGAAGAGTTGTGAAGCATTTTTAAACATCAGCGGAATTCCAGAACAATCGAAGAGTTCCGAAGCATTTTTAAATGTCAGCGGAATTCCGAGAACAATGGAAGAGTTCCAAAGCATTTTTATATGTCTGCAGAATTCTGAGAACAATGGAAGAGTTCCAAAGCATTTTTAAATGTCAGCGGAATTCTGAAAACAATGGAAGAGTTCCGAAGCATTTTTAAACTTCAGCAGAATTCCGAGAACAATGGAAGAGTTCCGAAGCATTCTTAAACTTCTGCGGACTTCCGAGAACAATGGAAGAGTTCCGAAGCATTTTTAAGCGTCAGCGGAATTCCGAGAACAATGGAAGAGTTCCAAAGCATTTTTAAACTTCAGCAGAATTCCGAGAACAATGGAAGATTTCCGAAGCATTCTTAAACTTCAGCAGAATTCCGAGAACAATGGAAGAGTTCCGAAGCATTTTTTAAAGTCAGCGGAATTTCCGAGAACAATAGAAGAGTTGTGAAGCAATTTTAAGTGTCACCGGAATTCCGAGAACAATGGAAGAGTTCCGAAGCATTTTTCAACATCAGCGGAATTCCGAGAACAATGGAAGAGTTCTGAAGCATTTTTAAACGTCAGCGGAATTTTGAAAACAATGGAAGATTTCCGAAGCATTTTTAAACGTCAGCGGAATTTTGAAAACAATGGAAGATTTCCGAAGCATTTTTAAAAGTCAGCGGAATACCGAGAAAAATGGAAGAGTTGTGAAGCATTTTTAAACGTCAGCGGAATTCCGAGAACAATGGAAGAGTTCCGAAGCATTTTTAAATGTCAGCGGAATTCCGAGAACAATGGAAGAGTTCCGAAGCATTTTTAAATGTCAGCAGAATTCCAAGAACAAGGGAAGAGTACCAAAGCATTTTTAAATGTCAGCGGAATTCTGAAAACAATGGAAGAGTTCCGAAGCATTTTTAAACTTCAGCAGAATTCCGAGAAAAATGGAAGAGTTCCGAAGTATTTTTAAAAGTCAGCGGAATTCCGAGAACAATAGAAGAGTTGTGAAGCATTTTTAAGCGTCAGCGGAATTCCGAGAACAATGGAAGAGTTCCGAAGCATTTTTAAACTTCAAAACTTCAGCAGATTTCCGAGAACAATGGAAGAGTTCTGAAGCATTCTTAAACTTCAGCGGAATTCCGAGAACAATGGAAGAGTTCCGAAGCATTTTTAAAAGTCAGGGGAATTCCGAGAACAATAGAAGAGTTGTGAAGCAATTTTAAGCGTCAGCGGAATTCTGAGAACAATGTAAGAGTTCCGAAGCATTTTTAAACTTCACTGGAATTCCGAGAACAATGGAAGAGTTCCGAAGCATTTTTAAACATCAGCGGAATTCCGAGAACAATGGAAGAGTTCTGAAGCATTTTTAAACGTCAGCGGAATTTTGAAAATAATGGAAGATTTCCGAAGCATTTTTAAACGTCAGCGGAATTCTGAGAACAATGGAAGAGTTGTGAAGCATTTTTAAACCTCAGCGGAATTTGGAGAACAATCGAAGAGTTCCGAAGCATTTTTAAAAGTCAGCGGAATTCCGAGAACAATGGAAGAGTTGTGAAGCATTTTTAAACGTCAGCAGAATTCCGAGAACAATGGAAGGGTTCCGAAGCATTTTTAAATCTCAGCGGAATTCCGAGAACAATGGAAGAGCTCCGTAGCATACTTAAACTTCAGCGGAATTCCGAGAACAATGGAAGAGTTCTGAAGCATTTTTAAAAGTCAGCAGAATACCGAGAACAATGGAAGAGTTGTGAAGCATTTTTAAACGTCAGCGGAATTCCAGAACAATGGAAGAGTTCCGAAGCATTTTTAAATGTCAGCGGAATTCCGAGAACAATGGAAGAGTTCCGAAGCATTTTTATATGTCTGCAGAATTCTGAGAACAATGGAAGAGTTCCAAAGCATTTTTAAATGTCAGCGGAATTCTGAAAACAATGAAAGAGTTCCGAAGCATTTTTAAACTTCAGCAGAATTCCGAGAACAATGGAAGGGTTCCGAAGCATTCTTAAACTTCTGCGGAATTCCGAGAAAAATGGAAGAGTTCCGAAGCATTTTTAAAAGTCAGCGGAATACCGAGAAAAATGGAAGAGTTGTGAAGCATTTTTAAACGTCAGTGGAATTCCGAGAACAATGGAAGAGTTGTGAAGCATTTTTAAATGTCAGCGGAATTCCGAGAACAATGGAAGAGTTCCGAAGCATTTTTAAATGTCAGCGGAATTCTGAAAACAATGGAAGAGTTCCGAAGCATTTTTAAACTTCAGCAGAATTCCGAGAAAAATGGAAGAGTTCCGAAGTATTTTTAAAAGTCAGCGGAATTCCGAGAACAATAGAAGAGTTGTGAAGCATTTTTAAGCGTCAGCAGAATTCCGAGAACAATGGAAGAGTTCCGAAGCATTTTTAAACTTCAAAACTTCAGCAGATTTCCGAGAACAATGGAAGAGTTCTGAAGCATTCTTAAACTTCAGCGGAATTCCGAGAACATTGGAAGAGTTCCGAAGCATTTTTAAAAGTCAGGGGAATTCCGAGAACAATAGAAGTGTTGTGAAGCAATTTTAAGCGTCAGCAGAATTCTGAGAACAATGTAAGAGTTCCGAAGCATTTTTAAACTTCACTGGAATTCCGAGAACAATGGAAGAGTTCCGAAGCATTTTTAAACATCAGCGGAATTCCGAGAACAATGGAAGAGTTCTGAAGCATTTTTAAACGTCAGCGGAATTTTGAAAATAATGGAAGATTTCCGAAGCATTTTTAAACGTCAGCGGAATTCTGAGAACAATGGAAGAGTTGTGAAGCATTTTTAAACCTCAGCGGAATTTGGAGAACAATCGAAGAGTTCCGAAGCATTTTTAAAAGTCAGCGGAATTCCGAGAACAATGGAAGAGTTGTGAAGCATTTTTAAACGTCAGCAGAATTCCGAGAACAATGGAAGGGTTCCGAAGCATTTTTAAATCTCAGCGGAATTCCGAGAACAATGGAAGAGCTCCGTAGCATACTTAAACTTCAGCGGAATTCCGAGAACAATGGAAGAGTTCTGAAGCATTTTTAAAAGTCAGCAGAATACCGAGAACAATGGAAGAGTTGTGAAGCATTTTTAAACGTCAGCGGAATTCCAGAACAATGGAAGAGTTCCGAAGCATTTTTAAATGTCAGCGGAATTCCGAGAACAATGGAAGAGTTCCGAAGCATTTTTATATGTCTGCAGAATTCTGAGAACAATGGAAGAGTTCCAAAGCATTTTTAAATGTCAGCGGAATTCTGAAAACAATGAAAGAGTTCCGAAGCATTTTTAAACTTCAGCAGAATTCCGAGAACAATGGAAGGGTTCCGAAGCATTCTTAAACTTCTGCGGAATTCCGAGAACAATGGAAGAGTTCCGAAGCATTTTTAAAAGTCAGCGGAATACCGAGAAAAATGGAAGAGTTGTGAAGCATTTTTAAACGTCAGTGGAATTCCGAGAACAATGGAAGAGTTGTGAAGCATTTTTAAATGTCAGCGGAATTCCGAGAACAATGGAAGAGTTCCGAAGCATTTTTAAATGTCAGCGGAATTCTGAAAACAATGGAAGAGTTCCGAAGCATTTTTAAACTTCAGCAGAATTCCGAGAAAAATGGAAGAGTTCCGAAGTATTTTTAAAAGTCAGCGGAATTCCGAGAACAATAGAAGAGTTGTGAAGCATTTTTAAGCGTCAGCGGAATTCCGAGAACAATGGAAGAGTTCCGAAGCATTTTTAAACTTCAAAACTTCAGCAGATTTCCGAGAACAATGGAAGAGTTCTGAAGCATTCTTAAACTTCAGCGGAATTCCGAGAACATTGGAAGAGTTCCGAAGCATTTTTAAATGTCAGCGGAATTCCGAGAACAATGGAAGAGTTCCGAAGCATTTTTAAATGTCAGCGGAATTCTGAAAACAATGGAAGAGTTCCGAAGCATTTTTAAACTTCAGCAGAATTTCCTAGAAAAATGGAAGAGTTCCGAAGTATTTTTAAAAGTCAGCGGAATTCCGAGAACAATAGAAGAGTTGTGAAGCATTTTTAAGCGTCAGCGGAATTCCGAGAACAATGGAAGAGTTCCGAAGCATTTTTAAACTTCAAAACTTCAGCAGATTTCCGAGAACAATGGAAGAGTTCTGAAGCATTTTTAAATGTCAGCGGAATTCCGAGAACAATGGAAGAGTTCCGAAGCATTTTTAAATGTCAGCAGAATTCCAAGAACAATGTAAGAGTTCCAAAGCATTTTTAAATGTCAGCGGAATTCTGAAAACAATGGAAGAGTTCCGAAGCATTTTTAAACTTCAGCAGAATTCCGAGAAAAATGGAAGAGTTCCGAAGCATTTTTAAAAGTCAGCGGAATTCCGAGAACAATAGAAGAGTTGTGAAGCATTTTTAAGCGTCAGCGGAATTCCGAGAACAATGGAAGAGTTCCAAAGCATTTTTAAACTTCAGCAGAATTCCGAGAACAATGGAAGAGTTCCGAAGCATTTTTCAACATCAGCGGAATTCCGAGAACAATGGAAGCGTTCTGAAGCATTTTTAAACGTCAGCGGAATTTTGAAAACAATGGAAGATTTCCGAAGCATTTTTAAACGTCAGCGGAATTCTAAGAACAATGGAAGAGTTCCGAGGCATTTTTAAACTTCAGCGGAATTTTGAGAACAATGGAATAGTTCCGAAGCATTTTTAAAAGTCCGCGAAATTCCGAGAACTATGGAAGAGTTGTGAAGCATTTTTAAATGTCAGCGGAATTCCGAGAACAATGGAAGAGTTCCGAAGCATTTTTAAATGTCAGCAGAATTCCAAGAACAATGGAAGAGTTCCAAAGCATTTTTAAATGTCAGCGGAATTCTGAAAACAATGGAAGAGTTCCGAAGCATTTTTAAACTTCAGCAGAATTCCGAGAAAAATGGACGAGTTCTGAAGTATTTTTAAAAGTCAGCGGAATTCCGAGAACAATAGAAGAGTTGTGAATCATTTTTAAGCGTCAGCGGAATTCCGAGAACAATGGAAGAGTTCCGAACCATTTTTAAACTTCAAAACTTCAGCAGATTTCGGAGAACAATGGAAGAGTTCTGAAGCATTCTTAACCTTCAGCGGAATTCCGAGAACAATGGAAGCGTTCCGAAGCATTTTTAAAAGTCAGGGGAATTCCGAGAACAATAGAAGAGTTGTGAAGCAATTTTAAGCGTCAGCGGAATTCTGAGAACAATGTAAGAGTTCCGAAGCATTTTTAAACTTCACTGGAATTCCGAGAACAATGGAAGAGTTCCAAAGCATTTTTAAACATCAGCGGAATTACGAGAACAATGGAAGAGTTCTGAAGCATTTTTAAACGTCAGCGGAATTCTGAGAACAATGGAAGAGTTGTGAAGCATTTTTAAACGTCAGGGGAATTTGGAGAACAATGGAAGAGTTCCGAAGCATTTTTAAAAGTCAGCGGAATTCCGAGAACAATGGAAGAGTTCCGAAGCATTTTTAAACCTCAGCGGAATTCCGAGAACAATGGAAGAGTTCTAAAGCATTTTTAAATGTCAGCGGAATTCTGAGAACAATGGAAGAGCTCCGAAGCATACTTAAACTTCAGCGGAATTCCGAGAACAATGGAAGAGTTCCGAAGCATTTTTTAAAGTCAGCGGAATTTCCGAGAACAATAGAAGAGTTGTGAATCAATTTTAAGCGTCAGCGGAATTCCGAGAACACTGGAAGAGTTCCGAAGCATTTTTAAACTTCACCCGAATTCCGAGAACAATGGAAGAGTTCCGATGCATTTTTAAACTTCAGCAGAATTCCTACAACAATGGAAGAGTTCCGAAGCATTTTTAAACTTCAGCGGAATTCCGAGAACAATGGAAGAGTTCCGAAGCATTTTTAAACGTCAGCGGAATTCCGAGAACAATGGAAGAGTTCCGAAGCATTTTTAAATGTCAGTAGAATTCTGAGAACAATGGAAGAGTTCCAAAGCATTTTTAAACTTCAGCATAATTCCGAGAACAATGGAAGAGTTCCGAAGCATTTTTAAAAGTCAGCGGAATTCCGAGAACAATGGAAGAGTTGTGAAGCATTTTTAAACGTCAGCGGAATTCTGAGAGCAATGGAAGAGTTCCGAAGCATTTTTAATCTTCAGCATAATTCCGAGAACAATGGAAGAGTTCCGAAGAATATTTAAACTTCAGCGGAATTCCGAGAACAATGGAAGAGTTCCGAAGCATTTTTAAAAGTCAGCGGAATACCGAGAAAAATGGAAGAGTTGTGAAGCATTTTTAAACGTCAGTGGAATTCCGAGAACAATGGAAGAGTTCCGAAGCATTTTTAAATGTCAGCGGAATTCCGAGAACAATGGAAGTGCTCCGAAGCATACTTAAACTTCAGCGGAATTCCGAGAACAATGGAAGAGTTCCGAAGCATTTTTAAAAGTCAGCAGAATACCGAGAACAATGGAAGAGTTGTGAAGCATTTTTAAACATCAGCGGAATTCCAGAACAATCGAAGAGTTCCGAAGCATTTTTAAAAGTCCGCGAAATTCCGAGAACAATGGAAGAGTTGTGAAGCATTTTTAAATGTCAGCGGAATTCCGAGAACAATGGAAGAGTTCCGAAGCATTTTTAAATGTCAGCAGAATTCCAAGAACAATGGAAGAGTTCCAAAGCATATTTAAATGTCAGCGGAATTCTGAAAACAATGGAAGAGTTCCGAAGCATTTTTAAACTTCAGCAGAATTCCGAGAAAAATGGACGAGTTCTGAAGTATTTTTAAAAGTCAGCGGAATTCCGAGAACAATAGAAGAGTTGTGTAGCATTTTTAAGCGTCAGCGGAATTCCGAGAACAATGGAAGAGTTCCGAACCATTTTTAAACTTCAAAACTTCAGCAGATTTAGGAGAACAATGGAAGAGTTCTGAAGCATTCTTAACCTTCAGCGGAATTCCGAGAACAATGGAAGAGTTCCGAAGCATTTTTAAAAGTCAGGGGAATTCCGAGAACAATAGAAGAGTTGTGAAGCAATTTTAAGCGTCAGCGGAATTCTGAGAACAATGTAAGAGTTGCGAAGCATTTTTAAACTTCACTGGAATTCCGAGAACAATGGAAGAGTTCCGAAGCATTTTTAAACATCAGCGGAATTACGAGAACAATGGAAGAGTTCTGAAGCATTTTTAAACGTCAGCGGAATTCTGAGAACAATGGAAGAGTTGTGAAGCATTTTTAAACGTCAGGGGAATTTGGAGAACAATGGAAGAGTTCCGAAGCATTTTTAAAAGTCAGCGGAATTCCGAGAACAATGGAAGAGTTCCGAAGCATTTTTAAACCTCAGCAGAATTCCGAGAACAATGGAAGAGTTCTAAAGCATTTTTAAATGTCAGCGGAATTCTGAGAACAATGGAAGAGCTCCGAAGCATACTTAAACTTCAGCGGAATTCCGAGAACAATGGAAGAGTTCCGAAGCATTTTTAAAAGTCAGCAGAATACCGAGAACAATAGAAGAGTTGTGAAGCAATTTTAAGCGTCAGCGGAATTCCTAGAACAATGAAAGAGTTCTGAAGCATTTTTCAACATCAGCGGAATTCCGAGAACAATGGAAGAGTTCTGAAGCCTTTTTAAACGTCAGCGGAATTTTGAAAACAATGGAAGATTTCCAAAGCATTTTTAAACGTCAGCGGAATACTGAGAAAAATGGAAGAGTTGTGAAGCATTTTTAAACGTCAGCGGAATTCCGAGAACAATGGAAGAGTTCCGAAGCATTTTTAAAAGTCAGCGGAATTCCGAGAACAATAGAAGAGTTGTGAAGCATCTTTAAGCGTCAGCCAAATTCCGAGAACAATGGAAGAGTTCCAAAGCATTTTTAAACTTCAGCAGAATTCCGAGAACAATGGAAGAGTTCCGAAGCATACTTAAACTTCAGCGGAATTCCGAGAACAATGGAAGAGTTCCGAAGCATTTTTAAAAGTCAGGGGAATACCGAGAACAATGGAAGAGTTGTGAAGCATTTTTAAGCGTCAGCGGAATTCCGAGAACAATGGAAGAGTTCCGAAGCATTTTTAAACTTCAAAACTTCAGCAGATTTCCGAGAACAATGGAAGAGTTCTGAAGCATTCTTAAACTTCAGCGGAATTCCGAGAACATTGGAAGAGTTCCGAAGCATTTTTAAATGTCAGCGGAATTCCGAGAACAATGGAAGAGTTCCGAAGCATTTTTAAATGTCAGCGGAATTCTGAAAACAATGGAAGAGTTCCGAAGCATTTTTAAACTTCAGCAGAATTTCCTAGAAAAATGGAAGAGTTCCGAAGTATTTTTAAAAGTCAGCGGAATTCCGAGAACAATAGAAGAGTTGTGAAGCATTTTTAAGCGTCAGCGGAATTCCGAGAACAATGGAAGAGTTCCGAAGCATTTTTAAACTTCAAAACTTCAGCAGATTTCCGAGAACAATGGAAGAGTTCTGAAGCATTTTTAAATGTCAGCGGAATTCCGAGAACAATGGAAGAGTTCCGAAGCATTTTTAAATGTCAGCAGAATTCCAAGAACAATGTAAGAGTTCCAAAGCATTTTTAAATGTCAGCGGAATTCTGAAAACAATGGAAGAGTTCCGAAGCATTTTTAAACTTCAGCAGAATTCCGAGAAAAATGGAAGAGTTCCGAAGCATTTTTAAAAGTCAGCGGAATTCCGAGAACAATAGAAGAGTTGTGAAGCATTTTTAAGCGTCAGCGGAATTCCGAGAACAATGGAAGAGTTCCAAAGCATTTTTAAACTTCAGCAGAATTCCGAGAACAATGGAAGAGTTCCGAAGCATTTTTCAACATCAGCGGAATTCCGAGAACAATGGAAGCGTTCTGAAGCATTTTTAAACGTCAGCGGAATTTTGAAAACAATGGAAGATTTCCGAAGCATTTTTAAACGTCAGCGGAATTCTAAGAACAATGGAAGAGTTCCGAGGCATTTTTAAACTTCAGCGGAATTTTGAGAACAATGGAATAGTTCCGAAGCATTTTTAAAAGTCCGCGAAATTCCGAGAACTATGGAAGAGTTGTGAAGCATTTTTAAATGTCAGCGGAATTCCGAGAACAATGGAAGAGTTCCGAAGCATTTTTAAATGTCAGCAGAATTCCAAGAACAATGGAAGAGTTCCAAAGCATTTTTAAATGTCAGCGGAATTCTGAAAACAATGGAAGAGTTCCGAAGCATTTTTAAACTTCAGCAGAATTCCGAGAAAAATGGACGAGTTCTGAAGTATTTTTAAAAGTCAGCGGAATTCCGAGAACAATAGAAGAGTTGTGAATCATTTTTAAGCGTCAGCGGAATTCCGAGAACAATGGAAGAGTTCCGAACCATTTTTAAACTTCAAAACTTCAGCAGATTTCGGAGAACAATGGAAGAGTTCTGAAGCATTCTTAACCTTCAGCGGAATTCCGAGAACAATGGAAGCGTTCCGAAGCATTTTTAAAAGTCAGGGGAATTCCGAGAACAATAGAAGAGTTGTGAAGCAATTTTAAGCGTCAGCGGAATTCTGAGAACAATGTAAGAGTTCCGAAGCATTTTTAAACTTCACTGGAATTCCGAGAACAATGGAAGAGTTCCAAAGCATTTTTAAACATCAGCGGAATTACGAGAACAATGGAAGAGTTCTGAAGCATTTTTAAACGTCAGCGGAATTCTGAGAACAATGGAAGAGTTGTGAAGCATTTTTAAACGTCAGGGGAATTTGGAGAACAATGGAAGAGTTCCGAAGCATTTTTAAAAGTCAGCGGAATTCCGAGAACAATGGAAGAGTTCCGAAGCATTTTTAAACCTCAGCGGAATTCCGAGAACAATGGAAGAGTTCTAAAGCATTTTTAAATGTCAGCGGAATTCTGAGAACAATGGAAGAGCTCCGAAGCATACTTAAACTTCAGCGGAATTCCGAGAACAATGGAAGAGTTCCGAAGCATTTTTTAAAGTCAGCGGAATTTCCGAGAACAATAGAAGAGTTGTGAATCAATTTTAAGCGTCAGCGGAATTCCGAGAACACTGGAAGAGTTCCGAAGCATTTTTAAACTTCACCCGAATTCCGAGAACAATGGAAGAGTTCCGATGCATTTTTAAACTTCAGCAGAATTCCTACAACAATGGAAGAGTTCCGAAGCATTTTTAAACTTCAGCGGAATTCCGAGAACAATGGAAGAGTTCCGAAGCATTTTTAAACGTCAGCGGAATTCCGAGAACAATGGAAGAGTTCCGAAGCATTTTTAAATGTCAGTAGAATTCTGAGAACAATGGAAGAGTTCCAAAGCATTTTTAAACTTCAGCATAATTCCGAGAACAATGGAAGAGTTCCGAAGCATTTTTAAAAGTCAGCGGAATTCCGAGAACAATGGAAGAGTTGTGAAGCATTTTTAAACGTCAGCGGAATTCTGAGAGCAATGGAAGAGTTCCGAAGCATTTTTAATCTTCAGCATAATTCCGAGAACAATGGAAGAGTTCCGAAGAATATTTAAACTTCAGCGGAATTCCGAGAACAATGGAAGAGTTCCGAAGCATTTTTAAAAGTCAGCGGAATACCGAGAAAAATGGAAGAGTTGTGAAGCATTTTTAAACGTCAGTGGAATTCCGAGAACAATGGAAGAGTTCCGAAGCATTTTTAAATGTCAGCGGAATTCCGAGAACAATGGAAGTGCTCCGAAGCATACTTAAACTTCAGCGGAATTCCGAGAACAATGGAAGAGTTCCGAAGCATTTTTAAAAGTCAGCAGAATACCGAGAACAATGGAAGAGTTGTGAAGCATTTTTAAACATCAGCGGAATTCCAGAACAATCGAAGAGTTCCGAAGCATTTTTAAAAGTCCGCGAAATTCCGAGAACAATGGAAGAGTTGTGAAGCATTTTTAAATGTCAGCGGAATTCCGAGAACAATGGAAGAGTTCCGAAGCATTTTTAAATGTCAGCAGAATTCCAAGAACAATGGAAGAGTTCCAAAGCATATTTAAATGTCAGCGGAATTCTGAAAACAATGGAAGAGTTCCGAAGCATTTTTAAACTTCAGCAGAATTCCGAGAAAAATGGACGAGTTCTGAAGTATTTTTAAAAGTCAGCGGAATTCCGAGAACAATAGAAGAGTTGTGTAGCATTTTTAAGCGTCAGCGGAATTCCGAGAACAATGGAAGAGTTCCGAACCATTTTTAAACTTCAAAACTTCAGCAGATTTAGGAGAACAATGGAAGAGTTCTGAAGCATTCTTAACCTTCAGCGGAATTCCGAGAACAATGGAAGAGTTCCGAAGCATTTTTAAAAGTCAGGGGAATTCCGAGAACAATAGAAGAGTTGTGAAGCAATTTTAAGCGTCAGCGGAATTCTGAGAACAATGTAAGAGTTGCGAAGCATTTTTAAACTTCACTGGAATTCCGAGAACAATGGAAGAGTTCCGAAGCATTTTTAAACATCAGCGGAATTACGAGAACAATGGAAGAGTTCTGAAGCATTTTTAAACGTCAGCGGAATTCTGAGAACAATGGAAGAGTTGTGAAGCATTTTTAAACGTCAGGGGAATTTGGAGAACAATGGAAGAGTTCCGAAGCATTTTTAAAAGTCAGCGGAATTCCGAGAACAATGGAAGAGTTCCGAAGCATTTTTAAACCTCAGCAGAATTCCGAGAACAATGGAAGAGTTCTAAAGCATTTTTAAATGTCAGCGGAATTCTGAGAACAATGGAAGAGCTCCGAAGCATACTTAAACTTCAGCGGAATTCCGAGAACAATGGAAGAGTTCCGAAGCATTTTTAAAAGTCAGCAGAATACCGAGAACAATAGAAGAGTTGTGAAGCAATTTTAAGCGTCAGCGGAATTCCTAGAACAATGAAAGAGTTCTGAAGCATTTTTCAACATCAGCGGAATTCCGAGAACAATGGAAGAGTTCTGAAGCCTTTTTAAACGTCAGCGGAATTTTGAAAACAATGGAAGATTTCCAAAGCATTTTTAAACGTCAGCGGAATACTGAGAAAAATGGAAGAGTTGTGAAGCATTTTTAAACGTCAGCGGAATTCCGAGAACAATGGAAGAGTTCCGAAGCATTTTTAAAAGTCAGCGGAATTCCGAGAACAATAGAAGAGTTGTGAAGCATCTTTAAGCGTCAGCCAAATTCCGAGAACAATGGAAGAGTTCCAAAGCATTTTTAAACTTCAGCAGAATTCCGAGAACAATGGAAGAGTTCCGAAGCATACTTAAACTTCAGCGGAATTCCGAGAACAATGGAAGAGTTCCGAAGCATTTTTAAAAGTCAGGGGAATACCGAGAACAATGGAAGAGTTGTGAAGCATTTTTAAACGTCAGCGGAATTCCAGAACAATGGAAGAGTTCTGAAGCATACTTAAACTTCAGCGGAATTCCGAGAACAATGGAAGAGTTCCGAAGCATACTTAAACTTCAGCGGAATTCCGAGAACAATGGAAGAGTTCCGAAGCATACTTAAACTTCAGCGGAATTCCGAGAACAATGGAAGAGTTCCGAAGCATCTTTAAAAGTCAGGGGAATACCGAGAACAATGGAAGAGTTCTGAAGCATTTTTAAACATCAACGGAATTCCGAGAAAAAAGGAAGAGTTCCGAAGCATTTTTATATGTCAGCGGAATTCCGAGAACAATGGAAGAGTTCCGAAGCATATTTAAACTTCAGCGGAATACCGAGAACAATGGAAGAGTTCCGAAGCATTTTTAAAAGTCAGCGGAATTCCGAGAACAATGGAAGAGTTGTGAAGCATTTTTAAACGTCAGCGGAATTCTGAGAGCAATGGAAGAGTTCCGAAGCATTTTTAATCTTCAGCATAATTCCGAGAACAATGGAAGAGTTCCGAAGAATATTTAAACTTCAGCGGAATTTCGAGAACAATGGAAGAGTTCCGAAGCATTTTTAAAAGTCAGTGGAATACTGAGAAAAATGGAAGAGTTGTGAAGCATTTTTAAACGTCAGTGGAATTCCGAGAACAATGGAAGAGTTCCGAAGCATTTTTAAATGTCAGCGGAATTCCGAGAACAATGGAAGAGTTCCGAAGCATTTTTAAATGTCAGCGGAATTCCGAGAACAATGGAAGAGTTCCAAAGCATTTTTAAATGTCAGCGGAATTCTGAAAACAATGGAAGAGTTCCGAAGCATTTTTAAACTTCAGCAGAATTCCGAGAAAAATGGAAGAGTTCCGAAGTATTTTTAAAAGTCAGCGGAATTCCGAGAACAATAGAAGAGTTGTGAAGCATTTTTAAGCGTCAGCGGAATTCCGAGAACAATGGAAGAGTTCCGAAGCATTTTTAAACTTCAAAACTTCAGCAGATTTCCGAGAACAATGGAAGAGTTCTGAAGCATTCTTAAACTTCAGCGGAATTCCGAGAACAATGGAAGAGTTCCGAAGCATTTTTAAAAGTCAGGGGAATTCCGAGAACAATAGAGGAGTTGTGAAGCAATTTTAGGCGTCAGCGGAATTCTGAGAACAATGTAAGAGTTCCGAAGCATTTTTAAACTTCACTGGAATTCCGAGAACAATGGAAGAGTTCCGAAGCATTTTTAAACTTCACTGGAATTCCGAGAACAATGGAAGAGTTCTGAAGCATTTTTAAACGTCAGCGGAATTTTGAAAACAATGGAAGATTTCCGAAGCATTTTTAAACGTCAGCGGAATTCTGAGAACAATGGAAGAGTTGTGAAACATTTTTAAACGTCAGCTGAATTTGGAGAACAATCGAAGAGTTCCGAAGCATTTTTAAAAGTCAGCGGAATTCCGAGAACAATGGAAGAGTTGTGAAGCATTTTTAAACGTCAGCGGAATTCCGAGAACAATGGAAGGGTTCCGAAGCATTTATAAACCTCAGCGGAATTCCGAGAACAATGGAAGAGTTCTGAAGCATTTTTAAAAGTCAGCAGAATACCGAGAACAATGGAAGAGTTGTGAAGCATTTTTAAACGTCAGCGGAATTCCAGAACAATGGAAGAGTTCCGAAGCATTTTTAAATGTCAGCGGAATTCCGAGAACAATGGAAGAGTTCCGAAGCATTTTTATATGTCTGCAGAATTCTGAGAACAATGGAAGAGTTCCAAAGCATTTTTAAATGTCAGCGGAATTCTGAAAACAATGGAAGAGTTCCGAAGCATTTTTAAACTTCAGCAGAATTCCGAGAACAATGGAAGAGTTCCGAAACATTTTTCAACATCAGCGGAATTCCGAGAACAATGGAAGAGTTCTGAAGCATTTTTAAACGTCAGCGGAATTTTGAAAACAATGGAAGATTTCCGAAGCATTTTTAAACGTCAGTGGAATTCTAAGAACAATGGAAGAGTTCCGAGGCATTTTTAAACTTCAGCGGAATTTTGAGAACAATGGAAGAGTTGTGAAGCATTTTTAAAAGTCCGCGAAATTCCGAGAACAATGGAAGAGTTGTGAAGCATTTTTAAATGTCAGCGGAATTCCGAGAACAATGGAAGAGTTCCGAAGCATTTTTAAATGTCATCAGAATTCCAAGAACAATGGAAGAGTTCCAAAGCATTTTTAAATGTCAGCGGAATTCTGAAAACAATGGAAGAGTTCCGAAGCATTTTTAAACCTCAGCGGAATTCCGAGAACAATGGAAGAGTTCTAAAGCATTTTTAAATGTCAGCGGAATTCTGAGAACAATGGAAGAGCTCCGAAGCATACTTAAACTTCAGCGGAATTCCGAGAACAATGGAAGAGTTCCGAAGCATTTTTTAAAGTCAGCGGAATTTCCGAGAACAATAGAAGAGTTGTGAATCAATTTTAAGCGTCAGCGGAATTCCGAGAACACTGGAAGAGTTCCGAAGCATTTTTAAACTTCACCCGAATTCCGAGAACAATGGAAGAGTTCCGATGCATTTTTAAACTTCAGCAGAATTCCTACAACAATGGAAGAGTTCCGAAGCATTTTTAAACTTCAGCGGAATTCCGAGAACAATGGAAGAGTTCCGAAGCATTTTTAAACTTCACCCGAATTCCGAGAACAATGGAAGAGTTCCGATGCATTTTTAAACTTCAGCAGAATTCCTACAACAATGGAAGAGTTCCGAAGCATTTTTAAACTTCAGCGGAATTCCGAGAACAATGGAAGAGTTCCGAAGCATTTTTAAACGTCAGCGGAATTCCGAGAACAATGGAAGAGTTCCGAAGCATTTTTAAATGTCAGTAGAATTCTGAGAACAATGGAAGAGTTCCAAAGCATTTTTAAACTTCAGCATAATTCCGAGAACAATGGAAGAGTTCCGAAGCATTTTTAAAAGTCAGCGGAATTCCGAGAACAATGGAAGAGTTGTGAAGCATTTTTAAACGTCAGCGGAATTCTGAGAGCAATGGAAGAGTTCCGAAGCATTTTTAATCTTCAGCATAATTCCGAGAACAATGGAAGAGTTCCGAAGAATATTTAAACTTCAGCGGAATTCCGAGAACAATGGAAGAGTTCCGAAGCATTTTTAAAAGTCAGCGGAATACCGAGAAAAATGGAAGAGTTGTGAAGCATTTTTAAACGTCAGTGGAATTCCGAGAACAATGGAAGAGTTCCGAAGCATTTTTAAATGTCAGCGGAATTCCGAGAACAATGGAAGTGCTCCGAAGCATACTTAAACTTCAGCGGAATTCCGAGAACAATGGAAGAGTTCCGAAGCATTTTTAAAAGTCAGCAGAATACCGAGAACAATGGAAGAGTTGTGAAGCATTTTTAAACATCAGCGGAATTCCAGAACAATCGAAGAGTTCCGAAGCATTTTTAAAAGTCCGCGAAATTCCGAGAACAATGGAAGAGTTGTGAAGCATTTTTAAATGTCAGCGGAATTCCGAGAACAATGGAAGAGTTCCGAAGCATTTTTAAATGTCAGCAGAATTCCAAGAACAATGGAAGAGTTCCAAAGCATTTTTAAATGTCAGCGGAATTCTGAAAACAATGGAAGAGTTCCGAAGCATTTTTAAACTTCAGCAGAATTCCGAGAAAAATGGACGAGTTCTGAAGTATTTTTAAAAGTCAGCGGAATTCCGAGAACAATAGAAGAGTTGTGAAGCATTTTTAAGCGTCAGCGGAATTCCGAGAACAATGGAAGAGTTCCGAACCATTTTTAAACTTCAAAACTTCAGCAGATTTCGGAGAACAATGGAAGAGTTCTGAAGCATTCTTAACCTTCAGCGGAATTCCGAGAACAATGGAAGAGTTCCGAAGCATTTTTAAAAGTCAGGGGAATTCCGAGAACAATAGAAGAGTTGTGAAGCAATTTTAAGCGTCAGCGGAATTCTGAGAACAATGTAAGAGTTGCGAAGCATTTTTAAACTTCACTGGAATTCCGAGAACAATGGAAGAGTTCCGAAGCATTTTTAAACATCAGCGGAATTACGAGAACAATGGAAGAGTTCTGAAGCATTTTTAAACGTCAGCGGAATTCTGAGAACAATGGAAGAGTTGTGAAGCATTTTTAAACGTCAGGGGAATTTGGAGAACAATGGAAGAGTTCCGAAGCATTTTTAAAAGTCAGCGGAATTCCGAGAACAATGGAAGAGTTCCGAAGCATTTTTAAACCTCAGCAGAATTCCGAGAACAATGGAAGAGTTCTAAAGCATTTTTAAATGTCAGCGGAATTCTGAGAACAATGGAAGAGCTCCGAAGCATACTTAAACTTCAGCGGAATTCCGAGAACAATGGAAGAGTTCCGAAGCATTTTTAAAAGTCAGCAGAATACCGAGAACAATAGAAGAGTTGTGAAGCAATTTTAAGCGTCAGCGGAATTCCTAGAACAATGAAAGAGTTCCGAAGCATTTTTCAACATCAGCGGAATTCCGAGAACAATGGAAGAGTTCTGAAGCCTTTTTAAACGTCAGCGGAATTTTGAAAACAATGGAAGATTTCCAAAGCATTTTTAAACGTCAGCGGAATACCGAGAAAAATGGAAGAGTTGTGAAGCATTTTTAAACGTCAGCGGAATTCCGAGAACAATGGAAGAGTTCCGAAGCATTTTTAAAAGTCAGCGGAATTCCGAGAACAATAGAAGAGTTGTGAAGCATCTTTAAGCGTCAGCCAAATTCCGAGAACAATGGAAGAGTTCCAAAGCATTTTTAAACTTCAGCAGAATTCCGAGAACAATGGAAGAGTTCCGAAGCATACTTAAACTTCAGCGGAATTCCGAGAACAATGGAAGAGTTCCGAAGCATTTTTAAAAGTCAGGGGAATACCGAGAACAATGGAAGAGTTGTGAAGCATTTTTAAACGTCAGCGGAATTCCAGAACAATGGAAGAGTTCCGAAGCATACTTAAACTTCAGCGGAATTCCGAGAACAATGGAAGAGTTCCGAAGCATACTTAAACTTCAGCGGAATTCCGAGAACAATGGAAGAGTTCCGAAGCATTTTTAAAAGTCAGGGGAATACCGAGAACAATGGAAGAGTTCTGAAGCATTTTTAAACATCAACGGAATTCCGAGAAAAAAGGAAGAGTTCCGAAGCATTTTTATATGTCAGCGGAATTCCGAGAACAATGGAAGAGTTCCGAAGCATATTTAAACTTCAGCGGAATACCGAGAACAATGGAAGAGTTGTGAAGCATTTTTAAAAGTCAGCGGAATTCCGAGAACAATGGAAGAGTTGTGAAGCATTTTTAAACGTCAGCGGAATTCTGAGAGCAATGGAAGAGTTCCGAAGCATTTTTAATCTTCAGCATAATTCCGAGAACAATGGAAGAGTTCCGAAGAATATTTAAACTTCAGCGGAATTCCGAGAACAATGGAAGAGTTCCGAAGCATTTTTAAAAGTCAGTGGAATACTGAGAAAAATGGAAGAGTTGTGAAGCATTTTTAAACGTCAGTGGAATTCCGAGAACAATGGAAGAGTTCCGAAGCATTTTTAAATGTCAGCGGAATTCCGAGAACAATGGAAGAGTTACGAAGCATTTTTAAATGTCAGCGGAATTCCGAGAACAATGGAAGAGTTCCAAAGCATTTTTAAATGTCAGCGGAATTCTGAAAACAATGGAAGAGTTCCGAAGCATTTTTAAACTTCAGCAGAATTCCGAGAAAAATGGAAGAGTTCCGAAGTATTTTTAAAAGTCAGCGGAATTCCGAGAACAATAGAAGAGTTGTGAAGCATTTTTAAGCGTTAGCGGAATTCCGAGAACAATGGAAGAGTTCCGAAGCATTTTTAAACTTCAAAACTTCAGCAGATTTCCGAGAACAATGGAAGAGTTCTGAAGCATTCTTAAACTTCAGCGGAATTCCGAGAACAATGGAAGAGTTCCGAAGCATTTTTAAAAGTCAGGGGAATTCCGAGAACAATAGAAGAGTTGTGAAGCAATTTTAGGCGTCAGCGGAATTCTGAGAACAATGTAAGAGTTCCGAAGCATTTTTAAACTTCACTGGAATTCCGAGAACAATGGAAGAGTTCCGAAGCATTTTTAAACTTCACTGGAATTCCGAGAACAATGGAAGAGTTCTGAAGCATTTTTAAACGTCAGCGGAATTTTGAAAACAATGGAAGATTTCCGAAGCATTTTTAAACGTCAGCGGAATTCTGAGAACAATGGAAGAGTTGTGAAACATTTTTAAACGTCAGCGGAATTTGGAGAACAATCGAAGAGTTCCGAAGCATTTTTAAAAGTCAGCGGAATTCCGAGAACAATGGAAGAGTTGTGAAGCATTTTTAAACGTCAGCGGAATTCCGAGAACAATGGAAGGGTTCCGAAGCATTTATAAACCTCAGCGGAATTCCGAGAACAATGGAAGAGTTCTGAAGCATTTTTAAAAGTCAGCAGAATACCGAGAACAATGGAAGAGTTGTGAAGCATTTTTAAACGTCAGCGGAATTCCAGAACAATGGAAGAGTTCCGAAGCATTTTTAAATGTCAGCGGAATTCCGAGAACAATGGAAGTGTTCCGAAGCATTTTTATATGTCTGCAGAATTCTGAGAACAATGGAAGAGTTCCAAAGCATTTTTAAATGTCAGCGGAATTCTGAAAACAATGGAAGAGTTCCGAAGCATTTTTAAACTTCAGCAGAATTCCGAGAACAATGGAAGAGTTCCGAAGCATTTTTCAACATCAGCGGAATTCCGAGAACAATGGAAGAGTTCTGAAGCATTTTTAAACGTCAGCGGAATTTTGAAAACAATGGAAGATTTCCGAAGCATTTTTAAACGTCAGTGGAATTCTAAGAACAATGGAAGAGTTCCGAGGCATTTTTAAACTTCAGCGGAATTTTGAGAACAATGGAAGAGTTGTGAAGCATTTTTAAAAGTCCGCGAAATTCCGAGAACAATGGAAGAGTTGTGAAGCATTTTTAAATGTCAGCGGAATTCCGAGAACAATGGAAGAGTTCCGAAGCATTTTTAAATGTCATCAGAATTCCAAGAACAATGGAAGAGTTCCAAAGCATTTTTAAATGTCAGCGGAATTCTGAAAACAATGGAAGAGTTCCGAAGCATTTTTAAACTTCAGCAGAATTCCGAGAAAAATGGACGAGTTCTGAAGTATTTTTAAAAGTCAGCGGAATTCCGAGAACAATAGAAGAGTTGTGAAGCATTTTTAAGCATCAGCGGAATTCCGAGAACAATGGAAGAGTTCCGAAGCATTTTTAAACTTCAAAACTTCAGCAGATTTCCGAGAACAATGGAAGAGTTCTGAAGCATTCTTAACCTTCAGCGGAATTCCGAGAACAATGGAAGAGTTCCGAAGCATTTTTAAAAGTCAGGGGAATTCCGAGAACAATAGAAGAGTTGTGAAGCATTTTTAAGCATCAGCGGAATTCCGAGAACAATGGAAGAGTTCCGAAGCATTTTTAAACTTCAAAACTTCAGCAGATTTCCGAGAACAATGGAAGAGTTCTGAAGCATTCTTAACCTTCAGCGGAATTCCGAGAACAATGGAAGAGTTCCGAAGCATTTTTAAAAGTCAGGGGAATTCCGAGAACAATAGAAGAGTTGTGAAGCAATTTTAAGCGTCAGCGGAATTCTGAGAACAATGGAAGAGTTCCGAAGCATTTTTAAACATCAGCGGAATTACGTGAACAATGGAAGAGTTCTGAAGCATTTTTAAACGTCAGCGGAATTCTGAGAACAATGGAAGAGTTGTGAAGCAATTATAAACGTCAGCGGAATTTGGAGAACAATGGAAGAGTTCCGAAGCATTTTTAAAAGTCAGCGGAATTCCGAAAACAATGGAAGAGTTCCGAAGCATTTTTAAACCTCAGCGGAATTCCGAGAACAATGGAAGAGTTCTGAAGCATTTTTAAATGTCAGCGGAATTCTGAGAACAATGGAATAGCTCCGAAGCATACTTGAACTTCAGCGGAATTCCGAGAACAATGGAAGAGTTCCGAAGCATTTTTAAAAGTCAGCAGAATACCGAGAACAATGGAAGAGTTGTGAAGCATTTTTAAACATCAGCGGAATTCCAGAACAATCGAAGAGTTCCGAAGCATTTTTAAATGTCAGCGGAATTCCGAGAACAATGGAAGAGTTCCGAAGCATTTTTATATGTCTGCAGAATTCTGAGAACAATGGACGAGTTCCAAAGCATTTTTAAATGTCAGCGGAATTCTGAAAACAATGGAAGAGTTCCGAAGCATGTTTAAACTTCAGCAGAATTCCGAGAACAATGGAAGAGTTCCGAAGCATTCTTAAACTTCTGCGGAATTCCGAGAACAATGGAAGAGTTCCGAAGCATTTTTAAAAGTCAGCGGAATTCCGAGAACAATAGAAGAGTTGTGAAGCATTTTTAAGCGTCAGCGGAATTCCGAGAACAATGGAAGAGTTCCAAAGCATTTTTAAACTTCAGCAGAATTCCGAGAACAATGGAAGAGTTCCGAAGCATTCTTAAACTTCAGCGGAATTCCGAGAACAATGGAAGAGTTCCGAAGCATTTTTTAAAGTCAACGGAATTTCCGAGAACAATAGAAGAGTTGTGAAGCAATTTTAAGCGTCAGCTGAATTCCGAGAACAATGAAAGAGTTCCGAAGCATTTTTCAACATCAGCGGAATTCCGAGAACAATGGAAGAGTTCTGAAGCATTTTTAAACGTCAGCGGAATTTTGAAAACAATGGAAGATTTCCAAAGCATTTTTAAACGTCAGCGGAATTTTGAAAACAATGGAAGATTTCCGAAGCATTTTTAAAAGTCAGCGGAATACCGAGAAAAATGGAAGAGTTGTGAAGCATTTTTAAACGTCAGCGGAATTCCGAGAACAATGGAAGAGTTCCGAAGCATTTTTAAAAGTCAGCTGAATTCCGAGAACAATAGAAGAGTTGTGAAGCATTTTTAAGCGTCAGCCGAATTCCGAGAACAATGGAAGAGTTCCAAAGCATTTTTAAACTTCAGCAGAATTCCGAGAACATTGGAAGAGTTCCGAAGCATTCTTAAACTTCAGCGGAATTCCGAGAACAATGGAAGACTTCCGAAGCATTTTTTAAAGTCAGCGGAATTTCCGAGAACAATAGAAGAGTTGTGAAGCAATTTTAAGCGTCAGCGGAATTCCAAGAACAATGGAAGAGTTCCGAAGCATTTTTCAACATCAGCGGAATTCTGAGAACAATGGAAGAGTTCTGAAGCATTTTTAAACTTCAGCAGAATTCCGAGAACAATGGAAGAGTTCCGAAGCATACTTAAACTTCAGCGGAATTCCGAGAACAATGGAAGAGTTCCGAAGCATTTTTAAAAGTCAGGGGAATACCGAGAACAATGGAAGAGTTGTGAAGCATTTTTAAACGTCAGCGGAATTCCAGAACAATGGAAGAGTTCCGAAGCATACTTAAACTTCAGCGGAATTCCGAGAACAATGGAAGAGTTCTGAAGCATTTTTAAACATCAACGGAATTCCGAGAAAAAAGGAAGAGTTCCGAAGCATTTTTATATGTCAGCGGAATTCCGAGAACAATGGAAGAGTTCCGAAGCATATTTAAACTTCAGCGGAATACCGAGAACAATAGAAGAGTTGTGAAGCATTTTTAAACGTCAGCGGAAATCCGAGAACAATGGAAGAGTTCCGATGCATTTTTAAACTTCAGCATAATTCCTACAACAATGGAAGAGTTCCGAAGCATTTTTAAACTTCAGCGGAATTGCGAGAACAACGGAAGAGTTCCGAAGCATTTTTAAACGTCAGCGGAATTCCGAGAACAATGGAAGAGTTCCAAAGCATTTTTAAATGTCAGCGGAATTCTGAGAACAATGGAAGAGTTCCGAAGCATTTTTAATCTTCAGCATAATTCCGAGAACAATGGAAGAGTTCCGAAGCATTTTTAAAAGTCAGCGGAATTCCGAGAACAATGGAAGAGTTGTGAAGCATTTTTAAACGTCAGCGGAATTCTGAGAGCAATGGAAGAGTTCCGAAGCATTTTTAATCTTCAGCATAATTCCGAGAACAATGGAAGAGTTCCGAAGAATATTTAAACTTCAGCGGAATTCCGAGAACAATGGAAGAGTTCCGAAGCATTTTTAAAAGTCAGCGGAATACTGAGAAAAATGGAAGAGTTGTGAAGCATTTTTAAACGTCAGTGGAATTCCGAGAACAATGGAAGAGTTCCGAAGCATTTTTAAATGTCAGCGGAATTCCGAGAACAATGGAAGAGTTCCGAAGCATTTTTAAATGTCAGCAGAATTCCAAGAACAATGGAAGAGTTCCAAAGCATTTTTAAATGTCAGCGGAATTCTGAAAACAATGGAAGAGTTCCGAAGCATTTTTAAACTTCAGCAGAATTCCGAGAAAAATGGAAGAGTTCCGAAGTATTTTTAAAAGTCAGCGGAATTCCGAGAACAATAGAAGAGTTGTGAAGCATTTTTAAGCGTTAGCGGAATTCCGAGAACAATGGAAGAGTTCCGAAGCATTTTTAAACTTCAAAACTTCAGCAGATTTCCGAGAACAATGGAAGAGTTCTGAAGCATTCTTAAACTTCAGCGGAATTCCGAGAACAATGGAAGAGTTCCGAAGCATTTTTAAAAGTCAGGGGAATTCCGAGAACAATAGAAGAGTTGTGAAGCAATTTTAAGCGTCAGCGGAATTCTGAGAACAATGTAAGAGTTCCGAAGCATTTTTAAACTTCACTGGAATTCCGAAAACAATGGAAGAGTTCCGAAGCATTTTTAAACGTCAGCGGAATTCCGAGAACAATGGAAGAGTTCCGAAGCATTTTTAAATGTCAGCGGAATTCTGAGAACAATGGAAGAGTTCCGAAGCATTTTTAATCTTCAGCATAATTCCGAGAACAATGGAAGAGTTCCAAAGCATTTTTAAAAGTCAGCGGAATTCCGAGAACAATGGAAGAGTTGTGAAGCATTTTTAAACGTCAGCGGAATTCTGAGAGCAATGGAAGAGTTCCGAAGCATTTTTAATCTTCAGCATAATTCCGAGAACAATGGAAGAGTTCCGAAGAATATTTAAACTTCAGCGGAATTCCGAGAACAATGGAAGAGTTCCGAAGCATTTTTAAAAGTCAGCGGAATACTGAGAAAAATGGAAGAGTTGTGAAGCATTTTTAAACGTCAGTGGAATTCCGAGAACAATGGAAGAGTTCCGAAGCATTTTTAAATGTCAGCGGAATTCCGAGAACAATGGAAGAGTTCCGAAGCATTTTTAAATGTCAGCAGAATTCCAAGAACAATGGAAGAGTTCCAAAGCATTTTTAAATGTCAGCGGAATTCTGAAAACAATGGAAGAGTTCCGAAGCATTTTTAAACTTCAGCAGAATTCCGAGAAAAATGGAAGAGTTCCGAAGTATTTTTAAAAGTCAGCGGAATTCCGAGAACAATAGAAGAGTTGTGAAGCATTTTTAAGCGTTAGCGGAATTCCGAGAACAATGGAAGAGTTCCGAAGCATTTTTAAACTTCAAAACTTCAGCAGATTTCCGAGAACAATGGAAGAGTTCTGAAGCATTCTTAAACTTCAGCGGAATTCCGAGAACAATGGAAGAGTTCCGAATCATTTTTAAAAGTCAGGGGAATTCCGAGAACAATAGAAGAGTTGTGAAGCAATTTTAAGCGTCAGCGGAATTCTGAGAACAATGTAAGAGTTCCGAAGCATTTTTAAACTTCACTGGAATTCCGAAAACAATGGAAGAGTTCCGAAGCATTTTTAAACGTCAGCGGAATTCCGAGAACAATGGAAGAGTTCCGAAGCATTTTTAAATGTCAGCGGAATTCTGAGAACAATGGAAGAGTTCCGAAGCATTTTTAATCTTCAGCATAATTCCGAGAACAATGGAAGAGTTCCGAAGCATTTTTAAAAGTCAGCGGAATTCCGAGAACAATGGAAGAGTTGTGAAGCATTTTTAAACGTCAGCGGAATTCTGAGAGTAATGGAAGAGTTCCGAAGCATTTTTAATCTTCAGCATAATTCCGAGAACAATGGAAGAGTTCCGAAGAATATATAAACTTCAGCGGAATTCCGAGAACAATGGAAGAGTTCCGAAGCATTTTTAAAAGTCAGCGGAATACTGAGAAAAATGGAAGAGTTGTGAAGCATTTTTAAACATCAGTGGAATTCCGAGAACAATGGAAGAGTTCCGAAGCATTTTTAAATGTCAGCAGAATTCCAAGAACAATGGAAGAGTTCCAAAGCATTTTTAAATGTCAGCGGAATTCTGAAAACAATGGAAGAGTTCCGAAGCATTTTTAAATTTCAGCAGAATTCCGAGAAAAATGGAAGAGTTCCGAAGTATTTTTAAAAGTCAGCGGAATTCCGAGAACAATAGAAGAGTTGTGAAGCATTTTTAAGCGTCAGCGGAATTCCGAGAACAATGGAAGAGTTCCAAAGCATTTTTAAACTTCAAAACTTCAGCAGATTTCCGAGAACAATGGAAGAGTTCTGAAGCATTCTTAAACTTCAGCGGAATTCCGAGAACAATGGAAGAGTTCCGAAGCATTTTTAAAAGTCAGGGGAATTCCGAGAACAATAGAAGAGTTGTGAAGCAATTTTAAGCGTCAGCGGAATTCTGAGAACAATGTAAGAGTTCCGAAGCATTTTTAAACTTCACTGGAATTCCGAGAACAATAGAAGAGTTCCGAAGCATTTTTAAACATCAGCGGAATTCCGAGAACAATGGAAGAGTTCTGAAGCATTTTTAAACGTCAGCGGAATTTTGAAAACAATGGAAGATTTCTGAAGCATTTTTAAACGTCAGCGGAATTCTGAGAACAATGGAAGAGTTGTGAAGCATTTTTAAAGGTCAGCGGAATTTGGAGAACAATCGAAGAGATCCTAAGCATTTTTAAAAGTCAGCGGAATTCCGAGAACAATGGAAGAGTTGTGAAGCATTTTTAAAAGTCAGCGGAATTCCGAGAACAATGGAAGAGTTGTGAAGCATTTTTAAACGTCAGCGGAATTCTGAGAGCAATGGAAGAGTTCCGAAGCATTTTTAATCTTCAGCATAATTCCGAGAACAATGGAAGAGTTCCGAAGAATATATAAACTTCAGCGGAATTCCGAGAACAATGGAAGAGTTCCGAAGCATTTTTAAAAGTCAGCGGAATACTGAGAAAAATGGAAGAGTTGTGAAGCATTTTTATACGTCAGTGGAATTCCGAGAACAATGGAAGAGTTCCGAAGCATTTTTAAATGTCAGCAGAATTCCAAGCACAATGGAAGAGTTCCAAAGCATTTTTAAATGTCAGCGGAATTCTGAAAACAATGGAAGAGTTCCGAAGCATTTTTAAACTTCAGCAGAATTCCGAGAAAAATGGAAGAGTTCCGAAGTATTTTTAAGCGTCAGCGGAATTCCGAGAACAATGGAAGAGTTCCGAAGCATTTTTAAACTTCAAAACTTCAGCAGATTTCCGAGAACAATGGAAGAGTTCTGAAGCATTCTTAAACTTCAGCGGAATTCCGAGAACAATGGAAGAGTTCCGAAGCATTTTTAAAAGTCAGGGGAATTCCGAGAACAATAGAAGAGTTGTGAAGCAATTTTAAGCGTCAGCGGAATTCTGAGAACAATGGAAGAGTTCCGAAGCAATTTTAAACTTCACTGGAATTCCGAGAACAATGGAAGAGTTCCGAAGCATTTTTAAACATCAGCGGAACTCCGAGAACAATGGAAGAGTTCTGAAGTATTTTTAAACGTCAGCGGAATTTTGAAAACAATGGAAGATTTCTGAAGCATTTTTAAACGTCAGCGGAATTCTGAGAACAATGGAAGAGTTGTGAAGCATTTTTAAAGGTCAGCGGAATTTGGAGAACAATCGAAGAGTTCCTAAGCATTTTTAAAAGTCAGCGGAATTCCGAGAACAATGGAAGAGTTGTGAAGCATTTTTAAACGTCAGCGGAATTCCGAGAACAATGGAAGAGTTCCGAAGCATTTTTAAACCTCAGCGGAATTCCGAGAACAATGGAAGAGTTCTGAAGCATTTTTGAATGTCAGCGGAATTCCGAGAACAATGGAAGAGCTCCGAAGCATACTTAAACTTCAGCGGAATTCCGAGAACAATGGAACAGTTCCGAAGCATTTTTAAAAGTCAGCAGAATACCGAGAACAATGGAAGAGTTGTGAAGCATTTTTAAACATCAGCGGAATTCCAGAACAATCGAAGAGTTCCGAACAATTTTTAAATGTCAGCGGAATTCCGAGAACAATGGAAGAGTTCCGAAGCATTTTTATATGTCTGCAGAATTCTGAGAACAATGAAAGAGTTCCAAAGCATTTTTAAATGTCAGCGGAATTCTGAAAACAATGGAAGAGTTCCGAAGCATTTTTAAACTTCAGCAGAATTCCGAGAACAATGGAAGAGTTGTGAAGCATTTTTAAAGGTCAGCGGAATTTGGAGAACAATGGAAGAGTTCCGAAGCATTTTTAAACATCAGCGGAATACCGAGAACAATGGAAGAGTTGTGAAGCATTTTTAAACGTCAGCGGAATTTTGAAAACAATGGAAGATTTCCGAAGCATTTTTAAACTTCAGCGGAATTTTGAAAACAATGGAAGAGTTCCGAAGCATTTTTAAAAGTCCGCGAAATTCCGAGAACAATGGAAGAGTTGTGAAGCATTTTTAAATGTCAGCGGAATTCCGAGAACAATGGAAGAGTTCCGAAGCATTTTTAAATGTCAGCAGAATTCCAAGAACTATGGAAGAGTTCCAAAGCATTTTTAAATGTCAGCGGAATTCTGAAAACAATGGAAGAGTTCCGAAGCATTTTTAAACTTCAGCAGAATTCCGAGAAAGATGGACGAGTTCCGAAACATTTTTAAAAGTCAGGGGAATTCCGAGAACAATAGAAGAGTTGTGAAGCAATTTTAAGCGTCAGCGGAATTCTGAGAACAATGTAAGAGTTCTGAAGCATTTTTAAACTTCACTGGAATTCCGAGAACAATGGAAGAGTTCCGAAGCATTTTTAAACTTCAGCAGAATTCCGAGAAAAATGGAAGAGTTCCGAAGTATTTTTAAAAGTCAGCGGAATTCCGAGAACAATAGAAGAGTTGTGAAGCATTTTTAAGCGTCAGCGGAATTCCGAGAACAATGGAAGAGTTCCGAAGCATTTTTAAACTTCAAAACTTCAGCAGATTTCCGAGAACAATGGAAGAGTTCTGAAGCATTCTTAAACTTCAGCGGAATTCCGAGAACAATGGAAGAGTTCCGAAGCATTTTTAAAAGTCAGGGGAATTCCGAGAACAATAGAAGAGTTGTGAAGCAATTTTAAGCGTCAGCGGAATTCTGAGAACAATGTAAGAGTTCCGAAGCAATTTTAAACTTCACTGGAATTCCGAGAACAATGGAAGAGTTCCGAAGCATTTTTAAACATCAGCGGAACTCCGAGAACAATGGAAGAGTTCTGAAGTATTTTTAAACGTCAGCGGAATTTTGAAAACAATGGAAGATTTCTGAAGCATTTTTAAACGTCAGCGGAATTCTGAGAACAATGGAAGAGTTGTGAAGCATTTTTAAAGGTCAGCGGAATTTGGAGAACAATCGAAGAGTTCCTAAGCATTTTTAAAAGTCAGCGGAATTCCGAGAACAATGGAAGAGTTGTGAAGCATTTTTAAACGTCAGCGGAATTCCGAGAACAATGGAAGAGTTCCGAAGCATTTTTAAACCTCAGCGGAATTCCGAGAACAATGGAAGAGTTCTGAAGCATTTTTGAATGTCAGCGGAATTCCGAGAACAATGGAAGAGCTCCGAAGCATACTTAAACTTCAGCGGTATTCCGAGAACAATGGAACAGTTCCGAAGCATTTTTAAAAGTCAGCAGAATACCGAGAACAATGGAAGAGTTGTGAAGCATTTTTAAACATCAGCGGAATTCCAGAACAATCGAAGAGTTCCGAACAATTTTTAAATGTCAGCGGAATTCCGAGAACAATGGAAGAGTTCCGAAGCATTTTTATATGTCTGCAGAATTCTGAGAACAATGGAAGAGTTCCAAAGCATTTTTAAATGTCAGCGGAATTCTGAAAACAATGGAAGAGTTCCGAAGCATTTTTAAACTTCAGCAGAATTCCGAGAACAATGGAAGAGTTCCGAAGCATTTTTAAACATCAGCGGAATTCCGAGAACAATGGAAGAGTTCTGAAGCATTTTTAAACGTCAGCGGAATTTTGAAAACAATGGAAGATTTCTGAAGCATTTTTAAACGTCAGCGGAATTCTGAGAACAATGGAAGAGTTGTGAAGCATTTTTAAAGGTCAGCGGAATTTGGAGAACAATGGACGAGTTCCGAAGCATTTTTAAACATCAGCGGAATACCGAGAACAATGGAAGAGTTGTGAAGCATTTTTAAACGTCAGCGGAATTTTGAAAACAATGGAAGATTTCCGAAGCATTTTTAAACTTCAGCGGAATTTTGAAAACAATGGAAGAGTTCCGAAGCATTTTTAAAAGTCCGCGAAATTCCGAGAACAATGGAAGAGTTGTGAAGCATTTTTAAATGTCAGCGGAATTCCGAGAACAATGGAAGAGTTCCGAAGCATTTTTAAATGTCAGCAGAATTCCAAGAACTATGGAAGAGTTCCAAAGCATTTTTAAATGTCAGCGGAATTCTGAAAACAATGGAAGAGTTCCGAAGCATTTTTAAACTTCAGCAGAATTCCGAGAAAGATGGACGAGTTCCGAAACATTTTTAAAAGTCAGGGGAATTCCGAGAACAATAGAAGAGTTGTGAAGCAATTTTAAGCGTCAGCGGAATTCTGAGAACAATGTAAGAGTTCTGAAGCATTTTTAAACTTCACTGGAATTCCGAGAACAATGGAAGAGTTCCGAAGCATTTTTAAACATCAGCGGAATTCCGAGAACAATGGAAGAGTTCTGAAGCATTTTTAAACGTCAGCGGAATTCTGAGAACAATGGAAGAGTTGTGAAGCATTTTTAAACATCAGCGGAATTCCGAGAACAATGGAAGAGTTCTGAAGCATTTTTAAATGTCTGCAGAATTCTGAGAGCAATGGACGAGTTCCAAAGCATTTTTAAATGTCAGCGGAATTCTGAAAACAATGGAAGAGTTCCGAAGCATTTTTAAACTTCAGCGGAATTCCGAGAACAATGGAAGAGTTCTGAAGCATTTTTAAATGTCAGCGGAATTCCGAGAACAATGGAAGAGTTCCGAAGCATTTTTATATGTCTGCAGAATTCTGAGAACAATGGACGAGTTATAAAGCATTTTTAAATGTCAGCGGAATTCTGAAAACAATGGAAGAGTTCCGAAGCATTTTTAAACTTCAGCAGAATTCCGAGAACAATGGAAGAGTTCCAAAGCATTTTTAAACTTCAGCAGAATTCCGAGAACAATGGAAGAGTTCCGAAGCATTCTTAAACTTCAGCGGAATTCCGAGAACAATGAAAGAGTTCCGAAGCATTTTTTAAAGTCAACGGAATTTCCGAGAACAATAGAAGAGTTGTGAAGCAATTTTAAGCGTCAGCGGAATTCCGAGAACAATGAAAGAGTTCCGAAGCATTTTTCAACATCAGCGGAATTCCGAGAACAATGGAAGAGTTCTGAAGCAATTTTAAACGTCAGCGGAATTTTGAAAACAATGGAAGATTTCCAAAGCATTTTTAAACGTCAGCGGAATTTTGAAAACAATGGAAGATTTCCGAAGCATTTTTAAAAGTCAGCGGAATACCGAGAAAAATGGAAGAGTTGTGAAGCATTTTTAAACGTCAGCGGAATTCCGAGAACAATGGAAGAGTTCCGAAGCATTTTTAAAAGTCAGCGGAATTCCGAGAACAATAGAAGAGTTGTGAAGCATTTTTAAGCGTCAGCCGAATTCCGAGAACAATGGAAGAGTTCCAAAGCATTTTTAAACTTCAGCAGAATTCCGAGAACATTGGAAGAGTTCCGAAGCATTCTTAAACTTCAGCGGAATTCCGAGAACAATGGAAGAGTTCCGAAGCATTTTTTAAAGTCAGCGGAATTTCCGAGAACAATAGAAGAGTTGTGAAGCAATTTTAAGCGTCAGTGGAATTCCAAGAACAATAGAAGAGTTCCGAAGCATTTTTCAACATCAGCGGAATTCTGAGAACAATGGAAGAGTTCTGAAGCATTTTTAAATGTCAGCGGAATTCTGAGAACAATGGAAGAGTTCTGAAGCATTTTTAAACTTCAGCAGAATTCCGAGAACAATGGAAGAGTTCCGAAGCATACTTAAACTTCAGCGGAATTCCGAGAACAATGGAAGAGTTCCGAAGCATTTTTAAAAGTCAGGGGAATACCGGGAACAATGGAAGAGTTGTGAAGCATTTTTAAACGTCAGCGGAATTCCAGAACAATGGAAGAGTTCCGAAGCATACTTAAACTTCAGCGGAATTCCGAGAACAATGGAAGAGTTCTGAAACATTTTTAAACATCAACGGAATTCCGAGAAAAAAGGAAGAGTTCCGAAGCATTTTTATATGTCAGCGGAATTCCGAGAACAATGGAAGAGTTCCGAAGCATATTTAAACTTCAGCGGAATACCGAGAACAATAGAAGAGTTGTGAAGCATTTTTAAACGTCAGCGGAAATCCGAGAAAAATGGAAGAGTTCTGATGCATTTTTAAACTTCAGCATAATTCCTACAACAATGGAAGAGTTCCGAAGCATTTTTAAACTTCAGCGGAATTGCGAGAACAATGGAAGAGTTCCGAAGCATTTTTAAACGTCAGCGGAATTCCGAGAACAATGGAAGAGTTCCAAAGCATTTTTAAATGTCAGCGGAATTCTGAGAACAATGGAAGAGTTCCGAAGCATTTTTAATCTTCAGCATAATTCCGAGAACAATGGAAGAGTTCCGAAGCATTTTTAAAAGTCAGCGGAATTCCGAGAACAATGGAAGAGTTGTGAAGCATTTTTAAACGTCAGCGGAATTCTGAGAGCAATGGAAGAGTTCCGAAGCATTTTTAATCTTCAGCATAATTCCGAGAACAATGGAAGAGTTCCGAAGAATATTTAAACTTCAGCGGAATTCCGAGAACAATGGAAGAGTTCCGAAGCATTTTTAAAAGTCAGCGGAATACTGAGAAAAATGGAAGAGTTGTGAAGCATTTTTAAACGTCAGTGGAATTCCGAGAACAATGGAAGAGTTCCGAAGCATTTTTAAATGTCAGCGGAATTCCGAGAACAATGGAAGAGTTCCGAAGCATTTTTAAATGTCAGCAGAATTCCAAGAACAATGGAAGAGTTCCAAAGCATTTTTAAATGTCAGCGGAATTCTGAAAACAATGGAAGAGTTCCGAAGCATTTTTAAACTTCAAAACTTCAGCAGATTTCCGAGAACAATGGAAGAGTTCTGAAGCATTCTTAAACTTCAGCGGAATTCCGAGAACAATGGAAGAGTTCCGAAGCATTTTTAAAAGTCAGGGGAATTCCGAGAACAATAGAAGAGTTGTGAAGCAATTTTAAGCGTCAGCGGAATTCTGAGAACAATGTAAGAGTTCCGAAGCATTTTTAAACTTCACTGGAATTCCGAGAACAATGGAAGAGTTCCGAAGCATTTTTAAACGTCAGCGGAATTCCGAGAACAATGGAAGAGTTCCGAAGCATTTTTAAATGTCAGCGGAATTCTGAGAACAATGGAAGAGTTCCGAAGCATTTTTAATCTTCAGCATAATTCCGAGAACAATGGAAGATTTCCAAAGCATTTTTAAAAGTCAGCGGAATTCCGAGAACAATGGAAGAGTTGTGAAGCATTTTTAAACGTCAGCGGAATTCTGAGAGCAATGGAAGAGTTCCGAAGCATTTTTAATCTTCAGCATAATTCCGAGAACAATGGAAGAGTTCCGAAGAATATATAAACTTCAGCGGAATTCCGAGAACAATGGAAGAGTTCCGAAGCATTTTTAAAAGTCAGCGGAATACTGAGAAAAATGGAAGAGTTGTGAAGCATTTTTAAAAGTCAGGGGAATTCCGAGAACAATAGAAGAGTTGTGAAGCAATTTTAAGCGTCAGCGGAATTCTGAGAACAATGTAAGAGTTCCGAAGCATTTTTAAACTTCACTGGAATTCCGAGAACAATGGAAGAGTTCCGAAGCATTTTTAAACGTCAGCGGAATTCCGAGAACAATGGAAGAGTTCCGAAGCATTTTTAAATGTCAGCGGAATTCTGAGAACAATGGAAGAGTTCCGAAGCATTTTTAATCTTCAGCATAATTCCGAGAACAATGGAAGAGTTCCGAAGCATTTTTAAAAGTCAGCGGAATTCCGAGAACAATGGAAGAGTTGTGAAGCATTTTTAAACGTCAGCGGAATTCTGAGAGCAATGGAAGAGTTCCGAAGCATTTTTAATCTTCAGCATAATTCCGAGAACAATGGAAGAGTTCCGAAGAATATATAAACTTCAGCGGAATTCCGAGAACAATGGAAGAGTTCCGAAGCATTTTTAAAAGTCAGCGGAATACTGAGAAAAATGGAAGAGTTGTGAAGCATTTTTAAACGTCAGTGGAATTCCGAGAACAATGGAAGAGTTCCGAAGCATTTTTAAATGTCAGCAGAATTCCAAGAACAATGGAAGAGTTCCAAAGCATTTTTAAATGTCAGCGGAATTCTGAAAACAATGGAAGAGTTCCGAAGCATTTTTAAACTTCAGCAGAATTCCGAGAAAAATGGAAGAGTTCCGAAGTATTTTTAAAAGTCAGTGGAATTCCGAGAACAATAGAAGAGTTGTGAAGCATTTTTAAGCGTCAGCGGAATTCCGAGAACAATGGAAGAGTTCCGAAGCATTTTTAAACTTCAAAACTTCAGCAGATTTCCGAGAACAATGGAAGAGTTCTGAAGCATTCTTAAACTTCAGCGGAATTCCGAGAACAATGGAAGAGTTCCGAAGCATTTTTAAAAGTCAGGGGAATTCCGAGAACAATAGAAGAGTTGTGAAGCAATTTTAAGCGTCAGCGGAATTCTGAGAACAATGTAAGAGTTCCGAAGCATTTTTAAACTTCACTGGAATTCCGAGAACAATGGAAGAGTTCCGAAGCATTTTTAAACATCAGCGGAATTCCGAGAACAATGGAAGAGTTCTGAAGCATTTTTAAACGTCAGCGGAATTTTGAAAACAATGGAAGATTTCTGAAGCATTTTTAAACGTCAGCGGAATTCTGAGAACAATGGAAGAGTTGTGAAGCATTTTTAAAGGTCAGCGGAATTTGGAGAACAATCGAAGAGTTCCTAAGCATTTTTAAAAGTCAGCAGAATTCCGAGAACAATGGAAGAGTTGTGAAGCATTTTTAAACGTCAGCGGAATTCCGAGAACAATGGAAGAGTTCCGAAGCATTTTTAAACCTCAGCGGAATTCCGAGAACAATGGAAGAGTTCTGAAGCATTTTTGAATGTCAGCGGAATTCCGAGAACAATGGAAGAGCTCCGAAGCATACTTAAACTTCAGCGGAATTCCGAGAACAATGGAACAGTTCCGAAGCATTTTTAAAAGTCAGCAGAATACCGAGAACAATGGAAGAGTTGTGAAGCATTTTTAAACATCAGCGGAATTCCAGAACAATCGAAGAGTTCCGAACCATTTTTAAATGTCAGCGGAATTCCGAGAACAATGGAAGAGTTCCGAAGCATTTTTATATGTCTGCAGAATTCTGAGAACAATGGAAGAGTTCCAAAGCATTTTTAAATGTCAGCGGAATTCTGAAAACAATGGAAGAGTTCCGAAGCATTTTTAAACTTCAGCAGAATTCCGAGAACAATGGAAGAGTTCCGAAGCATTTTTAAACATCAGCGGAATTCCGAGAACAATCGAAGAGTTCCAAAGCATTTTTAAACGTCAGCGGAATTTTGAAAACAATGGAAGATTTCCGAAGCATTTTTAAACTTCAGCGGAATTTTGAGAACAATGGAAGAGTTCCGAAGCATTTTTAAAAGTCCGCGAAATTCCGAAAACAATGGAAGAGTTGTGAAGCATTTTTAAATGTCAGCGGAATTCCGAGAACAATGGAAGAGTTCCGAAGCATTTTTAAATGTCAGCAGAATTCTGAGAACAATGGAAGAGTTGTGAAGCATTTTTAAAGGTCAGCGGAATTTGGAGAACAATGGAAGAGTTCCGAAGCATTTTTAAACATCAGCGGAATACCGAGAACAATGGAAGAGTTCTGAAGCATTTTTAAACGTCAGCGGAATTTTGAAAACAATGGAAGATTTCTGAAGCATTTTTAAACGTCAGTGGAATTCTGAGAACAATGGAAGAGTTGTGAAGCATTTTTAAAGGTCAGCGGAATTTGGAGAACAATCGAAGAGTTCCAAAGCATTTTTAAACGTCAGCGGAATTTTGAAAACAATGGAAGATTTCCGAAGCATTTTTAAACTTCAGCAGAATTTTGAGAACAATGGAAGAGTTCCGAAGCATTTTTAAAAGTCCGCGAAATTCCGAAAACAATGGAAGAGTTGTGAAGCATTTTTAAATGTCAGCGGAATTCCGAGAACAATGGAAGAGTTCCGAAGCATTTTTAAATGTCAGCAGAATTCCAAGAACAATGGAAGAGTTCCAAAGCATTTTTAAATGTCAGCGGAATTCTGAAAACAATGGAAGAGTTCCGAAGCATTTTTAAACTTCAGCAGAATTCCGAGAAAAATGGACGAGTTCCGAAGCATTTTTAAAAGTCAGGGGAATTCCGAGAACAATAGAAGAGTTGTGAAGCAATTTTAAGCGTCAGCGGAATTCTGAGAACAATGTAAGAGTTCCGAAGCATTTTTAAACTTCACTGGAATTCCGAGAACAATGGAAGAGTTCCGAAGCATTTTTAAACATCAGCGGAATTCCGAGAACAATGGAAGAGTTCTGAAGCATTTTTAAACGTCAGCGGAATTCTGAGAACAATGGAAGAGTTGTGAAGCATTTTTAAAAGTCAGCGGAATTTGGAGAACAATCGAAGAGTTCCGAAGCATTTTTAAAAGTCAGCGGAATTCCGAGAACAATGGAAGAGTTGTGAAGCATTTTTAAACATCAGCGGAATTCCAGAACAATCGAAGAGTTCCGAAGCATTTTTAAATGTCAGCGGAATTCCGAGAACAATAGAAGAGTTGTGAAGCATTTTTAAGCGTCAGCGGAATTCTGAGAACAATGGAAGAGTTCCAAAGCATTTTTAAACTTCAGCAGAATTCTGAGAACAATGGAAGAGTTCCGAAGCATTCTTAAACTTCAGCGGAATACCGAGAACAATGGAAGAGTTCCGAAGCATTTTTTAATGTCAACGGAATTTCCGAGAACAATAGAAGAGTTGTGAAGCAATTTTAAGCGTCAGCGGAATTCCGAGAACAATGAAAGAGTTCCGAAGCATTTTTCAACATCAGCGGAATTCCGAGAACAATGGAAGAGTTCTGAAGCATTTTTAAACGTCAGCGGAATTTTGAAAACAATGGAAGATTTCCAAAGCATTTTTAAACGTCAGCGGAATTTTGAAAACAATGGAAGATTTCCGAAGCATTTTTAAAAGTCAGCGGAATACCGAGAAAAATGGAAGAGTTGTGAAGCATTTTTAAACGTCAGCGGAATTCCGAAAACAATGGAAGAGTTCCGAAGCATTTTTAAAAGTCAGCGGAATTCCGAGAACAATAGAAGAGTTGTGAAGCATTTTTAAGTGTCAGCCGAATTCCGAGAACAATGGAAGAGTTCCAAAGCATTTTTAAACTTCAGCAGAATTCCGAGAACATTGGAATAGTTCCGAAGCATTCTTAAACTTCAGCGGAATTCCGAGAACAATGGAAGAGTTCCGAAGCATTTTTTAAAGTCAGCGGAATTTCCGAGAACAATAGAAGAGTTGTGAAGCAATTTTAAGCGTCAGCGGAATTCCAAGAACAATGGAAGAGTTCCGAAGCATTTTTCAACATCAGTGGAATTCTGAGAACAATGGAAGAGTTCTGAAGCATTTTTAAATGTCAGCGGAATTCTGAGAACAATGGAAGAGTTCTGAAGCATTTTTAAACTTCAGCAGAATTCCGAGAACAATGGAAGAGTTCCGAAGCATACTTAAACTTCAGCGGAATTCCGAGAACAATGGAAGAGTTCCGAAGCATTTTTAAAAGTCAGGGGAATACCGAGAACAATGGAAGAGTTGTGAAGCATTTTTAAACGTCAGCGGAATTCCAGAACAATGGAAGAGTTCCGAAGCATACTTAAACTTCAGCGGAATTCCGAGAACAATGGAAGAGTTCTGAAGCATTTTTAAACATCAACGGAATTCCGAGAAAAAAGGAAGAGTTCCGAAGCATTTTTATATGTCAGCGGAATTCCGAGAACAATGGAAGAGTTCCGAAGCATATTTAAACTTCAGCGGAATACCGAGAACAATAGAAGAGTTGTGAAGCATTTTTAAACGTCAGCGGAAATCCGAGAACAATGGAAGAGTTCCGAAGCATTTTTAAACTTCACCCAAATTCCGAGAACAATGGAAGAGTTCCCATGCATTTTTAAACTTCAGCAGAATTCCTACAACAATGGAAGAGTTCCGAAGCATTTTTAAACTTCAGCGGAATTCCGAGAACAATGGAAGAGTTCCGAAGCATTTTTAAACGTCAGCGGAATTCCGAGAACAATGGAAGAGTTCCGAAGCATTTTTAAATGTCAGCGGAATTCTGAGAACAATGGAAGAGTTCCGAAGCATTTTTAATCTTCAGCATAATTCCGAGAACAATGGAAGAGTTCCGAAGCATTTTTAAAAGTCAGCGGAATTCCAAGAACAATGGAAGAGTTGTGAAGCATTTTTAAACGTCAGCGGAATTCTGAGAGCAATGGAAGAGTTCCGAAGCATTTTTAATCTTCAGCATAATTCCGAGAACAATGGAAGAGTTCCGAAGAATATTTAAACTTCAGCGGAATTCCGAGAACAATGGAAGAGTTCCGAAGCATTTTTAAAAGTCAGCGGAATACTGAGAAAAATGGAAGAGTTGTGAAGCATTTTTAAACGTCAGTGGAATTCCGAGAACAATGGAAGAGTTCCGAAGCATTTTTAAATGTCAGCGGAATTCCGAGAACAATGGAAGAGTTCCGAAGCATTTTTAAATGTCAGCAGAATTCCAAGAACAATGGAAGAGTTCCAAAGCATTTTTAAATGTCAGCGGAATTCTGAAAACAATGGAAGAGTTCCGAAGCATTTTTAAACTTCAGCAGAATTACGAGAAAAATGGAAGAGTTCTGAAGTATTTTTAAAAGTCAGCGGAATTCCGAGAACAATAGAAGAGTTGTGAAGCATTTTTAAGCGTCAGCGGAATTCCGAGAACAATGGAAGAGTTCCGAAGCATTTTTAAAATTCAAAACTTCAGCAGATTTCCGAGAACAATGGAAGAGTTCTGAAGCATTCTTAAACTTCAGCGGAATTCCGAGAACAATGGAAGAGTTCCGAAGCATTTTTAAAAGTCAGCAGAATACCGAGAACAATGGAAGAGTTGTGAAGCATTTTTAAACATCAGCGGAATTCCAGAACAATCGAAGAGTTCCGAACCATTTTTAAATGTCAGCGGAATTCCGAGAACAATGGAAGAGTTCCGAACCATTTTTATATGTCTGCAGAATTCTGAGAACAATGGAAGAGTTCCAAAGCATTTTTAAATGTCAGCGGAATTCTGAAAACAATGGAAGAGTTCCGAAGCATTTTTAAACTTCAGCAGAATTCCGAGAACAATGGAAGAGTTCCGAAGCATTTTTAAACGTCAGCGGAATTTTGAAAACAATGGAAGAGTTGTGAAGCAATTTTAAGCGTCAGCGGAATTCTGAGAACAATGTAAGAGTTCCGAAGCATTTTTAAACTTCACTGGAATTCCGAGAACAATGGAAGAGTTTCGAAGCATTTTTAAACATCAGCGGAATTCCGAGAACAATGGAAGAGTTCTGAAGCATTTTTAAACGTCAGCGGAATTTTGAAAACAATGGAAGATTTCTGAAGCATTTTTAAACGTCAGCGGAATTCTGAGAACAATGGAAGAGTTGTGAAGCATTTTTAAAGGTCAGCGGAATTTGGAGAACAATCGAAGAGTTCCGAAGCATTTTTAAAAGTCAGCGGAATTCCGAGAACAATGGAAGAGTTGTGAAGCATTTTTAAACGTCAGCGGAATTCCGAGAACAATGGAAGAGTTCCGAAGCATTTTTAAACCTCAGCGGAATTCCGAGAACAATGGAAGAGTTCTGAAGCATTTTTGAATGTCAGCGGAATTCCGAGAACAATGGAAGAGCTCCGAAGCATACTTAAACTTCAGCGGAATTCCGAGAACAATGGAACAGTTCCGAAGTATTTTTAAAAGTCAGCAGAATACCGAGAACAATGGAAGAGTTGTGAAGCATTTTTAAACATCAGCGGAATTCCAAAACAATCGAAGAGTTCCGAAGCATTTTTAAATGTCAGCGGAATTCCGAGAACAATGGAAGATTTCCGAAGCATTTTTAAAAGTCAGCGGAATACCGAGAAAAATGGAAGAGTTGTGAAGCATTTTTAAACATCAGCGGAATTCCGAGAACAATGGAAGAGTTCCGAAGCATTTTTAAAAGTCAGCGGAATTCCGAGAACAATAGAAGAGTTGTGAAGCATTTTTAAGCGTCAGCCGAATTCCGAGAACAATAGAAGAGTTCCAAAGCATTTTTAAACTTCAGCAGAATTCCGAGAACATTGGAAGAGTTCCGAAGCATTCTTAAACTTCAGCGGAATTCCGAGAACAATGGAAGAGTTCCGAAGCATTTTTTAAAGTCAGCGGAATTTCCGAGAACAATAGAAGAGTTGTGAAGCAATTTTAAGCGTCAGCGGAATTCCAAGAACAATGGAAGAGTTCCGAAGCATTTTTCAACATCAGCGGAATTCTGAGAACAATGGAAGAGTTCTGAAGCATTTTTAAATGTCAGCGGAATTCTGAGAACAATGGAAGAGTTCTGAAGCACTTTTAAACTTCAGCAGAATTCCGAGAACAATGGAAGAGTTCCGAAGCATTTTTAAATGTCAGCGGAATTCCGAGAACAATGGAAGATTTCCGAAGCATTTTTAAAAGTCAGCGGAATACCGAGAAAAATGGAAGAGTTGTGAAGCATTTTTAAACATCAGCGGAATTCCGAGAACAATGGAAGAGTTCCGAAGCATTTTTAAAAGTCAGCGGAATTCCGAGAACAATAGAAGAGTTGTGAAGCATTTTTAAGCGTCAGTCGAATTCCGAGAACAATAGAAGAGTTCCAAAGCATTTTTAAACTTCAGCAGAATTCCGAGAACATTGGAAGAGTTCCGAAGCATTCTTAAACTTCAGCGGAATTCCGAGAACAATGGAAGAGTTCCGAAGCATTTTTTAAAGTCAGCGGAATTTCCGAGAACAATAGAAGAGTTGTGAAGCAATTTTAAGCGTCAGCGGAATTCCAAGAACAATGGAAGAGTTCCGAAGCATTTTTCAACATCAGCGGAATTCTGAGAACAATGGAAGAGTTCTGAAGCATTTTTAAATGTCAGCGGAATTCTGAGAACAATGGAAGAGTTCTGAAGCACTTTTAAACTTCAGCAGAATTCCGAGAACAATGGAAGAGTTCCGAAGCATACTTAAACTTCAGCGGAATTCCGAGAACAATGGAAGAGTTCCGAAGCAATTTTAAAAGTCAGGGGAATACCGACAACAATGGAAGAGTTGTGAAGCATTTTTAAATGTCAGCGGAATTCCAGAACAATGGAAGAGTTCCGAAGCATACTTAAACTTCAGCGGAATTCCGAGAACAATGGAAGAGTTCTGAAGCATTTTTAAACATCAACGGAATTCCGAGAAAAAAGGAAGAGTTCCGAAGCATTTTTATATGTCAGCGGAATTCCGAGAACAATGGAAGAGTTCCGAAGCATATTTAAACTTCAGCGGAATACCGAGAACAATAGAAGAGTTGTGAAGCATTTTTAAACGTCAGCGGAAATCCGAGAACAATGGAAGAGTTCCGAAGCATTTTTAAACTTCAAAAAATTCCGAGAACAATGGAAGAGTTCCGATGCATTTTTAAACTTCAGCAGAATTCCTACAACAATGGAAGAGTTCCGAAGCATTTTTGAACTTCAGCGGAATTCCGAGAACAATGGAAGAGTTCCGAAGCATTTTTAAACGTCAGCGGAATTCCGAGAACAATGGAAGAGTTCCGAAGCATTTTTAAATGTCAGCGGAATTCTGAGAACAATGGAAGAGTTCCGAAGCATTTTTAATCTTCAGCATAATTCTGAGAACAATGGAAGAGTTCCGAAGCATTTTTAAAAGTCAGCGGAATTCCAAGAACAATGGAAGAGTTGTGAAGCATTTTTAAACGTCAGCGGAATTCTGAGAGCAATGGAAGAGTTCCGAAGCATTTTTAATCTTCAGCATAATTCCGAGAACAATGGAAGAGTTCCGAAGAATATTTAAACTTCAGCGGAATTCCGAGAACAATGGAAGAGTTCCGAAGCATTTTTAAAAGTCAGCGGAATACTGAGAAAAATGGAAGAGTTGTGAAGCATTTTTAAACGTCAGTGGAATTCCGAGAACAATGGAAGAGTTCCGAAGCATTTTTAAATGTCAGCGGAATTCCGAGAACAATGGAAGAGTTCCGAAGCATTTTTCAACATCAGCGGAATTTCCGAGAACAATAGAAGAGTTGTGAAGCAATTTTAAGCGTCAGCGGAATTCCGAGAACAATGGAAGAGTTCCGAAGCATTTTTAAACTTCAGCAGAATTACGAGAAAAATGGAAGAGCTCCGAAGTATTTTTAAAAGTCAGCGGAATTCCGAGAACAATAGAAGAGTTGTGAAGCATTTTTAAGCGTCAGCGGAATTCCGAGAACAATGGAAGAGTTCCGAAGCATTTTTAAAATTCAAAACTTCAGCAGATTTCCGAGAACAATGGAAGAGTTCTGAAGCATTCTTAAACTTCAGCGGAATTCCGAGAACAATGGAAGAGTTGCGAAGCATTTTTAAAAGTGAGGGGAATTCCGAGAACAATAGAAGAGTTGTGAAGCAATTTTAAGCGTCAGCGGAATTCTGAGAACAATGTAAGAGTTCCGAAGCATTTTTAAACTTCACTGGAATTCCGAGAACAATGGAAGAGTTCCGAAGCATTTTTAATCATCAGCGGAATTCCGAGAACAATGGAAGAGTTCTGAAGCATTTTTAAACGTCAGCGGAATTTTGAAAACAATGGAAGATTTCTGAAGCATTTTTAAACGTCAGCGGAATTCTGAGAACAATGGAAGAGTTGTGAAGCATTTTTAAAGGTCAGCGGAATTTGGAGAACAATCGAAGAGTTCCGAAGCATTTTTAAAAGTCAGCGGAATTCCGAGAACAATGGAAGAGTTGTGAAGCATTTTTAAACGTCAGCGGAATTCCGAGAACAATGGAAGAGTTCCGAAGCATTTTTAAACCTCAGCGGAATTCCGAGAACAATGGAAGAGTTCTGAAGCATTTTTGAATGTCAGCGGAATTCCGAGAACAATGGAAGAGCTCCGAAGCATACTTAAACTTCAGCGGAATTCCGAGAACAATGGAACAGTTCCGAAGCATTTTTAAAAGTCAGCAGAATACCGAGAACAATGGAAGAGTTGTGAAGCATTTTTAAACATCAGCGGAATTCCAGAACAATCGAAGAGTTCCGAACCATTTTTAAATGTCAGCGGAATTCCGAGAACAATGGAAGAGTTCCGAACCATTTTTATATGTCTGCAGAATTCTGAGAACAATGGAAGAGTTCCAAAGCATTTTTAAATGTCAGCGGAATTCTGAAAACAATGGAAGAGTTCCGAAGCATTTTTAAACTTCAGCAGAATTCCGAGAACAATGGAAGAGTTCCGAAGCATTTTTAAACATCAGCGGAATTCCGAGAACAATGGAAGAGTTCTGAAGCATTTTTAAACGTCAGCGGAATTTTGAAAACAATGGAAGATTTCTGAAGCATTTTTAAGCGTCAGCGGAATTCCGAGAACAATGGAAGAGTTCCGAAGCATTTTTAAAATTCAAAAACTTCAGCAGATTTCCGAGAACAATGGAAGAGTTCTGAAGCATTCTTAAACTTCAGCGGAATTCCGAGAACAATGGAAGAGTTCCGAAGCATTTTTAAAAGTCAGGGGAATTCCGAGAACAATTGAAGAGTTGTGAAGCAATTTTAAGCGTCAGCGGAATTCTGAGAACAATGTAAGAGTTCCGAAGCATTTTTAAACTTCACTGTAATTCCGAGAACAATGGAAGAGTTCCGAAGCATTTTTAAACATCAGCGGAATTCCGAGAACAATGGAAGAGTTCTGAAGCATTTTTAAACGTCAGCGGAATTTTGAAAACAATGGAAGATTTCTGTAGCATTTTTAAACGTCAGCGGAATTCTGAGAACAATGGAAGAGTTGTGAAGCATTTTTAAAGGTCAGCGGAATTTGGAGAACAATCGAAGAGTTCCGAAGCATTTTTAAAAGTCAGCGGAATTCCGAGAACAATAGAAGAGTTCCAAAGCATTTTTAAACTTCAGCAGAATTCCGAGAACATTGGAAGAGTTCCGAATCATTCTTAAACTTCAGCGGAATTCCGAGAACAATGGAAGAGTTCCGAAGCATTTTTTAAAGTCAGCGGAATTTCCGAGAACAATAGAAGAGTTGTGAAGCAATTTTAAGCGTCAGCGGAATTCCAAGAACAATGGAAGAGTTCCGAAGCATTTTTCAACATCAGCGGAATTCTGAGAACAATGGAAGAGTTCTGAAGCATTTTTAAATGTCAGCGGAATTCTGAGAACAATGGAAGAGTTCTGAAGCACTTTTAAACTTCAGCAGAATTCCGAGAACAATGGAAGAGTTCCGAAGCATACTTAAACTTCAGCGGAATTCCGAGAACAATGGAAGAGTTCCGAAGCAATTTTAAAAGTCAGGGGAATACCGACAACAATGGAAGAGTTGTGAAGCATTTTTAAACGTCAGCGGAATTCCAGAACAATGGAAGAGTTCCGAAGCATACTTAAACTTCAGCGGAATTCCGAGAACAATGGAAGAGTTCTGAAGCATTTTTAAACATCAACGGAATTCCGAGAAAAAAGGAAGAGTTCCGAAGCATTTTTATATGTCAGCGGAATTCCGAGAACAATGGAAGAGTTCCGAAGCATATTTAAACTTCAGCGGAATACCGAGAACAATAGAAGAGTTGTGAAGCATTTTTAAACGTCAGCGGAAATCCGAGAACAATGGAAGAGTTCCGAAGCATTTTTAAACTTCACCCAAATTCCGAGAACAATGGAAGAGTTCCGATGCATTTTTAAACTTCAGCAGAATTCCTACAACAATGGAAGAGTTCCGAAGCATTTTTAAACTTCAGCGGAATTCCGAGAACAATGGAAGAGTTCCGAAGCATTTTTAAACGTCAGCGGAATTCCGAGAACAATGGAAGAGTTCCGAAGCATTTTTAAATGTCAGCGGAATTCTGAGAACAATGGAAGAGTTCCGAAGCATTTTTAATCTTCAGCATAATTCTGAGAACAATGGAAGAGTTCCGAAGCATTTTTAAAAGTCAGCGGAATTCCAAGAACAATGGAAGAGTTGTGAAGCATTTTTAAACGTCAGCGGAATTCTGAGAGCAATGGAAGAGTTCCGAAGCATTTTTAATCTTCAGCAAAATTCCGAGAACAATGGAAGAGTTCCGAAGAATATTTAAACTTCAGCGGAATTCCGAGAACAATGGAAGAGTTCCGAAGCATTTTTAAAAGTCAGCGGAATACTGAGAAAAATGGAAGAGTTGTGAAGCATTTTTAAACGTCAGTGGAATTCCGAGAACAATGGAAGAGTTCCGAAGCATTTTTAAATGTCAGCGGAATTCCGAGAACAATGGAAGAGTTCCGAAGCATTTTTAAACTTCAGCAGAATTCCGAGAACAATGGAAGAGTTCCGAAGCATTTTTAAACATCAGCGGAATTCCGAGAACAATGGAAGAGTTCTGAAGCATTTTTAAACGTCAGCGGAATTTTGAAAACAATGGAAGATTTCTGAAGCATTTTTAAGCGTCAGCGGAATTCCGAGAACAATGGAAGAGTTCCGAAGCATTTTTAAAATTCAAAAACTTCAGCAGATTTCCGAGAACAATGGAAGAGTTCTGAAGCATTCTTAAACTTCAGCGGAATTCCGAGAACAATGGAAGAGTTCCGAAGCATTTTTAAAAGTCAGGGGAATTCCGAGAACAATTGAAGAGTTGTGAAGCAATTTTAAGCGTCAGCGGAATTCTGAGAACAATGTAAGAGTTCCGAAGCATTTTTAAACTTCACTGGAATTCCGAGAACAATGGAAGAGTTCCGAAGCATTTTTAAACATCAGCGGAATTCCGAGAACAATGGAAGAGTTCTGAAGCATTTTTAAACGTCAGCGGAATTTTGAAAACAATGGAAGATTTCTGAAGCATTTTTAAACGTCAGCGGAATTCTGAGAACAATGGAAGAGTTGTGAAGCATTTTTAAAGGTCAGCGGAATTTGGAGAACAATCGAAGAGTTCCGAAGCATTTTTAAAAGTCAGCGGAATTCCGAGAACAATGGAAGAGTTGTGAAGCATTTTTAAACGTCAGCGGAATTCCGAGAACAATGGAAGAGTTCCGAAGCATTTTTAAACCTCAGCGGAATTCCGAGAACAATGGAAGAGTTCTGAAGCATTTTTGAATGTCAGCGGAATTCCGAGAACAATGGAAGAGCTCCGAAGCATACTTAAACTTCAGCGGAATTCCGAGAACAATGGAACAGTTCCGAAGCATTTTTAAAAGTCAGCAGAATACCGAGAACAATGGAAGAGTTGTGAAGCATTTTTAAACATCAGCGGAATTCCAGAACAATCGAAGAGTTCCGAAGCATTTTTAAATGTCAGCGGAATTCCGAGAACAATGGAAGATTTCCGAAGCATTTTTAAAAGTCAGCGGAATACCGAGAAAAATGGAAGAGTTGTGAAGCATTTTTAAACATCAGCGGAATTCCGAGAACAATGGAAGAGTTCCGAAGCATTTTTAAAAGTCAGCGGAATTCCGAGAACAATAGAAGAGTTGTGAAGCATTTTTAAGCGTCAGCCGAATTCCGAGAACAATAGAAGAGTTCCAAAGCATTTTTAAACTTCAGCAGAATTCCGAGAACATTGGAAGAGTTCCGAATCATTCTTAAACTTCAGCGGAATTCCGAGAACAATGGAAGAGTTCCGAAGCATTTTCTAAAGTCAGCGGAATTTCCGAGAACAATAGAAGAGTTGTGAAGCAATTTTAAGCGTCAGCGGAATTCCAAGAACAATGGAAGAGTTCCGAAGCATTTTTCAACATCAGCGGAATTCTGAGAACAATGGAAGAGTTCTGAAGCATTTTTAAATGTCAGCGGAATTCTGAGAACAATGGAAGAGTTCTGAAGCACTTTTAAACTTCAGCAGAATTCCGAGAACAATGGAAGAGTTCCGAAGCATACTTAAACTTCAGCGGAATTCCGAGAACAATGGAAGAGTTCCGAAGCAATTTTAAAAGTTAGGGGAATACCGACAACAATGGAAGAGTTGTGAAGCATTTTTAAACGTCAGCGGAATTCCAGAACAATGGAAGAGTTCCGAAGCATACTTAAACTTCAGCGGAATTCCGAGAACAATGGAAGAGTTCTGAAGCATTTTTAAACATCAACGGAATTCCGAGAAAAAAGGAAGAGTTCCGAAGCATTTTTATATGTCAGCGGAATTCCGAGAACAATGGAAGAGTTCCGAAGCATATTTAAACTTCAGCGGAATACCGAGAACAATAGAAGAGTTGTGAAGCATTTTTAAACGTCAGCGGAAATCCGAGAACAATGGAAGAGTTCCGAAGCATTTTTAAACTTCACCCAAATTCCGAGAACAATGGAAGAGTTCCGATGCATTTTTAAACTTCAGCAGAATTCCTACAACAATGGAAGAGTTCCGAAGCATTTTTAAACTTCAGCGGAATTCCGAGAACAATGGAAGAGTTCCGAAGCATTTTTAAACGTCAGCGGAATTCCGAGAACAATGGAAGAGTTCCGAAGCATTTTTAAATGTCAGCGGAATTCTGAGAACAATGGAAGAGTTCCGAAGCATTTTTAATCTTCAGCATAATTCTGAGAACAATGGAAGAGTTCCGAAGCATTTTTAAAAGTCAGCGGAATTCCAAGAACAATGGAAGAGTTGTGAAGCATTTTTAAACGTCAGCGGAATTCTGAGAGCAATGGAAGAGTTCCGAAGCATTTTTAATCTTCAGCAAAATTCCGAGAACAATGGAAGAGTTCCGAAGAATATTTAAACTTCAGCGGAATTCCGAGAACAATGGAAGAGTTCCGAAGCATTTTTAAAAGTCAGCGGAATACTGAGAAAAATGGAAGAGTTGTGAAGCATTTTTAAACGTCAGTGGAATTCCGAGAACAATGGAAGAGTTCCGAAGCATTTTTAAATGTCAGCGGAATTCCGAGAACAATGGAAGAGTTCCGAAGCATTTTTAAATGTCAGCAGAATTCCAAGAACAATGGAAGAGTTCCAAAGCATTTTTAAATGTCAGCGGAATTCTGAAAACAATGGAAGAGTTCCGAAGCATTTTTAAACTTCAGCAGAATTACGAGAAAAATGGAAGAGTTCCGAAGTATTTTTAAAAGTCAGCGGAATTCCGAGAACAATAGAAGAGTTGTGAAGCATTTTTAAGCGTCAGCGGAATTCCGAGAACAATGGAAGAGTTCCGAAGCATTTTTAAAATTCAAAACTTCAGCAGATTTCCGAGAACAATGGAAGAGTTCTGAAGCATTCTTAAACTTCAGCGGAATTCCGAGAACAATGGAAGAGTTGCGAAGCATTTTTAAAAGTGAGGGGAATTCCGAGAACAATAGAAGAGTTGTGAAGCAATTTTAAGCGTCAGCGGAATTCTGAAAACAATGTAAGAGTTCCGAAGCAATTTTAAACTTCACTGGAATTCCGAGAACAATGGAAGAGTTCCGAAGCATTTTTAATCATCAGCGGAATTCCGAGAACAATGGAAGAGTTCTGAAGCATTTTTAAACGTCAGCGGAATTTTGAAAACAATGGAAGATTTCTGAAGCATTTTTAAACGTCAGCGGAATTCTGAGAACAATGGAAGAGTTGTGAAGCATTTTTAAAGGTCAGCGGAATTTGGAGAACAATCGAAGAGTTCCGAAGCATTTTTAAAAGTCAGCGGAATTCCGAGAACAATGGAAGAGTTGTGAAGCATTTTTAAACGTCAGCGGAATTCCGAGAACAATGGAAGAGTTCCGAAGCATTTTTAAACCTCAGCGGAATTCCGAGAACAATGGAAGAGTTCTGAAGCATTTTTGAATGTCAGCGGAATTCCGAGAACAATGGAAGAGCTCCGAAGCATACTTAAACTTCAGCGGAATTCCGAGAACAATGGAACAGTTCCGAAGCATTTTTAAAAGTCAGCAGAATACCGAGAACAATGGAAGAGTTGTGAAGCATTTTTAAACATCAGCGGAATTCCAGAACAATCGAAGAGTTCCGAACCATTTTTAAATGTCAGCGGAATTCCGAGAACAATGGAAGAGTTCCGAACCATTTTTATATGTCTGCAGAATTCTGAGAACAATGGAAGAGTTCCAAAGCATTTTTAAATGTCAGCGGAATTCTGAAAACAATGGAAGAGTTCCGAAGCATTTTTAAACTTCAGCAGAATTCCGAGAACAATGGAAGAGTTCCGAAGCATTTTTAAACATCAGCGGAATTCCGAGAACAATGGAAGAGTTCTGAAGCATTTTTAAACGTCAGCGGAATTTTGAAAACAATGGAAGATTTCTGAAGCATTTTTAAGCGTCAGCGGAATTCCGAGAACAATGGAAGAGTTCCGAAGCATTTTTAAAATTCAAAAACTTCAGCAGATTTCCGAGAACAATGGAAGAGTTCTGAAGCATTCTTAAACTTCAGCGGAATTCCGAGAACAATGGAAGAGTTCCGAAGCATTTTTAAAAGTCAGGGGAATTCCGAGAACAATTGAAGAGTTGTGAAGCAATTTTAAGCGTCAGCGGAATTCTGAGAACAATGTAAGAGTTCCGAAGCATTTTTAAACTTCACTGGAATTCCGAGAACAATGGAAGAGTTCCGAAGCATTTTTAAACATCAGCGGAATTCCGAGAACAATGGAAGAGTTCTGAAGCATTTTTAAACGTCAGCGGAATTTTGAAAACAATGGAAGATTTCTGAAGCATTTTTAAACGTCAGCGGAATTCTGAGAACAATGGAAGAGTTGTGAAGCATTTTTAAAGGTCAGCGGAATTTGGAGAACAATCGAAGAGTTCCGAAGCATTTTTAAAAGTCAGCGGAATTCCGAGAACAATGGAAGAGTTGTGAAGCATTTTTAAACGTCAGCGGAATTCCGAGAACAATGGAAGAGTTCCGAAGCATTTTTAAACCTCAGCGGAATTCCGAGAACAATGGAAGAGTTCTGAAGCATTTTTGAATGTCAGCGGAATTCCGAGAACAATGGAAGAGCTCCGAAGCATACTTAAACTTCAGCGGAATTCCGAGAACAATGGAACAGTTCCGAAGCATTTTTAAAAGTCAGCAGAATACCGAGAACAATGGAAGAGTTGTGAAGCATTTTTAAACATCAGCGGAATTCCAGAACAATCGAAGAGTTCCGAAGCATTTTTAAATGTCAGCGGAATTCCGAGAACAATGGAAGATTTCCGAAGCATTTTTAAAAGTCAGCGGAATACCGAGAAAAATGGAAGAGTTGTGAAGCATTTTTAAACATCAGCGGAATTCCGAGAACAATGGAAGAGTTCCGAAGCATTTTTAAAAGTCAGCGGAATTCCGAGAACAATAGAAGAGTTGTGAAGCATTTTTAAGCGTCAGCCGAATTCCGAGAACAATAGAAGAGTTCCAAAGCATTTTTAAACTTCAGCAGAATTCCGAGAACATTGGAAGAGTTCCGAAGCATTCTTAAACTTCAGCGGAATTCCGAGAACAATGGAAGAGTTCCGAAGCATTTTTTAAAGTCAGCGGAATTTCCGAGAACAATAGAAGAGTTGTGAAGCAATTTTAAGCGTCAGCGGAATTCCAAGAACAATGGAAGAGTTCCGAAGCATTTTTCAACATCAGCGGAATTCTGAGAACAATGGAAGAGTTCTGAAGCATTTTTAAATGTCAGCGGAATTCTGAGAACAATGGAAGAGTTCTGAAGCACTTTTAAACTTCAGCAGAATTCCGAGAACAATGGAAGAGTTCCGAAGCATACTTAAACTTCAGCGGAATTCCGAGAACAATGGAAGAGTTCCGAAGCAATTTTAAAAGTCAGGGGAATACCGACAACAATGGAAGAGTTGTGAAGCATTTTTAAACGTCAGCGGAATTCCAGAACAATGGAAGAGTTCCGAAGCATACTTAAACTTCAGCGGAATTCCGAGAACAATGGAAGAGTTCTGAAGCATTTTTAAACATCAACGGAATTCCGAGAAAAAAGGAAGAGTTCCGAAGCATTTTTATATGTCAGCGGAATTCCGAGAACAATGGAAGAGTTCCGAAGCATATTTAAACTTCAGCGGAATACCGAGAACAATAGAAGAGTTGTGAAGCATTTTTAAACGTCAGCGGAAATCCGAGAACAATGGAAGAGTTCCGAAGCATTTTTAAACTTCACCCAAATTCCGAGAACAATGGAAGAGTTCCGATGCATTTTTAAACTTCAGCAGAATTCCTACAACAATGGAAGAGTTCCGAAGCATTTTTAAACTTCAGCGGAATTCCGAGAACAATGGAAGAGTTCCGAAGCATTTTTAAACGTCAGCGGAATTCCGAGAACAATGGAAGAGTTCCGAAGCATTTTTAAATGTCAGCGGAATTCTGAGAACAATGGAAGAGTTCCGAAGCATTTTTAATCTTCAGCATAATTCTGAGAACAATGGAAGAGTTCCGAAGCATTTTTAAAAGTCAGCGGAATTCCAAGAACAATGGAAGAGTTGTGAAGCATTTTTAAATGTCAGCGGAATTCTGAGAGCAATGGAAGAGTTCCGAAGCATTTTTAATCTTCAGCAAAATTCCGAGAACAATGGAAGAGTTCCGAAGAATATTTAAACTTCAGCGGAATTCCGAGAACAATGGAAGAGTTCCGAAGCATTTTTAAAAGTCAGCGGAATACTGAGAAAAATGGAAGAGTTGTGAAGCATTTTTAAACGTCAGTGGAATTCCGAGAACAATGGAAGAGTTCCGAAGCATTTTTAAATGTCAGCGGAATTCCGAGAACAATGGAAGAGTTCCGAAGCATTTTTAAATGTCAGCAGAATTCCAAGAACAATGGAAGAGTTCCAAAGCATTTTTAAATGTCAGCGGAATTCTGAAAACAATGGAAGAGTTCCGAAGCATTTTTAAACTTCAGCAGAATTACGAGAAAAATGGAAGAGTTCCGAAGTATTTTTAAAAGTCAGCGGAATTTCGAGAACAATAGAAGAGTTGTGAAGCATTTTTAAGCGTCAGCGGAATTCCGAGAACAATGGAAGAGTTCCGAAGCATTTTTAAAATTCAAAACTTCAGCAGATTTCCGAGAACAATGGAAGAGTTCTGAAGCATTCTTAAACTTCAGCGGAATTCCGAGAACAATATAAGAGTTGCGAAGCATTTTTAAAAGTGAGGGGAATTCCGAGAACAATAGAAGAGTTGTGAAGCAATTTTAAGCGTCAGCGGAATTCTGAGAACAATGTAAGAGTTCCGAAGCATTTTTAAACTTCACTGGAATTCCGAGAACAATGGAAGAGTTCCGAAGCATTTTTAAACATCAGCGGAATTCCGAGAACAATGGAAGAGTTCTGAAGCATTTTTAAACGTCAGCGGAATTTTGAAAACAATGGAAGATTTCTGAAGCATTTTTAAACGTCAGCGGAATTCTGAGAACAATGGAAGAGTTGTGAAGCATTTTTAAAGGTCAGCGGAATTTGGAGAACAATCGAAGAGTTCCGAAGCATTTTTAAAAGTCAGCGGAATTCCGAGAACAATGGAAGAGTTGTGAAGCATTTTTAAACGTCAGCGGAATTCCGAGAACAATGGAAGAGTTCCGAAGCATTTTTAAACCTCAGCGGAATTCCGAGAACAATGGAAGAGTTCTGAAGCATTTTTGAATGTCAGCGGAATTCCGAGAACAATGGAAGAGCTCCGAAGCATACTTAAACTTCAGCGGAATTCCGAGAACAATGGAACAGTTCCGAAGCATTTTTAAAAGTCAGCAGAATACCGAGAACAATGGAAGAGTTGTGAAGCATTTTTAAACATCAGCGGAATTCCAGAACAATCGAAGAGTTCCGAACCATTTTTAAATGTCAGCGGAATTCCGAGAACAATGGAAGAGTTCCGAACCATTTTTATATGTCTGCAGAATTCTGAGAACAATGGAAGAGTTCCAAAGCATTTTTAAATGTCAGCGGAATTCTGAAAACAATGGAAGAGTTCCGAAGCATTTTTAAACTTCAGCAGAATTCCGAGAACAATGGAAGAGTTCCGAAGCATTTTTAAACATCAGCGGAATTCCGAGAACAATGGAAGAGTTCTGAAGCATTTTTAAACGTCAGCGGAATTTTGAAAACAATGGAAGATTTCTGAAGCATTTTTAAGCGTCAGCGGAATTCCGAGAACAATGGAAGAGTTCCGAAGCATTTTTAAAATTCAAAACTTCAGCAGATTTCCGAGAACAATGGAAGAGTTCTGAAGCATTCTTAAACTTCAGCGGAATTCCGAGAACAATGGAAGAGTTCCGAAGCATTTTTAAAAGTCAGCGGAATTCCGAGAACAATGGAAGAGTTGTGAAGCATTTTTAAACGTCAGCGGAATTCCGAGAACAATGGAAGAGCTCCGAAGCATACTTAAACTTCAGCGGAATTCCGAGAACAATGGAACAGTTCCGAAGCATTTTTAAAAGTCAGCAGAATACCGAGAACAATGGAAGAGTTGTGAAGCATTTTTAAACATCAGCGGAATTCCAGAACAATCGAAGAGTTCCGAACCATTTTTAAATGTCAGCGGAATTCCGAGAACAATGGAAGAGTTCCGAACCATTTTTATATGTCTGCAGAATTCTGAGAACAATGGAAGAGTTCCAAAGCATTTTTAAATGTCAGCGGAATTCTGAAAACAATGGAAGAGTTCCGAAGCATTTTTAAACTTCAGCAGAATTCCGAGAACAATGGAAGAGTTCCGAAGCATTTTTAAACATCAGCGGAATTCCGAGAACAATGGAAGAGTTCTGAAGCATTTTTAAACGTCAGCGGAATTTTGAAAACAATGGAAGATTTCTGAAGCATTTTTAAGCGTCAGCGGAATTCCGAGAACAATGGAAGAGTTCCGAAGCATTTTTAAAATTCAAAAACTTCAGCAGATTTCCGAGAACAATGGAAGAGTTCTGAAGCATTCTTAAACTTCAGCGGAATTCCGAGAACAATGGAAGAGTTCCGAAGCATTTTTAAAAGTCAGGGGAATTCCGAGAACAATTGAAGAGTTGTGAAGCAATTTTAAGCGTCAGCGGAATTCTGAGAACAATGTAAGAGTTCCGAAGCATTTTTAAACTTCACTGGAATTCCGAGAACAATGGAAGAGTTCCGAAGCATTTTTAAACATCAGCGGAATTCCGAGAACAATGGAAGAGTTCTGAAGCATTTTTAAACGTCAGCGGAATTTTGAAAACAATGGAAGATTTCTGAAGCATTTTTAAACGTCAGCGGAATTCTGAGAACAATGGAAGAGTTGTGAAGCATTTTTAAAGGTCAGCGGAATTTGGAGAACAATCGAAGAGTTCCGAAGCATTTTTAAAAGTCAGCGGAATTCCGAGAACAATGGAAGAGTTGTGAAGCATTTTTAAACGTCAGCGGAATTCCGAGAACAATGGAAGAGTTCCGAAGCATTTTTAAACCTCAGCGGAATTCCGAGAACAATGGAAGAGTTCTGAAGCATTTTTGAATGTCAGCGGAATTCCGAGAACAATGGAAGAGCTCCGAAGCATACTTAAACTTCAGCGGAATTCCGAGAACAATGGAACAGTTCCGAAGCATTTTTAAAAGTCAGCAGAATACCGAGAACAATGGAAGAGTTGTGAAGCATTTTTAAACATCAGCGGAATTCCAGAACAATCGAAGAGTTCCGAAGCATTTTTAAATGTCAGCGGAATTCCGAGAACAATGGAAGATTTCCGAAGCATTTTTAAACGTCAGCGGAATTCTGAGAACAATGGAAGAGTTGTGAAGCATTTTTAAAGGTCAGCGGAATTTGGAGAACAATCGAAGAGTTCCGAAGCATTTTTAAAAGTCAGCGGAATTCCGAGAACAATGGAAGAGTTGTGAAGCATTTTTAAACGTCAGCGGAATTCCGAGAACAATGGAAGAGTTCCGAAGCATTTTTAAACCTCAGCGGAATTCCGAGAACAATGGAAGAGTTCTGAAGCATTTTTGAATGTCAGCGGAATTCCGAGAACAATGGAAGAGCTCCGAAGCATACTTAAACTTCAGCGGAATTCCGAGAACAATGGAACAGTTCCGAAGCATTTTTAAAAGTCAGCAGAATACCGAGAACAATGGAAGAGTTGTGAAGCATTTTTAAACATCAGCGGAATTCCAGAACAATCGAAGAGTTCCGAACCATTTTTAAATGTCAGCGGAATTCCGAGAACAATGGAAGAGTTCCGAACCATTTTTATATGTCTGCAGAATTCTGAGAACAATGGAAGAGTTCCAAAGCATTTTTAAATGTCAGCGGAATTCTGAAAACAATGGAAGAGTTCCGAAGCATTTTTAAACTTCAGCAGAATTCCGAGAACAATGGAAGAGTTCCGAAGCATTTTTAAACATCAGCGGAATTCCGAGAACAATGGAAGAGTTCTGAAGCATTTTTAAACGTCAGCGGAATTTTGAAAACAATGGAAGATTTCTGAAGCATTTTTAAGCGTCAGCGGAATTCCGAGAACAATGGAAGAGTTCCGAAGCATTTTTAAAATTCAAAACTTCAGCAGATTTCCGAGAACAATGGAAGAGTTCTGAAGCATTCTTAAACTTCAGCGGAATTCCGAGAACAATGGAAGAGTTCCGAAGCATTTTTAAAAGTCAGCGGAATTCCGAGAACAATGGAAGAGTTGTGAAGCATTTTTAAACGTCAGCGGAATTCCGAGAACAATGGAAGAGCTCCGAAGCATAATTAAACTTCAGCGGAATTACGAGAACAATGGAACAGTTCCGAAGCATTTTTAAAAGTCAGCAGAATACCGAGAACAATGGAAGAGTTGTGAAGCATTTTTAAACATCAGCGGAATTCCAGAACAATCGAAGAGTTCCGAACCATTTTTAAATGTCAGCGGAATTCCGAGAACAATGGAAGAGTTCCGAACCATTTTTATATGTCTGCAGAATTCTGAGAACAATGGAAGAGTTCCAAAGCATTTTTAAATGTCAGCGGAATTCTGAAAACAATGGAAGAGTTCCGAAGCATTTTTAAACTTCAGCAGAATTCCGAGAACAATGGAAGAGTTCCGAAGCATTTTTAAACATCAGCGGAATTCCGAGAACAATGGAAGAGTTCTGAAGCATTTTTAAACGTCAGCGGAATTTTGAAAACAATGGAAGATTTCTGAAGCATTTTTAAGCGTCAGCGGAATTCCGAGAACAATGGAAGAGTTCCGAAGCATTTTTAAAATTCAAAAACTTCAGCAGATTTCCGAGAACAATGGAAGAGTTCTGAAGCATTCTTAAACTTCAGCGGAATTCCGAGAACAATGGAAGAGTTCCGAAGCATTTTTAAAAGTCAGGGGAATTCCGAGAACAATTGAAGAGTTGTGAAGCAATTTTAAGCGTCAGCGGAATTCTGAGAACAATGTAAGAGTTCCGAAGCATTTTTAAACTTCACTGGAATTCCGAGAACAATGGAAGAGTTCCGAAGCATTTTTAAACATCAGCGGAATTCCGAGAACAATGGAAGAGTTCTGAAGCATTTTTAAACGTCAGCGGAATTTTGAAAACAATGGAAGATTTCTGAAGCATTTTTAAACGTCAGCGGAATTCTGAGAACAATGGAAGAGTTGTGAAGCATTTTTAAAGGTCAGCGGAATTTGGAGAACAATCGAAGAGTTCCGAAGCATTTTTAAAAGTCAGCGGAATTCCGAGAACAATGGAAGAGTTGTGAAGCATTTTTAAACGTCAGCGGAATTCCGAGAACAATGGAAGAGTTCCGAAGCATTTTTAAACCTCAGCGGAATTCCGAGAACAATGGAAGAGTTCTGAAGCATTTTTGAATGTCAGCGGAATTCCGAGAACAATGGAAGAGCTCCGAAGCATACTTAAACTTCAGCGGAATTCCGAGAACAATGGAACAGTTCCGAAGCATTTTTAAAAGTCAGCAGAATACCGAGAACAATGGAAGAGTTGTGAAGCATTTTTAAACATCAGCGGAATTCCAGAACAATCGAAGAGTTCCGAAGCATTTTTAAATGTCAGCGGAATTCCGAGAACAATGGAAGATTTCCGAAGCATTTTTAAAAGTCAGCGGAATACCGAGAAAAATGGAAGAGTTGTGAAGCATTTTTAAACATCAGCGGAATTCCGAGAACAATGGAAAAGTTCCGAAGCATTTTTAAAAGTCAGCGGAATTCCGAGAACAATAGAAGAGTTGTGAAGCATTTTTAAGCGTCAGCCGAATTCCGAGAACAATAGAAGAGTTCCAAAGCATTTTTAAACTTCAGCAGAATTCCGAGAACATTGGAAGAGTTCCGAAGCATTCTTAAACTTCAGCGGAATTCCGAGAACAATGGAAGAGTTCCGAAGCATTTTTTAAAGTCAGCGGAATTTCCGAGAACAATAGAAGAGTTGTGAAGCAATTTTAAGCGTCAGCGGAATTCCAAGAACAATGGAAGAGTTCCGAAGCATTTTTCAACATCAGCGGAATTCTGAGAACAATGGAAGAGTTCTGAAGCATTTTTAAATGTCAGCGGAATTCTGAGAACAATGGAAGAGTTCTGAAGCACTTTTAAACTTCAGCAGAATTCCGAGAACAATGGAAGAGTTCCGAAGCATACTTAAACTTCAGCGGAATTCCGAGAACAATGGAAGAGTTCCGAAGCAATTTTAAAAGTCAGGGGAATACCGACAACAATGGAAGAGTTGTGAAGCATTTTTAAACGTCAGCGGAATTCCAGAACAATGGAAGAGTTCCGAAGCATACTTAAACTTCAGCGGAATTCCGAGAACAATGGAAGAGTTCTGAAGCATTTTTAAACATCAACGGAATTCCGAGAAAAAAGGAAGAGTTCCGAAGCATTTTTATATGTCAGCGGAATTCCGAGAACAATGGAAGAGTTCCGAAGCATATTTAAACTTCAGCGGAATACCGAGAACAATAGAAGAGTTGTGAAGCATTTTTAAACGTCAGCGGAAATCCGAGAACAATGGAAGAGTTCCGAAGCATTTTTAAACTTCACCCAAATTCCGAGAACAATGGAAGAGTTCCGATGCATTTTTAAACTTCAGCAGAATTCCTACAACAATGGAAGAGTTCCGAAGCATTTTTAAACTTCAGCGGAATTCCGAGAACAATGGAAGAGTTCCGAAGCATTTTTAAACGTCAGCGGAATTCCGAGAACAATGGAAGAGTTCCGAAGCATTTTTAAATGTCAGCGGAATTCTGAGAACAATGGAAGAGTTCCGAAGCATTTTTAATCTTCAGCATAATTCTGAGAACAATGGAAGAGTTCCGAAGCATTTTTAAAAGTCAGCGGAATTCCAAGAACAATGGAAGAGTTGTGAAGCATTTTTAAATGTCAGCGGAATTCTGAGAGCAATGGAAGAGTTCCGAAGCATTTTTAATCTTCAGCAAAATTCCGAGAACAATGGAAGAGTTCCGAAGAATATTTAAACTTCAGCGGAATTCCGAGAACAATGGAAGAGTTCCGAAGCATTTTTAAAAGTCAGCGGAATACTGAGAAAAATGGAAGAGTTGTGAAGCATTTTTAAACGTCAGTGGAATTCCGAGAACAATGGAAGAGTTCCGAAGCATTTTTAAATGTCAGCGGAATTCCGAGAACAATGGAAGAGTTCCGAAGCATTTTTAAATGTCAGCAGAATTCCAAGAACAATGGAAGAGTTCCAAAGCATTTTTAAATGTCAGCGGAATTCTGAAAACAATGGAAGAGTTCCGAAGCATTTTTAAACTTCAGCAGAATTACGAGAAAAATGGAAGAGTTCCGAAGTATTTTTAAAAGTCAGCGGAATTTCGAGAACAATAGAAGAGTTGTGAAGCATTTTTAAGCGTCAGCGGAATTCCGAGAACAATGGAAGAGTTCCGAAGCATTTTTAAAATTCAAAACTTCAGCAGATTTCCGAGAACAATGGAAGAGTTCTGAAGCATTCTTAAACTTCAGCGGAATTCCGAGAACAATATAAGAGTTGCGAAGCATTTTTAAAAGTGAGGGGAATTCCGAGAACAATAGAAGAGTTGTGAAGCAATTTTAAGCGTCAGCGGAATTCTGAGAACAATGTAAGAGTTCCGAAGCATTTTTAAACTTCACTGGAATTCCGAGAACAATGGAAGAGTTCCGAAGCATTTTTAAACATCAGCGGAATTCCGAGAACAATGGAAGAGTTCTGAAGCATTTTTAAACGTCAGCGGAATTTTGAAAACAATGGAAGATTTCTGAAGCATTTTTAAACGTCAGCGGAATTCTGAGAACAATGGAAGAGTTGTGAAGCATTTTTAAAGGTCAGCGGAATTTGGAGAACAATCGAAGAGTTCCGAAGCATTTTTAAAAGTCAGCGGAATTCCGAGAACAATGGAAGAGTTGTGAAGCATTTTTAAACGTCAGCGGAATTCCGAGAACAATGGAAGAGTTCCGAAGCATTTTTAAACCTCAGCGGAATTCCGAGAACAATGGAAGAGTTCTGAAGCATTTTTGAATGTCAGCGGAATTCCGAGAACAATGGAAGAGCTCCGAAGCATACTTAAACTTCAGCGGAATTCCGAGAACAATGGAACAGTTCCGAAGCATTTTTAAAAGTCAGCAGAATACCGAGAACAATGGAAGAGTTGTGAAGCATTTTTAAACATCAGCGGAATTCCAGAACAATCGAAGAGTTCCGAACCATTTTTAAATGTCAGCGGAATTCCGAGAACAATGGAAGAGTTCCGAACCATTTTTATATGTCTGCAGAATTCTGAGAACAATGGAAGAGTTCCAAAGCATTTTTAAATGTCAGCGGAATTCTGAAAACAATGGAAGAGTTCCGAAGCATTTTTAAACTTCAGCAGAATTCCGAGAACAATGGAAGAGTTCCGAAGCATTTTTAAACATCAGCGGAATTCCGAGAACAATGGAAGAGTTCTGAAGCATTTTTAAACGTCAGCGGAATTTTGAAAACAATGGAAGATTTCTGAAGCATTTTTAAGCGTCAGCGGAATTCCGAGAACAATGGAAGAGTTCCGAAGCATTTTTAAAATTCAAAACTTCAGCAGATTTCCGAGAACAATGGAAGAGTTCTGAAGCATTCTTAAACTTCAGCGGAATTCCGAGAACAATGGAAGAGTTGAGAAGCATTTTTAAAAGTCAGGGGAATTCCGAGAACAATTGAAGAGTTGTGAAGCAATTTTAAGCGTCAGCGGAATTCTGAGAACAATGTAAGAGTTCCGAAGCATTTTTAAACTTCACTGGAATTCCGAGAACAATGGAAGAGTTCCGAAGCATTTTTAAACATCAGCGGAATTCCGAGAACAATGGAAGAGTTCTGAAGCATTTTTAAACGTCAGCGGAATTTTGAAAACAATGGAAGATTTCTGAAGCATTTTTAAACGTCAGCGGAATTCTGAGAACAATGGAAGAGTTGTGAAGCATTTTTAAAGGTCAGCGGAATTTGGAGAACAATCGAAGAGTTCCGAAGCATTTTTAAAAGTCAGCGGAATTCCGAGAACAATGGAAGAGTTGTGAAGCATTTTTAAACGTCAGCGGAATTCCGAGAACAATGGAAGAGTTCCGAAGCATTTTTAAACCTCAGCGGAATTCCGAGAACAATGGAAGAGTTCTGAAGCATTTTTGAATGTCAGCGGAATTCCGAGAACAATGGAAGAGCTCCGAAGCATACTTAAACTTCAGCGGAATTCCGAGAACAATGGAACAGTTCCGAAGCATTTTTAAAAGTCAGCAGAATACCGAGAACAATGGAAGAGTTGTGAAGCATTTTTAAACATCAGCGGAATTCCAGAACAATCGAAGAGTTCCGAAGCATTTTTAAATGTCAGCGGAATTCCGAGAACAATGGAAGATTTCCGAAGCATTTTTAAAAGTCAGCGGAATACCGAGAAAAATGGAAGAGTTGTGAAGCATTTTTAAACATCAGCGGAATTCCGAGAACAATGGAAGAGTTCCGAAGCATTTTTAAAAGTCAGCGGAATTCCGAGAACAATAGAAGAGTTGTGAAGCATTTTTAAGCGTCAGCCGAATTCCGAGAACAATGGAAGAGTTCCAAAGCATTTTTAAACTTCAGCAGAATTCCGAGAACATTGGAAGAGTTCCGAAGCATTCTTAAACTTCAGCGGAATTCCGAGAACAATGGAAGAGTTCCGAAGCATTTTTTAAAGTCAGCGGAATTTCCGAGAACAATAGAAGAGTTGTGAAGCAATTTTAAGCGTCAGCGGAATTTCAAGAACAATGGAAGAGTTCCGAAGCATTTTTCAACATCAGCGGAATTCTGAGAACAATGGAAGAGTTCTGAAGCATTTTTAAATGTCAGCGGAATTCTGAGAACAATGGAAGAGTTCTGAAGCACTTTTAAACTTCAGCAGAATTCCGAGAACAATGGAAGAGTTCCGAAGCATACTTAAACTTCAGCGGAATTCCGAGAACAATGGAAGAGTTCCGAAGCATTTTTAAAAGTCAGGGGAATACCGACAACAATGGAAGAGTTGTGAAGCATTTTTAAACGTCAGCGGAATTCCAGAACAATGGAAGAGTTCCGAAGCATACTTAAACTTCAGCGGAATTCCGAGAACAATGGAAGAGTTCTGAAGCATTTTTAAACATCAACGGAATTCCGAGAAAAAAGGAAGAGTTCCGAAGCATTTTTATATGTCAGCGGAATTCCGAGAACAATGGAAGAGTTCCGAAGCATATTTAAACTTCAGCGGAATACCTAGAACAATAGAAGAGTTGTGAAGCATTTTTAAACGTCAGCGGAAATCCGAGAACAATGGAAGAGTTCCGAAGCATTTTTAAACTTCACCCAAATTCCGAGAACAATGGAAGAGTTCCGATGCATTTTTAAACTTCAGCAGAATTCCTACAACAATGGAAGAGTTCCGAAGCATTTTTAAACGTCAGCGGAATTCTGAGAGCAATGGAAGAGTTCCGAAGCATTTTTAATCTTCAGCATAATTCCGAGAACAATGGAAGAGTTCCGAAGAATATTTAAACTTCAGCGGAATTCCGAGAACAATGGAAGAGTTCCGAAGCATTTTTAAAAGTCAGCGGAATACTGAGAAAAATGGAAGAGTTGTGAAGCATTTTTAAACGTCAGTGGAATTCCGAGAACAATTGAAGAGTTCCGAAGCATTTTTAAATGTCAGCGGAATTCCAAGAACAATGGAAGAGTTCCGAAGCATTTTTAAATGTCAGCAGAATTCCAAGAACAATGGAAGAGTTCCAAAGCATTTTTAAATGTCAGCGGAATTCTGAAAACAATGGAAGAGTTCCGAAGTATTTTTAAAAGTCAGCGGAATTCCGAGAACAATAGAAGAGTTGTGAAGCATTTTTAAGCGTCAGCGGAATTCCGAGAACAATGGAAGAGTTCCGAAGCATTTTTAAAATTCAAAACTTCAGCAGATTTCCGAGAACAATGGAAGAGTTCTGAAGCATTCTTAAACTTCAGCGGAATTCCGAGAACAATGGAAGAGTTGCGAAGCATTTTTAAAAGTCAGGGGAATTCCGAGAACAATAGAAGAGTTGTGAAGCAATTTTAAGCGTCAGCGGAATTCTGAGAACAATGTAAGAGTTCCGAAGCATTTTTAAACTTCACTGGAATTCCGAGAACAATGGAAGAGTTCCGAAGCATTTTTAAACATCAGCGGAATTCCGAGAACAATGGAAGAGTTCTGAAGCATTTTTAAACGTCAGCGGAATTTTGAAAACAATGGAAGATTTCTGAAGCATTTTTAAACGTCAGCGGAATTCTGAGAACAATGGAAGAGTTTTGAAGCATTTTTAAAGGTCAGCGGAATTTGGAGAACAATCGAAGAGTTCCGAAGCATTTTTAAAAGTCAGCGGAATTCCGAGAACAATGGAAGAGTTGTGAAGCATTTTTAAACGTCAGCGGAATTCCGAGAACAATGGAAGAGTTCCGAAGCATTTTTAAACCTCAGCGGAATTCCGAGAACAATGGAAGAGTTCTGAAGCATTTTTGAATGTCAGCGGAATTCCGAGAACAATGGAAGAGCTCCGAAGCATACTTAAACTTCAGCGGAATTCCGAGAACAATGGAACAGTTCCGAAGCATTTTTAAAAGTCAGCAGAATACCGAGAACAATGGAAGAGTTGTGAAGCATTTTTAAACATCAGCGGAATTCCAGAACAATCGAAGAGTTCCGAACCATTTTTAAATGTCAGCGGAATTCCGAGAACAATGGAAGAGTTCCGAACCATTTTTATATGTCTGCAGAATTCTGAGAACAATGGAAGAGTTCCAAAGCATTTTTAAATGTCAGCGGAATTCTGAAAACAATGGAAGAGTTCCGAAGCATTTTTAAACTTCAGCAGAATTCCGAGAACAATGGAAGAGTTCCGAAGCATTTTTAAACATCAGCGGAATTCCGAGAACAATGGAAGAGTTCTGAAGCATTTTTAAACGTCAGCGGAATTTTGAAAACAATGGAAGATTTCTGAAGCATTTTTAAGCGTCAGCGGAATTCCGAGAACAATGGAAGAGTTCCGAAGCATTTTTAAAATTCAAAACTTCAGCAGATTTCCGAGAACAATGGAAGAGTTCTGAAGCATTTTTGAATGTCAGCGGAATTCCGAGAACAATGGAAGAGTTCCGAAGCACACTTAAACTTCAGCGGAATTCCGAGAACAATGGAAGAGTTCTGAAGCATTTTTAAACATCAACGGAATTCGGAGAATAAAGGAAGAGTTCCGAAGCATTTTTATATGTCAGCGGAATTCCGAGAACAATGGAAGAGTTCCGAAGCATATTTAAACTTCAGCGGAATACCGAGAACAATAGAAGAGTTGTGAAGCATTTTTAAACGTCAGCGTAAATCCGAGAACAATGGAAGAGTTCCGAAGCATTTTTAAACTTCACCCAAATTCCGAGAACAATGGAAGAGTTCCGATGCATTTTTAAACTTCAGCAGAATTCCTACAACAATGGAAGAGTTCCGAAGCATTTTTAATCTTCAGCATAATTCCGAGAACAATGGAAGAGTTCCGAAGCATTTTTAAACGTCAGCGGAATTCCAAGAACAATGGAAGAGTTGTGAAGCATTTTTAAACGTCAGCGGAATTCTGAGAGCAATGGAAGAGTTCCGAAGCATTTTTAATCTTCAGCATAATTCCGAGAACAATGGAAGAGTTCCGAAGAATATTTAAACTTCAGCGGAATTCCGAAAACAATGGAAGAGTTCCGAAGCATTTTTAAAAGTCAGCGGAATACTGAGAAAAATGGAAGAGTTGTGAAGCATTTTTAAACGTCAGTGGAATTCCGAGAACAATGGAAGAGTTCCGAAGCATTTTTAAATGTCAGCGGAATTCCGAGAACAATGGAAGAGTTCCGAAGCATTTTTAAATGTCAGCAGAATTCCAAGAACAATGGAAGAGTTCCAAAGCATTTTTAAATGTCAGCGGAATTCTGAAAACAATGGAAGAGTTCCGAAGCATTTTTAAACTTCAGCAGTATTCCGAGAACAATGGAAGAGTTCTGAAGCATTTTTAAACGTCAGCGGAATTTTGAAAACAATGGAAGATTTCTGAAGCATTTTTAAACGTCAGCAGAATTCTGAGAACAACGGAAGAGTTGTGAAGCATTTTTAAAGGTCAGCGGAATTTGGAGAACAATCGAAGAGTTCCGAAGCATTTTTAAAAGTCAGCGGAATTCCGAGAACAATGGAAGAGTTGTGAAGCATTTTTAAACGGCAGCGGAATTCCGAGAACAATGGAAGAGTTCCGAAGCATTTTTAAACCTCAGCGGAATTCCGAGAACAATGGAAGAGTTCTGAAGCATTTTTGAATGTCAGCGGAATTCCGAGAACAATGGAAGAGCTCCGAAGCATACTTAAACTTCAGCGGAATTCCGAGAACAATGGAACAGTTCCGAAGCATTTTTAAAAGTCAGCAGAATACCGAGAACAATGGAAGAGTTGTGAAGCATTTTTAAACATCAGCGGAATTCCAGAACAATCGAAGAGTTCCGAACCATTTTTAAATGTCAGCGGAATTCCGAGAACAATGGAAGAGTTCCGAACCATTTTTATATGTCTGCAGAATTCTGAGAACAATGGAAGAGTTCCAAAGCATTTTTAAATGTCAGCGGAATTGTGAAAACAATGGAAGAGGTCCGAAGCATTTTTAAACTTCAGCAGAATTCCGAGAACAATGGAAGAGTTCCGAAGCATTTTTAAACATCAGCGGAATTCCGAGAACAATGGAAGAGTTCTGAAGCATTTTTAAACGTCAGGGGAATTTTGAAAACAATGGAAAATTTCTGAAGCATTTTTAAGCGTCAGCGGAATTCCGAGAACAATGGAAGAGTTCCGAAGCATTTTTAAAATTCAAAACTTCAGCAGATTTCCGAGAACAATGGAAGAGTTCTGAAGCATTCTTAAACTTCAGCGGAATTCCGAGAACAATGGAAGAGTTCCGAAGCATTTTTAAAAGTCAGGGGAATTCCGAGAACAATAGAAGAGTTGTGAAGCAATTTTAAGCGTCAGCGGAATTCTGAGAACAATGTAAGAGTTCCGAAGCATTTTTAAACTTCACTGGAATTCCGAGAGCAATGGAAGAGTTCCGAAGCATTTTTAAACATCAGCGGAATTCCGAGAACAATGGAAGATTTCTGAAGCATTTTTAAACGTCAGCGGAATTCTGAGAACAATGGAAGAGTTGTGAAGCATTTTTAAAGGTCAGCGGAATTTGGAGAACAATCGAAGAGTTCCGAAGCATTTTTAAAAGTCAGCGGAATTCCGAGAACAATGGAAGAGTTGTGAAGCATTTTTAAACGTCAGCGGAATTCCGAGAACAATGGAAGAGTTCCGAAGCATTTTTAAACCTCAGCGGAATTCCGAGAACAATGGAAGAGTTCTGAAGCATTTTTGAATGTCAGCGGAATTCCGAGAACAATGGAAGAGCTCCGAAGCATACTAAAACTTCAGCGGAATTCCGAGAACAATGGAACAGTTCCGAAGCATTTTTAAAAGTCAGCAGAATACCGAGAACAATGGAAGAGTTGTGAAGCATTTTTAAACATCAGCGGAATTCCAGAACAATCGAAGAGTTCCGAACCATTTTTAAATGTCAGCGGAATTCCGAGAACAATGGAAGAGTTCCGAACCATTTTTATATGTCTGCAGAATTCTGAGAACAATGGAAGAGTTCCAAAGCATTTTTAAATGTCAGCGGAATTCTGAAAACAATGGAAGAGTTCCGAAGCATTTTTAAACTTCAGCAGAATTCCGAGAACAATGGAAGAGTTCCGAAGCATTTTTAAACATCAGCGGAATTCCGAGAACAATGGAAGAGTTCTGAAGCATTTTTAAACGTCAGCGGAATTTTGAAAACAATGGAAAATTTCTGAAGCATTTTTAAGCGTCAGCGGAATTCCGAGAACAATGGAAGAGTTCCGAAGCATTTTTAAAATTCAAAACTTCAGCAGATTTCCGAGAAAAATGGAAGAGTTCTGAAGCATTCTTAAACTTCAGCGGAATTCCGAGAACAATGGAAGAGTTCCGAAGCATTTTTAAAAGTCAGGGGAATTCCGAGAACAATAGAAGAGTTGTGAAGCAATTTTAAGCATCAGCGGAATTCTGAGAACAATGTAAGAGTTCCGAAGCATTTTTAAACTTCACTGGAATTCCGAGAACAATGGAAGAGTTCCGAAGCATTTTTAAACATCAGCGGAATTCCGAGAACAATGGAAGAGTTCTGAAGCATTTTTAAACGTCAGCGGAATTTTGAAAACAATGGAAGAATTCTGAAGCATTTTTAAACGTCAGCGGAATTCTGAGAACAATGGAAGAGTAGTGAAGCATTTTTAAAGGTCAGCGGAATTTGGAGAACAATCGAAGAGTTCCGAAGCATTTTTAAAAGTCAGCAGAATACCGAGAACAATGGAAGAGTTGTGAAGCATTTTTAAACATCAGCGGAATTCCAGAACAATGGAAGAGTTCCGAAGCATTTTTAAATGTCAGCGGAATTCCGAGAACAATGGAAGAGTTCCGAAGCATTTTTAAATGTCAGCAGAATTCCAAGAACAATGGAAGAGTTCCAAAGCATTTTTAAATGTCAGCGGAATTCTGAAAACAATGGAAGAGTTCCGAAGCATTTTTAAACTTCAGCAGTATTCCGAGAACAATGGAAGAGTTCTGAAGCATTTTTAAACGTCAGCGGAATTTTGAAAACAATGGAAGATTTCTGAAGCATTTTTAAACGTCAGCAGAATTCTGAGAACAACGGAAGAGTTGTGAAGCATTTTTAAAGGTCAGCGGAATTTGGAGAACAATCGAAGAGTTCCGAAGCATTTTTAAAAGTCAGCGGAATTCCGAGAACAATGGAAGAGTTGTGAAGCATTTTTAAACGGCAGCGGAATTCCGAGAACAATGGAAGAGTTCCGAAGCATTTTTAAACCTCAGCGGAATTCCGAGAACAATGGAAGAGTTCTGAAGCATTTTTGAATGTCAGCGGAATTCCGAGAACAATGGAAGAGCTCCGAAGCATACTTAAACTTCAGCGGAATTCCGAGAACAATGGAACAGTTCCGAAGCATTTTTAAAAGTCAGCAGAATACCGAGAACAATGGAAGAGTTGTGAAGCATTTTTAAACATCAGCGGAATTCCAGAACAATCGAAGAGTTCCGAACCATTTTTAAATGTCAGCGGAATTCCGAGAACAATGGAAGAGTTCCGAACCATTTTTATATGTCTGCAGAATTCTGAGAACAATGGAAGAGTTCCAAAGCATTTTTAAATGTCAGCGGAATTGTGAAAACAATGGAAGAGGTCCGAAGCATTTTTAAACTTCAGCAGAATTCCGAGAACAATGGAAGAGTTCCGAAGCATTTTTAAACATCAGCGGAATTCCGAGAACAATGGAAGAGTTCTGAAGCATTTTTAAACGTCAGGGGAATTTTGAAAACAATGGAAAATTTCTGAAGCATTTTTAAGCGTCAGCGGAATTCCGAGAACAATGGAAGAGTTCCGAAGCATTTTTAAAATTCAAAACTTCAGCAGATTTCCGAGAACAATGGAAGAGTTCTGAAGCATTCTTAAACTTCAGCGGAATTCCGAGAACAATGGAAGAGTTCCGAAGCATTTTTAAAAGTCAGGGGAATTCCGAGAACAATAGAAGAGTTGTGAAGCAATTTTAAGCGTCAGCGGAATTCTGAGAACAATGTAAGAGTTCCGAAGCATTTTTAAACTTCACTGGAATTCCGAGAGCAATGGAAGAGTTCCGAAGCATTTTTAAACATCAGCGGAATTCCGAGAACAATGGAAGATTTCTGAAGCATTTTTAAACGTCAGCGGAATTCTGAGAACAATGGAAGAGTTGTGAAGCATTTTTAAAGGTCAGCGGAATTTGGAGAACAATCGAAGAGTTCCGAAGCATTTTTAAAAGTCAGCGGAATTCCGAGAACAATGGAAGAGTTGTGAAGCATTTTTAAACGTCAGCGGAATTCCGAGAACAATGGAAGAGTTCCGAAGCATTTTTAAACCTCAGCGGAATTCCGAGAACAATGGAAGAGTTCTGAAGCATTTTTGAATGTCAGCGGAATTCCGAGAACAATGGAAGAGCTCCGAAGCATACTAAAACTTCAGCGGAATTCCGAGAACAATGGAACAGTTCCGAAGCATTTTTAAAAGTCAGCAGAATACCGAGAACAATGGAAGAGTTGTGAAGCATTTTTAAACATCAGCGGAATTCCAGAACAATCGAAGAGTTCCGAACCATTTTTAAATGTCAGCGGAATTCCGAGAACAATGGAAGAGTTCCGAACCATTTTTATATGTCTGCAGAATTCTGAGAACAATGGAAGAGTTCCAAAGCATTTTTAAATGTCAGCGGAATTCTGAAAACAATGGAAGAGTTCCGAAGCATTTTTAAACTTCAGCAGAATTCCGAGAACAATGGAAGAGTTCCGAAGCATTTTTAAACATCAGCGGAATTCCGAGAACAATGGAAGAGTTCTGAAGCATTTTTAAACGTCAGCGGAATTTTGAAAACAATGGAAAATTTCTGAAGCATTTTTAAGCGTCAGCGGAATTCCGAGAACAATGGAAGAGTTCCGAAGCATTTTTAAAATTCAAAACTTCAGCAGATTTCCGAGAAAAATGGAAGAGTTCTGAAGCATTCTTAAACTTCAGCGGAATTCCGAGAACAATGGAAGAGTTCCGAAGCATTTTTAAAAGTCAGGGGAATTCCGAGAACAATAGAAGAGTTGTGAAGCAATTTTAAGCATCAGCGGAATTCTGAGAACAATGTAAGAGTTCCGAAGCATTTTTAAACTTCACTGGAATTCCGAGAACAATGGAAGAGTTCCGAAGCATTTTTAAACATCAGCGGAATTCCGAGAACAATGGAAGAGTTCTGAAGCATTTTTAAACGTCAGCGGAATTTTGAAAACAATGGAAGAATTCTGAAGCATTTTTAAACGTCAGCGGAATTCTGAGAACAATGGAAGAGTAGTGAAGCATTTTTAAAGGTCAGCGGAATTTGGAGAACAATCGAAGAGTTCCGAAGCATTTTTAAAAGTCAGCAGAATACCGAGAACAATGGAAGAGTTGTGAAGCATTTTTAAACATCAGCGGAATTCCAGAACAATGGAAGAGTTCCGAAGCATTTTTAAATGTCAGCGGAATTCCGAGAACAATGGAAGAGTTCCGAAGCATTTTTAAATGTCAGCAGAATTCCAAGAACAATGGAAGAGTTCCAAAGCATTTTTAAATGTCAGCGGAATTCTGAAAACAATGGAAGAGTTCCGAAGCATTTTTAAACTTCAGCAGTATTCCGAGAACAATGGAAGAGTTCTGAAGCATTTTTAAACGTCAGCGGAATTTTGAAAACAATGGAAGATTTCTGAAGCATTTTTAAACGTCAGCAGAATTCTGAGAACAACGGAAGAGTTGTGAAGCATTTTTAAAGGTCAGCGGAATTTGGAGAACAATCGAAGAGTTCCGAAGCATTTTTAAAAGTCAGCGGAATTCCGAGAACAATGGAAGAGTTGTGAAGCATTTTTAAACGGCAGCGGAATTCCGAGAACAATGGAAGAGTTCCGAAGCATTTTTAAACCTCAGCGGAATTCCGAGAACAATGGAAGAGTTCTGAAGCATTTTTGAATGTCAGCGGAATTCCGAGAACAATGGAAGAGCTCCGAAGCATACTTAAACTTCAGCGGAATTCCGAGAACAATGGAACAGTTCCGAAGCATTTTTAAAAGTCAGCAGAATACCGAGAACAATGGAAGAGTTGTGAAGCATTTTTAAACATCAGCGGAATTCCAGAACAATCGAAGAGTTCCGAACCATTTTTAAATGTCAGCGGAATTCCGAGAACAATGGAAGAGTTCCGAACCATTTTTATATGTCTGCAGAATTCTGAGAACAATGGAAGAGTTCCAAAGCATTTTTAAATGTCAGCGGAATTGTGAAAACAATGGAAGAGGTCCGAAGCATTTTTAAACTTCAGCAGAATTCCGAGAACAATGGAAGAGTTCCGAAGCATTTTTAAACATCAGCGGAATTCCGAGAACAATGGAAGAGTTCTGAAGCATTTTTAAACGTCAGGGGAATTTTGAAAACAATGGAAAATTTCTGAAGCATTTTTAAGCGTCAGCGGAATTCCGAGAACAATGGAAGAGTTCCGAAGCATTTTTAAAATTCAAAACTTCAGCAGATTTCCGAGAACAATGGAAGAGTTCTGAAGCATTCTTAAACTTCAGCGGAATTCCGAGAACAATGGAAGAGTTCCGAAGCATTTTTAAAAGTCAGGGGAATTCCGAGAACAATAGAAGAGTTGTGAAGCAATTTTAAGCGTCAGCGGAATTCTGAGAACAATGTAAGAGTTCCGAAGCATTTTTAAACTTCACTGGAATTCCGAGAGCAATGGAAGAGTTCCGAAGCATTTTTAAACATCAGCGGAATTCCGAGAACAATGGAAGATTTCTGAAGCATTTTTAAACGTCAGCGGAATTCTGAGAACAATGGAAGAGTTGTGAAGCATTTTTAAAGGTCAGCGGAATTTGGAGAACAATCGAAGAGTTCCGAAGCATTTTTAAAAGTCAGCGGAATTCCGAGAACAATGGAAGAGTTGTGAAGCATTTTTAAACGTCAGCGGAATTCCGAGAACAATGGAAGAGTTCCGAAGCATTTTTAAACCTCAGCGGAATTCCGAGAACAATGGAAGAGTTCTGAAGCATTTTTGAATGTCAGCGGAATTCCGAGAACAATGGAAGAGCTCCGAAGCATACTAAAACTTCAGCGGAATTCCGAGAACAATGGAACAGTTCCGAAGCATTTTTAAAAGTCAGCAGAATACCGAGAACAATGGAAGAGTTGTGAAGCATTTTTAAACATCAGCGGAATTCCAGAACAATCGAAGAGTTCCGAACCATTTTTAAATGTCAGCGGAATTCCGAGAACAATGGAAGAGTTCCGAACCATTTTTATATGTCTGCAGAATTCTGAGAACAATGGAAGAGTTCCAAAGCATTTTTAAATGTCAGCGGAATTCTGAAAACAATGGAAGAGTTCCGAAGCATTTTTAAACTTCAGCAGAATTCCGAGAACAATGGAAGAGTTCCGAAGCATTTTTAAACATCAGCGGAATTCCGAGAACAATGGAAGAGTTCTGAAGCATTTTTAAACGTCAGCGGAATTTTGAAAACAATGGAAAATTTCTGAAGCATTTTTAAGCGTCAGCGGAATTCCGAGAACAATGGAAGAGTTCCGAAGCATTTTTAAAATTCAAAACTTCAGCAGATTTCCGAGAAAAATGGAAGAGTTCTGAAGCATTCTTAAACTTCAGCGGAATTCCGAGAACAATGGAAGAGTTCCGAAGCATTTTTAAAAGTCAGGGGAATTCCGAGAACAATAGAAGAGTTGTGAAGCAATTTTAAGCATCAGCGGAATTCTGAGAACAATGTAAGAGTTCCGAAGCATTTTTAAACTTCACTGGAATTCCGAGAACAATGGAAGAGTTCCGAAGCATTTTTAAACATCAGCGGAATTCCGAGAACAATGGAAGAGTTCTGAAGCATTTTTAAACGTCAGCGGAATTTTGAAAACAATGGAAGAATTCTGAAGCATTTTTAAACGTCAGCGGAATTCTGAGAACAATGGAAGAGTAGTGAAGCATTTTTAAAGGTCAGCGGAATTTGGAGAACAATCGAAGAGTTCCGAAGCATTTTTAAAAGTCAGCAGAATACCGAGAACAATGGAAGAGTTGTGAAGCATTTTTAAACATCAGCGGAATTCCAGAACAATGGAAGAGTTCCGAACCATTTTTAAATGTCAGCGGAATTCCGAGAACAATGGAAGAGTTCCGAACCATTTTTATATGTCTGCAGAATTCTGAGAACAATGGAAGAGTTCCAAAGCATTTTTAAATGTCAGCGGAATTCTGAAAACAATGGAAGAGTTCCGAAGCATTTTTAAACTTCAGCAGAATTCCGAGAACAATGGAAGAGTTCCGAAGCATTTTTAAACATCAGCGGAATTCCGAGAACAATGGAAGAGTAGTGAAGCATTTTTAAAGGTCAGCGGAATTTGGAGAACAATCGAAGAGTTCCGAAGCATTTTTAAAAGTCAGCGGAATTCCGAGAACAATGGAAGAGTTGTGAAGCATTTTTAAACGGCAGCGGAATTCCGAGAACAATGGAAGAGTTCCGAACCATTTTTAAACCTCAGCGGAATTCCGAGAACAATGGAAGAGTTCTGAAGCATTTTTGAATGTCAGCGGAATTCCGAGAACAATGGAAGAGCTCCGAAGCATACTTAAACTTCAGCGGAATTCTGAGAACAATGGAACAGTTCCGAAGCATTTTTAAAAGTCAGCAGAATACCGAGAACAATGGAAGAGTTGTGAAGCATTTTTAAACATCAGCGGAATTCCAGAACAATCGAAGAGTTCCGAACCATTTTTAAATGTCAGCGGAATTCCGAGAACAATGGAAGAGTTCCGAACCATTTTTATATGTCTGCAGAATTCTGAGAACAATGGAAGAGTTCCAAAGCATTTTTAAACTTCACTGGAATTCCGAGAACAATGGAAGAGTTCCGAAGCATTTTTAAACATCAGCGGAATTCCGAGAACAATGGAAGATTTCTGAAGCATTTTTAAACGTCAGCGGAATTCTGAGAACAATGGAAGAGTTCTGAAGCATTTTTAAAGGTCAGCGGAATTTGGAGAACAATCGAAGAGTTCCGAAGCATTTTTAAAAGTCAGCGGAATTCCGAGAACAATGGAAGAGTTGTGAAGCATTTTTAAACGTCAGCGGAATTCCGAGAACAATGGAAGAGTTCCGAAGCATTTTTAAACCTCAGCGGAATTCCGAGAACAATGGAAGAGTTCTGAAGCATTTTTGAATGTCAGCGGAATTCCGAGAACAATGGAAGAGCTCCGAAACATACTAAAACTTCAGCGGAATTCCGAGAACAATGGAACAGTTCCGAAGCATTTTTAAAAGTCAGCAGAATACCGAGAACAATGGAAGAGTTGTGAAGCATTTTTAAACATCAGCGGAATTCCAGAACAATCGAAGAGTTCCGAACCATTTTTAAATGTCAGCGGAATTCCGAGAACAATGGAAGAGTTCCGAACCATTTTTATATGTCTGCAGAATTCTGAGAACAATGGAAGAGTTCCAAAGCATTTTTAAATGTCAGCGGAATTCTGAAAACAATGGAAGAGTTCCGAAGCATTTTTAAACATCAGCGGAATTCCGAGAACAATGGAAGAGTTCTGAAGCATTTTTAAACGTCAGCGGAATTTTGAAAACAATGGAAAATTTCTGAAGCATTTTTAAGCGTCAGCGGAATTCCGAGAACAATGGAAGAGTTCCGAAGCATTTTTAAAATTCAAAACTTCAGCAGATTTCCGAGAAAAATGGAAGAGTTCTGAAGCATTCTTAAACTTCAGCGGAATTCCGAGAACAATGGAAGAGTTCCGAAGCATTTTTAAAAGTCAGGGGAATTCCGAGAACAATAGAAGAGTTGTGAAGCAATTTTAAGCATCAGCGGAATTCTGAGAACAATGTAAGAGTTCCGAAGCATTTTTAAACTTCACTGGAATTCCGAGAACAATGGAAGAGTTCCGAAGCATTTTTAAACATCAGCGGAATTCCGAGAACAATGGAAGAGTTCTGAAGCATTTTTAAACGTCAGCGGAATTTTGAAAACAATGGAAGAATTCTGAAGCATTTTTAAACGTCAGCGGAATTCTGAGAACAATGGAAGAGTAGTGAAGCATTTTTAAAGGTCAGCGGAATTTGGAGAACAATCGAAGAGTTCCGAAGCATTTTTAAAAGTCAGCAGAATACCGAGAACAATGGAAGAGTTGTGAAGCATTTTTAAACATCAGCGGAATTCCAGAACAATCGAAGAGTTCCGAACCATTTTTAAATGTCAGCGGAATTCCGAGAACAATGGAAGAGTTCCGAACCATTTTTATATGTCTGCAGAATTCTGAGAACAATGGAAGAGTTCCAAAGCATTTTTAAATGTCAGCGGAATTCTGAAAACAATGGAAGAGTTCCGAAGCATTTTTAAACTTCAGCAGAATTCCGAGAACAATGGAAGAGTTCCGAAGCATTTTTAAACATCAGCGGAATTCCGAGAACAATGGAAGAGTTCTGAAGCATTTTTAAACGTCAGCGGAATTTTGAAAACAATGGAAAATTTCTGAAGCATTTTTAAGCGTCAGCGGAATTCCGAGAACAATGGAAGAGTTCCGAAGCATTTTTAAAATTCAAAACTTCAGCAGATTTCCGAGAAAAATGGAAGAGTTCTGAAGCATTCTTAAACTTCAGCGGAATTCCGAGAACAATGGAAGAGTTCCGAAGCATTTTTAAAAGTCAGGGGAATTCTGAGAACAATAGAAGTGTTGTGAAGCAATTTTAAGCGTCAGCGGAATTCTGAGAACAATGTAAGAGTTCCGAAGCATTTTTAAACTTCACTGGAATTCCGAGAACAATGGAAGAGTTCCGAAGCATTTTTAAACATCAGCGGAATTCCGAGAACAATGGAAGAGTTCTGAAGCATTTTTAAACGTCAGCGGAATTTTGAAAACAATGGAAGAATTCTGAAGCATTTTTAAACGTCAGCGGAATTCTGAGAACAATGGAAGAGTAGTGAAGCATTTTTAAAGGTCAGCGGAATTTGGAGAACAATCGAAGAGTTCCGAAGCATTTTTAAAAGTCAGCAGAATACCGAGAACAATGGAAGAGTTGTGAAGCATTTTTAAAAATCAGCGGAATTCCAGAACAATCGAAGAGTTCCGAACCATTTTTAAATGTCAGCGGAATTCCGAGAACAATGGAAGAGTTCCGAACCATTTTTATATGTCTGCAGAATTCTGAGAACAATGGAAGAGTTCCAAAGCATTTTTAAATGTCAGCGGAATTCTGAAAACAATGGAAGAGTTCCGAAGCATTTTTAAACTTCAGCAGAATTCCGAGAACAATGGAAGAGTTCCGAAGCATTTTTAAACATCAGCGGAATTCCGAGAACAATGGAAGAGTTCTGAAGCATTTTTAAACGTCAGCGGAATTTTGAAAACAATGGAAAATTTCTGAAGCATTTTTAAGCGTCAGCGGAATTCCGAGAACAATGGAAGAGTTCCGAAGCATTTTTAAAAGTCAGGGGAATTCCGAGAACAATAGAAGTGTTGTGAAGCAATTTTAAGCGTCAGCGGAATTCTGAGAACAATGTAAGAGTTCCGAAGCATTTTTAAACTTCACTGGAATTCCGAGAACAATGGAAGAGTTCCGAAGCATTTTTAAACATCAGCGGAATTCCGAGAACAATGGAAGAGTTCTGAAGCATTTTTAAACGTCAGCGGAATTTTGAAAACAATGGAAGAATTCTGAAGCATTTTTAAACGTCAGCGGAATTCTGAGAACAATGGAAGAGTAGTGAAGCATTTTTAAAGGTCAGCGGAATTTGGAGAACAATCGAAGAGTTCCGAAGCATTTTTAAAAGTCAGCAGAATACCGAGAACAATGGAAGAGTTGTGAAGCATTTTTAAACATCAGCGGAATTCCAGAACAATCGAAGAGTTCCGAACCATTTTTAAATGTCAGCGGAATTGCGAGAACAATGGAAGAGTTCCGAACCATTTTTATATGTCTGCAGAATTCTGAGAACAATGGAAGAGTTCCAAAGCATTTTTAAATGTCAGCGGAATTCTGAAAACAATGGAAGAGTTCCGAAGCATTTTTAAACTTCAGCAGAATTCCGAGAACAATGGAAGAGTTCCGAAGCATTTTTAAACATCAGCGGAATTCCGAGAACAATGGAAGAGTTCTGAAGCATTTTTAAACGTCAGCGGAATGTTGAAAACAATGGAAAATTTCTGAAGCATTTTTAAGCGTCAGCGGAATTCCGAGAACAATGGAAGAGTTCCGAAGCATTTTTAAAATTCAAAACTTCAGCAGATTTCCGAGAAAAATGGAAGAGTTCTGAAGCATTCTTAAACTTCAGCGGAATTCTGAGAACAATGGAAGAGTTGTGAAGCATTTTTAAAGGTCAGCGGAATTTGGAGAACAATCGAAGAGTTCCGAAGCATTTTTAAAAGTCAGCGGAATTCCGAGAACAATGGAAGAGTTGTGAAGCATTTTTAAACGTCAGCGGAATTCCGAGAACAATGGAAGAGTTCCGAAGCATTTTTAAACCTCAGCGGAATTCCGAGAACAATGGAAGAGTTCTGAAGCATTTTTGAATGTCAGCGGAATTCCGAGAACAATGGAAGAGCTCCGAAGCATACTTAAACTTCAGCGGAATTCCGAGAACAATGGAACAGTTCCGAAGCATTTTTAAAAGTCAGCAGAATACCGAGAACAATGGAAGAGTTGTGAAGCATTTTTAAACATCAGCGGAATTCCAGAACAATCGAAGAGTTCCGAAGCATTTTTAAATGTCAGCGGAATTCCGAGAACAATGGAAGAGTTCCGAAGCATTTTTATATGTCTGCAGAATTCTGAGAACAATGGAAGAGTTCCAAAGCATTTTTAAATGTCAGCGGAATTATGAAAACAATGGAAGAGTTCCGAAGCATTTTTAAACTTCAGCAGAATTCCGAGAACAATGGAAGAGTTCCGAAGCATTCTTAAACTTCTGCGGAATTCCGAGAACAATGGAAGAGTTCCGAAGCATTTTTAAAAGTCAGCGGAATTCCGAGAACAATAGAAGAGTTGTGAAGCATTTTTAAGCGTCAGCGGAATTCCGAGAACAATGGAAGAGTTCCAAAGCATTTTTAAACGTAAGCAGAATTCCGAGAACAATGGAAGAGTTCCGAAGCATTCTTAAACTTCAGCGGAATTCCGAGAACAATGGAAGAGTTCCGAAGCATTTTTTAAAGTCAGCGGAATTTCCGAGAACAATAGAAGAGTTGTGAAGCAATTTTAAGCGTCAGCGGAATTCCGAGAACAATGGAAGCGTTCCGAAGCATTTTTCAACATCAGCGGAATTCCGAGAACAATGGAAGAGTTCTGAAGCATTTTTAAACGTCAGCGGAATTTTGAAAACAATGGAAGATTTCCAAAGCATTTTTAAACGTCAGCGGAATTTTGAAAACAATGGAAGATTTCCGAAGCATTTTTAAAAGTCAGCGGAATACCGAGAAAAATGGAAGAGTTGTGAAGCATTTTTAAACGTCAGCGGAATTCCGAGAACAATGGAAGAGTTCCGAAGCATTTTTAAAAGTCAGCGGAATTCCGAGAACAATAGAAGAGTTGTGAAGCATTTTTAAGCGTCAGCCGAATTCCGAGAACAATGGAAGAGTTCCAAAGCATTTTTAAACTTCAGCAGAATTCCGAGAACATTGGAAGAGTTCCGAAGCATTCTTAAACTTCAGCGGAATTCCGAGAACAATGGAAGAGTTCCGAAGCATTTTTTAAAGTCAGCGGAATTTCCGAGAACAATAGAAGAGTTGCAAAGCAATTTTAAGCGTCAGCGGAATTCCAAGAACAATGGAAGAGTTCCGAAGCATTTTTCAACATCAGCGGAATTTTGAAAACAATGGAAGATTTCCGAAGCATTTTTAAACGTCAGCGGAATTCTGAGAACAATGGAAGAGTTCCGAGGCATTTTTAAACTTCAGCGGAATTTTGAGAACAAAGGAAGAGTTCTGAAGCATTTTTAAAAGTCCGCAAAATTCCGAGAACAATGGAAGAGTTCTGAAGCATTTTTAAACCTCAGCGGAATTCCGAGAACAATGGAAGAGTTCTGAAGCATTTTTGAATGTCAGCGGAATTCTGAGAACAATGGAAGAGTTCCGAAGCATTTTTAATCTTCAGCATAATTCCGAGAACAATGGAAGAGTTCCGAAGCATTTTTAAAAGTCAGCGGAATTCCGAGAACAATGAAAGAGTTGTGAAGCATTTTTAAACGTCAGCGGAATTCCGAGAACAATGGAAGAGTTCTGAAGCATTTTTAAACCTCAGCGGAATTCCGAGAACAATGGAAGAGTTCTGAAGCATTTTTGAATGTCAGCGGAATTCTGAGAACAATGGAAGAGTTCCGAAGCATTTTTAATCTTCAGCATAATTCCGAGAACAATGGAAGAGTTCTGAAGCATTTTTGAATGTCAGCGGAATTCCGAGAACAATGGAAGAGCTCCGAAGCATACTTAAACTTCAGCGGAATTCCGAGAACAATGGAACAGTTCCGAAGCATTTTTAAAAGTCAGCAGAATACCGAGAACAATGGAAGAGTTCCGAAGCATTTTTATATGTCTGCAGAATTCTGAGAACAATGGAAGAGTTCCAAAGCATTTTTAAATGTCAGCGGAATTCCGAGAACAATGGAAGAGTTCTCTAGCATTTTTAAACGTCAGCGGAATTTTGAAAACAATGGAAGATTTCTGAAGCATTTTTAAACGTCAGCGGAATTCTGAGAACAATGGAAGAGTTGTGAAGCATTTTTAAAGGTCAGCGGAATTTGGAGAACAATCGAAGAGTTCCGAAGCATTTTTAAAAGTCAGCGGAATTCCGAGAACAATGGAAGAGTTGTGAAGCATTTTTAAACCTCAGCGGAATTCCGAGAACAATGGAAGAGTTCTGAAGCATTTTTGAATGTCAGCGGAATTCCGAGAACAATGGAAGAGCTCCGAAGCATACTTAAACTTCAGCGGAATTCCGAGAACAATGGAAGAGTTCTGAAGCATTTTTAAACGTCAGAGGAATTTTGAAAACAATGGAAGATTTCCAAAGCATTTTTAAACGTCAGCGGAATTTTGAAAACAATGGAAGATTTCCGAAGCATTTTTAAAAGTCAGCGGAATACCGAGAAAAATGGAAGAGTTGTGAAGCATTTTTAAACGTCAGTGGAATTCCGAGAACAATGGAAGAGTTCCGAAGCATTTTTAAAAGTCAGCGGAATTCCGAGAACAATAGAAGAGTTGTGAAGCATTTTTAAGCGTCAGCCGAATTCCGAGAACAATGGAAGAGTTCCAAAGCATTTTTAAACTTCAGCAGAATTCCGAGAACATTGGAAGAGTTCCGAAGCATTCTTAAACTTCAGCGGAATTCCGAGAACAATGGAAGAGTTCCGAAGCATTTTTTAAAGTCAGCGGAATTTCCGAGAACAATAGAAGAGTTGTGAAGCAATTTTAAGCGTCAGCGGAATTCCAAGAACAATGGAAGAGTTCCGAAGCATTTTTCAACATCAGCGGAATTCTGAGAACAATGGAAGAGTTCTGAAGCATTTTTAAACGTCAGCGGAATTTTGAAAACAATGGAAGATTTCCGAAGCATTTTTAAACGTCAGCGGAATTCTGAGAACAATGGAAGAGTTCCGAGGCATTTTTAAACTTCAGCGGAATTTTGAGAACAATGGAAGAGTTCCGAAGCATTTTTAAAAGTCCGCAAAATTCCGAGAACAATGGAAGAGTTGTGAAGCATTTTTAAACGTCAGCGGAATTCCGAGAACAATGGAAGAGTTCTGAAGCATTTTTAAACGTCAGCGGAATTCAGAGAACAATGGAAGAGTTCTGAAGCATTTTTAAATGTCAGCGGAATTCCGAGAACAATGGAAGAGATCCGAAGCATTTTTAAATGTCAGCGGAATTCTGAGAACAATGGAAGAGTTCTGAAGCATTTTTAAACTTCAGCAGAATTCCGAGAACAATGGAAGAGTTCCGAAGCATACTTAAACTTCAGCGGAATTCCGAGAACAATGGAAGAGTTCCGAAGCATTTTTAAAAGTCAGGGGAATACCGAGAACAATGGAAGAGTTGTGAAGCATTTTTATATGTCTGCAGAATTCCGAGAACAATGGAAGAGCTCCGAAGCATACTTAAACTTCAGCGGAATTCCGAGAACAATGGAACAGTTCCGAAGCATTTTTAAAAGTCAGCAGAATACCGAGAACAATGGAAGAGTTGTGAAGCATTTTTAAACATCAGCGGAATTCCAGAACAATCGAAGAGTTCCGAACAATTTTTAAATGTCAGCGGAATTCCGAGAACAATGGAAGAGTTCCGAAGCATTTTTATATGTCTGCAGAATTCTGAGAACAATGGAAGAGTTCCAAAGCATTTTTAAATGTCAGCGGAATTCTGAAAACAATGGAAGAGTTCCGAAGCATTTTTAAACTTCAGCAGAATTCCGAGAACAATGGAAGAGTTCCGAAGCATTTTTAAACAGCCGCGGAATTCCGAGAACAATGGAAGAGTTCTGAAGCATTTTTAAACGTCAGCGGAATTTTGAAAACAATGGAAGATTTCTGAAGCATTTTTAAACGTCAGCGGAATTCTGAGAACAATGGAAGAGTTGTGAAGCATTTTTAAAGGTCAGCGGAATTTGGAGAACAATCGAAGAGTTCCGAAGCATTTTTAAAAGTCAGCGGAATTCCGAGAACAATGGAAGAGTTGTGAAGCATTTTTAAACGTCAGCGGAATTCCGAGAACAATGGAAGAGTTCCGAAGCATTTTTAAACCTCAGCAGAATTCCGAGAACAATGGAAGATTTCTGAAGCATTTTTGAATGTCAGCGGAATTCCGAGAACAATGGAAGAGCTCCGAAGCATACTTAAACTTCAGCGGAATTCCGAGAACAATGGAAGAGTTCTGAAGCATTTTTAAACGTCAGCGGAATTTTGAAAACAATGGAAGATTTCCAAAGCATTTTTAAACGTCAGCGGAATTTTGAAAACAATGGAAGATTTCCGAAGCATTTTTAAAAGTCAGCGGAATACCGAGAAAAATGGAAGAGTTGTGAAGCATTTTTAAACGTCAGTGGAATTCCGAGAACATTGGAAGAGTTCCGAAGCATTCTTAAACTTCAGCGGAATTCCGAGAACAATGGAAGAGTTCCGAAGCATTTTTTAAAGTCAGCGGAATTTCCGAGAACAATAGAAGAGTTGTGAAGCAATTTTAAGCGTCAGCGGAATTCCAAGAACAATGGAAGAGTTCCGAAGCATTTTTCAACATCAGCGGAATTCTGAGAACAATGGAAGAGTTCTGAAGCATTTTTAAACGTCAGCGGAATTTTGAAAACAATGGAAGATTTCCGAAGCATTTTTAAACGTCAGCGGAATTCTGAGAACAATGGAAGAGTTCCGAGGCATTTTTAAACTTCAGCGGAATTTTGAGAACAATGGAAGAGTTCCGAAGCATTTTTAAAAGTCCGCAAAATTCCGAGAACAATGGAAGAGTTGTGAAGCATTTTTAAACGTCAGCGGAATTCCGAGAACAATGGAAGAGTTCTGAAGCATTTTTAAACGTCAGCGGAATTCAGAGAACAATGGAAGAGTTCTGAAGCATTTTTAAATGTCAGCGGTATTCCGAGAACAATGGAAGAGATCCGAAGCATTTTTAAATGTCAGCGGAATTCTGAGAACAATGGAAGAGTTCTGAAGCATTTTTAAACTTCAGCAGAATTCCGAGAACAATGGAAGAGTTCCGAAGCATACTTAAACTTCAGCGGAATTCCGAGAACAATGGAAGAGTTCCGAAGCATTTTTAAAAGTCAGGGGAATACCGAGAACAATGGAAGAGTTGTGAAGCATTTTTATATGTCTGCAGAATTCTGAGAACAATGGAAGAGTTCCAAAGCATTTTTAAATGTCAGCGGAATTCTGAAAACAATGGAAGATTTCCAAAGCATTTTTAAACGTCAGCAGAATTTTGAAAACAATGGAAGATTTCCGAAGCATTTTTAAAAGTCAGCGGAATACCGAGAAAAATGGAAGAGTTGTGAACCATTTTTAAACGTCAGCGGAATTCCGAGAACAATGGAAGAGTTCCGAAGCATTTTTAAAAGTCAGCGGAATTCCGAGAACAATAGAAGAGTTGTGAAGCATTTTTAAGCGTCAGCCGAATTCCGAGAACAATGGAAGAGTTCCAAAGCATTTTTAAACTTCAGCAGAATTCCGAGAACATTGGAAGAGTTCCGAAGCATTCTTAAACTTCAGCGGAATTCCGAGAACAATGGAAGAGTTCCGAAGCATTTTTTAACGTCAGCGGAATTCAGAGAACAATGGAAGAGTTCTGAAGCATTTTTAAATGTCAGCGGAATTCCGAGAACAATGGAAGAGATTCAAAGCATTTTTAAATGTCAGCGGAATTCTGAGAACAATGGAAGAGTTCTGAAGCATTTTTAAACTTCAGCAGAATTCCGAGAACAATGGAAGAGTTCCGAAGCATACTTAAACTTCAGCGAAATTCCGAGAACAATGGAAGAGTTCCGAAGCATTTTTAAAAGTCAGGGGAATACCGAGAACAATGGAAGAGTTGTGAAGCATTTTTAAACGTCAGCGGAATTCCAGAACAATGGAAGAGTTCCGAAGCATACTTAAACTTCAGCGGAATTCCGAGAACAATGGAAGAGTTCTGAAGCATTTTTAAACATCAACGGAATTCCGAGAAAAAAGGAAGAGTTCCGAAGCATTTTTATATGTCAGCGGAATTCCGAGAACAATGGAAGAGTTCCGAAGCATATTTAAACTTCAGCGGAATACCGAGAACAATAGAAGAGTTGTGAAGCATTTTTAAACGTCAGCGGAAATCCGAGAACAATGGAAGAGTTCCGAAGCATTTTTAATCTTCAGCATAATTCCGAGAACAATGGAAGAGTTCCGAAGCATTTTTAAAAGTCAGCGGAATTCCGAGAACAATGGAAGAGTTGTGAAGCATTTTTAAACGTCAGCGGAATTCTGAGAGCAATGGAAGAGTTCCGAAGCATTTTTAATCTTCAGCATAATTCCGAGAACAATGGAAGAGTTCCGAAGAATATTTAAACTTCATCGGAATTCCGAGAACAATGGAAGAGTTCCGAAGCATTTTTAAAAGTCAGCGGAATACTGAGAAAAATGGAAGAGTTGTGAAGCATTTTTAAACGTCAGTGGAATTCCGAGAACAATGGAAGAGTTCCGAAGCATTTTTAAATGTCAGTGGAATTCCGAAAACAATGGAAGAGTTCCGAAGCATTTTTAAATGTCAGCAGAATTCCAAGAACAATGGAAGAGTTCCAAAGCATTTTTAAATGTCAGCGGAATTCTGAAAACAATGGAAGAGTTCCGAAGCATTTTTAAACTTCAGCAGAATTCCGAGAAAAATGGAAGAGTTCCGAAGTATTTTTAAAAGTCAGCGGAATTCCGACAACAATAGAAGAGTTGTGAAGCATTTTTAAGCGTCAGCGGAATTCCGAGAACAATGGAAGAGTTCCGAAGCATTTTTAAACTTCAAAACTTCAGCAGATTTCCGAGAACAATGGAAGAGTTCTGAAGCATTCTTAAAATTCAGCGGAATTCCGAGAACAATGGAAGAGTTCCGAAGCATTTTTAAAAGTCAGGGGAATTCCGAGAACAATAGAAGAGTTGTGAAGCAATTTTAAGCGTCAGCGGAATTCTGAGAACAATGTAAGAGTTCCGAAGCATTTTTAAACGTCACTGGAATTCCGAGAACAATGGAAGAGTTCCGAAGCATTTTTAAACATCAGCGGAATTCCGAGAACAATGGAAGAGTTCTGAAGCATTTTTAAACGTCAGCGGAATTTTGAAAACAATGGAAGATTTCTGAAGCATTTTTAAACGTCAGCAGAATTCTGAGAACAATGGAAGAGTTGTGAAGCATTTTTAAAGGTCAGCAGAATTTGGAGAACAATCGAAGAGTTCCGAAGCATTTTTAAAAGTCAGCGGAATTCCGAGAACAATGGAAGAGTTGTGAAGCATTTTTAAACGTCAGCGGAATTCCGAGAACAATGGAAGAGTTCCGAAGCATTTTTAAACCTCAGCGGAATTCCGAGAACAATGGAAGAGTTCTGAAGCATTTTTGAATGTCAGCGGAATTCCGAGAACAATGGAAGAGCTCCGAAGCATACTTAAACTTCAGCGGAATTCCGAGAACAATGGAACAGTTCCGAAGCTTTTTTAAAAGTCAGCAGAATACCGAGAACAATGGAAGAGTTGTGAAGCATTTTTAAACATCAGCGGAATTCCAGAACAATCGAAGAGTTCCGAACCATTTTTAAATGTCAGCGGAATTCCGAGAACAAAGGAAGAGTTCCGAAGCATTTTTATATGTCTGCAGAATTCTGAGAACAATGGAAGAGTTCCAAAGCATTTTTAAATGTCAGCGGAATTCTGAAAACAATGGAAGAGTTCCGAAGCATTTTTAAACTTCAGCAGAATTCCGAGAACAATGGAAGAGTTCCGAAGCATTTTTAAAAATCAGCGGAATTCCGAGAACAATGAAAGAGTTCTGAAGCATTTTTAAACGTCAGCGGAATTTTGAAAACAATGGAAGATTTCTGAAGCATTTTTAAACGTCAGCGGAATTCTGAGAACAATGGAAGAGTTGTGAAGCATTTTTAAACGTCAGCGGAATTCCGAGAACAATGGAAGAGTTCCGAAGCATTTTTAAACCTCAGCGGAATTCCGAGAACAATGGAAGAGTTCTGAAGCATTTTTGAATGTCAGCGGAATTCCGAGAACAATGGAAGAGCTCCGAAGCATACTAAAACTTCAGCGGAATTCCGAGAACAATGGAAGAGTTCCGAAGCATTTTTAAAAGTCAGCGGAATTCCGAGAACAATAGAAGAGTTGTGAAGCATTTTTAAGCGTCAGCGGAATTCCGAGAACAATGGAAGAGTTCCAAAGCATTTTTAAACTTCAGCAGAATTCCGAGAACAATGGAAGAGTTCCGAAGCATTCTTAAACTTCAGCGGAATTCCGAGAACAATGGAAGAGTTCCGAAGCATTTTTTAAAGTCAGCGGAATTTCCGAGAACAATAGAAGAGTTGTGAAGCAATTTTAAGCGTCAGCGGAATTCCGAGAACAATGGAAGAGTTCCGAAGCATTTTTCAACATCAGCGGAATTCCGAGAACAATGGAAGAGTTCTGAAGCATTTTTAAACGTCAGCGGAATTTTGAAAACAATGGAAGATTTCCAAAGCATTTTTAAACGTCAGCGGAATTTTGAAAACAATGGAAGATTTCCGAAGCATTTTTAAAAGTCAGCGGAATACCGAGAAAAATGGAAGAGTTGTGAAGCATTTTTAAACGTCAGTGGAATTCCGAGAACAATGGAAGAGTTCCGAAGCATTTTTAAAAGTCAGCGGAATTCCGAGAACAATAGAAGAGTTGTGAAGCATTTTTAAACGTCAGCGGAATTCCGAGAACAATGGAAGAGTTCCGAAGCATTTTTAAACCTCAGCGGAATTCCGAGAACAATGGAAGAGTTCTGAAGCATTTTTGAATGTCAGCGGAATTCCGAGAACAATGGAAGAGCTCCGAAGCATACTTAAACTTCAGCGGAATTCCGAGAACAATGGAACAGTTCCGAAGCATTTTTAAAAGTCAGCAGAATACCGAGAACAATGGAAGAGTTGTGAAGCATTTTTAAACATCAGCGGAATTCCAGAACAATCGAAGAGTTCCGAACCATTTTTAAATGTCAGCGGAATTCCGAGAACAATGGAAGAGTTCCGAAGCATTTTTATATGTCTGCAGAATTCTGAGAACAATGGAAGAGTTCCAAAGCATTTTTAAATGTCAGCGGAATTCTGAAAACAATGGAAGAGTTCCGAAGCATTTTTAAACTTCAGCAGAATTCCGAGAACAATGGAAGAGTTCCGAAGCATTTTTAAAAATCAGCGGAATTCCGAGAACAATGAAAGAGTTCTGAAGCATTTTTAAACGTCAGCGGAATTTGGAAAACAATGGAAGATTTCTGAAGCATTTTTAAACGTCAGCGGAATTCTGAGAACAATGGAAGAGTTGTGAAGCATTTTTAAACGTCAGCGGAATTCCGAGAACAATGGAAGAATTCCGAAGCATTTTTAAACCTCAGCGGAATTCCGAGAACAATGGAAGAGTTCTGAAGCATTTTTGAATGTCAGCGGAATTCCGAGAACAATGGAAGAGCTCCGAAGCATACTAAAACTTCAGCGGAATTCCGAGAACAATGGAAGAGTTCCGAAGCATTTTTAAAAGTCAGCGGAATTCCGAGAACAATAGAAGAGTTGTGAAGCATTTTTAAGCGTCAGCGGAATTCCGAGAACAATGGAAGAGTTCCAAAGCATTTTTAAACTTCAGCAGAATTCCGAGAACAATGGAAGAGTTCCGAAGCATTCTTAAACTTCAGCGGAATTCCGAGAACAATGGAAGAGTTCCGAAGCATTTTTTAAAGTCAGCGGAATTTCCGAGAACAATAGAAGAGTTGTGAAGCAATTTTAAGCGTCAGCGGAATTCCGAGAACAATGGAAGAGTTCCGAAGCATTTTTCAACATCAGCGGAATTCCGAGAACAATGGAAGAGTTCTGAAGCATTTTTAAACTTCAGCGGAATTTTGAAAACAATGGAAGATTTCCAAAGCATTTTTAAACGTCAGCGGAATTTTGAAAACAATGGAAGATTTCCGAAGCATTTTTAAAAGTCAGCGGAATACCGAGAAAAATGGAAGAGTTGTGAAGCATTTTTAAGCGTCAGTGGAATTCCGAGAACAATGGAAGAGTTCCGAAGCATTTTTAAAAGTCAGCGGAATTCCGAGAACAATAGAAGAGTTGTGAAGCATTTTTAAGCGTCAGCCGAATTCCGAGAACAATGGAAGAGTTCCAAAGCATTTTTAAACTTCAGCAGAATTCCGAGAACATTGGAAGAGTTCCGAAGCATTCTTAAACTTCAGCGGAATTCCGAGAACAATGGAAGAGTTCCGAAGCATTTTTTAAAGTCAGCGGAATTTCCGAGAACAATAGAAGAGTTGTGAAGCAATTTTAAGCGTCAGCGGAATTCCAAGAACAATGGAAGAGTTCCGAAGCATTTTTCAACATCAGCGGAATTCTGAGAACAATGGAAGAGTTCTGAAGCATTTTTAAACGTCAGCGGAATTTTGAAAACAATGGAAGATTTCCGAAGCATTTTTAAACGTCAGCGGAATTCTGAGAACAATGGAAGAGTTCCGAGGCATTTTTAAACTTCAGCGGAATTTTGAGAACAATGGAAGAGTTCCGAAGCATTTTTAAAAGTCCGCAAAATTCCGAGAACAATGGAAGAGTTGTGAAGCATTTTTAAACGTCAGCGGAATTCCGAGAACAATGGAAGAGTTCTGAAGCATTTTTAAACGTCAGCGGAATTCAGAGAACAATGGAAGAGTTCTGAAGCATTTTTAAATGTCAGCGGAATTCCGAGAACAATGGAAGAGATCCGAAGCATTTTTAAATGTCAGCGGAATTCTGAGAACAATGGAAGAGTTCTGAAGCATTTTTAAACTTCAGCAGAATTCCGAGAACAATGGAAGAGTTCCGAAGCATACTTAAACTTCAGCGGAATTCCGAGAACAATGGAAGAGTTCCGAAGCATTTTTAAAAGTCAGGGGAATACCGAGAACAATGGAAGAGTTGTGAAGCATTTTTATATGTCTGCAGAATTCTGAGAACAATGGAAGAGTTCCAAAGCATTTTTAAATGTCAGCGGAATTCTGAAAACAATGGAAGAGTTCCGAAGCATTTTTAAACTTCAGCAGAATTCCGAGAACAATGGAAGAGTTCCGAAGCATTCTTAAACTTCTGCGGAATTCCGAGAACAATGGAAGAGTTCCGAAGCATTTTTAAAAGTCAGCGGAATTCCGAGAACAATAGAAGAGTTGTGAAGCATTTTTAAGCGTCAGCGGAATTCCGAGAACAATGGAAGAGTTCCAAAGCATTTTTAAACTTAAGCAGAATTCCGAGAACAATGGAAGAGTTCCGAAGCATTCTTAAACTTCAGCGGAATTCCGAGAACAATGGAAGAGTTCCGAAGCATTTTTTAAAGTCAGCGGAATTTCCGAGAACAATAGAAGAGTTGTGAAGCAATTTTAAGCGTCAGCGGAATTCCGAGAACAATGGAAGAGTTCCGAAGCATTTTTCAACATCAGCGGAATTCCGAGAACAATGGAAGAGTTCTGAAGCATTTTTAAACGTCAGCGGAATTTTGAAAACAATGGAAGATTTCCAAAGCATTTTTAAACGTCAGCAGAATTTTGAAAACAATGGAAGATTTCCGAAGCATTTTTAAAAGTCAGCGGAATACCGAGAAAAATGGAAGAGTTGTGAACCATTTTTAAACGTCAGCGGAATTCCGAGAACAATGGAAGAGTTCCGAAGCATTTTTAAAAGTCAGCGGAATTCCGAGAACAATAGAAGAGTTGTGAAGCATTTTTAAGCGTCAGCCGAATTCCGAGAACAATGGAAGAGTTCCAAAGCATTTTTAAACTTCAGCAGAATTCCGAGAACATTGGAAGAGTTCCGAAGCATTCTTAAACTTCAGCGGAATTCCGAGAACAATGGAAGAGTTCCGAAGCATTTTTTAACGTCAGCGGAATTCAGAGAACAATGGAAGAGTTCTGAAGCATTTTTAAATGTCAGCGGAATTCCGAGAACAATGGAAGAGATTCAAAGCATTTTTAAATGTCAGCGGAATTCTGAGAACAATGGAAGAGTTCCAAAGCATTTTTAAACTTCAGCAGAATTCCGAGAACAATGGAAGAGTTCCGAAGCATTCTTAAACTTCAGCGGAATTCCGAGAACAATGGAAGAGTTCCGAAGCATTTTTTAAAGTCAGCGGAATTTCCGAGAACAATAGAAGAGTTGTGAAGCAATTTTAAGCGTCAGCGGAATTCCGAGAACAATGGAAGAGTTCCGAAGCATTTTTCAACATCAGCGGAATTCCGAGAACAATGGAAGAGTTCTGAAGCATTTTTAAACGTCAGCGGAATTTTGAAAACAATGGAAGATTTCCAAAGCATTTTTAAACGTCAGCGGAATTTTGAAAACAATGGAAGATTTCCGAAGCATTTTTAAAAGTCAGCGGAATACCGAGAAAAATGGAAGAGTTGTGAAGCATTTTTAAACGTCAGTGGAATTCCGAGAACAATGGAAGAGTTCCGAAGCATTTTTAAAAGTCAGCGGAATTCCGAGAACAATAGAAGAGTTGTGAAGCATTTTTAAACGTCAGCGGAATTCCGAGAACAATGGAAGAGTTCCGAAGCATTTTTAAACCTCAGCGGAATTCCGAGAACAATGGAAGAGTTCTGAAGCATTTTTGAATGTCAGCGGAATTCCGAGAACAATGGAAGAGCTCCGAAGCATACTTAAACTTCAGCGGAATTCCGAGAACAATGGAACAGTTCCGAAGCATTTTTAAAAGTCAGCAGAATACCGAGAACAATGGAAGAGTTGTGAAGCATTTTTAAACATCAGCGGAATTCCAGAACAATCGAAGAGTTCCGAACCATTTTTAAATGTCAGCGGAATTCCGAGAACAATGGAAGAGTTCCGAAGCATTTTTATATGTCTGCAGAATTCTGAGAACAATGGAAGAGTTCCAAAGCATTTTTAAATGTCAGCGGAATTCTGAAAACAATGGAAGAGTTCCGAAGCATTTTTAAACTTCAGCAGAATTCCGAGAACAATGGAAGAGTTCCGAAGCATTTTTAAAAATCAGCGGAATTCCGAGAACAATGAAAGAGTTCTGAAGCATTTTTAAACGTCAGCGGAATTTGGAAAACAATGGAAGATTTCTGAAGCATTTTTAAACGTCAGCGGAATTCTGAGAACAATGGAAGAGTTGTGAAGCATTTTTAAACGTCAGCGGAATTCCGAGAACAATGGAAGAATTCCGAAGCATTTTTAAACCTCAGCGGAATTCCGAGAACAATGGAAGAGTTCTGAAGCATTTTTGAATGTCAGCGGAATTCCGAGAACAATGGAAGAGCTCCGAAGCATACTAAAACTTCAGCGGAATTCCGAGAACAATGGAAGAGTTCCGAAGCATTTTTAAAAGTCAGCGGAATTCCGAGAACAATAGAAGAGTTGTGAAGCATTTTTAAGCGTCAGCGGAATTCCGAGAACAATGGAAGAGTTCCAAAGCATTTTTAAACTTCAGCAGAATTCCGAGAACAATGGAAGAGTTCCGAAGCATTCTTAAACTTCAGCGGAATTCCGAGAACAATGGAAGAGTTCCGAAGCATTTTTTAAAGTCAGCGGAATTTCCGAGAACAATAGAAGAGTTGTGAAGCAATTTTAAGCGTCAGCGGAATTCCGAGAACAATGGAAGAGTTCCGAAGCATTTTTCAACATCAGCGGAATTCCGAGAACAATGGAAGAGTTCTGAAGCATTTTTAAACTTCAGCGGAATTTTGAAAACAATGGAAGATTTCCAAAGCATTTTTAAACGTCAGCGGAATTTTGAAAACAATGGAAGATTTCCGAAGCATTTTTAAAAGTCAGCGGAATACCGAGAAAAATGGAAGAGTTGTGAAGCATTTTTAAACGTCAGTGGAATTCCGAGAACAATGGAAGAGTTCCGAAGCATTTTTAAAAGTCAGCGGAATTCCGAGAACAATAGAAGAGTTGTGAAGCATTTTTAAGCGTCAGCCGAATTCCGAGAACAATGGAAGAGTTCCAAAGCATTTTTAAACTTCAGCAGAATTCCGAGAACATTGGAAGAGTTCCGAAGCATTCTTAAACTTCAGCGGAATTCCGAGAACAATGGAAGAGTTCCGAAGCATTTTTTAAAGTCAGCGGAATTTCCGAGAACAATAGAAGAGTTGTGAAGCAATTTTAAGCGTCAGCGGAATTCCAAGAACAATGGAAGAGTTCCGAAGCATTTTTCAACATCAGCGGAATTCTGAGAACAATGGAAGAGTTCTGAAGCATTTTTAAACGTCAGCGGAATTTTGAAAACAATGGAAGATTTCCGAAGCATTTTTAAACGTCAGCGGAATTCTGAGAACAATGGAAGAGTTCCGAGGCATTTTTAAACTTCAGCGGAATTTTGAGAACAATGGAAGAGTTCCGAAGCATTTTTAAAAGTCCGCAAAATTCCGAGAACAATGGAAGAGTTGTGAAGCATTTTTAAACGTCAGCGGAATTCCGAGAACAATGGAAGAGTTCTGAAGCATTTTTAAACGTCAGCGGAATTCAGAGAACAATGGAAGAGTTCTGAAGCATTTTTAAATGTCAGCGGAATTCCGAGAACAATGGAAGAGATCCGAAGCATTTTTAAATGTCAGCGGAATTCTGAGAACAATGGAAGAGTTCTGAAGCATTTTTAAACTTCAGCAGAATTCCGAGAACAATGGAAGAGTTCCGAAGCATACTTAAACTTCAGCGGAATTCCGAGAACAATGGAAGAGTTCCGAAGCATTTTTAAAAGTCAGGGGAATACCGAGAACAATGGAAGAGTTGTGAAGCATTTTTATATGTCTGCAGAATTCTGAGAACAATGGAAGAGTTCCAAAGCATTTTTAAATGTCAGCGGAATTCTGAAAACAATGGAAGAGTTCCGAAGCATTTTTAAACTTCAGCAGAATTCCGAGAACAATGGAAGAGTTCCGAAGCATTCTTAAACTTCTGCGGAATTCCGAGAACAATGGAAGAGTTCCGAAGCATTTTTAAAAGTCAGCGGAATTCCGAGAACAATAGAAGAGTTGTGAAGCATTTTTAAGCGTCAGCGGAATTCCGAGAACAATGGAAGAGTTCCAAAGCATTTTTAAACTTAAGCAGAATTCCGAGAACAATGGAAGAGTTCCGAAGCATTCTTAAACTTCAGCGGAATTCCGAGAACAATGGAAGAGTTCCGAAGCATTTTTTAAAGTCAGCGGAATTTCCGAGAACAATAGAAGAGTTGTGAAGCAATTTTAAGCGTCAGCGGAATTCCGAGAACAATGGAAGAGTTCCGAAGCATTTTTCAACATCAGCGGAATTCCGAGAACAATGGAAGAGTTCTGAAGCATTTTTAAACGTCAGCGGAATTTTGAAAACAATGGAAGATTTCCAAAGCATTTTTAAACGTCAGCAGAATTTTGAAAACAATGGAAGATTTCCGAAGCATTTTTAAAAGTCAGCGGAATACCGAGAAAAATGGAAGAGTTGTGAACCATTTTTAAACGTCAGCGGAATTCCGAGAACAATGGAAGAGTTCCGAAGCATTTTTAAAAGTCAGCGGAATTCCGAGAACAATAGAAGAGTTGTGAAGCATTTTTAAGCGTCAGCCGAATTCCGAGAACAATGGAAGAGTTCCAAAGCATTTTTAAACTTCAGCAGAATTCCGAGAACATTGGAAGAGTTCCGAAGCATTCTTAAACTTCAGCGGAATTCCGAGAACAATGGAAGAGTTCCGAAGCATTTTTTAACGTCAGCGGAATTCAGAGAACAATGGAAGAGTTCTGAAGCATTTTTAAATGTCAGCGGAATTCCGAGAACAATGGAAGAGATTCAAAGCATTTTTAAATGTCAGCGGAATTTTGAGAACAATGGAAGAGTTCTGAAGCATTTTTAAACTTCAGCAGAATTCCGAGAACAATGGAAGAGTTCCGAAGCATACTTAAACTTCAGCGAAATTCCGAGAACAATGGAAGAGTTCCGAAGCATTTTTAAAAGTCAGGGGAATACCGAGAACAATGGAAGAGTTGTGAAGCATTTTTAAACGTCAGCGGAATTCCAGAACAATGGAAGAGTTCCGAAGCATACTTAAACTTCAGCGGAATTCCGAGAACAATGGAAGAGTTCTGAAGCATTTTTAAACATCAACGGAATTCCGAGAAAAAAGGAAGAGTTCCGAAGCATTTTTATATGTCAGCGGAATTCCGAGAACAATGGAAGAGTTCCGAAGCATATTTAAACTTCAGCGGAATACCGAGAACAATAGAAGAGTTGTGAAGCATTTTTAAACGTCAGCGGAAATCCGAGAACAATGGAAGAGTTCCGAAGCATTTTTAATCTTCAGCATAATTCCGAGAACAATGGAAGAGTTCCGAAGCATTTTTAAAAGTCAGCGGAATTCCGAGAACAATGGAAGAGTTGTGAAGCATTTTTAAACGTCAGCGGAATTCTGAGAGCAATGGAAGAGTTCCGAAGCATTTTTAATCTTCAGCATAATTCCGAGAACAATGGAAGAGTTCCGAAGAATATTTAAACTTCAGCGGAATTCCGAGAACAATGGAAGAGTTCCGAAGCATTTTTAAAAGTCAGCGGAATACTGAGAAAAATGGAAGAGTTGTGAAGCATTTTTAAACGTCAGTGGAATTCCGAGAACAATGGAAGAGTTCCGAAGCATTTTTAAATGTCAGTGGAATTCCGAAAACAATGGAAGAGTTCCGAAGCATTTTTAAATGTCAGCAGAATTCCAAGAACAAGGGAAGAGTTCCAAAGCATTTTTAAATGTCAGCGGAATTCTGAAAACAATGGAAGAGTTCCGAAGCATTTTTAAACTTCAGCAGAATTCCGAGAAAAATGGAAGAGTTCCGAAGTATTTTTAAAAGTCAGCGGAATTCCGACAACAATAGAAGAGTTGTGAAGCATTTTTAAGCGTCAGCGGAATTCCGAGAACAATGGAAGAGTTCCGAAGCATTTTTAAACTTCAAAACTTCAGCAGATTTCCGAGAACAATGGAAGAGTTCTGAAGCATTCTTAAACTTCAGCGGAATTCCGAGAACAATGGAAGAGTTCCGAAGCATTTTTAAAAGTCAGGGGAATTCCGAGAACAATAGAAGAGTTGTGAAGCAATTTTAAGCGTCAGCGGAATTCTGAGAACAATGTAAGAGTTCCGAAGCATTTTTAAACGTCACTGGAATTCCGAGAACAATGGAAGAGTTCCGAAGCATTTTTAAACATCAGCGGAATTCCGAGAACAATGGAAGAGTTCTGAAGCATTTTTAAACGTCAGCGGAATTTTGAAAACAATGGAAGATTTCTGAAGCATTTTTAAACGTCAGCAGAATTCTGAGAACAATGGAAGAGTTGTGAAGCATTTTTAAAGGTCAGCAGAATTTGGAGAACAATCGAAGAGTTCCGAAGCATTTTTAAAAGTCAGCGGAATTCCGAGAACAATGGAAGAGTTGTGAAGCATTTTTAAACGTCAGCGGAATTCCGAGAACAATGGAAGAGTTCCGAAGCATTTTTAAACCTCAGCGGAATTCCGAGAACAATGGAAGAGTTCTGAAGCATTTTTGAATGTCAGCGGAATTCCGAGAACAATGGAAGAGCTCCGAAGCATACTTAAACTTCAGCGGAATTCCGAGAACAATGGAACAGTTCCGAAGCTTTTTTAAAAGTCAGCAGAATACCGAGAACAATGGAAGAGTTGTGAAGCATTTTTAAACATCAGCGGAATTCCAGAACAATCGAAGAGTTCCGAACCATTTTTAAATGTCAGCGGAATTCCGAGAACAATGGAAGAGTTCCGAAGCATTTTTATATGTCTGCAGAATTCTGAGAACAATGGAAGAGTTCCAAAGCATTTTTAAATGTCAGCGGAATTCTGAAAACAATGGAAGAGTTCCGAAGCATTTTTAAACTTCAGCAGAATTCCGAGAACAATGGAAGAGTTCCGAAGCATTTTTAAAAATCAGCGGAATTCCGAGAACAATGAAAGAGTTCTGAAGCATTTTTAAACGTCAGCGGAATTTTGAAAACAATGGAAGATTTCTGAAGCATTTTTAAACGTCAGCGGAATTCTGAGAACAATGGAAGATTTCTGAAGCATTTTTAAACGTCAGCGGAATTCTGAGAACAATGGAAGAGTTGTGAAGCATTTTTAAACGTCAGCGGAATTCCGAGAACAATGGAAGAATTCCGAAGCATTTTTAAACCTCAGCGGAATTCCGAGAACAATGGAAGAGTTCTGAAGCATTTTTGAATGTCAGCGGAATTCCGAGAACAATGGAAGAGCTCCGAAGCATACTAAAACTTCAGCGGAATTCCGAGAACAATGGAAGAGTTCCGAAGCATTTTTAAAAGTCAGCGGAATTCCGAGAACAATAGAAGAGTTGTGAAGCATTTTTAAGCGTCAGCGGAATTCCGAGAACAATGGAAGAGTTCCAAAGCATTTTTAAACTTCAGCAGAATTCCGAGAACAATGGAAGAGTTCCGAAGCATTCTTAAACTTCAGCGGAATTCCGAGAACAATGGAAGAGTTCCGAAGCATTTTTTAAAGTCAGCGGAATTTCCGAGAACAATAGAAGAGTTGTGAAGCAATTTTAAGCGTCAGCGGAATTCCGAGAACAATGGAAGAGTTCCGAAGCATTTTTCAACATCAGCGGAATTCCGAGAACAATGGAAGAGTTCTGAAGCATTTTTAAACTTCAGCGGAATTTTGAAAACAATGGAAGATTTCCAAAGCATTTTTAAACGTCAGCGGAATTTTGAAAACAAGGGAAGATTTCCGAAGCATTTTTAAAAGTCAGCGGAATACCGAGAAAAATGGAAGAGTTGTGAAGCATTTTTAAACGTCAGTGGAATTCCGAGAACAATGGAAGAGTTCCGAAGCATTTTTAAAAGTCAGCGGAATTCCGAGAACAATAGAAGAGTTGTGAAGCATTTTTAAGCGTCAGCCGAATTCCGAGAACAATGGAAGAGTTCCAAAGCATTTTTAAACTTCAGCAGAATTCCGAGAACATTGGAAGAGTTCCGAAGCATTCTTAAACTTCAGCGGAATTCCGAGAACAATGGAAGAGTTCCGAAGCATTTTTTAAAGTCAGCGGAATTTCCGAGAACAATAGAAGAGTTGTGAAGCAATTTTAAGCGTCAGCGGAATTCCAAGAACAATGGAAGAGTTCCGAAGCATTTTTCAACATCAGCGGAATTCTGAGAACAATGGAAGAGTTCTGAAGCATTTTTAAACGTCAGCGGAATTTTGAAAACAATGGAAGATTTCCGAAGCATTTTTAAACGTCAGCGGAATTCTGAGAACAATGGAAGAGTTCCGAGGCATTTTTAAACTTCAGCGGAATTTTGAGAACAATGGAAGAGTTCCGAAGCATTTTTAAAAGTCCGCAAAATTCCGAGAACAATGGAAGAGTTGTGAAGCATTTTTAAACGTCAGCGGAATTCCGAGAACAATGGAAGAGTTCTGAAGCATTTTTAAACGTCAGCGGAATTCAGAGAACAATGGAAGAGTTCTGAAGCATTTTTAAATGTCAGCGGAATTCCGAGAACAATGGAAGAGATCCGAAGCATTTTTAAATGTCAGCGGAATTCTGAGAACAATGGAAGAGTTCTGAAGCATTTTTAAACTTCAGCAGAATTCCGAGAACAATGGAAGAGTTCCGAAGCATACTTAAACTTCAGCGGAATTCCGAGAACAATGGAAGAGTTCCGAAGCATTTTTAAAAGTCAGAGGAATACCGAGAACAATGGAAGAGTTGTGAAGCATTTTTATATGTCTGCAGAATTCTGAGAACAATGGAAGAGTTCCAAAGCATTTTTAAATGTCAGCGGAATTCTGAAAACAATGGAAGAGTTCCGAAGCATTTTTAAACTTCAGCAGAATTCCGAGAACAATGGAAGAGTTCCGAAGCATTCTTAAACTTCTGCGGAATTCCGAGAACAATGGAAGAGTTCCGAAGCATTTTTAAAAGTCAGCGGAATTCCGAGAACAATAGAAGAGTTGTGAAGCATTTTTAAGCGTCAGCGGAATTCCGAGAACAATGGAAGAGTTCCAAAGCATTTTTAAAATTAAGCAGAATTCCGAGAACAATGGAAGAATTCCGAAGCATTCTTAAACTTCAGCGGAATTCCGAGAACAATGGAAGAGTTCCGAAGCATTTTTTAAAGTCAGCGGAATTTCCGAGAACAATAGAAGAGTTGTGAAGCAATTTTAAGCGTCAGCGGAATTCCGAGAACAATGGAAGAGTTCCGAAGCATTTTTCAACATCAGCGGAATTCCGAGAACAATGGAAGAGTTCTGAAGCATTTTTAAACGTCAGCGGAATTTTGAAAACAATGGAAGATTTCCAAAGCATTTTTAAACGTCAGCAGAATTTTGAAAACAATGGAAGATTTCCGAAGCATTTTTAAAAGTCAGCGGAATACCGAGAAAAATGGAAGAGTTGTGAACCATTTTTAAACGTCAGCGGAATTCCGAGAACAATGGAAGAGTTCCGAAGCATTTTTAAAAGTCAGCGGAATTCCGAGAACAATAGAAGAGTTGTGAAGCATTTTTAAGCGTCAGCCGAATTCCGAGAACAATGGAAGAGTTCCAAAGCATTTTTAAACTTCAGCAGAATTCCGAGAACATTGGAAGAGTTCCGAAGCATTCTTAAACTTCAGCGGAATTCCGAGAACAATGGAAGAGTTCCGAAGCATTTTTTAACGTCAGCGGAATTCAGAGAACAATGGAAGAGTTCTGAAGCATTTTTAAATGTCAGCGGAATTCCGAGAACAATGGAAGAGATTCAAAGCATTTTTAAATGTCAGCGGAATTCTGAGAACAATGGAAGAGTTCTGAAGCATTTTTAAACTTCAGCAGAATTCCGAGAACAATGGAAGAGTTCCGAAGCATACTTAAACTTCAGCGAAATTCCGAGAACAATGGAAGAGTTCCGAAGCATTTTTAAAAGTCAGGGGAATACCGAGAACAATGGAAGAGTTGTGAAGCATTTTTAAACGTCAGCGGAATTCCAGAACAATGGAAGAGTTCCGAAGCATACTTAAACTTCAGCGGAATTCCGAGAACAATGGAAGAGTTCTGAAGCATTTTTAAACATCAACGGAATTCCGAGAAAAAAGGAAGAGTTCCGAAGCATTTTTATATGTCAGCGGAATTCCGAGAACAATGGAAGAGTTCCGAAGCATATTTAAACTTCAGCGGAATACCGAGAACAATAGAAGAGTTGTGAAGCATTTTTAAACGTCAGCGGAAATCCGAGAACAATGGAAGAGTTCCGAAGCATTTTTAATCTTCAGCATAATTCCGAGAACAATGGAAGAGTTCCGAAGCATTTTTAAAAGTCAGCGGAATTCCGAGAACAATGGAAGAGTTGTGAAGCATTTTTAAACGTCAGCGGAATTCTGAGAGCAATGGAAGAGTTCCGAAGCATTTTTAATCTTCAGCATAATTCCGAGAACAATGGAAGAGTTCCGAAGAATATTTAAACTTCAGCGGAATTCCGAGAACAATGGAAGAGTTCCGAAGCATTTTTAAAAGTCAGCGGAATACTGAGAAAAATGGAAGAGTTGTGAAGCATTTTTAAACGTCAGTGGAATTCCGAGAACAATGGAAGAGTTCCGAAGCATTTTTAAATGTCAGTGGAATTCCGAAAACAATGGAAGAGTTCCGAAGCATTTTTAAATGTCAGCAGAATTCCAAGAACAATGGAAGAGTTCCAAAGCATTTTTAAATGTCAGCGGAATTCTGAAAACAATGGAAGAGTTCCGAAGCATTTTTAAACTTCAGCAGAATTCCGAGAAAAATGGAAGAGTTCCGAAGTATTTTTAAAAGTCAGCGGAATTCCGACAACAATAGAAGAGTTGTGAAGCATTTTTAAGCGTCAGCGGAATTCCGAGAACAATGGAAGAGTTCCGAAGCATTTTTAAACTTCAAAACTTCAGCAGATTTCCGAGAACAATGGAAGAGTTCTGAAGCATTCTTAAACTTCAGCGGAATTCCGAGAACAATGGAAGAGTTCCGAAGCATTTTTAAAAGTCAGGGGAATTCCGAGAACAATAGAAGAGTTGTGAAGCAATTTTAAGCGTCAGCGGAATTCTGAGAACAATGTAAGAGTTCCGAAGCATTTTTAAACGTCACTGGAATTCCGAGAACAATGGAAGAGTTCCGAAGCATTTTTAAACATCAGCGGAATTCCGAGAACAATGGAAGAGTTCTGAAGCATTTTTAAACGTCAGCGGAATTTTGAAAACAATGGAAGATTTCTGAAGCATTTTTAAACGTCAGCAGAATTCTGAGAACAATGGAAGAGTTGTGAAGCATTTTTAAAGGTCAGCAGAATTTGGAGAACAATCGAAGAGTTCCGAAGCATTTTTAAAAGTCAGCGGAATTCGGAGAACAATGGAAGAGTTGTGAAGCATTTTTAAACATCAGCGGAATTCCAGAACAATCGAAGAGTTCCGAACCATTTTTAAATGTCAGCGGAATTCCGAGAACAATGGAAGAGTTCCGAAGCATTTTTATATGTCTGCAGAATTCTGAGAACAATGGAAGAGTTCCAAAGCATTTTTAAATGTCAGCGGAATTCTGAAAACAATGGAAGAGTTCCGAAGCATTTTTAAACTTCAGCAGAATTCCGAGAACAATGGAAGAGTTCCGAAGCATTTTTAAAAATCAGCGGAATTCCGAGAACAATGAAAGAGTTCTGAAGCATTTTTAAACGTCAGCGGAATTCCGAGAACAATGGAAGAGTTCTGAAGCATTTTTGAATGTCAGCGGAATTCCGAGAACAATGGAAGAGCTCCGAAGCATACTAAAACTTCAGCGGAATTCCGAGAACAATGGAAGAGTTCCGAAGCATTTTTAAAAGTCAGCGGAATTCCGAGAACAATAGAAGAGTTGTGAAGCATTTTTAAGCGTCAGCGGAATTCCGAGAACAATAGAAGAGTTGTGAAGCAATTTTAAGCGTCAGCGGAATTCCGAGAACAATGGAAGAGTTCCGAAGCATTTTTCAACATCAGCGGAATTTCCGAGAACAATAGAAGAGTTGTGAAGCAATTTTAAGCGTCAGCGGAATTCCGAGAACAATGGAAGAGTTCCGAAGCATTTTTCAACATCAGCGGAATTCCGAGAACAATGGAAGAGTTCTGAAGCATTTTTAAACGTCAGCGGAATTTTGAAAACAATGGAAGATTTCCAAAGCATTTTTAAACGTCAGCGGAATTTTGAAAACAATGGAAGATTTCCGAAGCATTTTTAAAAGTCAGCGGAATACCGAGAAAAATGGAAGAGTTGTGAAGCATTTTTAAACGTCAGTGGAATTCCGAGAACAATGGAAGAGTTCCAAAGCATTTTTAAAAGTCAGCGGAATTCCGAGAACAATAGAAGAGTTGTGAAGCATTTTTAAACGTCAGCGGAATTCCGAGAACAATGGAAGAGTTCCGAAGCATTTTTAAACCTCAGCGGAATTCCGAGAACAATGGAAGAGTTCTGAAGCATTTTTGAATGTCAGCGGAATTCCGAGAACAATGGAAGAGCTCCGAAGCATACTTAAACTTCAGCGGAATTCCGAGAACAATGGAACAGTTCCGAAGCATTTTTAAAAGTCAGCAGAATACCGAGAACAATGGAAGAGTTGTGAAGCATTTTTAAACATCAGCGGAATTCCAGAACAATCGAAGAGTTCCGAGCCATTTTTAAATGTCAGCGGAATTCCGAGAACAATGGAAGAGTTCCGAAGCATTTTTATATGTCTGCAGAATTCTGAGAACAATGGAAGAGTTCCAAAGCATTTTTAAATGTCAGCGGAATTCTGAAAACAATGGAAGAGTTCCGAAGCATTTTTAAACTTCAGCAGAATTCCGAGAACAATGGAAGAGTTCCGAAGCATTTTTAAAAATCAGCGGAATTCCGAGAACAATGAAAGAGTTCTGAAGCATTTTTAAACGTCAGCGGAATTTGGAAAACAATGGAAGATTTCTGAAGCATTTTTAAAAGTCAGCAGAATTCTGAGATCAATGGAAGAGTTGTGAAGCATTTTTAAACGTCAGCGGAATTCCGAGAACAATGGAAGAGTTCCGAAGCATTTTTAAACCTCAGCGGAATTCCGAGAACAATGGAAGAGTTCTGAAGCATTTTTGAATGTCAGCGGAATTCCGAGAACAATGGAAGAGCTCCGAAGCATACTAAAACTTCAGCGGAATTCCGAGAACAATGGAAGAGTTCCGAAGCATTTTTAAAAGTCAGCGGAATTCCGAGAACAATAGAAGAGTTGTGAAGCATTTTTAAGCGTCAGCGGAATTCCGAGAACAATGGAAGAGTTCCAAAGCATTTTTAAACTTCAGCAGAATTCCGAGAACAATGGAAGAGTTCCGAAGCATTCTTAAACTTCAGCGGAATTCCGAGAACAATGGAAGAGTTCCGAAGCATTTTTTAAAGTCAGCGGAATTTCCGAGAACAATAGAAGAGTTGTGAAGCAATTTTAAGCGTCAGCGGAATTCCGAGAACAATGGAAGAGTTCCGAAGCATTTTTCAACATCAGCGGAATTCCGAGAACAATGGAAGAGTTCTGAAGCATTTTTAAACTTCAGCGGAATTTTGAAAACAATGGAAGATTTCCAAAGCATTTTTAAACGTCAGCGGAATTTTGAAAACAATGGAAGATTTCCGAAGCATTTTTAAAAGTCAGCGGAATACCGAGAAAAATGGAAGAGTTGTGAAGCATTTTTAAACGTCAGTGGAATTCCGAGAACAATGGAAGAGTTCCGAAGCATTTTTAAAAGTCAGCGGAATTCCGAGAACAATAGAAGAGTTGTGAAGCATTTTTAAGAGTCAGCCGAATTCCGAGAACAATGGAAGAGTTCCAAAGCATTTTTAAACTTCAGCAGAATTCCGAGAACATTGGAAGAGTTCCAAAGCATTCTTAAACTTCAGCGGAATTCCGAGTACAATGGAAGAGTTCCGAAGCATTTTTTAAAGTCAGCGGAATTTCCGAGAACAATAGAAGAGTTGTGAAGCAATTTTAAGCGTCAGCGGAATTCCAAGAACAATGGAAGAGTTCCGAAGCATTTTTCAACATCAGCGGAATTCTGAGAACAATGGAAGAGTTCTGAAGCATTTTTAAACGTCAGCGGAATTTTGAAAACAATGGAAGATTTCCGAAGCATTTTTAAACGTCAGCGGAATTCTGAGAACAATGGAAGAGTTCCGAGGCATTTTTAATCTTCAGCGGAATTTTGAGAACAATGGAAGAGTTCCGAAGCATTTTTAAAAGTCCGCAAAATTCCGAGAACAATGGAAGAGTTGTGAAGCATTTTTAAACGTCAGCGGAATTCCGAGAACAATGGAAGAGTTCTGAAGCATTTTTAAACGTCAGCGGAATTCAGAGAACAATGGAAGAGTTCTGAAGCATTTTTAAACGTCAGCGGAATTTTGAAAACAATGGAAGATTTCCAAAGCATTTTTAAACGTCAGCGGAATTTTGAAAACAATGGAAGATTTCCGAAGCATTTTTAAAAGTCAGCGGAATACCGAGAAAAATGGAAGAGTTGTGAAGCATTTTTAAACGTCAGTGGAATTCCGAGAACAATGGAAGAGTTCCAAAGCATTTTTAAACTTCAGCAGAATTCCGAGAACATTGGAAGAGTTCCGAAGCATTCTTAAACTTCAGCGGAATTCCGAGAACAATGGAAGAGTTCCGAAGCATTTTTTAAAGTCAGCGGAATTTCCGAGAACAATAGAAGAGTTGTGAAGCAATTTTAAGCGTCAGCGGAATTCCAAGAACAATGGAAGAGTTCCGAAGCATTTTTCAACATCAGCGGAATTCTGAGAACAATGGAAGAGTTCTGAAGCATTTTTAAACATCAGCGGAATTTTGAAAACAATGGAAGATTTCCGAAGCATTTTTAAACGTCAGCGGAATTCTGAGAACAATGGAAGAGTTCCGAGGCATTTTTAAACTTCAGCGGAATTTTGAGAACAATGGAAGAGTTCCGAAGCATTTTTAAAAGTCCGCAAAATTCCGAGAACAATGGAAGAGTTGTGAAGCATTTTTAAACGTCAGCGGAATTCCGAGAACAATGGAAGAGTTCTGAAGCATTTTTAAACTTCAGCGGAATTCAGAGAACAATGGAAGAGTTCTGAAGCATTTTTAAATGTCAGCGGAATTCCGAGAACAATGGAAGAGATCCGAAGCATTTTTAAATGTCAGCGGAATTCTGAGAACAATGGAAGAGTTCTGAAGCATTTTTAAACTTCAGCAGAATTCCGAGAACAATGGAAGAGTTCCGAAGCATACTTAAACTTCAGCGGAATTCCGAGAACAATGGAAGAGTTCCGAAGCATTTTTAAAAGTCAGGGGAATACCGAGAACAATGGAAGAGTTGTGAAGCATTTTTATATGTCTGCAGAATTCTGAGAACAATGGAAGAGTTCCAAAGCATTTTTAAATGTCAGCGGAATTCTGAAAACAATGGAAGAGTTCCGAAGCATTTTTAAACTTCAGCAGAATTCCGAGAACAATGGAAGAGTTCCGAAGCATTCTTAAACTTCTGCGGAATTCCGAGAACAATGGAAGAGTTCCGAAGCATTTTTAAAAGTCAGCGGAATTCCGAGAACAATAGAAGAGTTGTGAAGCATTTTTAAGCGTCAGCGGAATTCCGAGAACAATGGAAGAGTTCCAAAGCATTTTTAAACTTAAGCAGAATTCCGAGAACAATGGAAGAGTTCCGAAGCATTCTTAAACTTCAGCGGAATTCCGAGAACAATGGAAGAGTTCCGTAGCATTTTTTAAAGTCAGCGGAATTTCCGAGAACAATAGAAGAGTTGTGAAGCAATTTTAAGCGTCAGCGGAATTCCGAGAACAATGGAAGAGTTCCGAAGCATTTTTCAACATCAGCGGATTTCCGAGAACAATGGAAGAGTTCTGAAGCATTTTTAAACGTCAGCGGAATTTTGAAAACAATGGAAGATTTCCGAAGCATTTTTAAAAGTCAGCGGAATACCGAGAAAAATGGAAGAGTTGTGAACCATTTTTAAACGTCAGCGGAATTCTGAGAACAATGGAAGAGTTCCGAAGCATTTTTAAAAGTCAGCGGAATTCCGAGAACAATAGAAGAGTTGTGAAGCATTTTTAAGCGTCAGCCGAATTCCGAGAACAATGGAAGAGTTCCAAAGCATTTTTAAACTTCAGCAGAATTCCGAGAACATTGGAAGAGTTCCGAAGCATTCTTAAACTTCAGCGGAATTCCGAGAACAATGGAAGAGTTCCGAAGCATTTTTTAAAGTCAGCGGAATTTCCGAGAACAATAGAAGAGTTGTGTAGCAATTTTAAGCGTCAGCGGAATTCCAAGAACAATGGAAGAGTTCTGAAGCATTTTTAAACGTCAGCGGAATTCAGAGAACAATGGAAGAGTTCTGAAGCATTTTTAAATGTCAGCGGAATTCCGAGAACAATGGAAGAGATTCGAAGCATTTTTAAATGTCAGCGGAATTCTGAGAACAATGGAAGAGTTCTGAAGCATTTTTAAACTTCAGCAGAATTCCGAGAACAATGGAAGAATTCCGAAGCATACTTAAACTTCAGCGGAATTCCGAGAACAATGGAAGAGTTCCGAAGCATTTTTAAAAGTCAGGGGAATACCGAGAACAATGGAAGAGTTGTGAAGCATTTTTAAACGTCAGCGGAATTCCAGAACAATGGAAGAGTTCCGAAGCATACTTAAACTTCAGCGGAATTCCGAGAACAATGGAAGAGTTCTGAAGCATTTTTAAACATCAACGGAATTCCGAGAAAAAAGGAAGAGTTCCGAAGCATTTTTATATGTCAGCGGAATTCCGAGAACAATGGAAGAGTTCCGAAGCATATTTAAACTTCAGCGGAATACCGAGAACAATAGAAGAGTTGTGAAGCATTTTTAAACGTCAGCGGAAATCCGAGAACAATGGAAGAGTTCCGAAGCATTTTTAAACTTCACCCAAATTCCGAGAACAATGGAAGAGTTCCGAAGCATTTTTAAACTTCAGCGGAATTCCGAGAACAATGGAAGAGTTCCGAAGCATTTTTAAACGTCAGCGGAATTCCGAGAACAATGGAAGAGTTCCGAAGCATTTTTAAATGTCAGCGGAATTCTGAGAACAATGGAAGAGCTCCGAAGCATTTTTAATCTTCAGCATAATTCCGAGAACAATGGAAGAGTTCCGAAGCATTTTTAAAAGTCAGCGGAATTCCGAGAACAATGGAAGAGTTGTGAAGCATTTTTAAACGTCAGCGGAATTCTGAGAGCAATGGAAGAGTTCCGAAGCATTTTTAATCTTCAGCATAATTCCGAGAACAATGGAAGAGTTCCGAAGAATATTTAAACTTCAGCGGAATTCCGAGAACAATGGAAGAGTTCCGAAGCATTTTTAAAAGTCAGCGGAATACTGAGAAAAATGGAAGAGTTGTGAAGCATTTTTAAACGTCAGTGGAATTCCGAGAACAATGGAAGAGTTCCGAAGCATTTTTAAATGTCAGCGGAATTCCGAGAACAATGGAAGAGTTCCGAAGCATTTTTAAATGTCCGCAGAATTCCAAGAACAATGGAAGAGTTCCAAAGCATTTTTAAATGTCAGCGGAATTCTGAAAACAATGGAAGAGTTCCGAAGCATTTTTAAACTTCAGCAGAATTCCGAGAAAAATGGAAGAGTTCCGAAGCATTTTTAAAAGTCAGGGGAATTCCGAGAACAATAGAAGAGTTGTGAAGCAATTTTAAGCGTCAGCGGAATTCTGAGAACAATGTAAGAGTTCCGAAGCATTTTTAAACTTCACTGGAATTCCGAGAACAATGGAAGAGTTCCGAAGCATTTTTAAACATCAGCGGAATTCCGAGAACAATGGAAGAGTTCTGAAGCATTTTTAAACGTCAGCGGAATTTTGAAAACAATGGAAGATTTCTGAAGCATTTTTAAACGTCAGCGGAATTCCGAGAACAATGGAAGAGTTCCGAAGCATTTTTAAACCTCAGCGGAATTCCGAGAACAATGGAAGAGTTCTGAAGCATTTTTGAATGTCAGCGGAATTCCGAGAACAATGGAAGAGCTCCGAAGCATACTTAAACTTCAGCGGAATTCCAAGAACAATGGAAGAGTTCCGAAGCATTTTTAAAAGTCAGCGGAATTCCGAGAACAATAGAAGAGTTGTGAAGCATTTTTAAGCGTCAGCGGAATTCCAAGAACAATGGAAGAGTTCCAAAGCATTTTTAAACTTCAGCAGAATTCCGAGAACAATGGAAGAGTTCCGAAGCATTCTTAAACTTCAGCGGAATTCCGAGAACAATGGAAGAGTTCCAAAGCATTTTTAAACTTAAGCAGAATTCCGAGAACAATGGAAGAGTTCCGAAGCATTCTTAAACTTCAGCGGAATTCCGAGAACAATGGAAGAGTTCCGTAGCATTTTTTAAAGTCAGCGGAATTTCCGAGAACAATAGAAGAGTTGTGAAGCAATTTTAAGCGTCAGCGGAATTCCGAGAACAATGGAAGAGTTCCGAAGCATTTTTCAACATCAGCGGAATTCCGAGAACAATGGAAGAGTTCTGAAGCATTTTTAAACGTCAGCGGAATTTTGAAAACAATGGAAGATTTCCGAAGCATTTTTAAAAGTCAGCGGAATACCGAGAAAAATGGAAGAGTTGTGAACCATTTTTAAACGTCAGCGGAATTCCGATAACAATGGAAGAGTTCCGAAGCATTTTTAAAAGTCAGCGGAATTCCGAGAACAATAGAAGAGTTGTGAAGCATTTTTAAACGTCAGCGGAATTCCGAGAACAATGGAAGAGTTCCGAAGCATTTTTAAACCTCAGCGGAATTCCGAGAACAATGGAAGAGTTCTGAAGCATTTTTGAATGTCAGCGGAATTCCGAGAACAATGGAAGAGCTCCGAAGCATACTTAAACTTCAGCGGAATTCCGAGAACAATGGAACAGTTCCGAAGCATTTTTAAAAGTCAGCAGAATACCGAGAACAATGGAAGAGTTGTGAAGCATTTTTAAACATCAGCGGAATTCCAGAACAATCGAAGAGTTCCGAACCATTTTTAAATGTCAGCGGAATTCCGAGAACAATGGAAGAGTTCCGAAGCATTTTTATATGTCTGCAGAATTCTGAGAACAATGGAAGAGTTCCAAAGCATTTTTAAATGTCAGCGGAATTCTGAAAACAATGGAAGAGTTCCGAAGCATTTTTAAACTTCAGCAGAATTCCGAGAACAATGGAAGAGTTCCGAAGCATTTTTAAAAATCAGCGGAATTCCGAGAACAATGAAAGAGTTCTGAAGCATTTTTAAACGTCAGCGGAATTTGGAAAACAATGGAAGATTTCTGAAGCATTTTTAAAAGTCAGCAGAATTCTGAGAACAATGGAAGAGTTGTGAAGCATTTTTAAACGTCAGCGGAATTCCGAGAACAATGGAAGAATTCCGAAGCATTTTTAAACCTCAGCGGAATTCCGAGAACAATGGAAGAGTTCTGAAGCATTTTTGAATGTCAGCGGAATTCCGAGAACAATGGAAGAGCTCCGAAGCATACTAAAACTTCAGCGGAATTCCGAGAACAATGGAAGAGTTCCGAAGCATTTTTAAAAGTCAGCGGAATTCCGAGAACAATAGAAGAGTTGTGAAGCATTTTTAAGCGTCAGCGGAATTCCGAGAACAATGGAAGAGTTCCAAAGCATTTTTAAACTTCAGCAGAATTCCGAGAACAATGGAAGAGTTCCGAAGCATTCTTAAACTTCAGCGGAATTCCGAGAACAATGGAAGAGTTCCGAAGCATTTTTTAAAGTCAGCGGAATTTCCGAGAACAATAGAAGAGTTGTGAAGCAATTTTAAGCGTCAGCGGAATTCCGAGAACAATGGAAGAGTTCCGAAGCATTTTTCAACATCAGCGGAATTCCGAGAACAATGGAAGAGTTCTGAAGCATTTTTAAACTTCAGCGGAATTTTGAAAACAATGGAAGATTTCCAAAGCATTTTTAAACGTCAGCGGAATTTTGAAAACAATGGAAGATTTCCGAAGCATTTTTAAAAGTCAGCGGAATACCGAGAAAAATGGAAGAGTTGTGAAGCATTTTTAAACGTCAGTGGAATTCCGAGAACAATGGAAGAGTTCCGAAGCATTTTTAAAAGTCAGCGGAATTCCGAGAACAATAGAAGAGTTGTGAAGCATTTTTAAGAGTCAGCCGAATTCCGAGAACAATGGAAGAGTTCCAAAGCATTTTTAAACTTCAGCAGAATTCCGAGAACATTGGAAGAGTTCCAAAGCATTCTTAAACTTCAGCGGAATTCCGAGTACAATGGAAGAGTTCCGAAGCATTTTTTAAAGTCAGCGGAATTTCCGAGAACAATAGAAGAGTTGTGAAGCAATTTTAAGCGTCAGCGGAATTCCAAGAACAATGGAAGAGTTCCGAAGCATTTTTCAACATCAGCGGAATTCTGAGAACAATGGAAGAGTTCTGAAGCATTTTTAAACGTCAGCGGAATTTTGAAAACAATGGAAGATTTCCGAAGCATTTTTAAACGTCAGCGGAATTCTGAGAACAATGGAAGAGTTCCGAGGCATTTTTAATCTTCAGCGGAATTTTGAGAACAATGGAAGAGTTCCGAAGCATTTTTAAAAGTCCGCAAAATTCCGAGAACAATGGAAGAGTTGTGAAGCATTTTTAAACGTCAGCGGAATTCCGAGAACAATGGAAGAGTTCTGAAGCATTTTTAAACGTCAGCGGAATTCAGAGAACAATGGAAGAGTTCTGAAGCATTTTTAAACGTCAGCGGAATTTTGAAAACAATGGAAGATTTCCAAAGCATTTTTAAACGTCAGCGGAATTTTGAAAACAATGGAAGATTTCCGAAGCATTTTTAAAAGTCAGCGGAATACCGAGAAAAATGGAAGAGTTGTGAAGCATTTTTAAACGTCAGTGGAATTCCGAGAACAATGGAAGAGTTCCAAAGCATTTTTAAACTTCAGCAGAATTCCGAGAACATTGGAAGAGTTCCGAAGCATTCTTAAACTTCAGCGGAATTCCGAGAACAATGGAAGAGTTCCGAAGCATTTTTTAAAGTCAGCGGAATTTCCGAGAACAATAGAAGAGTTGTGAAGCAATTTTAAGCGTCAGCGGAATTCCAAGAACAATGGAAGAGTTCCGAAGCATTTTTCAACATCAGCGGAATTCTGAGAACAATGGAAGAGTTCTGAAGCATTTTTAAACATCAGCGGAATTTTGAAAACAATGGAAGATTTCCGAAGCATTTTTAAACGTCAGCGGAATTCTGAGAACAATGGAAGAGTTCCGAGGCATTTTTAAACTTCAGCGGAATTTTGAGAACAATGGAAGAGTTCCGAAGCATTTTTAAAAGTCCGCAAAATTCCGAGAACAATGGAAGAGTTGTGAAGCATTTTTAAACGTCAGCGGAATTCCGAGAACAATGGAAGAGTTCTGAAGCATTTTTAAACTTCAGCGGAATTCAGAGAACAATGGAAGAGTTCTGAAGCATTTTTAAATGTCAGCGGAATTCCGAGAACAATGGAAGAGATCCGAAGCATTTTTAAATGTCAGCGGAATTCTGAGAACAATGGAAGAGTTCTGAAGCATTTTTAAACTTCAGCAGAATTCCGAGAACAATGGAAGAGTTCCGAAGCATACTTAAACTTCAGCGGAATTCCGAGAACAATGGAAGAGTTCCGAAGCATTTTTAAAAGTCAGGGGAATACCGAGAACAATGGAAGAGTTGTGAAGCATTTTTATATGTCTGCAGAATTCTGAGAACAATGGAAGAGTTCCAAAGCATTTTTAAATGTCAGCGGAATTCTGAAAACAATGGAAGAGTTCCGAAGCATTTTTAAACTTCAGCAGAATTCCGAGAACAATGGAAGAGTTCCGAAGCATTCTTAAACTTCTGCGGAATTCCGAGAACAATGGAAGAGTTCCGAAGCATTTTTAAAAGTCAGCGGAATTCCGAGAACAATAGAAGAGTTGTGAAGCATTTTTAAGCGTCAGCGGAATTCCGAGAACAATGGAAGAGTTCCAAAGCATTTTTAAACTTAAGCAGAATTCCGAGAACAATGGAAGAGTTCCGAAGCATTCTTAAACTTCAGCGGAATTCCGAGAACAATGGAAGAGTTCCGTAGCATTTTTTAAAGTCAGCGGAATTTCCGAGAACAATAGAAGAGTTGTGAAGCAATTTTAAGCGTCAGCGGAATTCCGAGAACAATGGAAGAGTTCCGAAGCATTTTTCAACATCAGCGGATTTCCGAGAACAATGGAAGAGTTCTGAAGCATTTTTAAACGTCAGCGGAATTTTGAAAACAATGGAAGATTTCCGAAGCATTTTTAAAAGTCAGCGGAATACCGAGAAAAATGGAAGAGTTGTGAACCATTTTTAAACGTCAGCGGAATTCCGAGAACAATGGAAGAGTTCCGAAGCATTTTTAAAAGTCAGCGGAATTCCGAGAACAATAGAAGAGTTGTGAAGCATTTTTAAGCGTCAGCCGAATTCCGAGAACAATGGAAGAGTTCCAAAGCATTTTTAAACTTCAGCAGAATTCCGAGAACATTGGAAGAGTTCCGAAGCATTCTTAAACTTCAGCGGAATTCCGAGAACAATGGAAGAGTTCCGAAGCATTTTTTAAAGTCAGCGGAATTTCCGAGAACAATAGAAGAGTTGTGTAGCAATTTTAAGCGTCAGCGGAATTCCAAGAACAATGGAAGAGTTCTGAAGCATTTTTAAACGTCAGCGGAATTCAGAGAACAATGGAAGAGTTCTGAAGCATTTTTAAATGTCAGCGGAATTCCGAGAACAATGGAAGAGATTCGAAGCATTTTTAAAGTCAGCGGAATTTCCGAGAACAATAGAAGAGTTGTGTAGCAATTTTAAGCGTCAGCGGAATTCCAAGAACAATGGAAGAGTTCTGAAGCATTTTTAAATGTCAGCGGAATTCCGAGAACAATGGAAGAGATTCGAAGCATTTTTAAATGTCAGCGGAATTCTGAGAACAATGGAAGAGTTCTGAAGCATTTTTAAACTTCAGCAGAATTCCGAGAACAATGGAAGAATTCCGAAGCATACTTAAACTTCAGCGGAATTCCGAGAACAATGGAAGAGATTCGAAGCATTTTTAAACGTCAGCGGAATTCCAGAACAATGGAAGAGTTCCGAAGCATACTTAAACTTCAGCGGAATTCCGAGAACAATGGAAGAGTTCTGAAGCATTTTTAAACATCAACGGAATTCCGAGAAAAAAGGAAGAGTTCCGAAGCATTTTTATATGTCAGCGGAATTCCGAGAACAATGGAAGAGTTCCGAAGCATATTTAAACTTCAGCGGAATACCGAGAACAATAGAAGAGTTGTGAAGCATTTTTAAACGTCAGCGGAAATCCGAGAACAATGGAAGAGTTCCGAAGCATTTTTAAACTTCACCCAAATTCCGAGAACAATGGAAGAGTTCCGAAGCATTTTTAAACTTCAGCGGAATTCCGAGAACAATGGAAGAGTTCCGAAGCATTTTTAAACGTCAGCGGAATTCCGAGAACAATGGAAGAGTTCCGAAGCATTTTTAAATGTCAGCGGAATTCTGAGAACAATGGAAGAGCTCCGAAGCATTTTTAATCTTCAGCATAATTCCGAGAACAATGGAAGAGTTCCGAAGCATTTTTAAAAGTCAGCGGAATTCCGAGAACAATGGAAGAGTTGTGAAGCATTTTTAAACGTCAGCGGAATTCTGAGAGCAATGGAAGAGTTCCGAAGCATTTTTAATCTTCAGCATAATTCCGAGAACAATGGAAGAGTTCCGAAGAATATTTAAACTTCAGCGGAATTCCGAGAACAATGGAAGAGTTCCGAAGCATTTTTAAAAGTCAGCGGAATACTGAGAAAAATGGAAGAGTTGTGAAGCATTTTTAAACGTCAGTGGAATTCCGAGAACAATGGAAGAGTTCCGAAGCATTTTTAAATGTCAGCGGAATTCCGAGAACAATGGAAGAGTTCCGAAGCATTTTTAAATGTCCGCAGAATTCCAAGAACAATGGAAGAGTTCCAAAGCATTTTTAAATGTCAGCGGAATTCTGAAAACAATGGAAGAGTTCCGAAGCATTTTTAAACTTCAGCAGAATTCCGAGAAAAATGGAAGAGTTCCGAAGCATTTTTAAAAGTCAGGGGAATTCCGAGAACAATAGAAGAGTTGTGAAGCAATTTTAAGCGTCAGCGGAATTCTGAGAACAATGTAAGAGTTCCGAAGCATTTTTAAACTTCACTGGAATTCCGAGAACAATGGAAGAGTTCCGAAGCATTTTTAAACATCAGCGGAATTCCGAGAACAATGGAAGAGTTCTGAAGCATTTTTAAACGTCAGCGGAATTTTGAAAACAATGGAAGATTTCTGAAGCATTTTTAAACGTCAGCGGAATTCCGAGAACAATGGAAGAGTTCCGAAGCATTTTTAAACCTCAGCGGAATTCCGAGAACAATGGAAGAGTTCTGAAGCATTTTTGAATGTCAGCGGAATTCCGAGAACAATGGAAGAGCTCCGAAGCATACTTAAACTTCAGCGGAATTCCAAGAACAATGGAAGAGTTCCGAAGCATTTTTAAAAGTCAGCGGAATTCCGAGAACAATAGAAGAGTTGTGAAGCATTTTTAAGCGTCAGCGGAATTCCAAGAACAATGGAAGAGTTCCAAAGCATTTTTAAACTTCAGCAGAATTCCGAGAACAATGGAAGAGTTCCGAAGCATTCTTAAACTTCAGCGGAATTCCGAGAACAATGGAACAGTTCCAAAGCATTTTTAAACTTAAGCAGAATTCCGAGAACAATGGAAGAGTTCCGAAGCATTCTTAAACTTCAGCGGAATTCCGAGAACAATGGAAGAGTTCCGTAGCATTTTTTAAAGTCAGCGGAATTTCCGAGAACAATAGAAGAGTTGTGAAGCAATTTTAAGCGTCAGCGGAATTCCGAGAACAATGGAAGAGTTCCGAAGCATTTTTCAACATCAGCGGAATTCCGAGAACAATGGAAGAGTTCTGAAGCATTTTTAAACGTCAGCGGAATTTTGAAAACAATGGAAGATTTCCGAAGCATTTTTAAAAGTCAGCGGAATACCGAGAAAAATGGAAGAGTTGTGAACCATTTTTAAACGTCAGCGGAATTCCGAGAACAATGGAAGAGTCCCGAAGCATTTTTAAAAGGCAGCGGAATTCCGAGAACAATAGAAGAGTTGTGAAGCATTTTTAAGCGTCAGCCGAATTCCGAGAACAATGGAAGAGTTCCAAAGCATTTTTAAACTTCAGCAGAATTCCGAGAACATTGGAAGAGTTCCGAAGCATTCTTAAACTTCAGCGGAATTCCGAGAACAATGGAAGAGTTCCGAAGCATTTTTTAAAGTCAGCGGAATTTCCGAGAACAATAGAAGAGTTGTGTAGCAATTTTAAGCGTCAGCGGAATTCCAAGAACAATGGAAGAGTTCTGAAGCATTTTTAAACGTCAGCGGAATTCAGAGAACAATGGAAGAGTTCTGAAGCATTTTTAAATGTCAGCGGAATTCCGAGAACAATGGAAGAGATTCGAAGCATTTTTAAATGTCAGCGGAATTCTGAGAACAATGGAAGAGTTCTGAAGCATTTTTAAACTTCAGCAGAATTCCGAGAACAATGGAAGAATTCCGAAGCATACTTAAACTTCAGCGGAATTCCGAGAACAATGGAAGAGTTCCGAAGCATTTTTAAAAGTCAGGGGAATACCGAGAACAATGGAAGAGTTGTGAAGCATTTTTAAACGTCAGCGGAATTCCAGAACAATGGAAGAGTTCCGAAGCATACTTAAACTTCAGCGGAATTCCGAGAACAATGGAAGAGTTCTGAAGCATTTTTAAACATCAACGGAATTCCGAGAAAAAAGGAAGAGTTCCGAAGCATTTTTATATGTCAGCGGAATTCCGAGAACAATGGAAGAGTTCCGAAGCATATTTAAACTTCAGCGGAATACCGAGAACAATAGAAGAGTTGTGAAGCATTTTTAAACGTCAGCGGAAATCCGAGAACAATGGAAGAGTTCCGAAGCATTTTTAAACTTCACCCAAATTCCGAGAACAATGGAAGAGTTCCGAAGCATTTTTAAACTTCAGCGGAATTCCGAGAACAATGGAAGAGTTCCGAAGCATTTTTAAACGTCAGCGGAATTCCGAGAACAATGGAAGAGTTCCGAAGCATTTTTAAATGTCAGCGGAATTCTGAGAACAATGGAAGAGCTCCGAAGCATTTTTAATCTTCAGCATAATTCCGAGAACAATGGAAGAGTTCCGAAGCATTTTTAAAAGTCAGCGGAATTCCGAGAACAATGGAAGAGTTGTGAAGCATTTTTAAACGTCAGCGGAATTCTGAGAGCAATGGAAGAGTTCCGAAGCATTTTTAATCTTCAGCATAATTCCGAGAACAATGGAAGAGTTCCGAAGAATATTTAAACTTCAGCGGAATTCCGAGAACAATGGAAGAGTTCCGAAGCATTTTTAAAAGTCAGCGGAATACTGAGAAAAATGGAAGAGTTGTGAAGCATTTTTAAACGTCAGTGGAATTCCGAGAACAATGGAAGAGTTCCGAAGCATTTTTAAATGTCAGCGGAATTCCGAGAACAATGGAAGAGTTCCGAAGCATTTTTAAATGTCCGCAGAATTCCAAGAACAATGGAAGAGTTCCAAAGCATTTTTAAATGTCAGCGGAATTCTGAAAACAATGGAAGAGTTCCGAAGCATTTTTAAACTTCAGCAGAATTCCGAGAAAAATGGAAGAGTTCCGAAGCATTTTTAAAAGTCAGGGGAATTCCGAGAACAATAGAAGAGTTGTGAAGCAATTTTAAGCGTCAGCGGAATTCTGAGAACAATGTAAGAGTTCCGAAGCATTTTTAAACTTCACTGGAATTCCGAGAACAATGGAAGAGTTCCGAAGCATTTTTAAACATCAGCGGAATTCCGAGAACAATGGAAGAGTTCTGAAGCATTTTTAAACGTCAGCGGAATTTTGAAAACAATGGAAGATTTCTGAAGCATTTTTAAACGTCAGCGGAATTCCGAGAACAATGGAAGAGTTCCGAAGCATTTTTAAACTTCAGCAGAATTCCGAGAACATTGGAAGAGTTCCGAAGCATTCTTAAACTTCAGCGGAATTCCGAGAACAATGGAAGAGTTCCGAAGCATTTTTTAAAGTCAGCGGAATTTCCGAGAACAATAGAAGAGTTGTGTAGCAATTTTAAGCGTCAGCGGAATTCCAAGAACAATGGAAGAGTTCTGAAGCATTTTTAAACGTCAGCGGAATTCAGAGAACAATGGAAGAGTTCTGAAGCATTTTTAAATGTCAGCGGAATTCCGAGAACAATGGAAGAGATTCGAAGCATTTTTAAAGTCAGCGGAATTTCCGAGAACAATAGAAGAGTTGTGTAGCAATTTTAAGCGTCAGCGGAATTCCAAGAACAATGGAAGAGTTCTGAAGCATTTTTAAATGTCAGCGGAATTCCGAGAACAATGGAAGAGATTCGAAGCATTTTTAAATGTCAGCGGAATTCTGAGAACAATGGAAGAGTTCTGAAGCATTTTTAAACTTCAGCAGAATTCCGAGAACAATGGAAGAATTCCGAAGCATACTTAAACTTCAGCGGAATTCCGAGAACAATGGAAGAGATTCGAAGCATTTTTAAACGTCAGCGGAATTCCAGAACAATGGAAGAGTTCCGAAGCATACTTAAACTTCAGCGGAATTCCGAGAACAATGGAAGAGTTCTGAAGCATTTTTAAACATCAACGGAATTCCGAGAAAAAAGGAAGAGTTCCGAAGCATTTTTATATGTCAGCGGAATTCCGAGAACAATGGAAGAGTTCCGAAGCATATTTAAACTTCAGCGGAATACCGAGAACAATAGAAGAGTTGTGAAGCATTTTTAAACGTCAGCGGAAATCCGAGAACAATGGAAGAGTTCCGAAGCATTTTTAAACTTCACCCAAATTCCGAGAACAATGGAAGAGTTCCGAAGCATTTTTAAACTTCAGCGGAATTCCGAGAACAATGGAAGAGTTCCGAAGCATTTTTAAACGTCAGCGGAATTCCGAGAACAATGGAAGAGTTCCGAAGCATTTTTAAATGTCAGCGGAATTCTGAGAACAATGGAAGAGCTCCGAAGCATTTTTAATCTTCAGCATAATTCCGAGAACAATGGAAGAGTTCCGAAGCATTTTTAAAAGTCAGCGGAATTCCGAGAACAATGGAAGAGTTGTGAAGCATTTTTAAACGTCAGCGGAATTCTGAGAGCAATGGAAGAGTTCCGAAGCATTTTTAATCTTCAGCATAATTCCGAGAACAATGGAAGAGTTCCGAAGAATATTTAAACTTCAGCGGAATTCCGAGAACAATGGAAGAGTTCCGAAGCATTTTTAAAAGTCAGCGGAATACTGAGAAAAATGGAAGAGTTGTGAAGCATTTTTAAACGTCAGTGGAATTCCGAGAACAATGGAAGAGTTCCGAAGCATTTTTAAATGTCAGCGGAATTCCGAGAACAATGGAAGAGTTCCGAAGCATTTTTAAATGTCCGCAGAATTCCAAGAACAATGGAAGAGTTCCAAAGCATTTTTAAATGTCAGCGGAATTCTGAAAACAATGGAAGAGTTCCGAAGCATTTTTAAACTTCAGCAGAATTCCGAGAAAAATGGAAGAGTTCCGAAGCATTTTTAAAAGTCAGGGGAATTCCGAGAACAATAGAAGAGTTGTGAAGCAATTTTAAGCGTCAGCGGAATTCTGAGAACAATGTAAGAGTTCCGAAGCATTTTTAAACTTCACTGGAATTCCGAGAACAATGGAAGAGTTCCGAAGCATTTTTAAACATCAGCGGAATTCCGAGAACAATGGAAGAGTTCTGAAGCATTTTTAAACGTCAGCGGAATTTTGAAAACAATGGAAGATTTCTGAAGCATTTTTAAACGTCAGCGGAATTCCGAGAACAATGGAAGAGTTCCGAAGCATTTTTAAACCTCAGCGGAATTCCGAGAACAATGGAAGAGTTCTGAAGCATTTTTGAATGTCAGCGGAATTCCGAGAACAATGGAAGAGCTCCGAAGCATACTTAAACTTCAGCGGAATTCCAAGAACAATGGAAGAGTTCCGAAGCATTTTTAAAAGTCAGCGGAATTCCGAGAACAATAGAAGAGTTGTGAAGCATTTTTAAGCGTCAGCGGAATTCCAAGAACAATGGAAGAGTTCCAAAGCATTTTTAAACTTCAGCAGAATTCCGAGAACAATGGAAGAGTTCCGAAGCATTCTTAAACTTCAGCGGAATTCCGAGAACAATGGAACAGTTCCAAAGCATTTTTAAACTTAAGCAGAATTCCGAGAACAATGGAAGAGTTCCGAAGCATTCTTAAACTTCAGCGGAATTCCGAGAACAATGGAAGAGTTCCGTAGCATTTTTTAAAGTCAGCGGAATTTCCGAGAACAATAGAAGAGTTGTGAAGCAATTTTAAGCGTCAGCGGAATTCCGAGAACAATGGAAGAGTTCCGAAGCATTTTTCAACATCAGCGGAATTCCGAGAACAATGGAAGAGTTCTGAAGCATTTTTAAACGTCAGCGGAATTTTGAAAACAATGGAAGATTTCCGAAGCATTTTTAAAAGTCAGCGGAATACCGAGAAAAATGGAAGAGTTGTGAACCATTTTTAAACGTCAGCGGAATTCCGAGAACAATGGAAGAGTCCCGAAGCATTTTTAAAAGGCAGCGGAATTCCGAGAACAATAGAAGAGTTGTGAAGCATTTTTAAGCGTCAGCCGAATTCCGAGAACAATGGAAGAGTTCCAAAGCATTTTTAAACTTCAGCAGAATTCCGAGAACATTGGAAGAGTTCCGAAGCATTCTTAAACTTCAGCGGAATTCCGAGAACAATGGAAGAGTTCCGAAGCATTTTTTAAAGTCAGCGGAATTTCCGAGAACAATAGAAGAGTTGTGTAGCAATTTTAAGCGTCAGCGGAATTCCAAGAACAATGGAAGAGTTCTGAAGCATTTTTAAACGTCAGCGGAATTCAGAGAACAATGGAAGAGTTCTGAAGCATTTTTAAATGTCAGCGGAATTCCGAGAACAATGGAAGAGATTCGAAGCATTTTTAAATGTCAGCGGAATTCTGAGAACAATGGAAGAGTTCTGAAGCATTTTTAAACTTCAGCAGAATTCCGAGAACAATGGAAGAATTCCGAAGCATACTTAAACTTCAGCGGAATTCCGAGAACAATGGAAGAGTTCCGAAGCATTTTTAAAAGTCAGGGGAATACCGAGAACAATGGAAGAGTTGTGAAGCATTTTTAAACGTCAGCGGAATTCCAGAACAATGGAAGAGTTCCGAAGCATACTTAAACTTCAGCGGAATTCCGAGAACAATGGAAGAGTTCTGAAGCATTTTTAAACATCAACGGAATTCCGAGAAAAAAGGAAGAGTTCCGAAGCATTTTTATATGTCAGCGGAATTCCGAGAACAATGGAAGAGTTCCGAAGCATATTTAAACTTCAGCGGAATACCGAGAACAATAGAAGAGTTGTGAAGCATTTTTAAACGTCAGCGGAAATCCGAGAACAATGGAAGAGTTCCGAAGCATTTTTAAACTTCACCCAAATTCCGAGAACAATGGAAGAGTTCCGAAGCATTTTTAAACTTCAGCGGAATTCCGAGAACAATGGAAGAGTTCCGAAGCATTTTTAAACGTCAGCGGAATTCCGAGAACAATGGAAGAGTTCCGAAGCATTTTTAAATGTCAGCGGAATTCTGAGAACAATGGAAGAGCTCCGAAGCATTTTTAATCTTCAGCATAATTCCGAGAACAATGGAAGAGTTCCGAAGCATTTTTAAAAGTCAGCGGAATTCCGAGAACAATGGAAGAGTTGTGAAGCATTTTTAAACGTCAGCGGAATTCTGAGAGCAATGGAAGAGTTCCGAAGCATTTTTAATCTTCAGCATAATTCCGAGAACAATGGAAGAGTTCCGAAGAATATTTAAACTTCAGCGGAATTCCGAGAACAATGGAAGAGTTCCGAAGCATTTTTAAAAGTCAGCGGAATACTGAGAAAAATGGAAGAGTTGTGAAGCATTTTTAAACGTCAGTGGAATTCCGAGAACAATGGAAGAGTTCCGAAGCATTTTTAAATGTCAGCGGAATTCCGAGAACAATGGAAGAGTTCCGAAGCATTTTTAAATGTCCGCAGAATTCCAAGAACAATGGAAGAGTTCCAAAGCATTTTTAAATGTCAGCGGAATTCTGAAAACAATGGAAGAGTTCCGAAGCATTTTTAAACTTCAGCAGAATTCCGAGAAAAATGGAAGAGTTCCGAAGCATTTTTAAAAGTCAGGGGAATTCCGAGAACAATAGAAGAGTTGTGAAGCAATTTTAAGCGTCAGCGGAATTCTGAGAACAATGTAAGAGTTCCGAAGCATTTTTAAACTTCACTGGAATTCCGAGAACAATGGAAGAGTTCCGAAGCATTTTTAAACATCAGCGGAATTCCGAGAACAATGGAAGAGTTCTGAAGCATTTTTAAACGTCAGCGGAATTTTGAAAACAATGGAAGATTTCTGAAGCATTTTTAAACGTCAGCGGAATTCCGAGAACAATGGAAGAGTTCCGAAGCATTTTTAAACCTCAGCGGAATTCCGAGAACAATGGAAGAGTTCTGAAGCATTTTTGAATGTCAGCGGAATTCCGAGAACAATGGAAGAGCTCCGAAGCATACTTAAACTTCAGCGGAATTCCAAGAACAATGGAAGAGTTCCGAAGCATTTTTAAAAGTCAGCGGAATTCCGAGAACAATAGAAGAGTTGTGAAGCATTTTTAAGCGTCAGCGGAATTCCAAGAACAATGGAAGAGTTCCAAAGCATTTTTAAACTTCAGCAGAATTCCGAGAACAATGGAAGAGTTCCGAAGCATTCTTAAACTTCAGCGGAATTCCGAGAACAATGGAAGAGTTCCAAAGCATTTTTAAACTTAAGCAGAATTCCGAGAACAATGGAAGAGTTCCGAAGCATTCTTAAACTTCAGCGGAATTCCGAGAACAATGGAAGAGTTCCGTAGCATTTTTTAAAGTCAGCGGAATTTCCGAGAACAATAGAAGAGTTGTGAAGCAATTTTAAGCGTCAGCGGAATTCCGAGAACAATGGAAGAGTTCCGAAGCATTTTTCAACATCAGCGGAATTCCGAGAACAATGGAAGAGTTCTGAAGCATTTTTAAACGTCAGCGGAATTTTGAAAACAATGGAAGATTTCCGAAGCATTTTTAAAAGTCAGCGGAATACCGAGAAAAATGGAAGAGTTGTGAACCATTTTTAAACGTCAGCGGAATTCCGATAACAATGGAAGAGTTCCGAAGCATTTTTAAAAGTCAGCGGAATTCCGAGAACAATAGAAGAGTTGTGAAGCATTTTTAAACGTCAGCGGAATTCCGAGAACAATGGAAGAGTTCCGAAGCATTTTTAAACCTCAGCGGAATTCCGAGAACAATGGAAGAGTTCTGAAGCATTTTTGAATGTCAGCGGAATTCCGAGAACAATGGAAGAGCTCCGAAGCATACTTAAACTTCAGCGGAATTCCGAGAACAATGGAACAGTTCCGAAGCATTTTTAAAAGTCAGCAGAATACCGAGAACAATGGAAGAGTTGTGAAGCATTTTTAAACATCAGCGGAATTCCAGAACAATCGAAGAGTTCCGAACCATTTTTAAATGTCAGCGGAATTCCGAGAACAATGGAAGAGTTCCGAAGCATTTTTATATGTCTGCAGAATTCTGAGAACAATGGAAGAGTTCCAAAGCATTTTTAAATGTCAGCGGAATTCTGAAAACAATGGAAGAGTTCCGAAGCATTTTTAAACTTCAGCAGAATTCCGAGAACAATGGAAGAGTTCCGAAGCATTTTTAAAAATCAGCGGAATTCCGAGAACAATGAAAGAGTTCTGAAGCATTTTTAAACGTCAGCGGAATTTGGAAAACAATGGAAGATTTCTGAAGCATTTTTAAAAGTCAGCAGAATTCTGAGAACAATGGAAGAGTTGTGAAGCATTTTTAAACGTCAGCGGAATTCCGAGAACAATGGAAGAATTCCGAAGCATTTTTAAACCTCAGCGGAATTCCGAGAACAATGGAAGAGTTCTGAAGCATTTTTGAATGTCAGCGGAATTCCGAGAACAATGGAAGAGCTCCGAAGCATACTAAAACTTCAGCGGAATTCCGAGAACAATGGAAGAGTTCCGAAGCATTTTTAAAAGTCAGCGGAATTCCGAGAACAATAGAAGAGTTGTGAAGCATTTTTAAGCGTCAGCGGAATTCCGAGAACAATGGAAGAGTTCCAAAGCATTTTTAAACTTCAGCAGAATTCCGAGAACAATGGAAGAGTTCCGAAGCATTCTTAAACTTCAGCGGAATTCCGAGAACAATGGAAGAGTTCCGAAGCATTTTTTAAAGTCAGCGGAATTTCCGAGAACAATAGAAGAGTTGTGAAGCAATTTTAAGCGTCAGCGGAATTCCGAGAACAATGGAAGAGTTCCGAAGCATTTTTCAACATCAGCGGAATTCCGAGAACAATGGAAGAGTTCTGAAGCATTTTTAAACTTCAGCGGAATTTTGAAAACAATGGAAGATTTCCAAAGCATTTTTAAACGTCAGCGGAATTTTGAAAACAATGGAAGATTTCCGAAGCATTTTTAAAAGTCAGCGGAATACCGAGAAAAATGGAAGAGTTGTGAAGCATTTTTAAACGTCAGTGGAATTCCGAGAACAATGGAAGAGTTCCGAAGCATTTTTAAAAGTCAGCGGAATTCCGAGAACAATAGAAGAGTTGTGAAGCATTTTTAAGAGTCAGCCGAATTCCGAGAACAATGGAAGAGTTCCAAAGCATTTTTAAACTTCAGCAGAATTCCGAGAACATTGGAAGAGTTCCAAAGCATTCTTAAACTTCAGCGGAATTCCGAGTACAATGGAAGAGTTCCGAAGCATTTTTTAAAGTCAGCGGAATTTCCGAGAACAATAGAAGAGTTGTGAAGCAATTTTAAGCGTCAGCGGAATTCCAAGAACAATGGAAGAGTTCCGAAGCATTTTTCAACATCAGCGGAATTCTGAGAACAATGGAAGAGTTCTGAAGCATTTTTAAACGTCAGCGGAATTTTGAAAACAATGGAAGATTTCCGAAGCATTTTTAAACGTCAGCGGAATTCTGAGAACAATGGAAGAGTTCCGAGGCATTTTTAATCTTCAGCGGAATTTTGAGAACAATGGAAGAGTTCCGAAGCATTTTTAAAAGTCCGCAAAATTCCGAGAACAATGGAAGAGTTGTGAAGCATTTTTAAACGTCAGCGGAATTCCGAGAACAATGGAAGAGTTCTGAAGCATTTTTAAACGTCAGCGGAATTCAGAGAACAATGGAAGAGTTCTGAAGCATTTTTAAACGTCAGCGGAATTTTGAAAACAATGGAAGATTTCCAAAGCATTTTTAAACGTCAGCGGAATTTTGAAAACAATGGAAGATTTCCGAAGCATTTTTAAAAGTCAGCGGAATACCGAGAAAAATGGAAGAGTTGTGAAGCATTTTTAAACGTCAGTGGAATTCCGAGAACAATGGAAGAGTTCCAAAGCATTTTTAAACTTCAGCAGAATTCCGAGAACATTGGAAGAGTTCCGAAGCATTCTTAAACTTCAGCGGAATTCCGAGAACAATGGAAGAGTTCCGAAGCATTTTTTAAAGTCAGCGGAATTTCCGAGAACAATAGAAGAGTTGTGAAGCAATTTTAAGCGTCAGCGGAATTCCAAGAACAATGGAAGAGTTCCGAAGCATTTTTCAACATCAGCGGAATTCTGAGAACAATGGAAGAGTTCTGAAGCATTTTTAAACATCAGCGGAATTTTGAAAACAATGGAAGATTTCCGAAGCATTTTTAAACGTCAGCGGAATTCTGAGAACAATGGAAGAGTTCCGAGGCATTTTTAAACTTCAGCGGAATTTTGAGAACAATGGAAGAGTTCCGAAGCATTTTTAAAAGTCCGCAAAATTCCGAGAACAATGGAAGAGTTGTGAAGCATTTTTAAACGTCAGCGGAATTCCGAGAACAATGGAAGAGTTCTGAAGCATTTTTAAACTTCAGCGGAATTCAGAGAACAATGGAAGAGTTCTGAAGCATTTTTAAATGTCAGCGGAATTCCGAGAACAATGGAAGAGATCCGAAGCATTTTTAAATGTCAGCGGAATTCTGAGAACAATGGAAGAGTTCTGAAGCATTTTTAAACTTCAGCAGAATTCCGAGAACAATGGAAGAGTTCCGAAGCATACTTAAACTTCAGCGGAATTCCGAGAACAATGGAAGAGTTCCGAAGCATTTTTAAAAGTCAGGGGAATACCGAGAACAATGGAAGAGTTGTGAAGCATTTTTATATGTCTGCAGAATTCTGAGAACAATGGAAGAGTTCCAAAGCATTTTTAAATGTCAGCGGAATTCTGAAAACAATGGAAGAGTTCCGAAGCATTTTTAAACTTCAGCAGAATTCCGAGAACAATGGAAGAGTTCCGAAGCATTCTTAAACTTCTGCGGAATTCCGAGAACAATGGAAGAGTTCCGAAGCATTTTTAAAAGTCAGCGGAATTCCGAGAACAATAGAAGAGTTGTGAAGCATTTTTAAGCGTCAGCGGAATTCCGAGAACAATGGAAGAGTTCCAAAGCATTTTTAAACTTAAGCAGAATTCCGAGAACAATGGAAGAGTTCCGAAGCATTCTTAAACTTCAGCGGAATTCCGAGAACAATGGAAGAGTTCCGTAGCATTTTTTAAAGTCAGCGGAATTTCCGAGAACAATAGAAGAGTTGTGAAGCAATTTTAAGCGTCAGCGGAATTCCGAGAACAATGGAAGAGTTCCGAAGCATTTTTCAACATCAGCGGATTTCCGAGAACAATGGAAGAGTTCTGAAGCATTTTTAAACGTCAGCGGAATTTTGAAAACAATGGAAGATTTCCGAAGCATTTTTAAAAGTCAGCGGAATACCGAGAAAAATGGAAGAGTTGTGAACCATTTTTAAACGTCAGCGGAATTCCGAGAACAATGGAAGAGTTCCGAAGCATTTTTAAAAGTCAGCGGAATTCCGAGAACAATAGAAGAGTTGTGAAGCATTTTTAAGCGTCAGCCGAATTCCGAGAACAATGGAAGAGTTCCAAAGCATTTTTAAACTTCAGCAGAATTCCGAGAACATTGGAAGAGTTCCGAAGCATTCTTAAACTTCAGCGGAATTCCGAGAACAATGGAAGAGTTCCGAAGCATTTTTTAAAGTCAGCGGAATTTCCGAGAACAATAGAAGAGTTGTGTAGCAATTTTAAGCGTCAGCGGAATTCCAAGAACAATGGAAGAGTTCTGAAGCATTTTTAAACGTCAGCGGAATTCAGAGAACAATGGAAGAGTTCTGAAGCATTTTTAAATGTCAGCGGAATTCCGAGAACAATGGAAGAGATTCGAAGCATTTTTAAAGTCAGCGGAATTTCCGAGAACAATAGAAGAGTTGTGTAGCAATTTTAAGCGTCAGCGGAATTCCAAGAACAATGGAAGAGTTCTGAAGCATTTTTAAATGTCAGCGGAATTCCGAGAACAATGGAAGAGATTCGAAGCATTTTTAAATGTCAGCGGAATTCTGAGAACAATGGAAGAGTTCTGAAGCATTTTTAAACTTCAGCAGAATTCCGAGAACAATGGAAGAATTCCGAAGCATACTTAAACTTCAGCGGAATTCCGAGAACAATGGAAGAGATTCGAAGCATTTTTAAACGTCAGCGGAATTCCAGAACAATGGAAGAGTTCCGAAGCATACTTAAACTTCAGCGGAATTCCGAGAACAATGGAAGAGTTCTGAAGCATTTTTAAACATCAACGGAATTCCGAGAAAAAAGGAAGAGTTCCGAAGCATTTTTATATGTCAGCGGAATTCCGAGAACAATGGAAGAGTTCCGAAGCATATTTAAACTTCAGCGGAATACCGAGAACAATAGAAGAGTTGTGAAGCATTTTTAAACGTCAGCGGAAATCCGAGAACAATGGAAGAGTTCCGAAGCATTTTTAAACTTCACCCAAATTCCGAGAACAATGGAAGAGTTCCGAAGCATTTTTAAACTTCAGCGGAATTCCGAGAACAATGGAAGAGTTCCGAAGCATTTTTAAACGTCAGCGGAATTCCGAGAACAATGGAAGAGTTCCGAAGCATTTTTAAATGTCAGCGGAATTCTGAGAACAATGGAAGAGCTCCGAAGCATTTTTAATCTTCAGCATAATTCCGAGAACAATGGAAGAGTTCCGAAGCATTTTTAAAAGTCAGCGGAATTCCGAGAACAATGGAAGAGTTGTGAAGCATTTTTAAACGTCAGCGGAATTCTGAGAGCAATGGAAGAGTTCCGAAGCATTTTTAATCTTCAGCATAATTCCGAGAACAATGGAAGAGTTCCGAAGAATATTTAAACTTCAGCGGAATTCCGAGAACAATGGAAGAGTTCCGAAGCATTTTTAAAAGTCAGCGGAATACTGAGAAAAATGGAAGAGTTGTGAAGCATTTTTAAACGTCAGTGGAATTCCGAGAACAATGGAAGAGTTCCGAAGCATTTTTAAATGTCAGCGGAATTCCGAGAACAATGGAAGAGTTCCGAAGCATTTTTAAATGTCCGCAGAATTCCAAGAACAATGGAAGAGTTCCAAAGCATTTTTAAATGTCAGCGGAATTCTGAAAACAATGGAAGAGTTCCGAAGCATTTTTAAACTTCAGCAGAATTCCGAGAAAAATGGAAGAGTTCCGAAGCATTTTTAAAAGTCAGGGGAATTCCGAGAACAATAGAAGAGTTGTGAAGCAATTTTAAGCGTCAGCGGAATTCTGAGAACAATGTAAGAGTTCCGAAGCATTTTTAAACTTCACTGGAATTCCGAGAACAATGGAAGAGTTCCGAAGCATTTTTAAACATCAGCGGAATTCCGAGAACAATGGAAGAGTTCTGAAGCATTTTTAAACGTCAGCGGAATTTTGAAAACAATGGAAGATTTCTGAAGCATTTTTAAACGTCAGCGGAATTCCGAGAACAATGGAAGAGTTCCGAAGCATTTTTAAACCTCAGCGGAATTCCGAGAACAATGGAAGAGTTCTGAAGCATTTTTGAATGTCAGCGGAATTCCGAGAACAATGGAAGAGCTCCGAAGCATACTTAAACTTCAGCGGAATTCCAAGAACAATGGAAGAGTTCCGAAGCATTTTTAAAAGTCAGCGGAATTCCGAGAACAATAGAAGAGTTGTGAAGCATTTTTAAGCGTCAGCGGAATTCCAAGAACAATGGAAGAGTTCCAAAGCATTTTTAAACTTCAGCAGAATTCCGAGAACAATGGAAGAGTTCCGAAGCATTCTTAAACTTCAGCGGAATTCCGAGAACAATGGAACAGTTCCAAAGCATTTTTAAACTTAAGCAGAATTCCGAGAACAATGGAAGAGTTCCGAAGCATTCTTAAACTTCAGCGGAATTCCGAGAACAATGGAAGAGTTCCGTAGCATTTTTTAAAGTCAGCGGAATTTCCGAGAACAATAGAAGAGTTGTGAAGCAATTTTAAGCGTCAGCGGAATTCCGAGAACAATGGAAGAGTTCCGAAGCATTTTTCAACATCAGCGGAATTCCGAGAACAATGGAAGAGTTCTGAAGCATTTTTAAACGTCAGCGGAATTTTGAAAACAATGGAAGATTTCCGAAGCATTTTTAAAAGTCAGCGGAATACCGAGAAAAATGGAAGAGTTGTGAACCATTTTTAAACGTCAGCGGAATTCCGAGAACAATGGAAGAGTCCCGAAGCATTTTTAAAAGGCAGCGGAATTCCGAGAACAATAGAAGAGTTGTGAAGCATTTTTAAGCGTCAGCCGAATTCCGAGAACAATGGAAGAGTTCCAAAGCATTTTTAAACTTCAGCAGAATTCCGAGAACATTGGAAGAGTTCCGAAGCATTCTTAAACTTCAGCGGAATTCCGAGAACAATGGAAGAGTTCCGAAGCATTTTTTAAAGTCAGCGGAATTTCCGAGAACAATAGAAGAGTTGTGTAGCAATTTTAAGCGTCAGCGGAATTCCAAGAACAATGGAAGAGTTCTGAAGCATTTTTAAACGTCAGCGGAATTCAGAGAACAATGGAAGAGTTCTGAAGCATTTTTAAATGTCAGCGGAATTCCGAGAACAATGGAAGAGATTCGAAGCATTTTTAAATGTCAGCGGAATTCTGAGAACAATGGAAGAGTTCCGAAGCATACTTAAACTTCAGCGGAATTCCGAGAACAATGGAAGAGTTCTGAAGCATTTTTAAACATCAACGGAATTCCGAGAAAAAAGGAAGAGTTCCGAAGCATTTTTATATGTCAGCGGAATTCCGAGAACAATGGAAGAGTTCCGAAGCATATTTAAACTTCAGCGGAATACCGAGAACAATAGAAGAGTTGTGAAGCATTTTTAAACGTCAGCGGAAATCCGAGAACAATGGAAGAGTTCCGAAGCATTTTTAAACTTCACCCAAATTCCGAGAACAATGGAAGAGTTCCGAAGCATTTTTAAACTTCAGCGGAATTCCGAGAACAATGGAAGAGTTCCGAAGCATTTTTAAACCTCAGCGGAATTCCGAGAACAATGGAAGAGTTCTGAAGCATTTTTGAATGTCAGCGGAATTCCGAGAACAATGGAAGAGCTCCGAAGCATACTTAAACTTCAGCGGAATTCCAAGAACAATGGAAGAGTTCCGAAGCATTTTTAAAAGTCAGCGGAATTCCGAGAACAATAGAAGAGTTGTGAAGCATTTTTAAGCGTCAGCGGAATTCCGAGAACAATGGAAGAGTTCCAAAGCATTTTTAAACTTCAGCAGAATTCCGAGAACAATGGAAGAGTTCCGAAGCATTCTTAAACTTCAGCGGAAATCCGAGAACAATGGAAGAGTTCCAAAGCATTTTTAAACTTAAGCAGAATTCCGAGAACAATGGAAGAGTTCCGAAGCATTCTTAAACTTCAGCGGAAATCCTAGAACAATGGAAGAGTTCCGAAGCATTTTTAAACTTCACCCAAATTCCGAGAACAATGGAAGAGTTCCGAAGCATTTTTAAACTTCAGCGGAATTCCGAGAACAATGGAAGAGTTCCGAAGCATTTTTAAACGTCAGCGGAATTCCGAGAACAATGGAAGAGTTCCGAAGCATTTTTAAATGTCAGCGGAATTCTGAGAACAATGGAAGAGCTCCGAAGCATTTTTAATCTTCAGCATAATTCCGAGAACAATGGAAGAGTTCCGAAGCATTTTTAAAAGTCAGCGGAATTCCGAGAACAATGGAAGAGTTGTGAAGCATTTTTAAACGTCAGCGGAATTCTGAGAGCAATGGAAGAGTTCCGAAGCATTTTTAATCTTCAGCATAATTCCGAGAACAATGGAAGAGTTCCGAAGAATATTTAAACTTCAGCGGAATTCCGAGAACAATGGAAGAGTTCCGAAGCATTTTTAAAAGTCAGCGGAATACTAAGAAAAATGGAAGAGTTGTGAAGCATTTTTAAACGTCAGTGGAATTCCGAGAACAATGGAAGAGTTCCGAAGCATTTTTAAATGTCAGCGGAATTCCGAGAACAATGGAAGAGTTCCGAAGCATTTTTAAATGTCCGCAGAATTCCAAGAACAATGGAAGAGTTCCAAAGCATTTTTAAATGTCAGCGGAATTCTGAAAACAATGGAAGAGTTCCGAAGCATTTTTAAACTTCAGCAGAATTCCGAGAAAAATGGAAGAGTTCCGAAGCATTTTTAAAAGTCAGGGGAATTCCGAGAACAATAGAAGAGTTGTGAAGCAATTTTAAGCGTCAGCGGAATTCTGAGAACAATGTAAGAGTTCCGAAGCATTTTTAAACTTCACTGGAATTCCGAGAACAATGGAAGAGTTCCGAAGCATTTTTAAACATCAGCGGAATTCCGAGAACAATGGAAGAGTTCTGAAGCATTTTTAAACGTCAGCGGAATTTTGAAAACAATGGAAGATTTCTGAAGCATTTTTAAACGTCAGCGGAATTCTGAGAACAATGGAAGAGTTGTGAAGCATTTTTAAAGGTCAGCGGAATTTGGAGAACAATCGAAGAGTTCCGAAGCATTTTTAAAAGTCAGCGGAATTCCGAGAACAATGGAAGAGTTGTGAAGCATTTTTAAACGTCAGCGGAATTCCGAGAACAATGGAAGAGTTCCGAAGCATTTTTAAACCTCTGCGGAATTCCGAGAACAATGGAAGAGTTCTGAAGCATTTTTGAATGTCAGCGGAATTCCGAGAACAATGGAAGAGCTCCGAAGCATACTTAAACTTCAGCGGAATTCCGAGAACAATGGAACAGTTCCGAAGCATTTTTAAAAGTCAGCAGAATACCGAGAACAATGGAAGAGTTGTGAAGCATTTTTAAACATCAGCGGAATTCCAGAACAATCGAAGAGTTCCGAAGCATTTTTAAATGTCAGCGGAATTCCGAGAACAATGGAAGAGTTTCGAAGCATTTTTATATGTCTGCAGAATTCTGAGAACAATGGAAGAGTTCCAAAGCATTTTTAAATGTCAGCGGAATTCTGAAAACAATGGAAGAGTTCCGAAGCATTTTTAAACTTCAGCAGAATTCCGAGAACAATGGAAGAGTTCCGAAGCATTTATAAACATCAGCGGAATTCCGAGAACAATGGAAGAGTTCTGAAGCATTTTTAAACGTCAGCGGAATTTTGAAAACAATGGAAGATTTCTGAAGCATTTTTAAACGTCAGCGGAATTCTGAGAACAATGGAAGAGTTGTGAAGCATTTTTAAAGGTCAGCGGAATTTGGAGAACAATCGAAGAGTTCCGAAGCATTTTTAAAAGTCAGCGGAATTCCGAGAACAATGGAAGAGTTGTGAAGCATTTTTAAACGTCAGCGGAATTCCGAGAACAATGGAAGAGTTCCGAAGCATTTTTAAACCTCAGCGGAATTCCGAGAACAATGGAAGAGTTCTGAAGCATTTTTGAATGTCAGCGGAATTCCGAGAACAATGGAAGAGCTCCGAAGCATACTTAAACTTCAGCGGAATTCCAAGAACAATGGAAGAGTTCCGAAGCATTTTTAAAAGTCAGTGGAATTCCGAGAACAATAGAAGAGTTGTGAAGCATTTTTAAGTGTCAGCGGAATTCCGAGAACAATGGAAGAGTTCCAAAGCATTTCTAAACTTCAGCAGAATTCCGAGAACAATGGAAGAGTTCCGAAGCATTCTTAAACTTCAGCGGAATTCCGAGAACAATGGAAGAGTTCCGAAGCATTTTTTAAAGTCAGCGGAATTTCCGAGAACAATAAAAGAGTTGTGAAGCAATTTTAAGCGTCAGCGGAAATCCGAGAACAATGGAAGAGTTCCGAAGCATTTTTTAACTTCACCCAAATTCCGAGAACAATGGAAGAGTTCCGATGCATTTTTAAACTTCAGCAGAATTCCTACAACAATGGAAGAGTTCCGAAGCATTTTTAAACTTCAGCGGAATTCCGAGAACAATGGAAGAGTTCCGAAGCATTTTTAAACGTCAGCGGAATTCCGAGAACAGTGGAAGAGTTGTGAAGCATTTTTAAATGTCAGCGGAATTCTGAGAACAATGGAAGAGTTCCGAAGCATTTTTAATCTTCAGCATAATTCCGAGAACAATGGAAGAGTTCCCAAGCATTTTTAAAAGTCAGCGGAATTCCGAGAACAGTGGAAGAGTTGTGAAGCATTTTTAAACGTCAGCGGAATTCTGAGAGCAATGGAAGAGTTCCGAAGCATTTTTAATCTTCAGCATAATTCCGAGAACAATGGAAGAGTTCCGAAGAATATTTAAACTTCAGCGGAATTCCGAGAACAATGGAAGAGTTCCGAAGCATTTTTAAAAGTCAGCGGAATACCGAGAAAAATGGAAGAGTTGTGAAGCATTTTTAAACGTCAGTGGAATTCCGAGAACAATGGAAGAGTTCCGGAGCATTTTTAAATGTCAGCGGAATTCCGAGAACAATGGAAGAGTTCCGAAGCATTTTTAAATGTCAGCAGAATTCCAAGAACAATGGAAGAGTTCCAAAGCATTTTTAAATGTCAGCGGAATTTTGAAAACAATGGAAGAGTTCCGAAGCATTTTTAAACTTCAGCAGAATTCCGAGAAAAATGGAAGAGTTCCGAAGTATTTTTAAAAGTCAGCGGAATTCCGATAACAATAGAAGAGTTGCGAAGCATTTTTAAGCGTCAGCGGAATTCCGAGAACAATGGAAGAGTTCCGAAGCATTTTTAAACTTGAAAACTTCAGCAGATTTCCGAGAAAAATGGAAGAGTTCTGAAGCATTCTTAAACTTCAGCGGAATTCCGAGAACAATGGAAAAGTTCCGAAGCATTTTTAAAAGTCAGGGGAATTCCGAGAACAATAGAAGAGTTGTTAAGCAATTTTAAGCGTCAGCGGAATTCTGAGAACAATCTAAGAGTTTCGAAGCATTTTTAAACTTCACTGGAATTCCGAGAACAATGGAAGAGTTCCGAAGCATTTTTAAACGTCAGCGGAATTTTGAAAACAATGGAAGATTTCTGAAGCATTTTTAAACGTCAGCGGAATTCTGAGAACAATGGAAGAGTTGTGAACCATTTTTAAAGGTCAGCGGAATTTGGAGAACAATCGAAGAGTTCCGAAGCATTTTTAAAAGTCAGCGGAATTCCGAGAACAATGGAAGAGTTGTGAAGCATTTTTAAACGTCAGCGGAATTCCGAGAACAATGGAACAGTTCCGAAGCATTTTTAAAAGTCAGCAGAATACCGAGAACAATGGAAGAGTTGTGAAGCATTTTTAAACATCAGCGGAATTCCAGAACAATCGAAGAGTTCCGAAGCATTTTTAAATGTCAGCGGAATTCCGAGAACAATGGAAGAGTTCCGAAGCATTTTTATATGTCTGCAGAATTCTGAGAACAATGGAAGAGTTCCAAAGCATTTTTAAATGTCAGCGGAATTCTGAAAACAATGGAAGAGTTCCGAAGCATTTTTAAACTTCAGCAGAATTCCGAGAACAATGGAAGAGTTCCGAAGCATTTTTAAACATCAGCGGAATTCCGAGAACAATGGAAGAGTTCTGAAGCATTTTTAAACGTCAGCGGAATTTTGAAAACAATGGAAGATTTCTGAAGCATTTTTAAACGTCAGCGGAATTCTGAGAACAATGGAAGAGTTGTGAAGCATTTTTAAAGGTCAGCGGAATTTGGAGAACAATCGAAGAGTTCCGAAGCATTTTTAAAAGTCAGCGGAATTCCGAGAACAATGGAACAGTTCCGAAGCATTTTTAAAAGTCAGCAGAATACCGAGAACAATGGAAGAGTTGTGAAGCATTTTTAAACATCAGCGGAATTCCAGAACAATCGAAGAGTTCCGAAGCATTTTTAAATGTCAGCGGAATTCCGAGAACAATGGAAGAGTTCCGAAACATTTTTATATGTCTGCAGAATTCTGAGAACAATGGAAGAGTTCCAAAGCATTTTTAAATGTCAGCGGAATTCTGAAAACAATGGAAGAGTTCCGAAGCATTTTTAAACTTCAGCAGAATTCCGAGAACAATGGAAGAGTTCCGAAGCATTCTTAAACTTCTGCGGAATTCCGAGAACATTGGAAGAGTTCCGAAGCATTTTTAAAAGTCAGCGGAATTCCGAGAACAATAGAAGAGTTGTGAAGCATTTTTAAGCGTCAGCGGAATTCCGAGAACAATGGAAGAGTTCCAAAGCATTTTTAAACTTCAGCAGAATTCCGAGAACAATGGAAGAGTTCCGAAGCATTCTTAAACTTCAGCGGAATTCCGAGAACAATGGAAGAGTTCCGAAGCATTTTTTAAAGTCAGCGGAATTTCCGAGAACAATAGAAGAGTTGTGAAGCAATTTCAAGCGTCAGCGGAATTCCGAGAACAATGGAAGAGTTCCGAAGCATTTTTCAACATCAGCAGAATTCCGAGAACAATGGAAGAGTTCTGAAGCATTTTTAAACGTCAGCGGAATTTTGAAAACAATGGAAGATTTCCGAAGCATTTTTAAACGTCAGCGGAATTTTGAAAACAATGGAAGATTTCCGAAGCATTTTTAAAAGTCAGCGGAATACCGAGAAAAATGGAAGAGTTGTGAAGCATTTTTAAACGTCAGCGGAATTCCGAGAACAATGGAAGAGTTCCGAAGCAATTTTAAATGTCAGCGGAATTCCGAGAACAATGGAAGAGTTCCAAAGCATTTTTAAATGTCAGCAGAATTCCAAGAACAAGGGAAGAGTTCCAAAGCATTTTTAAATGTCAGCGGAATTCTGAAAACAATGGAAGAGTTCCGAAGCATTTTTAAACTTCAGCAGAATTCCGAGAAAAATGGAAGAGTTCCGAAGTATTTTTAAAAGTCAGCGGAATTCCGAGAACAATAGAAGAGTTGTGAAGCATTTTTAAGCGTCAGCGGAATTCCGAGAACAATGGAAGAGTTCCGAAGCATTTTTAAACTTCAAAACTTCAGCAGATTTCCGAGAACAATGGAAGAGTTCTGAAGCATTCTTAAACTTCAGCGGAATTCCGAGAACAATGGAAGAGTTGTGAAGCAATTTTTAGCGTCAGCGGAATTCTGAGAACAATCTAAGAGTTTCGAAGCATTTTGAAAAGTCAGGGGAATTCCGAGAACAATAGAAGAGTTGTGAAGCAATTTTAAGCGTCAGCGGAATTCTGAGAACAATCTAAGAGTTTCGAAGCATTTTTAAACTTCACTGGAATTCCGAGAACAATGGAAGAGTTCCGAAGCATTTTTAAACGTCAGCGGAATTTTGAAAACAATGGAAGATTTCTGAAGCATTTTTAAACGTCAGCTGAATTCTGAGAACAATGGAAGAGTTGTGAAGCATTTTTAAACATCAGCGGAATTCCAGAACAATCGAAGAGTTCCGAAGCATTTTTAAATGTCAGCGGAATTCCGAGAACAATGGAAGAGTTCCGAAGCATTTTTATATGTCTGCAGAATTCTGAGAGCAATGGAAGAGTTCCAAAGCATTTTTAAATGTCAGCGGAATTCTGAAAACAATGGAAGAGTTCCGAAGCATTTTTAAACTTCAGCAGAATTCCGAGAACAATGGAAGAGTTCCGAAGCATTTTTAAACATCAGCGGAATTCCGAGAACAATGGAAGAGTTCTGAAGCATTTTTAAACGTCAGCGGAATTTTGAAAACAATGGAAGATTTCTGAAGCATTTTTAAACGTCAGCGGAATTCTGAGAACAATGGAAGAGTTGTGAAGCATTTTTAAAGGTCAGCGGAATTTGGAGAACAATCGAAGAGTTCCGAAGCATTTTTAAAAGTCAGCGGAATTCCGAGAACAATGGAAGAGTTGTGAAGCATTTTTAAACGTCAGCGGAATTCCGAGAACAATGGAAGAGTTCCGAAGCATTTTTAAACCTCAGCGGAATTCCGAGAACAATGGAAGAGTTCTGAAGCATTTTTGAATGTCAGCGGAATTCCAAGAACAATGGAAGAGCTCCGAAGCATACTTAAACTTCAGCGGAATTCCGAGAACAATGGAACAGTTCCGAAGCATTTTTAAAAGTCAGCAGAATACCGAGAACAATGGAAGAGTTGTGAAGCATTTTTAAACATCAGCGGAATTCCAGAACAATCGAAGAGTTCCGAAGCATTTTTAAATGTCAGCGGAATTCCGAGAACAATGGAAGAGTTCCGAAGCATTTTTATATGTCTGCAGAATTCTGAGAACAATGGAAGAGTTCCAAAGCATTTTTAAATGTCAGCGGAATTCCGAGAACAATGAAAGAGCTCCGAAGCATACTTAAACTTCAACGGAATTCCGAGAACATTGGAACAGTTCCGAAGCATTTTTAAAAGTCAGCTGAATTCTGAGAACAATGGAAGAGTTGTGAAGCATTTTTAAACATCAGCGGAATTCCAGAACAATCGAAGAGTTCCGAAGCATTTTTAAATGTCAGCGGAATTCCGAGAACAATGGAAGAGTTCCGAAGCATTTTTATATGTCTGCAGAATTCTGAGAGCAATGGAAGAGTTCCAAAGCATTTTTAAATGTCAGCGGAATTCTGAAAACAATGGAAGAGTTCCGAAGCATTTTTAAACTTCAGCAGAATTCCGAGAACAATGGAAGAGTTCCGAAGCATTTTTAAACATCAGCGGAATTCCGAGAACAATGGAAGAGTTCTGAAGCATTTTTAAACGTCAGCGGAATTTTGAAAACAATGGAAGATTTCTGAAGCATTTTTAAACGTCAGCGGAATTCTGAGAACAATGGAAGAGTTGTGAAGCATTTTTAAAGGTCAGCGGAATTTGGAGAACAATCGAAGAGTTCCGAAGCATTTTTAAAAGTCAGCGGAATTCCGAGAACAATGGAAGAGTTGTGAAGCATTTTTAAACGTCAGCGGAATTCCGAGAACAATGGAAGAGTTCCGAAGCATTTTTAAACCTCAGCGGAATTCCGAGAACAATGGAAGAGTTCTGAAGCATTTTTGAATGTCAGCGGAATTCCGAGAACAATGGAAGAGCTCCGAAGCATACTTAAACTTCAGCGGAATTCCAAGAACAATGGAAGAGTTCCGAAGCATTTTTAAAAGTCAGCGGAATTCCGAGAACAATAGAAGAGTTGTGAAGCATTTTTAAGTGTCAGCGGAATTCCGAGAACAATGGAAGAGTTCCAAAGCATTTCTAAACTTCAGCAGAATTCCGAGAACAATGGAAGAGTTCCGAAGCATTCTTAAACTTCAGCGGAATTCCGAGAACAATGGAAGAGTTCCGAAGCATTTTTTAAAGTCAGCGGAATTTCCGAGAACAATAAAAGAGTTGTGAAGCAATTTTAAGCGTCAGCGGAAATCCGAGAACAATGGAAGAGTTCCGAAGCATTTTTTAACTTCACCCAAATTCCGAGAACAATGGAAGAGTTCCGATGCATTTTTAAACTTCAGCAGAATTCCTACAACAATGGAAGAGTTCCGAAGCATTTTTAAACTTCAGCGGAATTCCGAGAACAATGGAAGAGTTCCGAAGCATTTTTAAACGTCAGCGGAATTCCGAGAACAGTGGAAGAGTTGTGAAGCATTTTTAAATGTCAGCGGAATTCTGAGAACAATGGAAGAGTTCCGAAGCATTTTTAATCTTCAGCATAATTCCGAGAACAATGGAAGAGTTCCCAAGCATTTTTAAAAGTCAGCGGAATTCCGAGAACAGTGGAAGAGTTGTGAAGCATTTTTAAACGTCAGCGGAATTCTGAGAGCAATGGAAGAGTTCCGAAGCATTTTTAATCTTCAGCATAATTCCGAGAACAATGGAAGAGTTCCGAAGAATATTTAAACTTCAGCGGAATTCCGAGAACAATGGAAGAGTTCCGAAGCATTTTTAAAAGTCAGCGGAATACCGAGAAAAATGGAAGAGTTGTGAAGCATTTTTAAACGTCAGTGGAATTCCGAGAACAATGGAAGAGTTCCGGAGCATTTTTAAATGTCAGCGGAATTCCGAGAACAATGGAAGAGTTCCGAAGCATTTTTAAATGTCAGCAGAATTCCAAGAACAATGGAAGAGTTCCAAAGCATTTTTAAATGTCAGCGGAATTTTGAAAACAATGGAAGAGTTCCGAAGCATTTTTAAACTTCAGCAGAATTCCGAGAAAAATGGAAGAGTTCCGAAGTATTTTTAAAAGTCAGCGGAATTCCGATAACAATAGAAGAGTTGTGAAGCATTTTTAAGCGTCAGCGGAATTCCGAGAACAATGGAAGAGTTCCGAAGCATTTTTAAACTTGAAAACTTCAGCAGATTTCCGAGAAAAATGGAAGAGTTCTGAAGCATTCTTAAACTTCAGCGGAATTCCGAGAACAATGGAAAAGTTCCGAAGCATTTTTAAAAGTCAGGGGAATTCCGAGAACAATAGAAGAGTTGTTAAGCAATTTTAAGCGTCAGCGGAATTCTGAGAACAATCTAAGAGTTTCGAAGCATTTTTAAACTTCACTGGAATTCCGAGAACAATGGAAGAGTTCCGAAGCATTTTTAAACGTCAGCGGAATTTTGAAAACAATGGAAGATTTCTGAAGCATTTTTAAACGTCAGCGGAATTCTGAGAACAATGGAAGAGTTGTGAACCATTTTTAAAGGTCAGCGGAATTTGGAGAACAATCGAAGAGTTCCGAAGCATTTTTAAAAGTCAGCGGAATTCCGAGAACAATGGAAGAGTTGTGAAGCATTTTTAAACGTCAGCGGAATTCCGAGAACAATGGAACAGTTCCGAAGCATTTTTAAAAGTCAGCAGAATACCGAGAACAATGGAAGAGTTGTGAAGCATTTTTAAACATCAGCGGAATTCCAGAACAATCGAAGAGTTCCGAAGCATTTTTAAATGTCAGCGGAATTCCGAGAACAATGGAAGAGTTCCGAAGCATTTTTATATGTCTGCAGAATTCTGAGAACAATGGAAGAGTTCCAAAGCATTTTTAAATGTCAGCGGAATTCTGAAAACAATGGAAGAGTTCCGAAGCATTTTTAAACTTCAGCAGAATTCCGAGAACAATGGAAGAGTTCCGAAGCATTTTTAAACATCAGCGGAATTCCGAGAACAATGGAAGAGTTCTGAAGCATTTTTAAACGTCAGCGGAATTTTGAAAACAATGGAAGATTTCTGAAGCATTTTTAAACGTCAGCGGAATTCTGAGAACAATGGAAGAGTTGTGAAGCATTTTTAAAGGTCAGCGGAATTTGGAGAACAATCGAAGAGTTCCGAAGCATTTTTAAAAGTCAGCGGAATTCCGAGAACAATGGAACAGTTCCGAAGCATTTTTAAAAGTCAGCAGAATACCGAGAACAATGGAAGAGTTGTGAAGCATTTTTAAACATCAGCGGAATTCCAGAACAATCGAAGAGTTCCGAAGCATTTTTAAATGTCAGCGGAATTCCGAGAACAATGGAAGAGTTCCGAAACATTTTTATATGTCTGCAGAATTCTGAGAACAATGGAAGAGTTCCAAAGCATTTTTAAATGTCAGCGGAATTCTGAAAACAATGGAAGAGTTCCGAAGCATTTTTAAACTTCAGCAGAATTCCGAGAACAATGGAAGAGTTCCGAAGCATTCTTAAACTTCTGCGGAATTCCGAGAACATTGGAAGAGTTCCGAAGCATTTTTAAAAGTCAGCGGAATTCCGAGAACAATAGAAGAGTTGTGAAGCATTTTTAAGCGTCAGCGGAATTCCGAGAACAATGGAAGAGTTCCAAAGCATTTTTAAACTTCAGCAGAATTCCGAGAACAATGGAAGAGTTCCGAAGCATTCTTAAACTTCAGCGGAATTCCGAGAACAATGGAAGAGTTCCGAAGCATTTTTTAAAGTCAGCGGAATTTCCGAGAACAATAGAAGAGTTGTGAAGCAATTTCAAGCGTCAGCGGAATTCCGAGAACAATGGAAGAGTTCCGAAGCATTTTTCAACATCAGCAGAATTCCGAGAACAATGGAAGAGTTCTGAAGCATTTTTAAACGTCAGCGGAATTTTGAAAACAATGGAAGATTTCCGAAGCATTTTTAAACGTCAGCGGAATTTTGAAAACAATGGAAGATTTCCGAAGCATTTTTAAAAGTCAGCGGAATACCGAGAAAAATGGAAGAGTTGTGAAGCATTTTTAAACGTCAGCGGAATTCCGAGAACAATGGAAGAGTTCCGAAGCAATTTTAAATGTCAGCGGAATTCCGAGAACAATGGAAGAGTTCCAAAGCATTTTTAAATGTCAGCAGAATTCCAAGAACAAGGGAAGAGTTCCAAAGCATTTTTAAATGTCAGCGGAATTCTGAAAACAATGGAAGAGTTCCGAAGCATTTTTAAACTTCAGCAGAATTCCGAGAAAAATGGAAGAGTTCCGAAGTATTTTTAAAAGTCAGCGGAATTCCGAGAACAATAGAAGAGTTGTGAAGCATTTTTAAGCGTCAGCGGAATTCCGAGAACAATGGAAGAGTTCCGAAGCATTTTTAAACTTCAAAACTTCAGCAGATTTCCGAGAACAATGGAAGAGTTCTGAAGCATTCTTAAACTTCAGCGGAATTCCGAGAACAATGGAAGAGTTGTGAAGCAATTTTTAGCGTCAGCGGAATTCTGAGAACAATCTAAGAGTTTCGAAGCATTTTGAAAAGTCAGGGGAATTCCGAGAACAATAGAAGAGTTGTGAAGCAATTTTAAGCGTCAGCGGAATTCTGAGAACAATCTAAGAGTTTCGAAGCATTTTTAAACTTCACTGGAATTCCGAGAACAATGGAAGAGTTCCGAAGCATTTTTAAACGTCAGCGGAATTTTGAAAACAATGGAAGATTTCTGAAGCATTTTTAAACGTCAGCTGAATTCTGAGAACAATGGAAGAGTTGTGAAGCATTTTTAAACATCAGCGGAATTCCAGAACAATCGAAGAGTTCCGAAGCATTTTTAAATGTCAGCGGAATTCCGAGAACAATGGAAGAGTTCCGAAGCATTTTTATATGTCTGCAGAATTCTGAGAGCAATGGAAGAGTTCCAAAGCATTTTTAAATGTCAGCGGAATTCTGAAAACAATGGAAGAGTTCCGAAGCATTTTTAAACTTCAGCAGAATTCCGAGAACAATGGAAGAGTTCCGAAGCATTTTTAAACATCAGCGGAATTCCGAGAACAATGGAAGAGTTCTGAAGCATTTTTAAACGTCAGCGGAATTTTGAAAACAATGGAAGATTTCTGAAGCATTTTTAAACGTCAGCGGAATTCTGAGAACAATGGAAGAGTTGTGAAGCATTTTTAAAGGTCAGCGGAATTTGGAGAACAATCGAAGAGTTCCGAAGCATTTTTAAAAGTCAGCGGAATTCCGAGAACAATGGAAGAGTTGTGAAGCATTTTTAAACGTCAGCGGAATTCCGAGAACAATGGAAGAGTTCCGAAGCATTTTTAAACCTCAGCGGAATTCCGAGAACAATGGAAGAGTTCTGAAGCATTTTTGAATGTCAGCGGAATTCCAAGAACAATGGAAGAGCTCCGAAGCATACTTAAACTTCAGCGGAATTCCGAGAACAATGGAACAGTTCCGAAGCATTTTTAAAAGTCAGCAGAATACCGAGAACAATGGAAGAGTTGTGAAGCATTTTTAAACATCAGCGGAATTCCAGAACAATCGAAGAGTTCCGAAGCATTTTTAAATGTCAGCGGAATTCCGAGAACAATGGAAGAGTTCCGAAGCATTTTTATATGTCTGCAGAATTCTGAGAACAATGGAAGAGTTCCAAAGCATTTTTAAATGTCAGCGGAATTCCGAGAACAATGAAAGAGCTCCGAAGCATACTTAAACTTCAACGGAATTCCGAGAACATTGGAACAGTTCCGAAGCATTTTTAAAAGTCAGCTGAATTCTGAGAACAATGGAAGAGTTGTGAAGCATTTTTAAACATCAGCGGAATTCCAGAACAATCGAAGAGTTCCGAAGCATTTTTAAATGTCAGCGGAATTCCGAGAACAATGGAAGAGTTCCGAAGCATTTTTATATGTCTGCAGAATTCTGAGAGCAATGGAAGAGTTCCAAAGCATTTTTAAATGTCAGCGGAATTCTGAAAACAATGGAAGAGTTCCGAAGCATTTTTAAACTTCAGCAGAATTCCGAGAACAATGGAAGAGTTCCGAAGCATTTTTAAACATCAGCGGAATTCCGAGAACAATGGAAGAGTTCTGAAGCATTTTTAAACGTCAGCGGAATTTTGAAAACAATGGAAGATTTCTGAAGCATTTTTAAACGTCAGCGGAATTCTGAGAACAATGGAAGAGTTGTGAAGCATTTTTAAAGGTCAGCGGAATTTGGAGAACAATCGAAGAGTTCCGAAGCATTTTTAAAAGTCAGCGGAATTCCGAGAACAATGGAAGAGTTGTGAAGCATTTTTAAACGTCAGCGGAATTCCGAGAACAATGGAAGAGTTCCGAAGCATTTTTAAACCTCAGCGGAATTCCGAGAACAATGGAAGAGTTCTGAAGCATTTTTGAATGTCAGCGGAATTCCAAGAACAATGGAAGAGCTCCGAAGCATACTTAAACTTCAGCGGAATTCCGAGAACAATGGAACAGTTCCGAAGCATTTTTAAAAGTCAGCAGAATACCGAGAACAATGGAAGAGTTGTGAAGCATTTTTAAACATCAGCGGAATTCCAGAACAATCGAAGAGTTCCGAAGCATTTTTAAATGTCAGCGGAATTCCGAGAACAATGGAAGAGTTCCGAAGCATTTTTATATGTCTGCAGAATTCTGAGAACAATGGAAGAGTTCCAAAGCATTTTTAAATGTCAGCGGAATTCCGAGAACAATGAAAGAGCTCCGAAGCATACTTAAACTTCAACGGAATTCCGAGAACATTGGAACAGTTCCGAAGCAATTTTAAAAGTCAGCAGAATACCGAGAACAATGGAAGAGTTGTGAAGCATTTTTAAACATCAGCGGAATTCCAGAACAATCGAAGAGTTCCGAAGCATTTTTAAATGTCAGCGGAATTCCGAGAACAATGGAAGAGTTCCGAAGCATTTTTATATGTCTGCAGAATTCTGAGAACAATGGAAGAGTTCCAAAGCATTTTTAAATGTCAGCGGAATTCTGAAAACAATGGAAGAGTTCCGAAGCATTTTTAAACTTCAGCAGAATTCCGATAACAATGGAAGAGTTCCGAAGCATTTTTAAATGTCAGCGGAATTTTGAAAACAATGGAAGATTTCTGAAGCATTTTTAAACGTCAGCGGAATTCTGAGAACAATGGAAGAGTTGTGAAGCATTTTTAAAGGTCAGCGGAATTTGGAGAACAATCGAAGAGTTCCGAAGCATTTTTAAAAGTCAGCGGAATTCCGAGAACAATGGAAGAGTTTTGAAGCATTTTTAAACGTCAGCGGAATTCCGAGAACAATGGAAGAGTTCCGAAGCATTTTTAAACCTCAGCGGAATTCCGAGAACAATGGAAGAGTTCTGAAGCATTTTTGAATGTCAGCGGAATTCCGAGAACAATGGAAGAGCTCCGAAGCATACTTAAACTTCAGCAGAATTCCAAGAACAATGGAAGAGTTCCGAAGCATTTTTAAAAGTCAGCGGAATTCCGAGAACAATAGAAGAGTTGTGAAGCATTTTTAAGCGTCAGCGGAATTCCGAGAACAATGGAAGAGTTCCAAAGCATTTTTAAACTTCAGCAGAATTCCGAGAACAATGGAAGAGTTCCGAAGCATTCTTAAACTTCAGCGGAATTCCGAGAACAATGGAAGAGTTCCAAAGCATTTTTAAACTTAAGCAGAATTCCGAGAACAATGGAAGAGTTCCGAAGCATTCTTAAACTTCAGCGGAATTCCGAGAACAATGGAAGAGTTCCGTAGCATTTTTTAAAGTCAGCGGAATTTCCGAGAACAATAGAAGAGTTGTGAAGCAATTTTAAGCGTCAGCGGAATTCCGAGAACAATGGAAGAGTTCCGAAGCATTTTTCAACATCAGCGGAATTCCGAGAACAATGGAAGAGTTCTGAAGCATTTTTAAACGTCAGCGGAATTTTGAAAACAATGGAAGATTTCCGAAGCATTTTTAAAAGTCAGCGGAATACCGAGAAAAATGGAAGAGTTGTGAACCATTTTTAAACGTCAGCGGAATTCCGAGAACAATGGAAGAGTCCCGAAGCATTTTTAAAAGTCAGCGGAATTCCGAGAACAATAGAAGAGTTGTGAAGCATTTTTAAGCGTCAGCCGAATTCCGAGAACAATGGAAGAGTTCCAAAGCATTTTTAAACTTCAGCAGAATTCCGAGAACATTGGAAGAGTTCCGAAGCATTCTTAAACTTCAGCGGAATTCCGAGAACAATGGAAGAGTTCCGAAGCATTTTTTAAAGTCAGCGGAATTTCCGAGAACAATAGAAGAGTTGTGTAGCAATTTTAAGCGTCAGCGGAATTCCAAGAACAATGGAAGAGTTCTGAAGCATTTTTAAACGTCAGCGGAATTCAGAGAACAATGGAAGAGTTCTGAAGCATTTTTAAATGTCAGCGGAATTCCGAGAACAATGGAAGAGATTCGAAGCATTTTTAAATGTCAGCGGAATTCTGAGAACAATGGAAGAGTTCCGAAGCATACTTAAACTTCAGCGGAATTCCGAGAACAATGGAAGAGTTCTGAAGCATTTTTAAACATCAACGGAATTCCGAGAAAAAAGGAAGAGTTCCGAAGCATTTTTATATGTCAGCGGAATTCCGAGAACAATGGAAGAGTTCCGAAGCATATTTAAACTTCAGCGGAATACCGAGAACAATAGAAGAGTTGTGAAGCATTTTTAAACGTCAGCGGAAATCCGAGAACAATGGAAGAGTTCCGAAGCATTTTTAAACTTCACCCAAATTCCGAGAACAATGGAAGAGTTCCGAAGCATTTTTAAACTTCACCCAAATTCCGAGAACAATGGAAGAGTTCCGAAGCATTTTTAAATGTCAGCGGAATTCTGAGAACAATGGAAGAGCTCCGAAGCATTTTTAATCTTCAGCATAATTCCGAGAACAATGGAAGAGTTCCGAAGCATTTTTAAAAGTCAGCGGAATTCCGAGAACAATGGAAGAGTTGTGAAGCATTTTTAAACGTCAGCGGAATTCTGAGAGCAATGGAAGAGTTCCGAAGCATTTTTAATCTTCAGCATAATTCCGAGAACAATGGAAGAGTTCCGAAGAATATTTAAACTTCAGCGGAATTCCGAGAACAATGGAAGAGTTCCGAAGCATTTTTAAAAGTCAGCGGAATACTGAGAAAAATGGAAGAGTTGTGAAGCATTTTTAAACGTCAGTGGAATTCCGAGAACAATGGAAGAGTTCCGAAGCATTTTTAAATGTCAGCGGAATTCCGAGAACAATGGAAGAGTTCCGAAGCATTTTTAAATGTCCGCAGAATTCCAAGAACAATGGAAGAGTTCCAAAGCATTTTTAAATGTCAGCGGAATTCTGAAAACAATGGAAGAGTTCCGAAGCATTTTTAAACTTCAGCAGAATTCCGAGAAAAATGGAAGAGTTCCGAAGCATTTTTAAAAGTCAGCGGAATTCCGAGAACAATAGAAGAGTTGTGAAGCAATTTTAAGCGTCAGCGGAATTCTGAGAACAATGTAAGAGTTCCGAAGCATTTTTAAACTTCACTGGAATTCCGAGAACAATGGAAGAGTTCCGAAGCATTTTTAAACATCAGCGGAATTCCGAGAACAATGGAAGAGTTCTGAAGCATTTTTAAACGTCAGCGGAATTTTGAAAACAATGGAAGATTTCTGAAGCATTTTTAAACGTCAGCGGAATTCTGAGAACAATGGAAGAGTTGTGAAGCATTTTTAAAGGTCAGCGGAATTTGGAGAACAATCAAAGAGTTCCGAAGCATTTTTAAAAGTCAGCGGAATTCCGAGAACAATGGAAGAGTTGTGAAGCATTTTTAAACGTCAGCGGAATTCCGAGAACAATGGAAGAGTTCCGAAGCATTTTTAAACCTCTGCGGAATTCCGAGAACAATGGAAGAGTTCTGAAGCATTTTTGAATGTCAGCGGAATTCCGAGAACAATGAAAGAGCTCCGAAGCATACTTAAACTTCAACGGAATTCCGAGAACATTGGAACAGTTCCGAAGCATTTTTAAAAGTCAGCAGAATACCGAGAACAATGGAAGAGTTGTGAAGCATTTTTAAACATCAGCGGAATTCCAGAACAATCGAAGAGTTCCGAAGCATTTTTAAATGTCATCGGAATTCCGAGAACAATGGAAGAGTTCCGAAGCATTTTTATATGTCTGCAGAATTCTGAGAACAATGGAAGAGTTCCAAAGCATTTTTAAATGTCAGCGGAATTCCGAGAACAATGAAAGAGCTCCGAAGCATACTTAAACTTCAACGGAATTCCGAGAACATTGGAACAGTTCCGAAGCATTTTTAAAAGTCAGCAGAATACCGAGAACAATGGAAGAGTTGTGAAGCATTTTTAAACATCAGCGGAATTCCAGAACAATCGAAGAGTTCCGAAGCATTTTTAAATGTCAGCGGAATTCCGAGAACAATGGAAGAGTTCCGAAGCATTTTTATATGTCTGCAGAATTCTGAGAACAATGGAAGAGTTCCAAAGCATTTTTAAATGTCAGCGGAATTCTGAAAACAATGGAAGAGTTCCGAAGCATTTTTAAACTTCAGCAGAATTCCGATAACAATGGAAGAGTTCCGAAGCATTTTTAAATGTCAGCGGAATTTTGAAAACAATGGAAGATTTCTGAAGCATTTTTAAACGTCAGCGGAATTCTGAGAACAATGGAAGAGTTGTGAAGCATTTTTAAAGGTCAGCGGAATTTGGAGAACAATCGAAGAGTTCCGAAGCATTTTTAAAAGTCAGCGGAATTCCGAGAACAATGGAAGAGTTTTGAAGCATTTTTAAACGTCAGCGGAATTCCGAGAACAATGGAAGAGTTCCGAAGCATTTTTAAACCTCAGCGGAATTCCGAGAACAATGGAAGAGTTCTGAAGCATTTTTGAATGTCAGCGGAATTCCGAGAACAATGGAAGAGCTCCGAAGCATACTTAAACTTCAGCAGAATTCCAAGAACAATGGAAGAGTTCCGAAGCATTTTTAAAAGTCAGCGGAATTCCGAGAACAATAGAAGAGTTGTGAAGCATTTTTAAGCGTCAGCGGAATTCCGAGAACAATGGAAGAGTTCCAAAGCATTTTTAAACTTCAGCAGAATTCCGAGAACAATGGAAGAGTTCCGAAGCATTCTTAAACTTCAGCGGAATTCCGAGAACAATGGAAGAGTTCCAAAGCATTTTTAAACTTAAGCAGAATTCCGAGAACAATGGAAGAGTTCCGAAGCATTCTTAAACTTCAGCGGAATTCCGAGAACAATGGAAGAGTTCCGTAGCATTTTTTAAAGTCAGCGGAATTTCCGAGAACAATAGAAGAGTTGTGAAGCAATTTTAAGCGTCAGCGGAATTCCGAGAACAATGGAAGAGTTCCGAAGCATTTTTCAACATCAGCGGAATTCCGAGAACAATGGAAGAGTTCTGAAGCATTTTTAAACGTCAGCGGAATTTTGAAAACAATGGAAGATTTCCGAAGCATTTTTAAAAGTCAGCGGAATACCGAGAAAAATGGAAGAGTTGTGAACCATTTTTAAACGTCAGCGGAATTCCGAGAACAATGGAAGAGTCCCGAAGCATTTTTAAAAGTCAGCGGAATTCCGAGAACAATAGAAGAGTTGTGAAGCATTTTTAAGCGTCAGCCGAATTCCGAGAACAATGGAAGAGTTCCAAAGCATTTTTAAACTTCAGCAGAATTCCGAGAACATTGGAAGAGTTCCGAAGCATTCTTAAACTTCAGCGGAATTCCGAGAACAATGGAAGAGTTCCGAAGCATTTTTTAAAGTCAGCGGAATTTCCGAGAACAATAGAAGAGTTGTGTAGCAATTTTAAGCGTCAGCGGAATTCCAAGAACAATGGAAGAGTTCTGAAGCATTTTTAAACGTCAGCGGAATTCAGAGAACAATGGAAGAGTTCTGAAGCATTTTTAAATGTCAGCGGAATTCCGAGAACAATGGAACAGTTCCGAAGCATTTTTAAAAGTCAGCAGAATACCGAGAACAATGGAAGAGTTGTGAAGCATTTTTAAACATCAGCGGAATTCCAGAACAATCGAAGAGTTCCGAAGCATTTTTAAATGTCAGCGGAATTCCGAGAACAATGGAAGAGTTCCGAAGCATTTTTATATGTCTGCAGAATTCTGAGAACAATGGAAGAGTTCCAAAGCATTTTTAAATGTCAGCGGAATTCCGAGAACAATGAAAGAGCTCCGAAGCATACTTAAACTTCAACGGAATTCCGAGAACATTGGAACAGTTCCGAAGCATTTTTAAAAGTCAGCTGAATTCTGAGAACAATGGAAGAGTTGTGAAGCATTTTTAAACATCAGCGGAATTCCAGAACAATCGAAGAGTTCCGAAGCATTTTTAAATGTCAGCGGAATTCCGAGAACAATGGAAGAGTTCCGAAGCATTTTTATATGTCTGCAGAATTCTGAGAGCAATGGAAGAGTTCCAAAGCATTTTTAAATGTCAGCGGAATTCTGAAAACAATGGAAGAGTTCCGAAGCATTTTTAAACTTCAGCAGAATTCCGAGAACAATGGAAGAGTTCCGAAGCATTTTTAAACATCAGCGGAATTCCGAGAACAATGGAAGAGTTCTGAAGCATTTTTAAACGTCAGCGGAATTTTGAAAACAATGGAAGATTTCTGAAGCATTTTTAAACGTCAGCGGAATTCTGAGAACAATGGAAGAGTTGTGAAGCATTTTTAAAGGTCAGCGGAATTTGGAGAACAATCGAAGAGTTCCGAAGCATTTTTAAAAGTCAGCGGAATTCCGAGAACAATGGAAGAGTTGTGAAGCATTTTTAAACGTCAGCGGAATTCCGAGAACAATGGAAGAGTTCCGAAGCATTTTTAAACCTCAGCGGAATTCCGAGAACAATGGAAGAGTTCTGAAGCATTTTTGAATGTCAGCGGAATTCCAAGAACAATGGAAGAGCTCCGAAGCATACTTAAACTTCAGCGGAATTCCGAGAACAATGGAACAGTTCCGAAGCATTTTTAAAAGTCAGCAGAATACCGAGAACAATGGAAGAGTTGTGAAGCATTTTTAAACATCAGCGGAATTCCAGAACAATCGAAGAGTTCCGAAGCATTTTTAAATGTCAGCGGAATTCCGAGAACAATGGAAGAGTTCCGAAGCATTTTTATATGTCTGCAGAATTCTGAGAACAATGGAAGAGTTCCAAAGCATTTTTAAATGTCAGCGGAATTCCGAGAACAATGAAAGAGCTCCGAAGCATACTTAAACTTCAACGGAATTCCGAGAACATTGGAACAGTTCCGAAGCAATTTTAAAAGTCAGCAGAATACCGAGAACAATGGAAGAGTTGTGAAGCATTTTTAAACATCAGCGGAATTCCAGAACAATCGAAGAGTTCCGAAGCATTTTTAAATGTCAGCGGAATTCCGAGAACAATGGAAGAGTTCCGAAGCATTTTTATATGTCTGCAGAATTCTGAGAACAATGGAAGAGTTCCAAAGCATTTTTAAATGTCAGCGGAATTCTGAAAACAATGGAAGAGTTCCGAAGCATTTTTAAACTTCAGCAGAATTCCGATAACAATGGAAGAGTTCCGAAGCATTTTTAAATGTCAGCGGAATTTTGAAAACAATGGAAGATTTCTGAAGCATTTTTAAACGTCAGCGGAATTCTGAGAACAATGGAAGAGTTGTGAAGCATTTTTAAAGGTCAGCGGAATTTGGAGAACAATCGAAGAGTTCCGAAGCATTTTTAAAAGTCAGCGGAATTCCGAGAACAATGGAAGAGTTTTGAAGCATTTTTAAACGTCAGCGGAATTCCGAGAACAATGGAAGAGTTCCGAAGCATTTTTAAAAGTCAGCGGAATTCCGAGAACAATAGAAGAGTTGTGAAGCATTTTTAAGCGTCAGCGGAATTCCGAGAACAATGGAAGAGTTCCAAAGCATTTTTAAACTTCAGCAGAATTCCGAGAACAATGGAAGAGTTCCGAAGCATTCTTAAACTTCAGCGGAATTCCGAGAACAATGGAAGAGTTCCAAAGCATTTTTAAACTTAAGCAGAATTCCGAGAACAATGGAAGAGTTCCGAAGCATTCTTAAACTTCAGCGGAATTCCGAGAACAATGGAAGAGTTCCGTAGCATTTTTTAAAGTCAGCGGAATTTCCGAGAACAATAGAAGAGTTGTGAAGCAATTTTAAGCGTCAGCGGAATTCCGAGAACAATGGAAGAGTTCCGAAGCATTTTTCAACATCAGCGGAATTCCGAGAACAATGGAAGAGTTCTGAAGCATTTTTAAACGTCAGCGGAATTTTGAAAACAATGGAAGATTTCCGAAGCATTTTTAAAAGTCAGCGGAATACCGAGAAAAATGGAAGAGTTGTGAACCATTTTTAAACGTCAGCGGAATTCCGAGAACAATGGAAGAGTCCCGAAGCATTTTTAAAAGTCAGCGGAATTCCGAGAACAATAGAAGAGTTGTGAAGCATTTTTAAGCGTCAGCCGAATTCCGAGAACAATGGAAGAGTTCCAAAGCATTTTTAAACTTCAGCAGAATTCCGAGAACATTGGAAGAGTTCCGAAGCATTCTTAAACTTCAGCGGAATTCCGAGAACAATGGAAGAGTTCCGAAGCATTTTTTAAAGTCAGCGGAATTTCCGAGAACAATAGAAGAGTTGTGTAGCAATTTTAAGCGTCAGCGGAATTCCAAGAACAATGGAAGAGTTCTGAAGCATTTTTAAACGTCAGCGGAATTCAGAGAACAATGGAAGAGTTCTGAAGCATTTTTAAATGTCAGCGGAATTCCGAGAACAATGGAAGAGATTCGAAGCATTTTTAAATGTCAGCGGAATTCTGAGAACAATGGAAGAGTTCCGAAGCATACTTAAACTTCAGCGGAATTCCGAGAACAATGGAAGAGTTCTGAAGCATTTTTAAACATCAACGGAATTCCGAGAAAAAAGGAAGAGTTCCGAAGCATTTTTATATGTCAGCGGAATTCCGAGAACAATGGAAGAGTTCCGAAGCATATTTAAACTTCAGCGGAATACCGAGAACAATAGAAGAGTTGTGAAGCATTTTTAAACGTCAGCGGAAATCCGAGAACAATGGAAGAGTTCCGAAGCATTTTTAAACTTCACCCAAATTCCGAGAACAATGGAAGAGTTCCGAAGCATTTTTAAACTTCACCCAAATTCCGAGAACAATGGAAGAGTTCCGAAGCATTTTTAAATGTCAGCGGAATTCTGAGAACAATGGAAGAGCTCCGAAGCATTTTTAATCTTCAGCATAATTCCGAGAACAATGGAAGAGTTCCGAAGCATTTTTAAAAGTCAGCGGAATTCCGAGAACAATGGAAGAGTTGTGAAGCATTTTTAAACGTCAGCGGAATTCTGAGAGCAATGGAAGAGTTCCGAAGCATTTTTAATCTTCAGCATAATTCCGAGAACAATGGAAGAGTTCCGAAGAATATTTAAACTTCAGCGGAATTCCGAGAACAATGGAAGAGTTCCGAAGCATTTTTAAAAGTCAGCGGAATACTGAGAAAAATGGAAGAGTTGTGAAGCATTTTTAAACGTCAGTGGAATTCCGAGAACAATGGAAGAGTTCCGAAGCATTTTTAAATGTCAGCGGAATTCCGAGAACAATGGAAGAGTTCCGAAGCATTTTTAAATGTCCGCAGAATTCCAAGAACAATGGAAGAGTTCCAAAGCATTTTTAAATGTCAGCGGAATTCTGAAAACAATGGAAGAGTTCCGAAGCATTTTTAAACTTCAGCAGAATTCCGAGAAAAATGGAAGAGTTCCGAAGCATTTTTAAAAGTCAGCGGAATTCCGAGAACAATAGAAGAGTTGTGAAGCAATTTTAAGCGTCAGCGGAATTCTGAGAACAATGTAAGAGTTCCGAAGCATTTTTAAACTTCACTGGAATTCCGAGAACAATGGAAGAGTTCCGAAGCATTTTTAAACATCAGCGGAATTCCGAGAACAATGGAAGAGTTCTGAAGCATTTTTAAACGTCAGCGGAATTTTGAAAACAATGGAAGATTTCTGAAGCATTTTTAAACGTCAGCGGAATTCTGAGAACAATGGAAGAGTTGTGAAGCATTTTTAAAGGTCAGCGGAATTTGGAGAACAATCGAAGAGTTCCGAAGCATTTTTAAAAGTCAGCGGAATTCCGAGAACAATGGAAGAGTTGTGAAGCATTTTTAAACGTCAGCGGAATTCCGAGAACAATGGAAGAGTTCCGAAGCATTTTTAAACCTCTGCGGAATTCCGAGAACAATGGAAGAGTTCTGAAGCATTTTTGAATGTCAGCGGAATTCCGAGAACAATGAAAGAGCTCCGAAGCATACTTAAACTTCAACGGAATTCCGAGAACATTGGAACAGTTCCGAAGCATTTTTAAAAGTCAGCAGAATACCGAGAACAATGGAAGAGTTGTGAAGCATTTTTAAACATCAGCGGAATTCCAGAACAATCGAAGAGTTCCGAAGCATTTTTAAATGTCATCGGAATTCCGAGAACAATGGAAGAGTTCCGAAGCATTTTTATATGTCTGCAGAATTCTGAGAACAATGGAAGAGTTCCAAAGCATTTTTAAATGTCAGCGGAATTCCGAGAACAATGAAAGAGCTCCGAAGCATACTTAAACTTCAACGGAATTCCGAGAACATTGGAACAGTTCCGAAGCATTTTTAAAAGTCAGCAGAATACCGAGAACAATGGAAGAGTTGTGAAGCATTTTTAAACATCAGCGGAATTCCAGAACAATCGAAGAGTTCCGAAGCATTTTTAAATGTCAGCGGAATTCCGAGAACAATGGAAGAGTTCCGAAGCATTTTTATATGTCTGCAGAATTCTGAGAACAATGGAAGAGTTCCAAAGCATTTTTAAATGTCAGCGGAATTCTGAAAACAATGGAAGAGTTCCGAAGCATTTTTAAACTTCAGCAGAATTCCGATAACAATGGAAGAGTTCCGAAGCATTTTTAAATGTCAGCGGAATTTTGAAAACAATGGAAGATTTCTGAAGCATTTTTAAACGTCAGCGGAATTCTGAGAACAATGGAAGAGTTGTGAAGCATTTTTAAAGGTCAGCGGAATTTGGAGAACAATCGAAGAGTTCCGAAGCATTTTTAAAAGTCAGCGGAATTCCGAGAACAATGGAAGAGTTTTGAAGCATTTTTAAACGTCAGCGGAATTCCGAGAACAATGGAAGAGTTCCGAAGCATTTTTAAACCTCAGCGGAATTCCGAGAACAATGGAAGAGTTCTGAAGCATTTTTGAATGTCAGCGGAATTCCGAGAACAATGGAAGAGCTCCGAAGCATACTTAAACTTCAGCAGAATTCCAAGAACAATGGAAGAGTTCCGAAGCATTTTTAAAAGTCAGCGGAATTCCGAGAACAATAGAAGAGTTGTGAAGCATTTTTAAGCGTCAGCGGAATTCCGAGAACAATGGAAGAGTTCCAAAGCATTTTTAAACTTCAGCAGAATTCCGAGAACAATGGAAGAGTTCCGAAGCATTCTTAAACTTCAGCGGAATTCCGAGAACAATGGAAGAGTTCCAAAGCATTTTTAAACTTAAGCAGAATTCCGAGAACAATGGAAGAGTTCCGAAGCATTCTTAAACTTCAGCGGAATTCCGAGAACAATGGAAGAGTTCCGTAGCATTTTTTAAAGTCAGCGGAATTTCCGAGAACAATAGAAGAGTTGTGAAGCAATTTTAAGCGTCAGCGGAATTCCGAGAACAATGGAAGAGTTCCGAAGCATTTTTCAACATCAGCGGAATTCCGAGAACAATGGAAGAGTTCTGAAGCATTTTTAAACGTCAGCGGAATTTTGAAAACAATGGAAGATTTCCGAAGCATTTTTAAAAGTCAGCGGAATACCGAGAAAAATGGAAGAGTTGTGAACCATTTTTAAACGTCAGCGGAATTCCGAGAACAATGGAAGAGTCCCGAAGCATTTTTAAAAGTCAGCGGAATTCCGAGAACAATAGAAGAGTTGTGAAGCATTTTTAAGCGTCAGCCGAATTCCGAGAACAATGGAAGAGTTCCAAAGCATTTTTAAACTTCAGCAGAATTCCGAGAACATTGGAAGAGTTCCGAAGCATTCTTAAACTTCAGCGGAATTCCGAGAACAATGGAAGAGTTCCGAAGCATTTTTTAAAGTCAGCGGAATTTCCGAGAACAATAGAAGAGTTGTGTAGCAATTTTAAGCGTCAGCGGAATTCCAAGAACAATGGAAGAGTTCTGAAGCATTTTTAAACGTCAGCGGAATTCAGAGAACAATGGAAGAGTTCTGAAGCATTTTTAAATGTCAGCGGAATTCCGAGAACAATGGAAGAGATTCGAAGCATTTTTAAATGTCAGCGGAATTCTGAGAACAATGGAAGAGTTCCGAAGCATACTTAAACTTCAGCGGAATTCCGAGAACAATGGAAGAGTTCTGAAGCATTTTTAAACATCAACGGAATTCCGAGAAAAAAGGAAGAGTTCCGAAGCATTTTTATATGTCAGCGGAATTCCGAGAACAATGGAAGAGTTCCGAAGCATATTTAAACTTCAGCGGAATACCGAGAACAATAGAAGAGTTGTGAAGCATTTTTAAACGTCAGCGGAAATCCGAGAACAATGGAAGAGTTCCGAAGCATTTTTAAACTTCACCCAAATTCCGAGAACAATGGAAGAGTTCCGAAGCATTTTTAAACTTCACCCAAATTCCGAGAACAATGGAAGAGTTCCGAAGCATTTTTAAATGTCAGCGGAATTCTGAGAACAATGGAAGAGCTCCGAAGCATTTTTAATCTTCAGCATAATTCCGAGAACAATGGAAGAGTTCCGAAGCATTTTTAAAAGTCAGCGGAATTCCGAGAACAATGGAAGAGTTGTGAAGCATTTTTAAACGTCAGCGGAATTCTGAGAGCAATGGAAGAGTTCCGAAGCATTTTTAATCTTCAGCATAATTCCGAGAACAATGGAAGAGTTCCGAAGAATATTTAAACTTCAGCGGAATTCCGAGAACAATGGAAGAGTTCCGAAGCATTTTTAAAAGTCAGCGGAATACTGAGAAAAATGGAAGAGTTGTGAAGCATTTTTAAACGTCAGTGGAATTCCGAGAACAATGGAAGAGTTCCGAAGCATTTTTAAATGTCAGCGGAATTCCGAGAACAATGGAAGAGTTCCGAAGCATTTTTAAATGTCCGCAGAATTCCAAGAACAATGGAAGAGTTCCAAAGCATTTTTAAATGTCAGCGGAATTCTGAAAACAATGGAAGAGTTCCGAAGCATTTTTAAACTTCAGCAGAATTCCGAGAAAAATGGAAGAGTTCCGAAGCATTTTTAAAAGTCAGGGGAATTCCGAGAACAATAGAAGAGTTGTGAAGCAATTTTAAGCGTCAGCGGAATTCTGAGAACAATGGAAGAGTTCCGAAGCATTTTTAAACTTCACTGGAATTCCGAGAACAATGGAAGAGTTCCGAAGCATTTTTAAACATCAGCGGAATTCCGAGAACAATGGAAGAGTTCTGAAGCATTTTTAAACGTCAGCGGAATTTTGAAAACAATGGAAGATTTCTGAAGCATTTTTAAACGTCAGCGGAATTCTGAGAACAATGGAAGAGTTGTGAAGCATTTTTAAAGGTCAGCGGAATTTGGAGAACAATCGAAGAGTTCCGAAGCATTTTTAAAAGTCAGCGGAATTCCGAGAACAATGGAAGAGTTGTGAAGCATTTTTAAACGTCAGCGGAATTCCGAGAACAATGGAAGAGTTCCGAAGCATTTTTAAACCTCTGCGGAATTCCGAGAACAATGGAAGAGTTCTGAAGCATTTTTGAATGTCAGCGGAATTCCGAGAACAATGAAAGAGCTCCGAAGCATACTTAAACTTCAACGGAATTCCGAGAACATTGGAACAGTTCCGAAGCATTTTTAAAAGTCAGCAGAATACCGAGAACAATGGAAGAGTTGTGAAGCATTTTTAAACATCAGCGGAATTCCAGAACAATCGAAGAGTTCCGAAGCATTTTTAAATGTCAGCGGAATTCCGAGAACAATGGAAGAGTTCCGAAGCATTTTTATATGTCTGCAGAATTCTGAGAACAATGGAAGAGTTCCAAAGCATTTTTAAATGTCAGCGGAATTCTGAAAACAATGGAAGAGTTCCGAAGCATTTTTAAACTTCAGCAGAATTCCGATAACAATGGAAGAGTTCCGAAGCATTTTTAAATGTCAGCGGAATTTTGAAAACAATGGAAGATTTCTGAAGCATTTTTAAACGTCAGCGGAATTCTGAGAACAATGGAAGAGTTGTGAAGCATTTTTAAAGGTCAGCGGAATTTGGAGAACAATCGAAGAGTTCCGAAGCATTTTTAAAAGTCAGCGGAATTCCGAGAACAATGGAAGAGTTTTGAAGCATTTTTAAACGTCAGCGGAATTCCGAGAACAATGGAAGAGTTCCGAAGCATTTTTAAACCTCAGCGGAATTCCGAGAACAATGGAAGAGTTCTGAAGCATTTTTGAATGTCAGCGGAATTCCGAGAACAATGGAAGAGCTCCGAAGCATACTTAAACTTCAGCAGAATTCCAAGAACAATGGAAGAGTTCCGAAGCATTTTTAAAAGTCAGCGGAATTCCGAGAACAATAGAAGAGTTGTGAAGCATTTTTAAGCGTCAGCGGAATTCCGAGAACAATGGAAGAGTTCCAAAGCATTTTTAAACTTCAGCAGAATTCCGAGAACAATGGAAGAGTTCCGAAGCATTCTTAAACTTCAGCGGAATTCCGAGAACAATGGAAGAGTTCCAAAGCATTTTTAAACTTAAGCAGAATTCCGAGAACAATGGAAGAGTTCCGAAGCATTCTTAAACTTCAGCGGAATTCCGAGAACAATGGAAGAGTTCCGTAGCATTTTTTAAAGTCAGCGGAATTTCCGAGAACAATGGAAGAGTTGTGAAGCAATTTTAAGCGTCAGCGGAATTCCGAGAACAATGGAAGAGTTCCGAAGCATTTTTCAACATCAGCGGAATTCCGAGAACAATGGAAGAGTTCTGAAGCATTTTTAAACGTCAGCGGAATTTTGAAAACAATGGAAGATTTCCGAAGCATTTTTAAAAGTCAGCGGAATACCGAGAAAAATGGAAGAGTTGTGAACCATTTTTAAACGTCAGCGGAATTCCGAGAACAATGGAAGAGTCCCGAAGCATTTTTAAAAGTCAGCGGAATTCCGAGAACAATAGAAGAGTTGTGAAGCATTTTTAAGCGTCAGCCGAATTCCGAGAACAATGGAAGAGTTCCAAAGCATTTTTAAACTTCAGCAGAATTCCGAGAACATTGGAAGAGTTCCGAAGCATTCTTAAACTTCAGCGGAATTCCGAGAACAATGGAAGAGTTCCGAAGCATTTTTTAAAGTCAGCGGAATTTCCGAGAACAATAGAAGAGTTGTGTAGCAATTTTAAGCGTCAGCGGAATTCCAAGAACAATGGAAGAGTTCTGAAGCATTTTTAAACGTCAGCGGAATTCAGAGAACAATGGAAGAGTTCTGAAGCATTTTTAAATGTCAGCGGAATTCCGAGAACAATGGAAGAGATTCGAAGCATTTTTAAATGTCAGCGGAATTCTGAGAACAATGGAAGAGTTCCGAAGCATACTTAAACTTCAGCGGAATTCCGAGAACAATGGAAGAGTTCTGAAGCATTTTTAAACATCAACGGAATTCCGAGAAAAAAGGAAGAGTTCCGAAGCATTTTTATATGTCAGCGGAATTCCGAGAACAATGGAAGAGTTCCGAAGCATATTTAAACTTCAGCGGAATACCGAGAACAATAGAAGAGTTGTGAAGCATTTTTAAACGTCAGCGGAAATCCGAGAACAATGGAAGAGTTCCGAAGCATTTTTAAACTTCACCCAAATTCCGAGAACAATGGAAGAGTTCCGAAGCATTTTTAAACTTCACCCAAATTCCGAGAACAATGGAAGAGTTCCGAAGCATTTTTAAACTTCACCCAAATTCCGAGAACAATGGAAGAGTTCCGAAGCATTTTTAAATGTCAGCGGAATTCTGAGAACAATGGAAGAGCTCCGAAGCATTTTTAATCTTCAGCATAATTCCGAGAACAATGGAAGAGTTCCGAAGCATTTTTAAAAGTCAGCGGAATTCCGAGAACAATGGAAGAGTTGTGAAGCATTTTTAAACGTCAGCGGAATTCTGAGAGCAATGGAAGAGTTCCGAAGCATTTTTAATCTTCAGCATAATTCCGAGAACAATGGAAGAGTTCCGAAGAATATTTAAACTTCAGCGGAATTCCGAGAACAATGGAAGAGTTCCGAAGCATTTTTAAAAGTCAGCGGAATACTGAGAAAAATGGAAGAGTTGTGAAGCATTTTTAAACGTCAGTGGAATTCCGAGAACAATGGAAGAGTTCCGAAGCATTTTTAAATGTCAGCGGAATTCCGAGAACAATGGAAGAGTTCCGAAGCATTTTTATATGTCTGCAGAATTCTGAGAACAATGGAAGAGTTCCAAAGCATTTTTAAATGTCAGCGGAATTCTGAAAACAATGGAAGAGTTCCGAAGCATTTTTAAACTTCAGCAGAATTCCGATAACAATGGAAGAGTTCCGAAGCATTTTTAAATGTCAGCGGAATTTTGAAAACAATGGAAGATTTCTGAAGCATTTTTAAACGTCAGCGGAATTCTGAGAACAATGGAAGAGTTGTGAAGCATTTTTAAAGGTCAGCGGAATTTGGAGAACAATCGAAGAGTTCCGAAGCATTTTTAAAAGTCAGCGGAATTCCGAGAACAATGGAAGAGTTTTGAAGCATTTTTAAACGTCAGCGGAATTCCGAGAACAATGGAAGAGTTCCGAAGCATTTTTAAACCTCAGCGGAATTCCGAGAACAATGGAAGAGTTCTGAAGCATTTTTGAATGTCAGCGGAATTCCGAGAACAATGGAAGAGCTCCGAAGCATACTTAAACTTCAGCAGAATTCCAAGAACAATGGAAGAGTTCCGAAGCATTTTTAAAAGTCAGCGGAATTCCGAGAACAATAGAAGAGTTGTGAAGCATTTTTAAGCGTCAGCGGAATTCCGAGAACAATGGAAGAGTTCCAAAGCATTTTTAAACTTCAGCAGAATTCCGAGAACAATGGAAGAGTTCCGAAGCATTCTTAAACTTCAGCGGAATTCCGAGAACAATGGAAGAGTTCCAAAGCATTTTTAAACTTAAGCAGAATTCCGAGAACAATGGAAGAGTTCCGAAGCATTCTTAAACTTCAGCGGAATTCCGAGAACAATGGAAGAGTTCCGTAGCATTTTTTAAAGTCAGCGGAATTTCCGAGAACAATAGAAGAGTTGTGAAGCAATTTTAAGCGTCAGCGGAATTCCGAGAACAATGGAAGAGTTCCGAAGCATTTTTCAACATCAGCGGAATTCCGAGAACAATGGAAGAGTTCTGAAGCATTTTTAAACGTCAGCGGAATTTTGAAAACAATGGAAGATTTCCGAAGCATTTTTAAAAGTCAGCGGAATACCGAGAAAAATGGAAGAGTTGTGAACCATTTTTAAACGTCAGCGGAATTCCGAGAACAATGGAAGAGTCCCGAAGCATTTTTAAAAGTCAGCGGAATTCCGAGAACAATAGAAGAGTTGTGAAGCATTTTTAAGCGTCAGCCGAATTCCGAGAACAATGGAAGAGTTCCAAAGCATTTTTAAACTTCAGCAGAATTCCGAGAACATTGGAAGAGTTCCGAAGCATTCTTAAACTTCAGCGGAATTCCGAGAACAATGGAAGAGTTCCGAAGCATTTTTTAAAGTCAGCGGAATTTCCGAGAACAATAGAAGAGTTGTGTAGCAATTTTAAGCGTCAGCGGAATTCCAAGAACAATGGAAGAGTTCTGAAGCATTTTTAAACGTCAGCGGAATTCAGAGAACAATGGAAGAGTTCTGAAGCATTTTTAAATGTCAGCGGAATTCCGAGAACAATGGAAGAGATTCGAAGCATTTTTAAATGTCAGCGGAATTCTGAGAACAATGGAAGAGTTCCGAAGCATACTTAAACTTCAGCGGAATTCCGAGAACAATGGAAGAGTTCTGAAGCATTTTTAAACATCAACGGAATTCCGAGAAAAAAGGAAGAGTTCCGAAGCATTTTTATATGTCAGCGGAATTCCGAGAACAATGGAAGAGTTCCGAAGCATATTTAAACTTCAGCGGAATACCGAGAACAATAGAAGAGTTGTGAAGCATTTTTAAACGTCAGCGGAAATCCGAGAACAATGGAAGAGTTCCGAAGCATTTTTAAACTTCACCCAAATTCCGAGAACAATGGAAGAGTTCCGAAGCATTTTTAAACTTCACCCAAATTCCGAGAACAATGGAAGAGTTCCGAAGCATTTTTAAATGTCAGCGGAATTCTGAGAACAATGGAAGAGCTCCGAAGCATTTTTAATCTTCAGCATAATTCCGAGAACAATGGAAGAGTTCCGAAGCATTTTTAAAAGTCAGCGGAATTCCGAGAACAATGGAAGAGTTGTGAAGCATTTTTAAACGTCAGCGGAATTCTGAGAGCAATGGAAGAGTTCCGAAGCATTTTTAATCTTCAGCATAATTCCGAGAACAATGGAAGAGTTCCGAAGAATATTTAAACTTCAGCGGAATTCCGAGAACAATGGAAGAGTTCCGAAGCATTTTTAAAAGTCAGCGGAATACTGAGAAAAATGGAAGAGTTGTGAAGCATTTTTAAACGTCAGTGGAATTCCGAGAACAATGGAAGAGTTCCGAAGCATTTTTAAATGTCAGCGGAATTCCGAGAACAATGGAAGAGTTCCGAAGCATTTTTAAATGTCCGCAGAATTCCAAGAACAATGGAAGAGTTCCAAAGCATTTTTAAATGTCAGCGGAATTCTGAAAACAATGGAAGAGTTCCGAAGCATTTTTAAACTTCAGCAGAATTCCGAGAAAAATGGAAGAGTTCCGAAGCATTTTTAAAAGTCAGGGGAATTCCGAGAACAATAGAAGAGTTGTGAAGCAATTTTAAGCGTCAGCGGAATTCTGAGAACAATGGAAGAGTTCCGAAGCATTTTTAAACTTCACTGGAATTCCGAGAACAATGGAAGAGTTCCGAAGCATTTTTAAACATCAGCGGAATTCCGAGAACAATGGAAGAGTTCTGAAGCATTTTTAAACGTCAGCGGAATTTTGAAAACAATGGAAGATTTCTGAAGCATTTTTAAACGTCAGCGGAATTCTGAGAACAATGGAAGAGTTGTGAAGCATTTTTAAAGGTCAGCGGAATTTGGAGAACAATCGAAGAGTTCCGAAGCATTTTTAAAAGTCAGCGGAATTCCGAGAACAATGGAAGAGTTGTGAAGCATTTTTAAACGTCAGCGGAATTCCGAGAACAATGGAAGAGTTCCGAAGCATTTTTAAACCTCTGCGGAATTCCGAGAACAATGGAAGAGTTCTGAAGCATTTTTGAATGTCAGCGGAATTCCGAGAACAATGAAAGAGCTCCGAAGCATACTTAAACTTCAACGGAATTCCGAGAACATTGGAACAGTTCCGAAGCATTTTTAAAAGTCAGCAGAATACCGAGAACAATGGAAGAGTTGTGAAGCATTTTTAAACATCAGCGGAATTCCAGAACAATCGAAGAGTTCCGAAGCATTTTTAAATGTCAGCGGAATTCCGAGAACAATGGAAGAGTTCCGAAGCATTTTTATATGTCTGCAGAATTCTGAGAACAATGGAAGAGTTCCAAAGCATTTTTAAATGTCAGCGGAATTCTGAAAACAATGGAAGAGTTCCGAAGCATTTTTAAACTTCAGCAGAATTCCGATAACAATGGAAGAGTTCCGAAGCATTTTTAAATGTCAGCGGAATTTTGAAAACAATGGAAGATTTCTGAAGCATTTTTAAACGTCAGCGGAATTCTGAGAACAATGGAAGAGTTGTGAAGCATTTTTAAAGGTCAGCGGAATTTGGAGAACAATCGAAGAGTTCCGAAGCATTTTTAAAAGTCAGCGGAATTCCGAGAACAATGGAAGAGTTTTGAAGCATTTTTAAACGTCAGCGGAATTCCGAGAACAATGGAAGAGTTCCGAAGCATTTTTAAACCTCAGCGGAATTCCGAGAACAATGGAAGAGTTCTGAAGCATTTTTGAATGTCAGCGGAATTCCGAGAACAATGGAAGAGCTCCGAAGCATACTTAAACTTCAGCAGAATTCCAAGAACAATGGAAGAGTTCCGAAGCATTTTTAAAAGTCAGCGGAATTCCGAGAACAATAGAAGAGTTGTGAAGCATTTTTAAGCGTCAGCGGAATTCCGAGAACAATGGAAGAGTTCCAAAGCATTTTTAAACTTCAGCAGAATTCCGAGAACAATGGAAGAGTTCCGAAGCATTCTTAAACTTCAGCGGAATTCCGAGAACAATGGAAGAGTTCCAAAGCATTTTTAAACTTAAGCAGAATTCCGAGAACAATGGAAGAGTTCCGAAGCATTCTTAAACTTCAGCGGAATTCCGAGAACAATGGAAGAGTTCCGTAGCATTTTTTAAAGTCAGCGGAATTTCCGAGAACAATGGAAGAGTTGTGAAGCAATTTTAAGCGTCAGCGGAATTCCGAGAACAATGGAAGAGTTCCGAAGCATTTTTCAACATCAGCGGAATTCCGAGAACAATGGAAGAGTTCTGAAGCATTTTTAAACGTCAGCGGAATTTTGAAAACAATGGAAGATTTCCGAAGCATTTTTAAAAGTCAGCGGAATACCGAGAAAAATGGAAGAGTTGTGAACCATTTTTAAACGTCAGCGGAATTCCGAGAACAATGGAAGAGTCCCGAAGCATTTTTAAAAGTCAGCGGAATTCCGAGAACAATAGAAGAGTTGTGAAGCATTTTTAAGCGTCAGCCGAATTCCGAGAACAATGGAAGAGTTCCAAAGCATTTTTAAACTTCAGCAGAATTCCGAGAACATTGGAAGAGTTCCGAAGCATTCTTAAACTTCAGCGGAATTCCGAGAACAATGGAAGAGTTCCGAAGCATTTTTTAAAGTCAGCGGAATTTCCGAGAACAATAGAAGAGTTGTGTAGCAATTTTAAGCGTCAGCGGAATTCCAAGAACAATGGAAGAGTTCTGAAGCATTTTTAAACGTCAGCGGAATTCAGAGAACAATGGAAGAGTTCTGAAGCATTTTTAAATGTCAGCGGAATTCCGAGAACAATGGAAGAGATTCGAAGCATTTTTAAATGTCAGCGGAATTCTGAGAACAATGGAAGAGTTCCGAAGCATACTTAAACTTCAGCGGAATTCCGAGAACAATGGAAGAGTTCTGAAGCATTTTTAAACATCAACGGAATTCCGAGAAAAAAGGAAGAGTTCCGAAGCATTTTTATATGTCAGCGGAATTCCGAGAACAATGGAAGAGTTCCGAAGCATATTTAAACTTCAGCGGAATACCGAGAACAATAGAAGAGTTGTGAAGCATTTTTAAACGTCAGCGGAAATCCGAGAACAATGGAAGAGTTCCGAAGCATTTTTAAACTTCACCCAAATTCCGAGAACAATGGAAGAGTTCCGAAGCATTTTTAAACTTCACCCAAATTCCGAGAACAATGGAAGAGTTCCGAAGCATTTTTAAACTTCACCCAAATTCCGAGAACAATGGAAGAGTTCCGAAGCATTTTTAAATGTCAGCGGAATTCTGAGAACAATGGAAGAGCTCCGAAGCATTTTTAATCTTCAGCATAATTCCGAGAACAATGGAAGAGTTCCGAAGCATTTTTAAAAGTCAGCGGAATTCCGAGAACAATGGAAGAGTTGTGAAGCATTTTTAAACGTCAGCGGAATTCTGAGAGCAATGGAAGAGTTCCGAAGCATTTTTAATCTTCAGCATAATTCCGAGAACAATGGAAGAGTTCCGAAGAATATTTAAACTTCAGCGGAATTCCGAGAACAATGGAAGAGTTCCGAAGCATTTTTAAAAGTCAGCGGAATACTGAGAAAAATGGAAGAGTTGTGAAGCATTTTTAAACGTCAGTGGAATTCCGAGAACAATGGAAGAGTTCCGAAGCATTTTTAAATGTCAGCGGAATTCCGAGAACAATGGAAGAGTTCCGAAGCATTTTTAAATGTCCGCAGAATTCCAAGAACAATGGAAGAGTTCCAAAGCATTTTTAAATGTCAGCGGAATTCTGAAAACAATGGAAGAGTTCCGAAGCATTTTTAAACTTCAGCAGAATTCCGAGAAAAATGGAAGAGTTCCGAAGCATTTTTAAAAGTCAGGGGAATTCCGAGAACAATAGAAGAGTTGTGAAGCAATTTTAAGCGTCAGCGGAATTCTGAGAACAATGTAAGAGTTCCAAAGCATTTTTAAACTTCACTGGAATTCCGAGAACAATGGAAGAGTTCCGAAGCATTTTTAAACATCAGCGGAATTCCGAGAACAATGGAAGAGTTCTGAAGCATTTTTAAACGTCAGCGGAATTTTGAAAACAATGGAAGATTTCTGAAGCATTTTTAAACGTCAGCGGAATTCTGAGAACAATGGAAGAGTTGTGAAGCATTTTTAAAGGTCAGCGGAATTTGGAGAACAATCGAAGAGTTCCGAAGCATTTTTAAAAGTCAGCGGAATTCCGAGAACAATGGAAGAGTTGTGAAGCATTTTTAAACGTCAGCGGAATTCCGAGAACAATGGAAGAGTTCCGAAGCATTTTTAAACCTCTGCGGAATTCCGAGAACAATGGAAGAGTTCTGAAGCATTTTTGAATGTCAGCGGAATTCCGAGAACAATGGAAGAGCTCCGAAGCATACTTAAACTTCAGCGGAATTCCGAGAACAATGGAACAGTTCCGAAGCATTTTTAAAAGTCAGCAGAATACCGAGAACAATGGAAGAGTTGTGAAGCATTTTTAAACATCAGCGGAATTCCAGAACAATCGAAGAGTTCCGAAGCATTTTTAAATGTCAGCGGAATTCCGAGAACAATGGAAGAGTTTCGAAGCATTTTTATATGTCTGCAGAATTCTGAGAACAATGGAAGAGTTCCAAAGCATTTTTAAATGTCAGCGGAATTCTGAAAACAATGGAAGAGTTCCGAAGCATTTTTAAACTTCAGCAGAATTCCGAGAACAATGGAAGAGTTCCGAAGCATTTTTAAACATCAGCGGAATTCCGAGAACAATGGAAGAGTTCTGAAGCATTTTTAAACGTCAGCAGGATTTTGAAAACAATGGAAGATTTCTGAAGCATTTTTAAACGTCAGCGGAATTCTGAGAACAATGGAAGAGTTGTGAAGCATTTTTAAAGGTCAGCGGAATTTGGAGAACAATCGAAGAGTTCCGAAGCATTTTTAAAAGTCAGCGGAATTCCGAGAACAATGGAAGAGTTGTGAAGCATTTTTAAACGTCAGCAGGATTTTGAAAACAATGGAAGATTTCTGAAGCATTTTTAAACGTCAGCGGAATTCTGAGAACAATGGAAGAGTTGTGAAGCATTTTTAAAGGTCAGCGGAATTTGGAGAACAATCGAAGAGTTCCGAAGCATTTTTAAAAGTCAGCGGAATTCCGAGAACAATGGAAGAGTTGTGAAGCATTTTTAAACGTCAGCGGAGTTCCGAGAACAATGGAAGAGTTCCGAAGCATTTTTAAACCTCAGCGGAATTCCGAGAACAATGGAAGAGTTCTGAAGCATTTTTGAATGTCAGCGGAATTCCGAGAACAATGGAAGAGCTCCGAAGCATACTTAAACTTCAGCGGAATTCCAAGAACAATGGAAGAGTTCCGAAGCATTTTTAAAAGTCAGCGGAATTCCGAGAACAATAGAAGAGTTGTGAAGCATTTTTAAGCGTCAGCGGAATTCCGAGAACAATGGAAGAGTTCCAAAGCATTTCTAAACTTCAGCAGAATTCCGAGAACAATGGAAGAGTTCCGAAGCATTCTTAAACTTCAGCAGAATTCCGAGAACAATGGAAGAGTTCCGAAGCATTTTTTAAAGTCAGCGGAATTTCCGTGAACAATAGAAGAGTTGTGAAGCAATTTTAAGCGTCAGCGGAATTCCGAGAACAATGGAAGAGTTCCGAAGCATTTTTAAACGTCAGCGGAATTTTGAAAACAATGGAAGATTTCCGAAGCATTTTTAAACGTCAGCGGAATTTTGAAAACAATGGAAGATTTCCGAAGCATTTTTAAACGTCAGCGGAATTCTGAGAACAATGGAAGAGTTCCGAGGCAATTTTAAACTTCAGCGGAATTTTGAGAACAATGGAAGAGTTCCGAAGCATTTTTAAAAGTCCGCAAAATTCCGAGAACAATGGAAGAGTTGTGAAGCATTTTTAAACGTCAGCGGATTTCCGAGAACAATGGAAGAGTTCTGAAGCATTTTTAAACGTCAGCGGAATTCAGAGAACAATGAAAGAGTTCTGAAGCATTTTTAAATGTCAGCGGATTTCCGAGAACAATGGAAGAGATCCGAAGCATTTTTAAATGTCAGCGGAATTCTGAGAACAATGGAAGAGTTCTGAAGCATTTTTAAACTTCAGCAGAATTCCGAGAACAATGGAAGAGTTCCGAAGCATACTTAAACTTCAGCGGAATTCCGAGAACAATGGAAGAGTTCCGAAGCATTTTTAAAAGTCAGGGGAATACCGAGAACAATGGAAGAGTTGTGAAGCATTTTTAAACGTCAGCGGAATTCCAGAACAATGGAAGAGTTCCGAAGCATACTTAAACTTCAGCGGAATTCCGAGAACAATGGAAGAGTTCTGAAGCATTTTTAAACATCAACGGAATTCCGAGAAAAAAGGAAGAGTTCCGAAGCATTTTTATATGTCAGCGGAATTCCGAGAACAATGGAAGAGTTCCGAAGCATATTTAAACTTCAGCGGAATACCGAGAACAATAGAAGAATTGTGAAGCATTTTTAAACGTCAGCGGAAATCCGAGAACAGTGGAAGAGTTGTGAAGCATTTTTAAATGTCAGCGGAATTCTGAGAACAATGGAAGAGTTCCGAAGCATTTTTAATCTTCAGCATAATTCCGAGAACAATGGAAGAGTTCCGAAGCATTTTTAAAAGTCAGCGGAATTCCGAGAACAGTGGAAGAGTTGTGAAGCATTTTTAAACGTCAGCGGAATTCTGAGAGCAATGGAAGAGTTCCGAAGCATTTTTAATCTTCAGCATAATTCCGAGAACAATGGAAGAGTTCCGAAGAATATTTAAACTTCAGCGGAATTCCGAGAACAATGGAAGAGTTCCGAAGCATTTTTAAAAGTCAGCGGAATACCGAGAAAAATGGAAGAGTTGTGAAGCATTTTTAAACGTCAGTGGAATTCCGAGAACAATGGAAGAGTTCCGAAGCATTTTTAAATGTCAGCAGAATTCCGAGAACAATGGAAGAGTTCCGAAGCATTTTTAAATGTCAGCAGAATTCCAAGAACAATGGAAGAGTTCCAAAGCATTTTTAAATGTCAGCGGAATTCTGAAAACAATGGAAGAGTTCCGAAGCATTTTTAAACTTCAGCAGAATTCCGAGAAAAATGGAAGAGTTCCGAAGTATTTTTAAAAGTCAGCGGAATTCCGATAACAATAGAAGAGTTGTGAAGCATTTTTAAGCGTCAGCGGAATTCCGAGAACAATGGAAGAGTTCCGAAGCATTTTTAAACTTCAAAACTTCAGCAGATTTCCGAGAAAAATGGAAGAGTTCTGAAGCATTCTTAAACTTCAGCGGAATTCCGAGAACAATGGAAAAGTTCCGAAGCATTTTTAAAAGTCAGGGGAATTCCGAGAACAATAGAAGAGTTGTTAAGCAATTTTAAGCGTCAGCGGAATTCTGAGAACAATCTAAGAGTTTCGAAGCATTTTTAAACTTCACTGGAATTCCGAGAACAATGGAAGAGTTCCGAAGCATTTTTAAACGTCAGCGGAATTTTGAAAACAATGGAAGATTTCTGAAGCATTTTTAAACGTCAGCGGAATTCTGAGAACAATGGAAGAGTTGTGAAGCATTTTTAAAGGTCAGCGGAATTTGGAGAACAATCGAAGAGTTCCGAAGCATTTTTAAAAGTCAGCGGAATTCCGAGAACAATGGAAGAGTTGTGAAGCATTTTTAAACGTCAGCGGAATTCCGAGAACAATGGAAGAGTTCCGAAGCATTTTTAAACCTCAGCGGAATTCCAAGAACAATGGAAGAGTTCTGAAGCATTTTTGAATGTCAGCGGAATTCCGAGAACAATGGAAGAGCTCCGAAGCATACTTAAACTTCAGCGGAATTCCGAGAACAATGGAACAGTTCCGAAGCATTTTTAAAAGTCAGCAGAATACCGAGAACAATGGAAGAGTTGTGAAGCATTTTTAAACATCAGCGGAATTCCAGAACAATCGAAGAGTTCCGAAGCATTTTTAAATGTCAGCGGAATTCCGAGAACAATGGAAGAGTTCCGAAGCATTTTTATATGTCTGCAGAATTCTGAGAACAATGGAAGAGTTCCAAAGCATTTTTAAATGTCAGCGGAATTCTGAAAACAATGGAAGAGTTCCGAAGCATTTTTAAACTTCAGCAGAATTCCGAGAACAATGGAAGAGTTCCGAAGCATTTTTAAACATCAGCGGAATTCCGAGAACAATGGAAGAGTTCTGAAGCATTTTTAAACGTCAGCGGAATTTTGAAAACAATGGAAGATTTCTGAAGCATTTTTAAACGTCAGCGGAATTCTGAGAACAATGGAAGAGTTGTGAAGCATTTTTAAAGGTCAGCGGAATTTGGAGAACAATCGAAGAGTTCCGAAGCATTTTTAAAAGTCAGCGGAATTCCGAGAACAATGGAACAGTTCCGAAGCATTTTTAAAAGTCAGCAGAATACCGAGAACAATGGAAGAGTTGTGAAGCATTTTTAAACATCAGCGGAATTCCAGAACAATCGAAGAGTTCCGAAGCATTTTTAAATGTCAGCGGAATTCTGAGAACAATGGAAGAGTTCCGAAACATTTTTATATGTCTGCAGAATTCTGAGAACAATGGAAGAGTTCCAAAGCATTTTTAAATGTCAGCGGAATTCTGAAAACAATGGAAGAGTTCCGAAGCATTTTTAAACTTCAGCAGAATTCCGAGAACAATGGAAGAGTTCCGAAGCATTCTTAAACTTCTGCGGAATTCCGAGAACAATGGAAGAGTTCCGAAGCATTTTTAAAAGTCAGCGGAATTCCGAGAACAATAGAAGAGTTGTGAAGCATTTTTAAGCGTCAGCGGAATTCCGAGAACAATGGAAGAGTTCCAAAGCATTTTTAAACTTCAGCAGAATTCCGAGAACAATGGAAGAGTTCCGAAGCATTCTTAAACTTCAGCGGAATTCCGAGAACAATGGAAGAGTTCCGAAGCATTTTTTAAAGTCAGCGGAATTTCCGAGAACAATAGAAGAGTTGTGAAGCAATTTCAAGCGTCAGCGGAATTCCGAGAACAATGGAAGAGTTCCGAAGCATTTTTCAACATCAGCAGAATTCCGAGAACAATGGAAGAGTTCTGAAGCATTTTTAAACGTCAGCGGAATTTTGATAACAATGGAAGATTTCCGAAGCATTTTTAAACGTCAGCGGAATTTTGAAAACAATGGAAGATTTCCGAAGCATTTTTAAAAGTCAGCGGAATACCGAGAAAAATGGAAGAGTTGTGAAGCATTTTTAAACGTCAGCGGAATTCCGAGAACAATGGAAGAGTTCCGAAGCATTTTTAAATGTCAGCGGAATTCCGAGAACAATGGAAGAGTTCCAAAGCATTTTTAAATGTCAGCAGAATTCCAAGAACAAGGGAAGAGTTCCAAAGCATTTTTAAATGTCAGCGGAATTCTGAAAACAATGGAAGAGTTCCGAAGCATTTTTAAACTTCAGCAGAATTCCGAGAAAAATGGAAGAGTTCCGAAGTATTTTTAAAAGTCAGCGGAATTCCGAGAACAATAGAAGAGTTGTGAAGCATTTTTAAGCGTCAGAGGAATTCCGAGAACAATGGAAGAGTTCCGAAGCATTTTTAAACTTCAAAACTTCAGCAGATTTCCGAGAACAATGGAAGAGTTCTGAAGCATTCTTAAACTTCAGCGGAATTCCGAGAACAATGGAAGAGTTGTGAAGCAATTTTTAGCGTCAGCGGAATTCTGAGAACAATCTAAGAGTTTCGAAGCATTTTGAAAAGTCAGGGGAATTCCGAGAACAATAGAAGAGTTGTGAAGCAATTTTAAGCGTCAGCGGAATTCTGAGAACAATCTAAGAGTTTCGAAGCATTTTTAAACTTCACTGGAATTCCGAGAACAATGGAAGAGTTCCGAAGCATTTTTAAACGTCAGCGGAATTTTGAAAACAATGGAAGATTTCTGAAGCATTTTTAAACGTCAGCTGAATTCTGAGAACAATGGAAGAGTTGTGAAGCATTTTTAAACATCAGCGGAATTCCAGAACAATCGAAGAGTTCCGAAGCATTTTTAAATGTCAGCGGAATTCCGAGAACAATGGAAGAGTTCCGAAGCATTTTTATATGTCTGCAGAATTCTGAGAGCAATGGAAGAGTTCCAAAGCATTTTTAAATGTCAGCGGAATTCTGAAAACAATGGAAGAGTTCCGAAGCATTTTTAAACTTCAGCAGAATTCCGAGAACAATGGAAGAGTTCCGAAGCATTTTTAAACATCAGCGGAATTCCGAGAACAATGGAAGAGTTCTGAAGCATTTTTAAACGTCAGCGGAATTTTGAAAACAATGGAAGATTTCTGAAGCATTTTTAAACGTCAGCGGAATTCTGAGAACAATGGAAGAGTTGTGAAGCATTTTTAAAGGTCAGCGGAATTTGGAGAACAATCGAAGAGTTCCGAAGCATTTTTAAAAGTCAGCGGAATTCCGAGAACAATGGAAGAGTTGTGAAGCATTTTTAAACCTCAGCGGAATTCCGAGAACAATGGAAGAGTTCTGAAGCATTTTTAAACCTCAGCGGAATTCCGAGAACAATGGAAGAGTTCTGAAGCATTTTTGAATGTCAGCGGAATTCCAAGAACAATGGAAGAGCTCCGAAGCATACTTAAACTTCAGCGGAATTCCGAGAACAATGGAACAGTTCCGAAGCATTTTTAAAAGTCAGCAGAATACCGAGAACAATGGAAGAGTTGTGAAGCATTTTTATATGTCTGCAGAATTCTGAGAACAATGGAAGAGTTCCAAAGCATTTTTAAATGTCAGCGGAATTCCGAGAACAATGGAAGAGTTCCGAAGCATTTTTATATGTCTGCAGAATTCTGAGAACAATGGAAGAGTTCCAAAGCATTTTTAAATGTCAGCGGAATTCTGAAAACAATGGAAGAGTTCCGAAGCATTTTTAAACTTCAGCAGAATTCCGATAACAATGGAAGAGTTCCGAAGCATTTTTAAACGTCAGCGGAATTTTGAAAACAATGGAAGATTTCTGAAGCATTTTTAAACGTCAGCGGAATTCTGAGAACAATGGAAGAGTTGTGAAGCATTTTTAAAGGTCAGCGGAATTTGGAGAACAATCGAAGAGTTCCGAAGCATTTTTAAAAGTCAGCGGAATTCCGAGAACAATGGAAGAGTTTTGAAGCATTTTTAAACGTCAGCGGAATTCCGAGAACAATGGAAGAGTTCCGAAGCATTTTTAAACCTCAGCGGAATTCCGAGAACAATGGAAGAGTTCTGAAGCATTTTTGAATGTCAGCGGAATTCCAAGAACAATGGAAGAGCTCCGAAGCATACTTAAACTTCAGCGGAATTCCGAGAACAATGGAACAGTTCCGAAGCATTTTTAAAAGTCAGCAGAATACCGAGAACAATGGAAGAGTTGTGAAGCATTTTTAAACATCAGCGGAATTCCAGAACAATCGAAGAGTTCCGAAGCATTTTTAAATGTCAGCGAAAATTCCGAGAACAATGGAAGAGTTCCGAAGCATTTTTATATGTCTGCAGAATTCTGAGAACAATGGAAGAGTTCCAAAGCATTTTTAAATGTCAGCGGAATTCCGAGAACAATGAAAGAGCTCCGAAGCATACTTAAACTTCAACGGAATTCCGAGAACATTGGAACAGTTCCGAAGCATTTTTAAAAGTCAGCAGAATACCGAGAACAATGGAAGAGTTGTGAAGCATTTTTAAACATCAGCGGAATTCCAGAACAATCGAAGAGTTCCGAAGCATTTTTAAATGTCAGCGGAATTCCGAGAACAATGGAAGAGTTCCGAAGCATTTTTATATGTCTGCAGAATTCTGAGAACAATGGAAGAGTTCCAAAGCATTTTTAAATGTCAGCGGAATTCTGAAAACAATGGAAGAGTTCCGAAGCATTTTTAAACTTCAGCAGAATTCCGATAACAATGGAAGAGTTCCGAAGCATTTTTAAACGTCAGCGGAATTTTGAAAACAATGGAAGATTTCTGAAGCATTTTTAAACGTCAGCGGAATTCTGAGAACAATGGAAGAGTTGTGAAGCATTTTTAAAGGTCAGCGGAATTTGGAGAACAATCGAAGAGTTCCGAAGCATTTTTAAAAGTCAGCGGAATTCCGAGAACAATGGAAGAGTTTTGAAGCATTTTTAAACGTCAGCGGAATTCCGAGAACAATGGAAGAGTTCCGAAGCATTTTTAAACCTCAGCGGAATTCCGAGAACAATGGAAGAGTTCTGAAGCATTTTTGAATGTCAGCGGAATTCCAAGAACAATGGAAGAGCTCCGAAGCATACTTAAACTTCAGCGGAATTCCGAGAACAATGGAACAGTTCCGAAGCATTTTTAAAAGTCAGCAGAATACCGAGAACAATGGAAGAGTTGTGAAGCATTTTTAAACATCAGCGGAATTCCAGAACAATCGAAGAGTTCCGAAGCATTTTTATATGTCTGCAGAATTCTGAGAACAATTGAAGAGTTCCAAAGCATTTTTAAATGTCAGCGGAATTCCGAGAACAATGAAAGAGCTCCGAAGCATACTTAAACTTCAACGGAATTCCGAGAACATTGGAACAGTTCCGAAGCATTTTTAAAAGTCAGCAGAATACCGGGAACAATGGAAGAGTTGTGAAGCATTTTTAAACATCAGCGGAATTCCAGAACAATCGAAGAGTTCCGAAGCATTTTTAAATGTCAGCGGAATTCCGAGAACAATGGAAGAGTTCCGAAGCATTTTTATATGTCTGCAGAATTCTGAGAACAATGGAAGAGTTCCAAAGCATTTTTAAATGTCAGCGGAATTCTGAAAACAATGGAAGAGTTCCGAAGCATTTTTAAACTTCAGCAGAATTCCGATAACAATGGAAGAGTTCCGAAGCATTTTTAAACGTCAGCGGAATTTTGAAAACAATGGAAGATTTCTGAAGCATTTTTAAACGTCAGCGGAATTCTGAGAACAATGGAAGAGTTGTGAAGCATTTTTAAAGGTCAGCGGAATTTGGAGAACAATCGAAGAGTTCCGAAGCATTTTTAAAAGTCAGCGGAATTCCGAGAACAATGGAAGAGTTTTGAAGCATTTTTAAACGTCAGCGGAATTCCGAGAACAATGGAAGAGTTCCGAAGCATTTTTAAACCTCAGCGGAATTCCGAGAACAATGGAAGAGTTCTGAAGCATTTTTGAATGTCAGCGGAATTCCAAGAACAATGGAAGAGCTCCGAAGCATACTTAAACTTCAGCGGAATTCCGAGAACAATGGAACAGTTCCGAAGCATTTTTAAAAGTCAGCAGAATACCGAGAACAATGGAAGAGTTGTGAAGCATTTTTAAACATCAGCGGAATTCCAGAACAATCGAAGAGTTCCGAAGCATTTTTAAATGTCAGCGAAAATTCCGAGAACAATGGAAGAGTTCCGAAGCATTTTTATATGTCTGCAGAATTCTGAGAACAATGGAAGAGTTCCAAAGCATTTTTAAATGTCAGCGGAATTCCGAGAACATTGAAAGAGCTCCGAAGCATACTTAAACTTCAACGGAATTCCGAGAACATTGGAACAGTTCCGAAGCATTTTTAAAAGTCAGCAGAATACCGAGAACAATGGAAGAGTTGTGAAGCATTTTTAAACATCAGCGGAATTCCAGAACAATCGAAGAGTTCCGAAGCATTTTTAAATGTCAGCGGAATTCCGAGAACAATGGAAGAGTTCCGAAGCATTTTTATATGTCGGCAGAATTCTGAGAACAATGGAAGAGTTCCAAAGCATTTTTAAATGTCAGCGGAATTCTGAAAACAATGGAAGAGTTCCGAAGCATTTTTAAACTTCAGCAGAATTCCGATAACAATGGAAGAGTTCCGAAGCATTTTTAAACGTCAGCGGAATTTTGAAAACAATGGAAGATTTCTGAAGCATTTTTAAACGTCAGCGGAATTCTGAGAACAATGGAAGAGTTGTGAAGCATTTTTAAAGGTCAGCGGAATTTGGAGAACAATCGAAGAGTTCCGAAGCATTTTTAAAAGTCAGCGGAATTCCGAGAACAATGGAAGAGTTTTGAAGCATTTTTAAACGTCAGCGGAATTCCGAGAACAATGGAAGAGTTCCGAAGCATTTTTAAACCTCAGCGGAATTCCGAGAACAATGGAAGAGTTCTGAAGCATTTTTGAATGTCAGCGGAATTCCAAGAACAATGGAAGAGCTCCGAAGCATACTTAAACTTCAGCGGAATTCCGAGAACAATGGAACAGTTCCGAAGCATTTTTAAAAGTCAGCAGAATACCGAGAACAATGGAAGAGTTGTGAAGCATTTTTAAACATCAGCGGAATTCCAGAACAATCGAAGAGTTCCGAAGCATTTTTAAATGTCAGCGAAAATTCCGAGAACAATGGAAGAGTTCCGAAGCATTTTTATATGTCTGCAGAATTCTGAGAACAATGGAAGAGTTCCAAAGCATTTTTAAATGTCAGCGGAATTCTGAAAACAATGGAAGAGTTCCGAAGCATTTTTAAACTTCAGCAGAATTCCGAGAACAATGGAAGAGTTCCGAAGCATTCTTAAACTTCTGCGGAATTCCGAGAACAATGGAAGAGTTCCGAAGCATTTTTAAAAGTCAGCGGAATTCCGAGAACAATAGAAGAGTTGTGAAGCATTTTTAAGCGTCAGCGGAATTCCGAGAACAATGGAAGAGTTCCAAAGCATTTTTAAACTTCAGCAGAATTCCGAGAACAATGGAAGAGTTCCGAAGCATTCTTAAACTTCAGCGGAATTCCGAGAACAATGGAAGAGTTCCGAAGAATTTTTTAAAGTCAGCGGAATTTCCGAGAACAATAGAAGAGTTGTGAAGCAATTTCAAGCGTCAGCTCTATTCCGAGAACAATGGAAGAGTTCCGAAGCATTTTTCAACATCAGCAGAATTCCGAGAACAATGGAAGAGTTCTGAAGCATTTTTAAACGTCAGCGGAATTTTGAAAACAATGGAAGATTTCCGAAGCATTTTTAAACGTCAGCGGAATTTTGAAAACAATGGAAGATTTCCGAAGCATTTTTAAAAGTCAGCGGAATACCGAGAAAAATGGAAGAGTTGTGAAGCATTTTTAAACGTCAGCGGAATTCCGAGAACAATGGAAGAGTTCCGAAGCATTTTTAAATGTCAGCGGAATTCCGAGAACAATGGAAGAGTTCCGAAGCATTTTTAAATGTCAGCAGAATTCCAAGAACAAGGGAAGAGTTCCAAAGCATTTTTAAATGTCAGCGGAATTCTGAAAACAATGGAAGAGTTCCGAAGCATTTTTAAACTTCAGCAGAATTCCGAGAAAAATGGAAGAGTTCCGAAGTATTTTTAAAAGTCAGTGGAATTCCGAGAACAATAGAAGAGTTGTGAAGCATTTTTAAACGTCAGCGGAATTTTGAAAACAATGGAAGATTTCCGAAGCATTTTTAAACGTCAGCGGAATTTTGAAAACAATGGAAGATTTCCGAAGCATTTTTAAAAGTCAGCGGAATACCGAGAAAAATGGAAGAGTTGTGAAGCATTTTTAAACGTCAGCGGAATTCCGAGAACAATGGAAGAGTTCCGAAGCATTTTTAAATGTCAGCGGAATTCCGAGAACAATGGAAGAGTTCCGAAGCATTTTTAAATGTCAGCAGAATTCCAAGAACAAGGGAAGAGTTCCAAAGCATTTTTAAATGTCAGCGGAATTCTGAAAACAATGGAAGAGTTCCGAAGCATTTTTAAACGTCAGCGGAATTTTGAAAACAATGGAAGATTTCCGAAGCATTTTTAAACGTCAGCGGAATTTTGAAAACAATGGAAGATTTCCGAAGCATTTTTAAAAGTCAGCGGAATACCGAGAAAAATGGAAGAGTTGTGAAGCATTTTTAAACGTCAGGGAATTCCGAGAACAATGGAAGAGTTCCGAAGCATTTTTAAATGTCAGCAGAATTCCAAGAACAAGGGAAGAGTTCCAAAGCATTTTTAAATGTCAGCGGAATTCTGAAAACAATGGAAGAGTTCCGAAGCATTTTTAAACTTCAGCAGAATTCCGAAAAAAATGGAAGAGTTCCGAAGTATTTTTAAAAGTCAGCGGAATTCCGAGAACAATAGAAGAGTTGTGAAGCATTTTTAAGCGTCAGCGGAATTCCGAGAACAATGGAAGAATTCCGAAGCATTTTTAAACTTCAAAACTTCAGCAGATTTCCGAGAACAATGGAAGAGTTCTGAAGCATTCTTAAACTTCAGCGGAATTCCGAGAACAATGGAAGAGTTCCGAGCATTTTTAAAAGTCAGGGGAATTCCGAGAACAATAGAAGAGTTGTGAAGCAATTTTAAGCGTCAGCGGAATTCTGAGAACAATGTAAGTGTTCCGAAGCATTTTTAAACTTCACTGGAATTCCGAGAACAATGGAAGAGTTCCGAAGCATTTTTAAACATCAGCGGAATTCCGAGAACAATGGAAGAGTTCTGAAGCATTTTTAAACGTCAGCGGAATTTTGAAAACAATGGAAGATTTCCGAAGCATTTTTAAACGTCAGTGGAATTCTGAGAACAATGGAAGAGTTGTGAAGCATTTTTAAACGTCAGCGGAATTTGGAGAACAATCGAAGAGTTCCGAAGCATTTTTAAAAGTCAGCGGAATTCCGAGAACAATGGAAGAGTTGTGAAGCATTTTTAAACGTCAGCGGAATTTCGAGAACAATGGAATGGTTTCGAAGCATTTTTAAACCTCAGCGGAATTCCGAGAACAATGGAAGAGCTCCGTAGCATACTTAAATTTCAGCGGAATTCCGAGAACAATGGAAGAGTTCTGAAGCATTTTTAAAAGTCAGCAGAATACCGAGAACAATGGAAGAGTTGTGAAGCATTTTTAAACGTCAGCGGAATTCCAGAACAATGGAAGAGTTCCGAAGCATTTTTAAATGTCAGCGGAATTCCGAGAACAATGGAAGAGTTCCAAAGCATTTTTAAATGTCAGCGGAATTCTGAAAACAATGGAAGAGTTCCGAAGCATTTTTAAACTTCAGCAGAATTCCGAGAACAATGGAAGGGTTAAGAAGCATTCTTAAACTTCTGCGGAATTCCGAGATCAATGGAAGAGTTCCGAAGCATTTTTAAAAGTCAGCGGAATTCCGAGAACAATAGAAGAGTTGTGAAGCATTTTTAAGCGTCAGCGGAATTCCGAGAACAATGGAAGAGTTCCAAAGCATTTTTAAATGTCAGCGGAATTCCGAGAACAATGGAAGAGTTCCGAAGCATTTTTAAATGTCAGCAGAATTCGAAGAACAAGGGAAGAGTTCCAAAGCATTTTTAAATGTCAGCGGAATTCTGAAAACATGTGGAAGAGTTCCGAAGCATTTTTAAACGTCAGCGGAATTTTGAAAACAATGGAAGATTTCCGAAGCATTTTTAAACGTCAGCGGAATTTTGAAAACAATGGAAGATTTCCGAAGCATTTTTAAAAGTCAGCGGAATACCGAGAAAAATGGAAGAGTTGTGAAGCATTTTTAAACGTCAGGGAATTCCGAGAACAATGGAAGAGTTCCGAAGCATTTTTAAATGTCAGCAGAATTCCAAGAACAAGGGAAGAGTTCCAAAGCATTTTTAAATGTCAGCGGAATTCTGAAAACAATGGAAGAGTTCCGAAGCATTTTTAAACTTCAGCAGAATTCCGAAAAAAATGGAAGAGTTCCGAAGTATTTTTAAAAGTCAGCGGAATTCCGAGAACAATAGAAGAGTTGTGAAGCATTTTTAAGCGTCAGCGGAATTCCGAGAACAATGGAAGAATTCCGAAGCATTTTTAAACTTCAAAACTTCAGCAGATTTCCGAGAACAATGGAAGAGTTCTGAAGCATTCTTAAACTTCAGCGGAATTCCGAGAACAATGGAATAGTTCCGAGCATTTTTAAAAGTCAGGGGAATTCCGAGAACAATAGAAGAGTTGTGAAGCAATTTTAAGCGTCAGCGGAATTCTGAGAACAATGTAAGTGTTCCGAAGCATTTTTAAACTTCACTGGAATTCCGAGAACAATGGAAGAGTTCCGAAGCATTTTTAAACATCAGCGGAATTCCGAGAACAATGGAAGAGTTCTGAAGCATTTTTAAACGTCAGCGGAATTTTGAAAACAATGGAAGATTTCCGAAGCATTTTTAAACGTCAGCGGAATTCTGAGAACAATGGAAGAGTTGTGAAGCATTTTTAAACGTCAGCGGAATTTGGAGAACAATCGAAGAGTTCCGAAGCATTTTTAAAAGTCAGCGGAATTCCGAGAACAATGGAAGAGTTGTGAAGCATTTTTAAACGTCAGCGGAATTCCGAGAACAATGGAAGGGTTTCGAAGCATTTTTAAACCTCAGCGGAATTCCGAGAACAATGGAAGAGCTCCGTAGCATACTTAAATTTCAGCGGAATTCCGAGAACAATGGAAGAGTTCTGAAGCATTTTTAAAAGTCAGCAGAATACCGAGAACAATGGAAGAGTTGTGAAGCATTTTTAAACGTCAGCGGAATTCCAGAACAATGGAAGAGTTCCGAAGCATTTTTAAATGTCAGCGGAATTCCGAGAACAATGGAAGAGTTCCAAAGCATTTTTAAATGTCAGCGGAATTCTGAAAACAATGGAAGAGTTCCGAAGCATTTTTAAACTTCAGCAGAATTCCGAGAACAATGGAAGGGTTAAGAAGCATTCTTAAACTTCTGCGGAATTCCGAGAACAATGGAAGAGTACCGAAGCATTTTTAAAAGTCAGCGGAATTCCGAGAACAATAGAAGAGTTGTGAAGCATTTTTAAGCGTCAGCGGAATTCCGAGAACAATGGAAGAGTTCCAAAGCATTTTTAAACTTCAGCAGAATTCCGAGAACAATGGAAGAGTTCCGAAGCATTCTTAAACTTCAGCGGAATTCCGAGAACAATGGAAGAGTTCCGAAGCAATTTTTAAAGTCAGCGGAATTTCCGAGAATAATAGAAGAGTTGTGAAGCAATTTTAAGCGTCAGCGGAATTCCGCGAACAATGGAAGAGTTCCGAAGCATTTTTCAACATCAGCGGAATTCCGAGAACAATGGAAGAGTTCTGAAGCACTTTAAAACGTCAGCGGAATTTTGAAAACAATGGAAGATTTCCGAAGCATTTTTAAACGTCAGCGGAATTCTGAGAACAATGGAAGAGTTCCGAGGCATTTTTAAACTTCAGCGGAATTTTGAGAACAATGGAAGAGTTCCGAAGCATTTTTAAAAGTCCGCGAAATTCCGAGAACAATGGAAGAGTTGTGAAGCATTTTTAAATGTCAGCGGAATTCCGAGAACAATGGAAGAGTTCCGAAGAATTTTTAAATGTCAGCAGAATTCCAAGAACAATGGAAGAGTTCCAAAGCATTTTTAAATGTCAGCGGAATTCTGAAAACAATGGAAGAGTTCCGAAGCATTTTTAAACTTCAGCAGAATTCCGAGAAAAATGGACGAGTTCCGAAGTATTTTTAAAAGTCAGCGGAATTCCGAGAACAATAGAAGAGTTGTGAAGCATTTTTAAGCGTCAGCGGAATTCCGAGAACAATGGAAGAGTTCCGAAGCATTTTTAAACTTCAAAACTTCAGCAGATTTCCGAGAACAATGGAAGAGTTCTGAAGCATTCTTAACCTTCAGCGGAATTCCGAGAACAATGGAAGAGTTCCGAAGCATTTTTAAAAGTCAGGGGAATTCCGAGAACAATAGAAGAGTTGTGAAGCAATTTTAAGCGTCAGCGGAATTCTGAGAACAATGTAAGAGTTCCGAAGCATTTTTAAACTTCACTGGAATTCCGAGAACAATGGAAGAGTTCCGAAGCATTTTTAAACGTCAGCGGAATTCTGAGAACAATGGAAGAGTTGTGAAGCATTTTTAAAAGTCAGCGGAATTCCGAGAACAATGGAAGAGTTCCGAAGCATTTTTAAACCTCAGCGGAATTCCGAGAACAATGGAAGAGTTCTGAAGCATTTTTAAATGTCAGCGGAATTCTGAGAACAATGGAAGAGCTCCGAAGCATACTTAAACTTCAGCGGAATTCCGAGAACAATGGAGGAGTTCCGAAGCATTTTTAAAAGTCAGCAGAATACCGAGAACAATGGAAAAGTTGTGAAGCATTTTTAAACATCAGCGGAATTCCAGAACAATCGAAGAGTTCCGAAGCATTTTTTAATGTCAGCAGAATTCCGAGAACAATGGAAGATTTCCGAAGCATTTTTATATGTCTGCAAAATTCTGAGAACAATGGAAGAGTTCCAAAGCATTTTTAAATGTCAGCGGAATTCTGAAAACAATGGAAGAGTTCCGAAGCATTTTTAAACTTCAACAGAATTCCGAGCACAATGGAAGAGTTCCGAAGCATTCTTAAACTTCTGCGGAATTCCGAGAACAATGGAAGAGTTCCGAAGCATTTTTAAACTTCACCCAAATTCCGAGAACAATGGAAGAGTTCCGAAGCATTTTTAAATGTCAGCGGAATTCTGAGAACAATGGAAGAGCTCCGAAGCATTTTTAATCTTCAGCATAATTCCGAGAACAATGGAAGAGTTCCGAAGCATTTTTAAAAGTCAGCGGAATTCCGAGAACAATGGAAGAGTTGTGAAGCATTTTTAAACGTCAGCGGAATTCTGAGAGCAATGGAAGAGTTCCGAAGCATTTTTAATCTTCAGCATAATTCCGAGAACAATGGAAGAGTTCCGAAGAATATTTAAACTTCAGCGGAATTCCGAGAACAATGGAAGAGTTCCGAAGCATTTTTAAAAGTCAGCGGAATACTGAGAAAAATGGAAGAGTTGTGAAGCATTTTTAAACGTCAGTGGAATTCCGAGAACAATGGAAGAGTTCCGAAGCATTTTTAAATGTCAGCGGAATTCCGAGAACAATGGAAGAGTTCCGAAGCATTTTTAAATGTCCGCAGAATTCCAAGAACAATGGAAGAGTTCCAAAGCATTTTTAAATGTCAGCGGAATTCTGAAAACAATGGAAGAGTTCCGAAGCATTTTTAAACTTCAGCAGAATTCCGAGAAAAATGGAAGAGTTCCGAAGCATTTTTAAAAGTCAGGGGAATTCCGAGAACAATAGAAGAGTTGTGAAGCAATTTTAAGCGTCAGCGGAATTCTGAGAACAATGTAAGAGTTCCGAAGCATTTTTAAACTTCACTGGAATTCCGAGAACAATGGAAGAGTTCCGAAGCATTTTTAAACATCAGCGGAATTCCGAGAACAATGGAAGAGTTCTGAAGCATTTTTAAACGTCAGCGGAATTTTGAAAACAATGGAAGATTTCTGAAGCATTTTTAAACGTCAGCGGAATTCTGAGAACAATGGAAGAGTTGTGAAGCATTTTTAAAGGTCAGCGGAATTTGGAGAACAATCGAAGAGTTCCGAAGCATTTTTAAAAGTCAGCGGAATTCCGAGAACAATGGAAGAGTTGTGAAGCATTTTTAAACGTCAGCGGAATTCCGAGAACAATGGAAGAGTTCCGAAGCATTTTTAAACCTCTGCGGAATTCCGAGAACAATGGAAGAGTTCTGAAGCATTTTTGAATGTCAGCGGAATTCCGAGAACAATGGAAGAGCTCCGAAGCATACTTAAACTTCAGCGGAATTCCGAGAACAATGGAACAGTTCCGAAGCATTTTTAAAAGTCAGCAGAATACCGAGAACAATGGAAGAGTTGTGAAGCATTTTTAAACATCAGCGGAATTCCAGAACAATCGAAGAGTTCCGAAGCATTTTTAAATGTCAGCGGAATTCCGAGAACAATGGAAGAGTTTCGAAGCATTTTTATATGTCTGCAGAATTCTGAGAACAATGGAAGAGTTCCAAAGCATTTTTAAATGTCAGCGGAATTCTGAAAACAATGGAAGAGTTCCGAAGCATTTTTAAACTTCAGCAGAATTCCGAGAACAATGGAAGAGTTCCGAAGCATTTTTAAACATCAGCGGAATTCCGAGAACAATGGAAGAGTTCTGAAGCATTTTTAAACGTCAGCAGGATTTTGAAAACAATGGAAGATTTCTGAAGCATTTTTAAACGTCAGCGGAATTCTGAGAACAATGGAAGAGTTGTGAAGCATTTTTAAAGGTCAGCGGAATTTGGAGAACAATCGAAGAGTTCCGAAGCATTTTTAAAAGTCAGCGGAATTCCGAGAACAATGGAAGAGTTGTGAAGCATTTTTAAACGTCAGCAGGATTTTGAAAACAATGGAAGATTTCTGAAGCATTTTTAAACGTCAGCGGAATTCTGAGAACAATGGAAGAGTTGTGAAGCATTTTTAAAGGTCAGCGGAATTTGGAGAACAATCGAAGAGTTCCGAAGCATTTTTAAAAGTCAGCGGAATTCCGAGAACAATGGAAGAGTTGTGAAGCATTTTTAAACGTCAGCGGAGTTCCGAGAACAATGGAAGAGTTCCGAAGCATTTTTAAACCTCAGCGGAATTCCGAGAACAATGGAAGAGTTCTGAAGCATTTTTGAATGTCAGCGGAATTCCGAGAACAATGGAAGAGCTCCGAAGCATACTTAAACTTCAGCGGAATTCCAAGAACAATGGAAGAGTTCCGAAGCATTTTTAAAAGTCAGCGGAATTCCGAGAACAATAGAAGAGTTGTGAAGCATTTTTAAGCGTCAGCGGAATTCCGAGAACAATGGAAGAGTTCCAAAGCATTTCTAAACTTCAGCAGAATTCCGAGAACAATGGAAGAGTTCCGAAGCATTCTTAAACTTCAGCAGAATTCCGAGAACAATGGAAGAGTTCCGAAGCATTTTTTAAAGTCAGCGGAATTTCCGAGAACAATAGAAGAGTTGTGAAGCAATTTTAAGCGTCAGCGGAATTCCGAGAACAATGGAAGAGTTCCGAAGCATTTTTAAACGTCAGCGGAATTTTGAAAACAATGGAAGATTTCCGAAGCATTTTTAAACGTCAGCGGAATTTTGAAAACAATGGAAGATTTCCGAAGCATTTTTAAACGTCAGCGGAATTCTGAGAACAATGGAAGAGTTCCGAGGCAATTTTAAACTTCAGCGGAATTTTGAGAACAATGGAAGAGTTCCGAAGCATTTTTAAAAGTCCGCAAAATTCCGAGAACAATGGAAGAGTTGTGAAGCATTTTTAAACGTCAGCGGATTTCCGAGAACAATGGAAGAGTTCTGAAGCATTTTTAAACGTCAGCGGAATTCAGAGAACAATGAAAGAGTTCTGAAGCATTTTTAAATGTCAGCGGATTTCCGAGAACAATGGAAGAGATCCGAAGCATTTTTAAATGTCAGCGGAATTCTGAGAACAATGGAAGAGTTCTGAAGCATTTTTAAACTTCAGCAGAATTCCGAGAACAATGGAAGAGTTCCGAAGCATACTTAAACTTCAGCGGAATTCCGAGAACAATGGAAGAGTTCCGAAGCATTTTTAAAAGTCAGGGGAATACCGAGAACAATGGAAGAGTTGTGAAGCATTTTTAAACGTCAGCGGAATTCCAGAACAATGGAAGAGTTCCGAAGCATACTTAAACTTCAGCGGAATTCCGAGAACAATGGAAGAGTTCTGAAGCATTTTTAAACATCAACGGAATTCCGAGAAAAAAGGAAGAGTTCCGAAGCATTTTTATATGTCAGCGGAATTCCGAGAACAATGGAAGAGTTCCGAAGCATATTTAAACTTCAGCGGAATACCGAGAACAATAGAAGAATTGTGAAGCATTTTTAAACGTCAGCGGAAATCCGAGAACAATGGAAGAGTTCCGAAGCATTTTTTAACTTCACCCAAATTCCGAGAACAATGGAAGAGTTCCGATGCATTTTTAAACTTCAGCAGAATTCCTACAACAATGGAAGAGTTCCGAAGCATTTTTAAACTTCAGCGGAATTCCGAGAACAATGGAAGAGTTCCGAAGCATTTTTAAACGTCAGCGGAATTCCGAGAACAGTGGAAGAGTTGTGAAGCATTTTTAAATGTCAGCGGAATTCTGAGAACAATGGAAGAGTTCCGAAGCATTTTTAATCTTCAGCATAATTCCGAGAACAATGGAAGAGTTCCGAAGCATTTTTAAAAGTCAGCGGAATTCCGAGAACAGTGGAAGAGTTGTGAAGCATTTTTAAACGTCAGCGGAATTCTGAGAGCAATGGAAGAGTTCCGAAGCATTTTTAATCTTCAGCATAATTCCGAGAACAATGGAAGAGTTCCGAAGAATATTTAAACTTCAGCGGAATTCCGAGAACAATGGAAGAGTTCCGAAGCATTTTTAAAAGTCAGCGGAATACCGAGAAAAATGGAAGAGTTGTGAAGCATTTTTAAACGTCAGTGGAATTCCGAGAACAATGGAAGAGTTCCGAAGCATTTTTAAATGTCAGCAGAATTCCGAGAACAATGGAAGAGTTCCGAAGCATTTTTAAATGTCAGCAGAATTCCAAGAACAATGGAAGAGTTCCAAAGCATTTTTAAATGTCAGCGGAATTCTGAAAACAATGGAAGAGTTCCGAAGCATTTTTAAACTTCAGCAGAATTCCGAGAAAAATGGAAGAGTTCCGAAGTATTTTTAAAAGTCAGCGGAATTCCGATAACAATAGAAGAGTTGTGAAGCATTTTTAAGCGTCAGCGGAATTCCGAGAACAATGGAAGAGTTCCGAAGCATTTTTAAACTTCAAAACTTCAGCAGATTTCCGAGAAAAATGGAAGAGTTCTGAAGCATTCTTAAACTTCAGCGGAATTCCGAGAACAATGGAAAAGTTCCGAAGCATTTTTAAAAGTCAGGGGAATTCCGAGAACAATAGAAGAGTTGTTAAGCAATTTTAAGCGTCAGCGGAATTCTGAGAACAATCTAAGAGTTTCGAAGCATTTTTAAACTTCACTGGAATTCCGAGAACAATGGAAGAGTTCCGAAGCATTTTTAAACGTCAGCGGAATTTTGAAAACAATGGAAGATTTCTGAAGCATTTTTAAACGTCAGCGGAATTCTGAGAACAATGGAAGAGTTGTGAAGCATTTTTAAAGGTCAGCGGAATTTGGAGAACAATCGAAGAGTTCCGAAGCATTTTTAAAAGTCAGCGGAATTCCGAGAACAATGGAAGAGTTGTGAAGCATTTTTAAACGTCAGCGGAATTCCAGAACAATCGAAGAGTTCCGAAGCATTTTTAAATGTCAGCGGAATTCCGAGAACAATGGAAGAGTTCCGAAGCATTTTTATATGTCTGCAGAATTCTGAGAACAATGGAAGAGTTCCAAAGCATTTTTAAATGTCAGCGGAATTCTGAAAACAATGGAAGAGTTCCGAAGCATTTTTAAACTTCAGCAGAATTCCGAGAACAATGGAAGAGTTCCGAAGCATTTTTAAATGTCAGCGGAATTCCGAGAACAATGGAAGAGTTCCGAAGCATTTTTATATGTCTGCAGAATTCTGAGAGCAATGGAAGAGTTCCAAAGCATTTTTAAATGTCAGCGGAATTCTGAAAACAATGGAAGAGTTCCGAAGCATTTTTAAACTTCAGCAGAATTCCGAGAACAATGGAAGAGTTCCGAAGCATTTTTAAACATCAGCGGAATTCCGAGAACAATGGAAGAGTTCTGAAGCATTTTTAAACGTCAGCGGAATTTTGAAAACAATGGAAGATTTCTGAAGCATTTTTAAACGTCAGCGGAATTCTGAGAACAATGGAAGAGTTGTGAAGCATTTTTAAAGGTCAGCGGAATTTGGAGAACAATCGAAGAGTTCCGAAGCATTTTTAAAATTCAGCGGAATTCCGAGAACAATGGAACAGTTCCGAAGCATTTTTAAAAGTCAGCAGAATACCGAGAACAATGGAAGAGTTGTGAAGCATTTTTAAACATCAGCGGAATTCCAGAACAATCGAAGAGTTCCGAAGCATTTTTAAATGTCAGCGGAATTCTGAGAACAATGGAAGAGTTCCGAAACATTTTTATATGTCTGCAGAATTCTGAGAACAATGGAAGAGTTCCGAAGCATTTTTAAATGTCAGCGGAATTCTGAAAACAATGGAAGAGTTCCGAAGCATTTTTAAACTTCAGCAGAATTCCGAGAACAATGGAAGAGTTCCGAAGCATTCTTAAACTTCTGCGGAATTCCGAGAACAATGGAAGAGTTCCGAAGCATTTTTAAAAGTCAGCGGAATTCCGAGAACAATAGAAGAGTTGTGAAGCATTTTTAAGCGTCAGCGGAATTCCGAGAACAATGGAAGAGTTCCAAAGCATTTTTAAACTTCAGCAGAATTCCGAGAACAATGGAAGAGTTCCGAAGCATTCTTAAACTTCAGCGGAATTCCGAGAACAATGGAAGAGTTCCGAAGCATTTTTTAAAGTCAGCGGAATTTCCGAGAACAATAGAAGAGTTGTGAAGCAATTTCAAGCGTCAGCGGAATTCCGAGAACAATGGAAGAGTTCCGAAGCATTTTTCAACATCAGCAGAATTCCGAGAACAATGGAAGAGTTCTGAAGCATTTTTAAACGTCAGCGGAATTTTGAAAACAATGGAAGATTTCCGAAGCATTTTTAAACGTCAGCGGAATTTTGAAAACAATGGAAGATTTCCGAAGCATTTTTAAAAGTCAGCGGAATACCGAGAAAAATGGAAGAGTTGTGAAGCATTTTTAAACGTCAGCGGAATTCCGAGAACAATGGAAGAGTTCCAAAGCATTTTTAAATGTCAGCAGAATTCCAAGAACAAGGGAAGAGTTCCAAAGCATTTTTAAATGTCAGCGGAATTCTGAAAACAATGGAAGAGTTCCGAAGCATTTTTAAACTTCAGCAGAATTCCGAGAAAAATGGAAGAGTTCCGAAGTATTTTTAAAAGTCAGCGGAATTCCGAGAACAATAGAAGAGTTGTGAAGCATTTTTAAGCGTCAGAGGAATTCCGAGAACAATGGAAGAGTTCCGAAGCATTTTTAAACTTCAAAACTTCAGCAGATTTCCGAGAACAATGGAAGAGTTCTGAAGCATTCTTAAACTTCAGCGGAATTCCGAGAACAATGGAAGAGTTGTGAAGCAATTTTTAGCGTCAGCGGAATTCTGAGAACAATCTAAGAGTTTCGAAGCATTTTGAAAAGTCAGGGGAATTCCGAGAACAATAGAAGAGTTGTGAAGCAATTTTAAGCGTCAGCGGAATTCTGAGAACAATCTAAGAGTTTCGAAGCATTTTTAAACTTCACTGGAATTCCGAGAACAATGGAAGAGTTCCGAAGCATTTTTAAACGTCAGCGGAATTTTGAAAACAATGGAAGATTTCTGAAGCATTTTTAAACGTCAGCTGAATTCTGAGAACAATGGAAGAGTTGTGAAGCATTTTTAAACATCAGCGGAATTCCAGAACAATCGAAGAGTTCCGAAGCATTTTTAAATGTCAGCGGAATTCCGAGAACAATGGAAGAGTTCCGAAGCATTTTTATATGTCTGCAGAATTCTGAGAGCAATGGAAGAGTTCCAAAGCATTTTTAAATGTCAGCGGAATTCTGAAAACAATGGAAGAGTTCCGAAGCATTTTTAAACTTCAGCAGAATTCCGAGAACAATGGAAGAGTTCCGAAGCATTTTTAAACATCAGCGGAATTCCGAGAACAATGGAAGAGTTCTGAAGCATTTTTAAACGTCAGCGGAATTTTGAAAACAATGGAAGATTTCTGAAGCATTTTTAAACGTCAGCGGAATTCTGAGAACAATGGAAGAGTTGTGAAGCATTTTTAAAGGTCAGCGGAATTTGGAGAACAATCGAAGAGTTCCGAAGCATTTTTAAAAGTCAGCGGAATTCCGAGAACAATGGAAGAGTTGTGAAGCATTTTTAAACCTCAGCGGAATTCCGAGAACAATGGAAGAGTTCTGAAGCATTTTTAAACCTCAGCGGAATTCCGAGAACAATGGAAGAGTTCTGAAGCATTTTTGAATGTCAGCGGAATTCCAAGAACAATGGAAGAGCTCCGAAGCATACTTAAACTTCAGCGGAATTCCGAGAACAATGGAACAGTTCCGAAGCATTTTTAAAAGTCAGCAGAATACCGAGAACAATGGAAGAGTTGTGAAGCATTTTTATATGTCTGCAGAATTCTGAGAACAATGGAAGAGTTCCAAAGCATTTTTAAATGTCAGCGGAATTCCGAGAACAATGGAAGAGTTCCGAAGCATTTTTATATGTCTGCAGAATTCTGAGAACAATGGAAGAGTTCCAAAGCATTTTTAAATGTCAGCGGAATTCTGAAAACAATGGAAGAGTTCCGAAGCATTTTTAAACTTCAGCAGAATTCCGATAACAATGGAAGAGTTCCGAAGCATTTTTAAACGTCAGCGGAATTTTGAAAACAATGGAAGATTTCTGAAGCATTTTTAAACGTCAGCGGAATTCTGAGAACAATGGAAGAGTTGTGAAGCATTTTTAAAGGTCAGCGGAATTTGGAGAACAATCGAAGAGTTCCGAAGCATTTTTAAAAGTCAGCGGAATTCCGAGAACAATGGAAGAGTTTTGAAGCATTTTTAAACGTCAGCGGAATTCCGAGAACAATGGAAGAGTTCCGAAGCATTTTTAAACCTCAGCGGAATTCCGAGAACAATGGAAGAGTTCTGAAGCATTTTTGAATGTCAGCGGAATTCCAAGAACAATGGAAGAGCTCCGAAGCATACTTAAACTTCAGCGGAATTCCGAGAACAATGGAACAGTTCCGAAGCATTTTTAAAAGTCAGCAGAATACCGAGAACAATGGAAGAGTTGTGAAGCATTTTTAAACATCAGCGGAATTCCAGAACAATCGAAGAGTTCCGAAGCATTTTTAAATGTCAGCGAAAATTCCGAGAACAATGGAAGAGTTCCGAAGCATTTTTATATGTCTGCAGAATTCTGAGAACAATGGAAGAGTTCCAAAGCATTTTTAAATGTCAGCGGAATTCCGAGAACAATGAAAGAGCTCCGAAGCATACTTAAACTTCAACGGAATTCCGAGAACATTGGAACAGTTCCGAAGCATTTTTAAAAGTCAGCAGAATACCGAGAACAATGGAAGAGTTGTGAAGCATTTTTAAACATCAGCGGAATTCCAGAACAATCGAAGAGTTCCGAAGCATTTTTAAATGTCAGCGGAATTCCGAGAACAATGGAAGAGTTCCGAAGCATTTTTATATGTCTGCAGAATTCTGAGAACAATGGAAGAGTTCCAAAGCATTTTTAAATGTCAGCGGAATTCTGAAAACAATGGAAGAGTTCCGAAGCATTTTTAAACTTCAGCAGAATTCCGATAACAATGGAAGAGTTCCGAAGCATTTTTAAACGTCAGCGGAATTTTGAAAACAATGGAAGATTTCTGAAGCATTTTTAAACGTCAGCGGAATTCTGAGAACAATGGAAGAGTTGTGAAGCATTTTTAAAGGTCAGCGGAATTTGGAGAACAATCGAAGAGTTCCGAAGCATTTTTAAAAGTCAGCGGAATTCCGAGAACAATGGAAGAGTTTTGAAGCATTTTTAAACGTCAGCGGAATTCCGAGAACAATGGAAGAGTTCCGAAGCATTTTTAAACCTCAGCGGAATTCCGAGAACAATGGAAGAGTTCTGAAGCATTTTTGAATGTCAGCGGAATTCCAAGAACAATGGAAGAGCTCCGAAGCATACTTAAACTTCAGCGGAATTCCGAGAACAATGGAACAGTTCCGAAGCATTTTTAAAAGTCAGCAGAATACCGAGAACAATGGAAGAGTTGTGAAGCATTTTTAAACATCAGCGGAATTCCAGAACAATCGAAGAGTTCCGAAGCATTTTTATATGTCTGCAGAATTCTGAGAACAATTGAAGAGTTCCAAAGCATTTTTAAATGTCAGCGGAATTCCGAGAACAATGAAAGAGCTCCGAAGCATACTTAAACTTCAACGGAATTCCGAGAACATTGGAACAGTTCCGAAGCATTTTTAAAAGTCAGCAGAATACCGGGAACAATGGAAGAGTTGTGAAGCATTTTTAAACATCAGCGGAATTCCAGAACAATCGAAGAGTTCCGAAGCATTTTTAAATGTCAGCGGAATTCCGAGAACAATGGAAGAGTTCCGAAGCATTTTTATATGTCTGCAGAATTCTGAGAACAATGGAAGAGTTCCAAAGCATTTTTAAATGTCAGCGGAATTCTGAAAACAATGGAAGAGTTCCGAAGCATTTTTAAACTTCAGCAGAATTCCGATAACAATGGAAGAGTTCCGAAGCATTTTTAAACGTCAGCGGAATTTTGAAAACAATGGAAGATTTCTGAAGCATTTTTAAACGTCAGCGGAATTCTGAGAACAATGGAAGAGTTGTGAAGCATTTTTAAAGGTCAGCGGAATTTGGAGAACAATCGAAGAGTTCCGAAGCATTTTTAAAAGTCAGCGGAATTCCGAGAACAATGGAAGAGTTTTGAAGCATTTTTAAACGTCAGCGGAATTCCGAGAACAATGGAAGAGTTCCGAAGCATTTTTAAACCTCAGCGGAATTCCGAGAACAATGGAAGAGTTCTGAAGCATTTTTGAATGTCAGCGGAATTCCAAGAACAATGGAAGAGCTCCGAAGCATACTTAAACTTCAGCGGAATTCCGAGAACAATGGAACAGTTCCGAAGCATTTTTAAAAGTCAGCAGAATACCGAGAACAATGGAAGAGTTGTGAAGCATTTTTAAACATCAGCGGAATTCCAGAACAATCGAAGAGTTCCGAAGCATTTTTAAATGTCAGCGAAAATTCCGAGAACAATGGAAGAGTTCCGAAGCATTTTTATATGTCTGCAGAATTCTGAGAACAATGGAAGAGTTCCAAAGCATTTTTAAATGTCAGCGGAATTCCGAGAACATTGAAAGAGCTCCGAAGCATACTTAAACTTCAACGGAATTCCGAGAACATTGGAACAGTTCCGAAGCATTTTTAAAAGTCAGCAGAATACCGAGAACAATGGAAGAGTTGTGAAGCATTTTTAAACATCAGCGGAATTCCAGAACAATCGAAGAGTTCCGAAGCATTTTTAAATGTCAGCGGAATTCCGAGAACAATGGAAGAGTTCCGAAGCATTTTTATATGTCTGCAGAATTCTGAGAACAATGGAAGAGTTCCAAAGCATTTTTAAATGTCAGCGGAATTCTGAAAACAATGGAAGAGTTCCGAAGCATTTTTAAACTTCAGCAGAATTCCGATAACAATGGAAGAGTTCCGAAGCATTTTTAAACGTCAACGGAATTTTGAAAACAATGGAAGATTTCTGAAGCATTTTTAAACGTCAGCGGAATTCTGAGAACAATGGAAGAGTTGTGAAGCATTTTTAAAGGTCAGCGGAATTTGGAGAACAATCGAAGAGTTCCGAAGCATTTTTAAAAGTCAGCGGAATTCCGAGAACAATGGAAGAGTTTTGAAGCATTTTTAAACGTCAGCGGAATTCCGAGAACAATGGAAGAGTTCCGAAGCATTTTTAAACCTCAGCGGAATTCCGAGAACAATGGAAGAGTTCTGAAGCATTTTTGAATGTCAGCGGAATTCCAAGAACAATGGAAGAGCTCCGAAGCATACTTAAACTTCAGCGGAATTCCGAGAACAATGGAACAGTTCCGAAGCATTTTTAAAAGTCAGCAGAATACCGAGAACAATGGAAGAGTTGTGAAGCATTTTTCAACATCAGCGGAATTCCAGAACAATCGAAGAGTTCCGAAGCATTTTTAAATGTCAGCGAAAATTCCGAGAACAATGGAAGAGTTCCGAAGCATTTTTATATGTCTGCAGAATTCTGAGAACAATGGAAGAGTTCCAAAGCATTTTTAAATGTCAGCGGAATTCTGAAAACAATGGAAGAGTTCCGAAGCATTTTTAAACTTCAGCAGAATTCCGAGAACAATGGAAGAGTTCCGAAGCATTCTTAAACTTCTGCGGAATTCCGAGAACAATGGAAGAGTTCCGAAGCATTTTTAAAAGTCAGCGGAATTCCGAGAACAATAGAAGAGTTGTGAAGCATTTTTAAGCGTCAGCGGAATTCCGAGAACAATGGAAGAGTTGTGAAGCATTTTTAAAGGTCAGCGGAATTTGGAGAACAATCGAAGAGTTCCGAAGCATTTTTAAAAGTCAGCGGAATTCCGAGAACAATGGAAGAGTTGTGAAGCATTTTTAAACGTCAGCAGGATTTTGAAAACAATGGAAGATTTCTGAAGCATTTTTAAACGTCAGCGGAATTCTGAGAACAATGGAAGAGTTGTGAAGCATTTTTAAAGGTCAGCGGAATTTGGAGAACAATCGAAGAGTTCCGAAGCATTTTTAAAAGTCAGCGGAATTCCGAGAACAATGGAAGAGTTGTGAAGCATTTTTAAACGTCAGCGGAGTTCCGAGAACAATGGAAGAGTTCCGAAGCATTTTTAAACCTCAGCGGAATTCCGAGAACAATGGAAGAGTTCTGAAGCATTTTTGAATGTCAGCGGAATTCCGAGAACAATGGAAGAGCTCCGAAGCATACTTAAACTTCAGCGGAATTCCAAGAACAATGGAAGAGTTCCGAAGCATTTTTAAAAGTCAGCGGAATTCCGAGAACAATAGAAGAGTTGTGAAGCATTTTTAAGCGTCAGCGGAATTCCGAGAACAATGGAAGAGTTCCAAAGCATTTCTAAACTTCAGCAGAATTCCGAGAACAATGGAAGAGTTCCGAAGCATTCTTAAACTTCAGCAGAATTCCGAGAACAATGGAAGAGTTCCGAAGCATTTTTTAAAGTCAGCGGAATTTCCGAGAACAATAGAAGAGTTGTGAAGCAATTTTAAGCGTCAGCGGAATTCCGAGAACAATGGAAGAGTTCCGAAGCATTTTTAAACGTCAGCGGAATTTTGAAAACAATGGAAGATTTCCGAAGCATTTTTAAACGTCAGCGGAATTTTGAAAACAATGGAAGATTTCCGAAGCATTTTTAAACGTCAGCGGAATTCTGAGAACAATGGAAGAGTTCCGAGGCAATTTTAAACTTCAGCGGAATTTTGAGAACAATGGAAGAGTTCCGAAGCATTTTTAAAAGTCCGCAAAATTCCGAGAACAATGGAAGAGTTGTGAAGCATTTTTAAACGTCAGCGGATTTCCGAGAACAATGGAAGAGTTCTGAAGCATTTTTAAACGTCAGCGGAATTCAGAGAACAATGAAAGAGTTCTGAAGCATTTTTAAATGTCAGCGGATTTCCGAGAACAATGGAAGAGATCCGAAGCATTTTTAAATGTCAGCGGAATTCTGAGAACAATGGAAGAGTTCTGAAGCATTTTTAAACTTCAGCAGAATTCCGAGAACAATGGAAGAGTTCCGAAGCATACTTAAACTTCAGCGGAATTCCGAGAACAATGGAAGAGTTCCGAAGCATTTTTAAAAGTCAGGGGAATACCGAGAACAATGGAAGAGTTGTGAAGCACTTTTAAACGTCAGCGGAATTCCAGAACAATGGAAGAGTTCCGAAGCATACTTAAACTTCAGCGGAATTCCGAGAACAATGGAAGAGTTCTGAAGCATTTTTAAACATCAACGGAATTCCGAGAAAAAAGGAAGAGTTCCGAAGCATTTTTATATGTCAGCGGAATTCCGAGAACAATGGAAGAGTTCCGAAGCATATTTAAACTTCAGCGGAATACCGAGAACAATAGAAGAATTGTGAAGCATTTTTAAACGTCAGCGGAAATCCGAGAACAATGGAAGAGTTCCGAAGCATTTTTTAACTTCACCCAAATTCCGAGAACAATGGAAGAGTTCCGATGCATTTTTAAACTTCAGCAGAATTCCTACAACAATGGAAGAGTTCCGAAGCATTTTTAAACTTCAGCGGAATTCCGAGAACAATGGAAGAGTTCCGAAGCATTTTTAAACGTCAGCGGAATTCCGAGAACAGTGGAAGAGTTGTGAAGCATTTTTAAATGTCAGTGGAATTCTGAGAACAATGGAAGAGTTCCGAAGCATTTTTAATCTTCAGCATAATTCCGAGAACAATGGAAGAGTTCCGAAGCATTTTTAAAAGTCAGCGGAATTCCGCGAACAGTGGAAGAGTTGTGAAGCATTTTTAAACGTCAGCGGAATTCTGAGAGCAATGGAAGAGTTCCGAAGCATTTTTAATCTTCAGCATAATTCCGAGAACAATGGAAGAGTTCCGAAGAATATTTAAACTTCAGCGGAATTCCGAGAACAATGGAAGAGTTCCGAAGCATTTTTAAAAGTCAGCGGAATACCGAGAAAAATGGAAGAGTTGTGAAGCATTTTTAAACGTCAGTGGAATTCCGAGAACAATGGAAGAGTTCCGAAGCATTTTTAAATGTCAGCAGAATTCCGAGAACAATGGAAGAGTTCCGAAGCATTTTTAAATGTCAGCAGAATTCCAAGAACAATGGAAGAGTTCCAAAGCATTTTTAAATGTCAGCGGAATTCTGAAAACAATGGAAGAGTTCCGAAGCATTTTTAAACTTCAGCAGAATTCCGAGAAAAATGGAAGAGTTCCGAAGTATTTTTAAAAGTCAGCGGAATTCCGATAACAATAGAAGAGTTGTGAAGCATTTTTAAGCGTCAGCGGAATTCCGAGAACAATGGAAGAGTTCCGAAGCATTTTTAAACTTCAAAACTTCAGCAGATTTCCGAGAAAAATGGAAGAGTTCTGAAGCATTCTTAAACTTCAGCGGAATTCCGAGAACAATGGAAAAGTTCCGAAGCATTTTTAAAAGTCAGGGGAATTCCGAGAACAATAGAAGAGTTGTTAAGCAATTTTAAGCGTCAGCGGAATTCTGAGAACAATCTAAGAGTTTCGAAGCATTTTTAAACTTCACTGGAATTCCGAGAACAATGGAAGAGTTCCGAAGCATTTTTAAACGTCAGCGGAATTTTGAAAACAATGGAAGATTTCTGAAGCATTTTTAAACGTCAGCGGAATTCTGAGAACAATGGAAGAGTTGTGAAGCATTTTTAAAGGTCAGCGGAATTTGGAGAACAATCGAAGAGTTCCGAAGCATTTTTAAAAGTCAGCGGAATTCCGAGAACAATGGAAGAGTTGTGAAGCATTTTTAAACGTCAGCGGAATTCCGAGAACAATGGAAGAGTTCCGAAGCATTTTTAAACCTCAGCGGAATTCCAAGAACAATGGAAGAGTTCTGAAGCATTTTTGAATGTCAGCGGAATTCCGAGAACAATGGAAGAGCTCCGAAGCATACTTAAACTTCAGCGGAATTCCGAGAACAATGGAACAGTTCCGAAGCATTTTTAAAAGTCAGCAGAATACCGAGAACAATGGAAGAGTTGTGAAGCATTTTTAAACATCAGCGGAATTCCAGAACAATCGAAGAGTTCCGAAGCATTTTTAAATGTCAGCGGAATTCCGAGAACAATGGAAGAGTTCCGAAGCATTTTTATATGTCTGCAGAATTCTGAGAACAATGGAAGAGTTCCAAAGCATTTTTAAATGTCAGCGGAATTCTGAAAACAATGGAAGAGTTCCGAAGCATTTTTAAACTTCAGCAGAATTCCGAGAACAATGGAAGAGTTCCGAAGCATTTTTAAACATCAGCGGAATTCCGAGAACAATGGAAGAGTTCTGAAGCATTTTTAAACGTCAGCGGAATTTTGAAAACAATGGAAGATTTCTGAAGCATTTTTAAACGTCAGCGGAATTCTGAGAACAATGGAAGAGTTGTGAAGCATTTTTAAAGGTCAGCGGAATTTGGAGAACAATCGAAGAGTTCCGAAGCATTTTTAAAATTCAGCGGAATTCCGAGAACAATGGAACAGTTCCGAAGCATTTTTAAAAGTCAGCAGAATACCGAGAACAATGGAAGAGTTGTGAAGCATTTTTAAACATCAGCGGAATTCCAGAACAATCGAAGAGTTCCGAAGCATTTTTAAATGTCAGCGGAATTCTGAGAACAATGGAAGAGTTCCGAAACATTTTTATATGTCTGCAGAATTCTGAGAACAATGGAAGAGTTCCGAAGCATTTTTAAATGTCAGCGGAATTCTGAAAACAATGGAAGAGTTCCGAAGCATTTTTAAACTTCAGCAGAATTCCGAGAACAATGGAAGAGTTCCGAAGCATTCTTAAACTTCTGCGGAATTCCGAGAACAATGGAAGAGTTCCGAAGCATTTTTAAAAGTCAGCGGAATTCCGAGAACAATAGAAGAGTTGTGAAGCATTTTTAAGCGTCAGCGGAATTCCGAGAACAATGGAAGAGTTCCAAAGCATTTTTAAACTTCAGCAGAATTCCGAGAACAATGGAAGAGTTCCGAAGCATTCTTAAACTTCAGCGGAATTCCGAGAACAATGGAAGAGTTCCGAAGCATTTTTTAAAGTCAGCGGAATTTCCGAGAACAATAGAAGAGTTGTGAAGCAATTTCAAGCGTCAGCGGAATTCCGAGAACAATGGAAGAGTTCCGAAGCATTTTTCAACATCAGCAGAATTCCGAGAACAATGGAAGAGTTCTGAAGCATTTTTAAACGTCAGCGGAATTTTGAAAACAATGGAAGATTTCCGAAGCATTTTTAAACGTCAGCGGAATTTTGAAAACAATGGAAGATTTCCGAAGCATTTTTAAAAGTCAGCGGAATACCGAGAAAAATGGAAGAGTTGTGAAGCATTTTTAAACGTCAGCGGAATTCCGAGAACAATGGAAGAGTTCCGAAGCATTTTTAAATGTCAGCGGAATTCCGAGAACAATGGAAGAGTTCCAAAGCATTTTTAAATGTCAGCAGAATTCCAAGAACAAGGGAAGAGTTCCAAAGCATTTTTAAATGTCAGCGGAATTCTGAAAACAATGGAAGAGTTCCGAAGCATTTTTAAACTTCAGCAGAATTCCGAGAAAAATGGAAGAGTTCCGAAGTATTTTTAAAAGTCAGCGGAATTCCGAGAACAATAGAAGAGTTGTGAAGCATTTTTAAGCGTCAGAGGAATTCCGAGAACAATGGAAGAGTTCCGAAGCATTTTTAAACTTCAAAACTTCAGCAGATTTCCGAGAACAATGGAAGAGTTCTGAAGCATTCTTAAACTTCAGCGGAATTCCGAGAACAATGGAAGAGTTGTGAAGCAATTTTTAGCGTCAGCGGAATTCTGAGAACAATCTAAGAGTTTCGAAGCATTTTGAAAAGTCAGGGGAATTCCGAGAACAATAGAAGAGTTGTGAAGCAATTTTAAGCGTCAGCGGAATTCTGAGAACAATCTAAGAGTTTCGAAGCATTTTTAAACTTCACTGGAATTCCGAGAACAATGGAAGAGTTCCGAAGCATTTTTAAACGTCAGCGGAATTTTGAAAACAATGGAAGATTTCTGAAGCATTTTTAAACGTCAGCTGAATTCTGAGAACAATGGAAGAGTTGTGAAGCATTTTTAAACATCAGCGGAATTCCAGAACAATCGAAGAGTTCCGAAGCATTTTTAAATGTCAGCGGAATTCCGAGAACAATGGAAGAGTTCCGAAGCATTTTTATATGTCTGCAGAATTCTGAGAGCAATGGAAGAGTTCCAAAGCATTTTTAAATGTCAGCGGAATTCTGAAAACAATGGAAGATTTCCGAAGCATTTTTAAACTTCAGCAGAATTCCGAGAACAATGGAAGAGTTCCGAAGCATTTTTAAACATCAGCGGAATTCCGAGAACAATGGAAGAGTTCTGAAGCATTTTTAAACGTCAGCGGAATTTTGAAAACAATGGAAGATTTCTGAAGCATTTTTAAACGTCAGCGGAATTCTGAGAACAATGGAAGAGTTGTGAAGCATTTTTAAAGGTCAGCGGAATTTGGAGAACAATCGAAGAGTTCCGAAGCATTTTTAAAAGTCAGCGGAATTCCGAGAACAATGGAAGAGTTGTGAAGCATTTTTAAACCTCAGCGGAATTCCGAGAACAATGGAAGAGTTCTGAAGCATTTTTAAACCTCAGCGGAATTCCGAGAACAATGGAAGAGTTCTGAAGCATTTTTGAATGTCAGCGGAATTCCAAGAACAATGGAAGAGCTCCGAAGCATACTTAAACTTCAGCGGAATTCCGAGAACAATGGAACAGTTCCGAAGCATTTTTAAAAGTCAGCAGAATACCGAGAACAATGGAAGAGTTGTGAAGCATTTTTATATGTCTGCAGAATTCTGAGAACAATGGAAGAGTTCCAAAGCATTTTTAAATGTCAGCGGAATTCCGAGAACAATGGAAGAGTTCCGAAGCATTTTTATATGTCTGCAGAATTCTGAGAACAATGGAAGAGTTCCAAAGCATTTTTAAATGTCAGCGGAATTCTGAAAACAATGGAAGAGTTCCGAAGCATTTTTAAACTTCAGCAGAATTCCGATAACAATGGAAGAGTTCCGAAGCATTTTTAAACGTCAGCGGAATTTTGAAAACAATGGAAGATTTCTGAAGCATTTTTAAACGTCAGCGGAATTCTGAGAACAATGGAAGAGTTGTGAAGCATTTTTAAAGGTCAGCGGAATTTGGAGAACAATCGAAGAGTTCCGAAGCATTTTTAAAAGTCAGCGGAATTCCGAGAACAATGGAAGAGTTTTGAAGCATTTTTAAACGTCAGCGGAATTCCGAGAACAATGGAAGAGTTCCGAAGCATTTTTAAACCTCAGCGGAATTCCGAGAACAATGGAAGAGTTCTGAAGCATTTTTGAATGTCAGCGGAATTCCAAGAACAATGGAAGAGCTCCGAAGCATACTTAAACTTCAGCGGAATTCCGAGAACAATGGAACAGTTCCGAAGCATTTTTAAAAGTCAGCAGAATACCGAGAACAATGGAAGAGTTGTGAAGCATTTTTAAACATCAGCGGAATTCCAGAACAATCGAAGAGTTCCGAAGCATTTTTAAATGTCAGCGAAAATTCCGAGAACAATGGAAGAGTTCCGAAGCATTTTTATATGTCTGCAGAATTCTGAGAACAATGGAAGAGTTCCAAAGCATTTTTAAATGTCAGCGGAATTCCGAGAACAATGAAAGAGCTCCGAAGCATACTTAAACTTCAACGGAATTCCGAGAACATTGGAACAGTTCCGAAGCATTTTTAAAAGTCAGCAGAATACCGAGAACAATGGAAGAGTTGTGAAGCATTTTTAAACATCAGCGGAATTCCAGAACAATCGAAGAGTTCCGAAGCATTTTTAAATGTCAGCGGAATTCCGAGAACAATGGAAGAGTTCCGAAGCATTTTTATATGTCTGCAGAATTCTGAGAACAATGGAAGAGTTCCAAAGCATTTTTAAATGTCAGCGGAATTCTGAAAACAATGGAAGAGTTCCGAAGCATTTTTAAACTTCAGCAGAATTCCGATAACAATGGAAGAGTTCCGAAGCATTTTTAAACGTCAGCGGAATTTTGAAAACAATGGAAGATTTCTGAAGCATTTTTAAACGTCAGCGGAATTCTGAGAACAATGGAAGAGTTTTGAAGCATTTTTAAACGTCAGCGGAATTCCGAGAACAATGGAAGAGTTCCGAAGCATTTTTAAACCTCAGCGGAATTCCGAGAACAATGGAAGAGTTCTGAAGCATTTTTGAATGTCAGCGGAATTCCAAGAACAATGGAAGAGCTCCGAAGCATACTTAAACTTCAGCGGAATTCCGAGAACAATGGAACAGTTCCGAAGCATTTTTAAAAGTCAGCAGAATACCGAGAACAATGGAAGAGTTGTGAAGCATTTTTAAACATCAGCGGAATTCCAGAACAATCGAAGAGTTCCGAAGCATTTTTATATGTCTGCAGAATTCTGAGAACAATTGAAGAGTTCCAAAGCATTTTTAAATGTCAGCGGAATTCCGAGAACAATGAAAGAGCTCCGAAGCATACTTAAACTTCAACGGAATTCCGAGAACATTGGAACAGTTCCGAAGCATTTTTAAAAGTCAGCAGAATACCGGGAACAATGGAAGAGTTGTGAAGCATTTTTAAACATCAGCGGAATTCCAGAACAATCGAAGAGTTCCGAAGCATTTTTAAATGTCAGCGGAATTCCGAGAACAATGGAAGAGTTCCGAAGCATTTTTATATGTCTGCAGAATTCTGAGAACAATGGAAGAGTTCCAAAGCATTTTTAAATGTCAGCGGAATTCTGAAAACAATGGAAGAGTTCCGAAGCATTTTTAAACTTCAGCAGAATTCCGATAACAATGGAAGAGTTCCGAAGCATTTTTAAACGTCAGCGGAATTTTGAAAACAATGGAAGATTTCTGAAGCATTTTTAAACGTCAGCGGAATTCTGAGAACAATGGAAGAGTTGTGAAGCATTTTTAAAGGTCAGCGGAATTTGGAGAACAATCGAAGAGTTCCGAAGCATTTTTAAAAGTCAGCGGAATTCCGAGAACAATGGAAGAGTTTTGAAGCATTTTTAAACGTCAGCGGAATTCCGAGAACAATGGAAGAGTTCCGAAGCATTTTTAAACCTCAGCGGAATTCCGAGAACAATGGAAGAGTTCTGAAGCATTTTTGAATGTCAGCGGAATTCCAAGAACAATGGAAGAGCTCCGAAGCATACTTAAACTTCAGCGGAATTCCGAGAACAATGGAACAGTTCCGAAGCATTTTTAAAAGTCAGCAGAATACCGAGAACAATGGAAGAGTTGTGAAGCATTTTTAAACATCAGCGGAATTCCAGAACAATCGAAGAGTTCCGAAGCATTTTTAAATGTCAGCGAAAATTCCGAGAACAATGGAAGAGTTCCGAAGCATTTTTATATGTCTGCAGAATTCTGAGAACAATGGAAGAGTTCCAAAGCATTTTTAAATGTCAGCGGAATTCCGAGAACATTGAAAGAGCTCCGAAGCATACTTAAACTTCAACGGAATTCCGAGAACATTGGAACAGTTCCGAAGCATTTTTAAAAGTCAGCAGAATACCGAGAACAATGGAAGAGTTGTGAAGCATTTTTAAACATCAGCGGAATTCCAGAACAATCGAAGAGTTCCGAAGCATTTTTAAATGTCAGCGGAATTCCGAGAACAATGGAAGAGTTCCGAAGCATTTTTATATGTCTGCAGAATTCTGAGAACAATGGAAGACTTCCAAAGCATTTTTAAATGTCAGCGGAATTCTGAAAACAATGGAAGAGTTCCGAAGCATTTTTAAACTTCAGCAGAATTCCGATAACAATGGAAGAGTTCCGAAGCATTTTTAAACGTCAACGGAATTTTGAAAACAATGGAAGATTTCTGAAGCATTTTTAAACGTCAGCGGAATTCTGAGAACAATGGAAGAGTTGTGAAGCATTTTTAAAGGTCAGCGGAATTTGGAGAACAATCGAAGAGTTCCGAAGCATTTTTAAAAGTCAGCGGAATTCCGAGAACAATGGAAGAGTTTTGAAGCATTTTTAAACGTCAGCGGAATTCCGAGAACAATGGAAGAGTTCCGAAGCATTTTTAAACCTCAGCGGAATTCCGAGAACAATGGAAGAGTTCTGAAGCATTTTTGAATGTCAGCGGAATTCCAAGAACAATGGAAGAGCTCCGAAGCATACTTAAACTTCAGCGGAATTCCGAGAACAATGGAACAGTTCCGAAGCATTTTTAAAAGTCAGCAGAATACCGAGAACAATGGAAGAGTTGTGAAGCATTTTTAAACATCAGCGGAATTCCAGAACAATCGAAGAGTTCCGAAGCATTTTTAAATGTCAGCGAAAATTCCGAGAACAATGGAAGAGTTCCGAAGCATTTTTATATGTCTGCAGAATTCTGAGAACAATGGAAGAGTTCCAAAGCATTTTTAAATGTCAGCGGAATTCTGAAAACAATGGAAGAGTTCCGAAGCATTTTTAAACTTCAGCAGAATTCCGAGAACAATGGAAGAGTTCCGAAGCATTCTTAAACTTCTGCGGAATTCCGAGAACAATGGAAGAGTTCCGAAGCATTTTTAAAAGTCAGCGGAATTCCGAGAACAATAGAAGAGTTGTGAAGCATTTTTAAGCGTCAGCGGAATTCCGAGAACAATGGAAGAGTTCCAAAGCATTTTTAAACTTCAGCAGAATTCCGAGAACAATGGAAGAGTTCCGAAGCATTCTTAAACTTCAGCGGAATTCCGAGAACAATGGAAGAGTTCCGAAGAATTTTTTAAAGTCAGCGGAATTTCCGAGAACAATAGAAGAGTTGTGAAGCAATTTCAAGCGTCAGCTCTATTCCGAGAACAATGGAAGAGTTCCGAAGCATTTTTCAACATCAGCAGAATTCCGAGAACAATGGAAGAGTTCTGAAGCATTTTTAAACGTCAGCGGAATTTTGAAAACAATGGAAGATTTCCGAAGCATTTTTAAACGTCAGCGGAATTTTGAAAACAATGGAAGATTTCCAAAGCATTTTTAAAAGTCAGCGGAATACCGAGAAAAATGGAAGAGTTGTGAAGCATTTTTAAACGTCAGCGGAATTCCGAGAACAATGGAAGAGTTCCGAAGCATTTTTAAATGTCAGCGGAATTCCGAGAACAATGGAAGAGTTCCGAAGCATTTTTAAATGTCAGCAGAATTCCAAGAACAAGGGAAGAGTTCCAAAGCATTTTTAAATGTCAGCGGAATTCTGAAAACAATGGAAGAGTTCCGAAGCATTTTTAAACTTCAGCAGAATTCCGAGAAAAATGGAAGAGTTCCGAAGTATTTTTAAAAGTCAGTGGAATTCCGAGAACAATAGAAGAGTTGTGAAGCATTTTTAAACGTCAGCGGAATTTTGAAAACAATGGAAGATTTCCGAAGCATTTTTAAACGTCAGCGGAATTTTGAAAACAATGGAAGATTTCCGAAGCATTTTTAAAAGTCAGCGGAATACCGAGAAAAATGGAAGAGTTGTGAAGCATTTTTAAACGTCAGCGGAATTCCGAGAACAATGGAAGAGTTCCGAAGCATTTTTAAATGTCAGCGGAATTCCGAGAACAATGGAAGAGTTCCGAAGCATTTTTAAATGTCAGCAGAATTCCAAGAACAAGGGAAGAGTTCCAAAGCATTTTTAAATGTCAGCGGAATTCTGAAAACAATGGAAGAGTTCCGAAGCATTTTTAAACGTCAGCGGAATTTTGAAAACAATGGAAGATTTCCGAAGCATTTTTAAACGTCAGCGGAATTTTGAAAACAATGGAAGATTTCCGAAGCATTTTTAAAAGTCAGCGGAATACCGAGAAAAATGGAAGAGTTGTGAAGCATTTTTAAACGTCAGGGAATTCCGAGAACAATGGAAGAGTTCCGAAGCATTTTTAAATGTCAGCAGAATTCCAAGAACAAGGGAAGAGTTCCAAAGCATTTTTAAATGTCAGCGGAATTCTGAAAACAATGGAAGAGTTCCGAAGCATTTTTAAACTTCAGCAGAATTCCGAAAAAAATGGAAGAGTTCCGAAGTATTTTTAAAAGTCAGCGGAATTCCGAGAACAATAGAAGAGTTGTGAAGCATTTTTAAGCGTCAGCGGAATTCCGAGAACAATGGAAGAATTCCGAAGCATTTTTAAACTTCAAAACTTCAGCAGATTTCCGAGAACAATGGAAGAGTTCTGAAGCATTCTTAAACTTCAGCGGAATTCCGAGAACAATGGAAGAGTTCCGAGCATTTTTAAAAGTCAGGGGAATTCCGAGAACAATAGAAGAGTTGTGAAGCAATTTTAAGCGTCAGCGGAATTCTGAGAACAATGTAAGTGTTCCGAAGCATTTTTAAACTTCACTGGAATTCCGAGAACAATGGAAGAGTTCCGAAGCATTTTTAAACATCAGCGGAATTCCGAGAACAATGGAAGAGTTCTGAAGCATTTTTAAACGTCAGCGGAATTTTGAAAACAATGGAAGATTTCCGAAGCATTTTTAAACGTCAGTGGAATTCTGAGAACAATGGAAGAGTTGTGAAGCATTTTTAAACGTCAGCGGAATTTGGAGAACAATCGAAGAGTTCCGAAGCATTTTTAAAAGTCAGCGGAATTCCGAGAACAATGGAAGAGTTGTGAAGCATTTTTAAACGTCAGCGGAATTTTGAAAACAATGGAAGATTTCCGAAGCATTTTTAAAAGTCAGCGGAATACCGAGAAAAATGGAAGAGTTGTGAAGCATTTTTAAACGTCAGCGGAATTCCGAGAACAATGGAAGAGTTCCGAAGCATTTTTAAATGTCAGCGGAATTCCGAGAACAATGGAAGAGTTCCAAAGCATTTTTAAATGTCAGCAGAATTCCAAGAACAAGGGAAGAGTTCCAAAGCATTTTTAAATGTCAGCGGAATTCTGAAAACAATGGAAGAGTTCCGAAGCATTTTTAAACTTCAGCAGAATTCCGAGAAAAATGGAAGAGTTCCGAAGTATTTTTAAAAGTCAGCGGAATTCCGAGAACAATAGAAGAGTTGTGAAGCATTTTTAAGCGTCAGAGGAATTCCGAGAACAATGGAAGAGTTCCGAAGCATTTTTAAACTTCAAAACTTCAGCAGATTTCCGAGAACAATGGAAGAGTTCTGAAGCATTCTTAAACTTCAGCGGAATTCCGAGAACAATGGAAGAGTTGTGAAGCAATTTTTAGCGTCAGCGGAATTCTGAGAACAATCTAAGAGTTTCGAAGCATTTTGAAAAGTCAGGGGAATTCCGAGAACAATAGAAGAGTTGTGAAGCAATTTTAAGCGTCAGCGGAATTCTGAGAACAATCTAAGAGTTTCGAAGCATTTTTAAACTTCACTGGAATTCCGAGAACAATGGAAGAGTTCCGAAGCATTTTTAAACGTCAGCGGAATTTTGAAAACAATGGAAGATTTCTGAAGCATTTTTAAACGTCAGCTGAATTCTGAGAACAATGGAAGAGTTGTGAAGCATTTTTAAACATCAGCGGAATTCCAGAACAATCGAAGAGTTCCGAAGCATTTTTAAATGTCAGCGGAATTCCGAGAACAATGGAAGAGTTCCGAAGCATTTTTATATGTCTGCAGAATTCTGAGAGCAATGGAAGAGTTCCAAAGCATTTTTAAATGTCAGCGGAATTCTGAAAACAATGGAAGAGTTCCGAAGCATTTTTAAACTTCAGCAGAATTCCGAGAACAATGGAAGAGTTCCGAAGCATTTTTAAACATCAGCGGAATTCCGAGAACAATGGAAGAGTTCTGAAGCATTTTTAAACGTCAGCGGAATTTTGAAAACAATGGAAGATTTCTGAAGCATTTTTAAACGTCAGCGGAATTCTGAGAACAATGGAAGAGTTGTGAAGCATTTTTAAAGGTCAGCGGAATTTGGAGAACAATCGAAGAGTTCCGAAGCATTTTTAAAAGTCAGCGGAATTCCGAGAACAATGGAAGAGTTGTGAAGCATTTTTAAACCTCAGCGGAATTCCGAGAACAATGGAAGAGTTCTGAAGCATTTTTAAACCTCAGCGGAATTCCGAGAACAATGGAAGAGTTCTGAAGCATTTTTGAATGTCAGCGGAATTCCAAGAACAATGGAAGAGCTCCGAAGCATACTTAAACTTCAGCGGAATTCCGAGAACAATGGAACAGTTCCGAAGCATTTTTAAAAGTCAGCAGAATACCGAGAACAATGGAAGAGTTGTGAAGCATTTTTAAACATCAGCGGAATTCCAGAACAATCGAAGAGTTCCGAAGCATTTTTAAATGTCAGCGAAAATTCCGAGAACAATGGAAGAGTTCCGAAGCATTTTTATATGTCTGCAGAATTCTGAGAACAATGGAAGAGTTCCAAAGCATTTTTAAATGTCAGCGGAATTCCGAGAACAATGAAAGAGCTCCGAAGCATACTTAAACTTCAACGGAATTCCGAGAACATTGGAACAGTTCCGAAGCATTTTTAAAAGTCAGCAGAATACCGAGAACAATGGAAGAGTTGTGAAGCATTTTTAAACATCAGCGGAATTCCAGAACAATCGAAGAGTTCCGAAGCATTTTTAAATGTCAGCGGAATTCCGAGAACAATGGAAGAGTTCCGAAGCATTTTTATATGTCTGCAGAATTCTGAGAACAATGGAAGAGTTCCAAAGCATTTTTAAATGTCAGCGGAATTCTGAAAACAATGGAAGAGTTCCGAAGCATTTTTAAACTTCAGCAGAATTCCGATAACAATGGAAGAGTTCCGAAGCATTTTTAAACGTCAGCGGAATTTTGAAAACAATGGAAGATTTCTGAAGCATTTTTAAACGTCAGCGGAATTCTGAGAACAATGGAAGAGTTGTGAAGCATTTTTAAAGGTCAGCGGAATTTGGAGAACAATCGAAGAGTTCCGAAGCATTTTTAAAAGTCAGCGGAATTCCGAGAACAATGGAAGAGTTTTGAAGCATTTTTAAACGTCAGCGGAATTCCGAGAACAATGGAAGAGTTCCGAAGCATTTTTAAACCTCAGCGGAATTCCGAGAACAATGGAAGAGTTCTGAAGCATTTTTGAATGTCAGCGGAATTCCAAGAACAATGGAAGAGCTCCGAAGCATACTTAAACTTCAGCGGAATTCCGAGAACAATGGAACAGTTCCGAAGCATTTTTAAAAGTCAGCAGAATACCGAGAACAATGGAAGAGTTGTGAAGCATTTTTAAACATCAGCGGAATTCCAGAACAATCGAAGAGTTCCGAAGCATTTTTATATGTCTGCAGAATTCTGAGAACAATTGAAGAGTTCCAAAGCATTTTTAAATGTCAGCGGAATTCCGAGAACAATGAAAGAGCTCCGAAGCATACTTAAACTTCAACGGAATTCCGAGAACATTGGAACAGTTCCGAAGCATTTTTAAAAGTCAGCAGAATACCGGGAACAATGGAAGAGTTGTGAAGCATTTTTAAACATCAGCGGAATTCCAGAACAATCGAAGAGTTCCGAAGCATTTTTAAATGTCAGCGGAATTCCGAGAACAATGGAAGAGTTCCGAAGCATTTTTATATGTCTGCAGAATTCTGAGAACAATGGAAGAGTTCCAAAGCATTTTTAAATGTCAGCGGAATTCTGAAAACAATGGAAGAGTTCCGAAGCATTTTTAAACTTCAGCAGAATTCCGATAACAATGGAAGAGTTCCGAAGCATTTTTAAACGTCAGCGGAATTTTGAAAACAATGGAAGATTTCTGAAGCATTTTTAAACGTCAGCGGAATTCTGAGAACAATGGAAGAGTTGTGAAGCATTTTTAAAGGTCAGCGGAATTTGGAGAACAATCGAAGAGTTCCGAAGCATTTTTAAAAGTCAGCGGAATTCCGAGAACAATGGAAGAGTTTTGAAGCATTTTTAAACGTCAGCGGAATTCCGAGAACAATGGAAGAGTTCCGAAGCATTTTTAAACCTCAGCGGAATTCCGAGAACAATGGAAGAGTTCTGAAGCATTTTTGAATGTCAGCGGAATTCCAAGAACAATGGAAGAGCTCCGAAGCATACTTAAACTTCAGCGGAATTCCGAGAACAATGGAACAGTTCCGAAGCATTTTTAAAAGTCAGCAGAATACCGAGAACAATGGAAGAGTTGTGAAGCATTTTTAAACATCAGCGGAATTCCAGAACAATCGAAGAGTTCCGAAGCATTTTTAAATGTCAGCGAAAATTCCGAGAACAATGGAAGAGTTCCGAAGCATTTTTATATGTCTGCAGAATTCTGAGAACAATGGAAGAGTTCCAAAGCATTTTTAAATGTCAGCGGAATTCCGAGAACATTGAAAGAGCTCCGAAGCATACTTAAACTTCAACGGAATTCCGAGAACATTGGAACAGTTCCGAAGCATTTTTAAAAGTCAGCAGAATACCGAGAACAATGGAAGAGTTGTGAAGCATTTTTAAACATCAGCGGAATTCCAGAACAATCGAAGAGTTCCGAAGCATTTTTAAATGTCAGCGGAATTCCGAGAACAATGGAAGAGTTCCGAAGCATTTTTATATGTCTGCAGAATTCTGAGAACAATGGAAGAGTTCCAAAGCATTTTTAAATGTCAGCGGAATTCTGAAAACAATGGAAGAGTTCCGAAGCATTTTTAAACTTCAGCAGAATTCCGATAACAATGGAAGAGTTCCGAAGCATTTTTAAACGTCAACGGAATTTTGAAAACAATGGAAGATTTCTGAAGCATTTTTAAACGTCAGCGGAATTCTGAGAACAATGGAAGAGTTGTGAAGCATTTTTAAAGGTCAGCGGAATTTGGAGAACAATCGAAGAGTTCCGAAGCATTTTTAAAAGTCAGCGGAATTCCGAGAACAATGGAAGAGTTTTGAAGCATTTTTAAACGTCAGCGGAATTCCGAGAACAATGGAAGAGTTCCGAAGCATTTTTAAACCTCAGCGGAATTCCGAGAACAATGGAAGAGTTCTGAAGCATTTTTGAATGTCAGCGGAATTCCAAGAACAATGGAAGAGCTCCGAAGCATACTTAAACTTCAGCGGAATTCCGAGAACAATGGAGCAGTTCCGAAGCATTTTTAAAAGTCAGCAGAATACCGAGAACAATGGAAGAGTTGTGAAGCATTTTTAAACATCAGCGGAATTCCAGAACAATCGAAGAGTTCCGAAGCATTTTTAAATGTCAGCGAAAATTCCGAGAACAATGGAAGAGTTCCGAAGCATTTTTATATGTCTGCAGAATTCTGAGAACAATGGAAGAGTTCCAAAGCATTTTTAAATGTCAGCGGAATTCTGAAAACAATGGAAGAGTTCCGAAGCATTTTTAAACTTCAGCAGAATTCCGAGAACAATGGAAGAGTTCCGAAGCATTCTTAAACTTCTGCGGAATTCCGAGAACAATGGAAGAGTTCCGAAGCATTTTTAAAAGTCAGCGGAATTCCGAGAACAATAGAAGAGTTGTGAAGCATTTTTAAGCGTCAGCGGAATTCCGAGAACAATGGAAGAGTTCCAAAGCATTTTTAAACTTCAGCAGAATTCCGAGAACAATGGAAGAGTTCCGAAGCATTCTTAAACTTCAGCGGAATTCCGAGAACAATGGAAGAGTTCCGAAGAATTTTTTAAAGTCAGCGGAATTTCCGAGAACAATAGAAGAGTTGTGAAGCAATTTCAAGCGTCAGCTCTATTCCGAGAACAATGGAAGAGTTCCGAAGCATTTTTCAACATCAGCAGAATTCCGAGAACAATGGAAGAGTTCTGAAGCATTTTTAAACGTCAGCGGAATTTTGAAAACAATGGAAGATTTCCGAAGCATTTTTAAACGTCAGCGGAATTTTGAAAACAATGGAAGATTTCCGAAGCATTTTTAAAAGTCAGCGGAATACCGAGAAAAATGGAAGAGTTGTGAAGCATTTTTAAACGTCAGCGGAATTCCGAGAACAATGGAAGAGTTCCGAAGCATTTTTAAATGTCAGCGGAATTCCGAGAACAATGGAAGAGTTCCGAAGCATTTTTAAATGTCAGCAGAATTCCAAGAACAAGGGAAGAGTTCCAAAGCATTTTTAAATGTCAGCGGAATTCTGAAAACAATGGAAGAGTTCCGAAGCATTTTTAAACTTCAGCAGAATTCCGAGAAAAATGGAAGAGTTCCGAAGTATTTTTAAAAGTCAGTGGAATTCCGAGAACAATAGAAGAGTTGTGAAGCATTTTTAAACGTCAGCGGAATTTTGAAAACAATGGAAGATTTCCGAAGCATTTTTAAACGTCAGCGGAATTTTGAAAACAATGGAAGATTTCCGAAGCATTTTTAAAAGTCAGCGGAATACCGAGAAAAATGGAAGAGTTGTGAAGCATTTTTAAACGTCAGCGGAATTCCGAGAACAATGGAAGAGTTCCGAAGCATTTTTAAATGTCAGCGGAATTCCGAGAACAATGGAAGAGTTCCGAAGCATTTTTAAATGTCAGCAGAATTCCAAGAACAAGGGAAGAGTTCCAAAGCATTTTTAAATGTCAGCGGAATTCTGAAAACAATGGAAGAGTTCCGAAGCATTTTTAAACGTCAGCGGAATTTTGAAAACAATGGAAGATTTCCGAAGCATTTTTAAACGTCAGCGGAATTTTGAAAACAATGGAAGATTTCCGAAGCATTTTTAAAAGTCAGCGGAATACCGAGAAAAATGGAAGAGTTGTGAAGCATTTTTAAACGTCAGGGAATTCCGAGAACAATGGAAGAGTTCCGAAGCATTTTTAAATGTCAGCAGAATTCCAAGAACAAGGGAAGAGTTCCAAAGCATTTTTAAATGTCAGCGGAATTCTGAAAACAATGGAAGAGTTCCGAAGCATTTTTAAACTTCAGCAGAATTCCGAAAAAAATGGAAGAGTTCCGAAGTATTTTTAAAAGTCAGCGGAATTCCGAGAACAATAGAAGAGTTGTGAAGCATTTTTAAGCGTCAGCGGAATTCCGAGAACAATGGAAGAATTCCGAAGCATTTTTAAACTTCAAAACTTCAGCAGATTTCCGAGAACAATGGAAGAGTTCTGAAGCATTCTTAAACTTCAGCGGAATTCCGAGAACAATGGAAGAGTTCCGAGCATTTTTAAAAGTCAGGGGAATTCCGAGAACAATAGAAGAGTTGTGAAGCAATTTTAAGCGTCAGCGGAATTCTGAGAACAATGTAAGTGTTCCGAAGCATTTTTAAACTTCACTGGAATTCCGAGAACAATGGAAGAGTTCCGAAGCATTTTTAAACATCAGCGGAATTCCGAGAACAATGGAAGAGTTCTGAAGCATTTTTAAACGTCAGCGGAATTTTGAAAACAATGGAAGATTTCCGAAGCATTTTTAAACGTCAGTGGAATTCTGAGAACAATGGAAGAGTTGTGAAGCATTTTTAAACGTCAGCGGAATTTGGAGAACAATCGAAGAGTTCCGAAGCATTTTTAAAAGTCAGCGGAATTCCGAGAACAATGGAAGAGTTGTGAAGCATTTTTAAACGTCAGCGGAATTTCGAGAACAATGGAATGGTTTCGAAGCATTTTTAAACCTCAGCGGAATTCCGAGAACAATGGAAGAGCTCCGTAGCATACTTAAATTTCAGCGGAATTCCGAGAACAATGGAAGAGTTCTGAAACATTTTTAAAAGTCAGCAGAATACCGAGAACAATGGAAGAGTTGTGAAGCATTTTTAAACGTCAGCGGAATTCCAGAACAATGGAAGAGTTCCGAAGCATTTTTAAATGTCAGCGGAATTCCGAGAACAATGGAAGAGTTCCAAAGCATTTTTAAATGTCAGCGGAATTCTGAAAACAATGGAAGAGTTCCGAAGCATTTTTAAACTTCAGCAGAATTCCGAGAACAATGGAAGGGTTAAGAAGCATTCTTAAACTTCTGCGGAATTCCGAGATCAATGGAAGAGTTCCGAAGCATTTTTAAAAGTCAGCGGAATTCCGAGAACAATAGAAGAGTTGTGAAGCATTTTTAAGCGTCAGCGGAATTCCGAGAACAATGGAAGAGTTCCAAAGCATTTTTAAATGTCAGCGGAATTCCGAGAACAATGGAAGAGTTCCGAAGCATTTTTAAATGTCAGCAGAATTCGAAGAACAAGGGAAGAGTTCCAAAGCATTTTTAAATGTCAGCGGAATTCTGAAAACATGTGGAAGAGTTCCGAAGCATTTTTAAACGTCAGCGGAATTTTGAAAACAATGGAAGATTTCCGAAGCATTTTTAAACGTCAGCGGAATTTTGAAAACAATGGAAGATTTCCGAAGCATTTTTAAAAGTCAGCGGAATACCGAGAAAAATGGAAGAGTTGTGAAGCATTTTTAAACGTCAGGGAATTCCGAGAACAATGGAAGAGTTCCGAAGCATTTTTAAATGTCAGCAGAATTCCAAGAACAAGGGAAGAGTTCCAAAGCATTTTTAAATGTCAGCGGAATTCTGAAAACAATGGAAGAGTTCCGAAGCATTTTTAAACTTCAGCAGAATTCCGAAAAAAATGGAAGAGTTCCGAAGTATTTTTAAAAGTCAGCGGAATTCCGAGAACAATAGAAGAGTTGTGAAGCATTTTTAAGCGTCAGCGGAATTCCGAGAACAATGGAAGAATTCCGAAGCATTTTTAAACTTCAAAACTTCAGCAGATTTCCGAGAACAATGGAAGAGTTCTGAAGCATTCTTAAACTTCAGCGGAATTCCGAGAACAATGGAATAGTTCCGAGCATTTTTAAAAGTCAGGGGAATTCCGAGAACAATAGAAGAGTTGTGAAGCAATTTTAAGCGTCAGCGGAATTCTGAGAACAATGTAAGTGTTCCGAAGCATTTTTAAACTTCACTGGAATTCCGAGAACAATGGAAGAGTTCCGAAGCATTTTTAAACATCAGCGGAATTCCGAGAACAATGGAAGAGTTCTGAAGCATTTTTAAACGTCAGCGGAATTTTGAAAACAATGGAAGATTTCCGAAGCATTTTTAAACGTCAGCGGAATTCTGAGAACAATGGAAGAGTTGTGAAGCATTTTTAAACGTCAGCGGAATTTGGAGAACAATCGAAGAGTTCCGAAGCATTTTTAAAAGTCAGCGGAATTCCGAGAACAATGGAAGAGTTGTGAAGCATTTTTAAACGTCAGCGGAATTCCGAGAACAATGGAAGGGTTTCGAAGCATTTTTAAACCTCAGCGGAATTCCGAGAACAATGGAAGAGCTCCGTAGCATACTTAAATTTCAGCGGAATTCCGAGAACAATGGAAGAGTTCTGAAGCATTTTTAAAAGTCAGCAGAATACCGAGAACAATGGAAGAGTTGTGAAGCATTTTTAAACGTCAGCGGAATTCCAGAACAATGGAAGAGTTCCGAAGCATTTTTAAATGTCAGCGGAATTCCGAGAACAATGGAAGAGTTCCAAAGCATTTTTAAATGTCAGCGGAATTCTGAAAACAATGGAAGAGTTCCGAAGCATTTTTAAACTTCAGCAGAATTCCGAGAACAATGGAAGGGTTAAGAAGCATTCTTAAACTTCTGCGGAATTCCGAGAACAATGGAAGAGTTCCGAAGCATTTTTAAAAGTCAGCGGAATTCCGAGAACAATAGAAGAGTTGTGAAGCATTTTTAAGCGTCAGCGGAATTCCGAGAACAATGGAAGAGTTCCAAAGCATTTTTAAACTTCAGCAGAATTCCGAGAACAATGGAAGAGTTCCGAAGCATTCTTAAACTTCAGCGGAATTCCGAGAACAATGGAAGAGTTCCGAAGCAATTTTTAAAGTCAGCGGAATTTCCGAGAATAATAGAAGAGTTGTGAAGCAATTTTAAGCGTCAGCGGAATTCCGCGAACAATGGAAGAGTTCCGAAGCATTTTTCAACATCAGCGGAATTCCGAGAACAATGGAAGAGTTCTGAAGCACTTTAAAACGTCAGCGGAATTTTGAAAACAATGGAAGATTTCCGAAGCATTTTTAAACGTCAGCGGAATTCTGAGAACAATGGAAGAGTTCCGAGGCATTTTTAAACTTCAGCGGAATTTTGAGAACAATGGAAGAGTTCCGAAGCATTTTTAAAAGTCCGCGAAATTCCGAGAACAATGGAAGAGTTGTGAAGCATTTTTAAATGTCAGCGGAATTCCGAGAACAATGGAAGAGTTCCGAAGAATTTTTAAATGTCAGCAGAATTCCAAGAACAATGGAAGAGTTCCAAAGCATTTTTAAATGTCAGCGGAATTCTGAAAACAATGGAAGAGTTCCGAAGCATTTTTAAACTTCAGCAGAATTCCGAGAAAAATGGACGAGTTCCGAAGTATTTTTAAAAGTCAGCGGAATTCCGAGAACAATAGAAGAGTTGTGAAGCATTTTTAAGCGTCAGCGGAATTCCGAGAACAATGGAAGAGTTCCGAAGCATTTTTAAACTTCAAAACTTCAGCAGATTTCCGAGAACAATGGAAGAGTTCTGAAGCATTCTTAACCTTCAGCGGAATTCCGAGAACAATGGAAGAGTTCCGAAGCATTTTTAAAAGTCAGGGGAATTCCGAGAACAATAGAAGAGTTGTGAAGCAATTTTAAGCGTCAGCGGAATTCTGAGAACAATGGAAGAGTTCCGAAGCATTTTTAAACGTCAGCGGAATTCTGAGAACAATGGAAGAGTTGTGAAGCATTTTTAAAAGTCAGCGGAATTCCGAGAACAATGGAAGAGTTCCGAAGCATTTTTAAACCTCAGCGGAATTCCGAGAACAATGGAAGAGTTCTGAAGCATTTTTAAATGTCAGCGGAATTCTGAGAACAATGGAAGAGCTCCGAATCATACTTAAACTTCAGCGGAATTCCGAGAACAATGGAGGAGTTCCGAAGCATTTTTAAAAGTCAGCAGAATACCGAGAACAATGGAAAAGTTGTGAAGCATTTTTAAACATCAGCGGAATTCCAGAACAATCGAAGAGTTCCGAAGCATTTTTTAATGTCAGCAGAATTCCGAGAACAATGGAAGATTTCCGAAGCATTTTTATATGTCTGCAAAATTCTGAGAACAATGGAAGAGTTCCAAAGCATTTTTAAATGTCAGCGGAATTCTGAAAACAATGGAAGAGTTCCGAAGCATTTTTAAACTTCAACAGAATTCCGAGCACAATGGAAGAGTTCCGAAGCATTCTTAAACTTCTGCGGAATTCCGAGAACAATGGAAGAGTTCCGAAGCATTTTTAAAAGTCAGCGGAATTCCGAGAACAATAGAAGAGTTGTGAAGCATTTTTAAGCATCAGCGGAATTCCGAGAACAATGGAAGAGTTCCAAAGCATTTTTAAACTTCAGCAGAATTCCGAGAACAATGGAAGAGTTCCGAAGCATTCTTAAACTTCAGCGGAATTCCGAGAACAATGGAAGAGTTCCGAAGCATTTTTTAAAGTCAGCGGAATTTCCGAGAACAATAGAAGAGTTGTGAAGCAATTTTAAGCATCAGCGGAATTCCGAGAACAATGGAAGAGTTCCGAAGCATTTTTCAACATCAGCGGAATTCCGAGAACAATGGAAGAGTTCTGAAGCATTTTTAAATGTCAACAGAATTCCAAGAACAAGGGAAGAGTTCCAAAGCATTTTTAAATGTCAGCGGAATTCTGAAAACAATGGAAGAGTTCCGAAGCATTTTTAAACGTCAGCGGAATTTTGAAAACAATGGAAGATTTCCGAAGCATTTTTAAACGCCAGCGGAATTTTGAAAACAATGGAAGATTTCCGAAGCATTTTTAAAAGTCAGCGGAATACCGAGAAAAATGGAAGAGATGTGAAGCATTTTTAAATGTCAGCGGAATTCCGAGAACAATGGAAGAGTTCCAAAGCATTTTTAAATGTCAGCAGAATTCCAAGAACAAGGGAAGAGTTCCAAAACATTTTTAAATGTCAGCGGAATTCTGAAAACAATGGAAGAGTTCCGAAGCATTTTTAAACTTCAGCAGAATTCCGAAAAAAATGGAAGAGTTCCGAAGTATTTTTAAAAGTCAGCGGAATTCCGAGAACAATAGAGGAGTTGTGAAGCATTTTTAAGCGTCAGCGGAATTCCGAGAACAATGGAAGAGTTCCGAAGCATTTTTAAACTTCAAAACTTCAGCAGATTTCCGAGAACAATGGAAGAGTTCTGAAGCATTCTTAAACTTCAGCGGAATTCCGAGAACAATGGAAGAGTTCCGAGCATTTTTAAAAGTCAGGGGAATTCTGAGAACAATAGAAGAGTTGTGAAGCAATTTTAAGCGTCAGCGGAATTCTGAGAACAATGTAAGTGTTCCGAAGCATTTTTAAACTTCACTGGAATTCCGAGAACAATGGAAGAGTTCCAAAGCATTTTTAAACATCAGCGGAATTCCGAGAACAATGGAAGAGTTCTGAAGCATTTTTAAACGTCAGCGGAATTTTGAAAACAATGGAAGATTTCCGAAGCATTTTTAAACGTCAGCGGAATTCTGAGAACAATGGAAGAGTTGTGAAGCATTTTTAAACGTCAGCGGAATTCCGAGAACAATGGAAGGGTTTCGAAGCATTTTTAAACCTCAGCGGAATTCCAAGAACAATGGGAGAGCTCCGTAGCATACTTAAATTTCAGCGGAATTCCGAGAACAATGGAAGAGTTCTGAAGCATTTTTAAAAGTCAGCAGAATACTGAGAACAATGGAAGAGTTGTGAAGCATTTTTAAACATCAGCGGAATTCCAGAACAATGGAAGAGTTCCGAAGCATTTTTAAATGTCAGCGGAATTCCGAGAACAATGGAAGAGTTCCGAAGCATTTTTATATGTCTGCAGAATTCTGAGAACAATGGAAGAGTTCCAAAGCATTTTTAAATGTCAGCGGAATTCTGAAAACAATGGAAGAGTTCCGAAGCATTTTTAAACTTCAGCAGAATTCCGAGAACAATGGAAGGGTTAAGAAGCATTCTTAAACTTCTGCGGAATTCCGAGAATAATGGAAGAGTTCCGAAGCATTTTTAAAAGTCAGCGGAATTCCGAGAACAATAGAAGAGTTGTGAAGCATTTTTAAGCGTCAGCGGAATTCCGAGAACAATGGAAGAGTTCCAAAGCATTTTTAAACTTCAGCAGAATTCCGAGAACAATGGAAGAGTTCCGAAGCATTCTTAAACTTCTGCGGAATTCCGAGAACAATGGAAGAGTTCCGAAGCATTTTTAAAAGTCAGCGGAATTCCGAGAACAATAGAAGAGTTGTGAAGCATTTTTAAGCATCAGCGGAATTCCGAGAACAATGGAAGAGTTCCAAAGCATTTTTAAACTTCAGCAGAATTCCGAGAACAATGGAAGAGTTCCGAAGCATTCTTAAACTTCAGCGGAATTCCGAGAACAATGGAAGAGTTCCGAAGCATTTTTTAAAGTCAGCGGAATTTCCGAGAACAATAGAAGAGTTGTGAAGCAATTTTAAGCATCAGCGGAATTCCGAGAACAATGGAAGAGTTCCGAAGCATTTTTCAACATCAGCGGAATTCCGAGAACAATGGAAGAGTTCTGAAGCATTCTTAACCTTCAGCGGAATTCCGAGAACAATGGAAGAGTTCCGAAGCATTTTTAAAAGTCAGGGGAATTCCGAGAACAATAGAAGAGTTGTGAAGCAATTTTAAGCGTCAGCGGAATTCTGAGAACAATGTAAGTGTTCCGAAGCATTTTTAAACTTCACTGGAATTCCGAGAACAATGGAAGAGTTCCGAAGCATTTTTAAACGTCAGCGGAATTCTGAGAACAATGGAAGAGTTGTGAAGCATTTTTAAAAGTCAGCGGAATTCCGAGAACAATGGAAGAGTTCCGAAGCATTTTTAAACCTCAGCGGAATTCCGAGAACAATGGAAGAGTTCTGAAGCATTTTTAAATGTCAGCGGAATTCTGAGAACAATGGAAGAGCTCCGAAGCATACTTAAACTACAGCGGAATTCCGAGAACAATGGAAGAGTTCCGAAGCATTTTTAAAAGTCAGCAGAATACCGAGAACAATGGAAAAGTTGTGAAGCATTTTTAAACATCAGCGGAATTCCAGAACAATCGAAGAGTTCCGAAGCATTTTTAAATGTCAGCGGAATTCCGAGAACAATGGAAGAGTTCCGAAGCATTTCTATATGTCTGCAAAATTCTGAGAACAATGGAAGAGTTCCAAAGCATTTTTAAATGTCAGCGGAATTCTGAAAACAATGGAAGAGTTCCGAAGCATTCTTAAACTTCTGCGGAATTCCGAGAACAATGGAAGAGTTCCGAAGCATTTTTAAAAGTCAGCGGAATTCCGAGAACAATAGAAGAGTTGTGAAGCATTTTTAAGCATCAGCGGAATTCCGAGAACAATGGAAGAGTTCCGAAGCATTTTTCAACATCAGCGGAATTCCGAGAACAATGGAAGAGTTCTGAAGCATTTTTAAACGTCAGCGGAATTTTGAAAACAATGGAAGATTTACAAAGCATTTTTAAACGTCAGCGGAATTTTGAAAACAATGGAAGATTTCCGAAGCATTTTTAAAAGTCAGCGGAATACCGAGAAAAATGGAAGAGTTGTGAAGCATTTTTAAACGTCAGCGGAATTCCGAGAAAAATGGAAGAGTTCCGAAGTATTTTTAAAAGTCAGCGGAATTCCGAGAACAATAGAAGAGTTGTGAAGCATTTTTAAGCGTCAGCGGAATTCCGAGAACAATGGAAGAGTTCCGAAGCATTTTTAAACTTCAAAACTTCAGCAGATTTCCGAGAACAATGGAAGAGTTCTGAAGCATTCTTAAACTTCAGCGGAATTCCGAGAACAATGGAAGAGTTCCGAAGCATTTTTAAAAGTCAGGGGAATTCCGAGAACAATAGAAGAAATGTGAAGCAATTTTAATCGTCAGCGGAATTCTGAGAACAATGTAAGAGTTCCGAAGCATTTTTAAACTTCACTGGAATTCCGAGAACAATGGAAGAGTTCCGAAGCATTTTTAAACATCAGCCGAATTCCGAGAACAATGGAAGAGTTCTGAAGCATTTTTAAATGTCAGCGGGATTCCGAGAACAATGGAAGAGCTCCGAAGCATACTTAAACTTCAGCGGAATTCCGAGAACAATGGAAGAGTTCCGAAGCATTTTTAAAAGTCAGCAGAATACCGAGAACAATGGAAGAGTTGTGAAGCATTTTTAAACGTCAGCGGAATTCCAGAACAATGGAAGTGTTCCGAAGCATTTTTAAATGTCAGCGGAATTACGAGAACAATGGAAGAGTTCCGAAGCATTTTTATATGTCTGCAGAATTCTGAGAACAATGGAAGAGTTCCAAAGAATTTTTAAATGTCAGCGGAATTCTGAAAATAATGGAAGAGTTCCGAAGCATTTTTACACTTCAGCAGAATTCCGAGAACAATGGAAGAGTTCCGAAGCATTCTTAAACTTCTTCGGAATTGCGAGAACAATGGAAGAGTTCCGAAGCATTTTTAAAAGTCAGCGGAATTCCGAGAACAATAGAAGAGTTGTGAAGCATTTTTAAGCGTCAGCGGAATTCCGAGAACAATGGAAGAGTTCCGAAGCATTTTTAAACTTCAGCAGAATTACGAGAACAATGGAAGAGTTCCGAAGCATTCTTAAACTTCAGCGGAATTCCGAGAACAATGGAAGAGTTCCGAAGCATTTTTTAAAGTCAGCGGAATTTCCGAGAACAATAGAGTTGTGAAGCAATTTTAAGCGTCAGTGGAATTCCGAGAACAATGTAAGAGTTCCGAAGCATTTTTAAACTTCACTGGAATTCCGAGAACAATGGAAGAGTTCCGAAGCATTTTTAAACATCAGACGAATTCCGAGAACAATGGAAGAGTTCTGAAGCATTTTTAAACATCAGCGGAATTCCAGAACAATCAAAGAGTTCCGAAGCATTTTTAAATGTCAGCGGAATTCCGAGAACACTGGAAGAGTTCCGAAGCATTTTTATATGTCTGCAGAATTCTGAGAACAATGGAAGAGTTCCAAAGCATTTTTAAATGTCAGCGGAATTTTGAAAACAATGAAAGATTTCCGAAGCATTTTTAAACTTCAGCAGAATTCCGAGGACAATGGAAGAGTTCCGAAGCATTCTTAAACTTCTGCGGAATTCCGAGAACAATGGAAGAGTTCCGAAGCATTTTTAAAATTCAGCGGAATTCCGAGAACAATAGAAGAGTTGTGAAGCATTTTTAAGCGTCAGCGGAATTTTGAAAACAATGGAAGATTTCCAAAGCATTTTTAAACGTCAGCGGAATTTTGAAAAAAATGGAAGATTTCCGAAGCATTTTTAAAAGTCAGCGGAATACCGAGAAAAATGGAAGAGTTGTGAAGCATTTTTAAACGTCAGCGGAATTCCGAGAACAATGGAAGAGTTCCGAAGCATTTTTAAATGTCAGCGGAATTCCGAGAACAATGGAAGAGTTCCGAAGCATTTTTAAACGTCAGCAGAATTCCATGAACAATGGAAGAGTTCCAAAGCATTTTTAAATGTCAGCGGAATTCTGAAAACAATGGAAGAGTTCCGAAGCATTTTTAAACTTCAGCGGATTTCCGAGAAATGGAAGAGTTCCGAAGCATTTTTAATCTTAAGCATAATTCCGAGAACAATGGAAGAGTTCCGAAGTATATTTAAACTTCAGCGGAATTCCGAGAACAATGGAAGAGTTCCAAAGCATTTTTAAATGTCAGCGGAATTCTGAAAACAATGGAAGAGTTCCGAAGCATTTTTAAACTTCAGCAGAATTCCGAGAACAATGGAAGGGTTAAGAAGCATTCTTAAACTTCTGCGGAATTCCGAGAACAATGGAAGAGTTCCGCAGCATTTTTAAAAGTCAGCGGAATTCCGAGAACAATAGAAGAGTTGTGAAGCATTTTTAAGCGTCAGCGGAATTCCGAGAACAATGGAAGAGTTCCAAAGCATTTTTAAACTTCAGCAGAATTCCGAGAACAATGGAAGAGTTCCGAAGCATTCTTAAACTTCAGCGGAATTCCGAGAACAATGGAAGAGTTCCGAAGCAATTTTTAAAGTCAGCGGAATTTCCGAGAATAATAGAAGAGTTGTGAAGCAATTTTAAGCGTCAGCGGAATTCCGCGAACAATGGAAGAGTTCCGAAGCATTTTTCAACATCAGCGGAATTCCGAGAACAATGGAAGAGTTCTGAAGCACTTTAAAACGTCAGCGGAATTTTGAAAACAATGGAAGATTTCCGAAGCATTTTTAAACGTCAGCGGAATTCTGAGAACAATGGAAGAGTTCCGAGGCATTTTTAAACTTCAGCGGAATTTTGAGAACAATGGAAGAGTTCCGAAGCATTTTTAAAAGTCCGCGAAATTCCGAGAACAATGGAAGAGTTGTGAAGCATTTTTAAATGTCAGCGGAATTCCGAGAACAATGGAAGAGTTCCGAAGAATTTTTAAATGTCAGCAGAATTCCAAGAACAATGGAAGAGTTCCAAAGCATTTTTAAATGGCAGCGGAATTCTGAAAACAATGGAAGAGTTCCGAAGCATTTTTAAACTTCAGCAGAATTCCGAGAAAAATGGACGAGTTCCGAAGTATTTTTAAAAGTCAGCGGAATTCCGAGAACAATAGAAGAGTTGTGAAGCATTTTTAAGCGTCAGCGGAATTCCGAGAACAATGGAAGAGTTCCGAAGCATTTTTAAACTTCAAAACTTCAGCAGATTTCCGAGAACAATGGAAGAGTTCTGAAGCATTCTTAACCTTCAGCGGAATTCCGAGAACAATGGAAGAGTTCCGAAGCATTTTTAAAAGTCAGGGGAATTCCGAGAACAATAGAAGAGTTGTGAAGCAATTTTAAGCATCAGCGGAATTCTGAGAACAAATATAAGAGTTCCGAAGCATTTTTAAACTTCACTGGAATTCCGAGAACAATGGAAGAGTTCCGAAGCATTTTTAAACGTCAGCGGAATTCTGAGAACAATGGAAGAGTTGTGAAGCATTTTTAAAAGTCAGCGGAATTCCGAGAACAATGGAAGAGTTCCGAAGCATTTTTAAACCTCAGCGGAATTCCGAGAACAATGGAAGAGTTCTGAAGCATTTTTAAATGTCAGCGGAATTCTGAGAACAATGGAAGAGCTCCGAAGCATACTTAAACTTCAGCGGAATTCCGAGAACAATGGAGGAGTTCCGAAGCATTTTTAAAAGTCAGCAGAATACCGAGAACAATGGAAAAGTTGTGAAGCATTTTTAAACATCAGCGGAATTCCAGAACAATCGAAGAGTTCCGTAGCATTTTTTAATGTCAGCAGAATTCCGAGAACAATGGAAGAGTTCCAAAGCATTTTTAAATGTCAGCGGAATTCTGAAAACAATGGAAGAGTTCCGAAGCATTTTTAAACTTCAGCAGAATTCCGAGCACAATGGAAGAGTTCCGAAGCATTCTTAAACTTCTGCGGAATTCCGAGAACAATGGAAGAGTTCCGAAGCATTTTTAAAAGTCAGCGGAATTCCGAGAACAATAGAAGAGTTGTGAAGCATTTTTAAGCATCAGCGGAATTCCGAGAACAATGGAAGAGTTCCAAAGCATTTTTAAACTTCAGCAGAATTCCGAGAACAATGGAAGAGTTCCGAAGCATTCTTAAACTTCAGCGGAATTCCGAGAACAATGGAAGAGTTCCGAAGCATTTTTTAAAGTCAGCGGAATTTCCGAGAACAATAGAAGAGTTGTGAAGCAATTTTAAGCATCAGCGGAATTCCGAGAACAATGGAAGAGTTCCGAAGCATTTTTCAACATCAGCGGAATTCCGAGAACAATGGAAGAGTTCTGAAGCATTTTTAAATGTCAACAGAATTCCAAGAACAAGGGAAGAGTTCCAAAGCATTTTTAAATGTCAGCGGAATTCTGAAAACAATGGAAGAGTTCCGAAGCATTTTTAAACTTCAGCGGAATTTTGAAAACAATGGAAGATTTCCGAAGCATTTTTAAACGCCAGCGGAATTTTGAAAACAATGGAAGATTTCCGAAGCATTTTTAAAAGTCAGCGGAATACCGAGAAAAATGGAAGAGATGTGAAGCATTTTTAAATGTCAGCGGAATTCCGAGAACAATGGAAGAGTTCCAAAGCATTTTTAAATGTCAGCAGAATTCCAAGAACAAGGGAAGAGTTCCAAAACATTTTTAAATGTCAGCGGAATTCTGAAAACAATGGAAGAGTTCCGAAGCATTTTTAAACTTCAGCAGAATTCCGAAAAAAATGGAAGAGTTCCGAAGTATTTTTAAAAGTCAGCGGAATTCCGAGAACAATAGAGGAGTTGTGAAGCATTTTTAAGCGTCAGCGGAATTCCGAGAACAATGGAAGAGTTCCGAAGCATTTTTCAACATCAGCGGAATTCCGAGAACAATGGAAGAGTTCTGAAGCATTTTTAAACGTCAGCGGAATTTTGAAAACAATGGAAGATTTCCGAAGCATTTTTAAAAGTCAGCGGAATTCCGAGAACAATAGAAGAGTTGTGAAGCATTTTTAAGCGTCAGCGGAATTCCGAGAACAATGGAAGAGTTCCAAAGCATTTTTAAACTTCAGCAGAATTCCGAGAACAATGGAAGAGTTCCGAAGCATTCTTAAACTTCAGCGGAATTCCGAGAACAATGGAAGAGTTCCGAAGCATTTTTTAAAGTCAGCGGAATTTCCGAGAATAATAGAAGAGTTGTGAAGCAATTTTAAGCGTCAGCGGAATTCCGAGAACAATGGAAGAGTTCCGAAGCATTTTTCAACATCAGCGGAATTCCGAGAACAATGGAAGAGTTCTGAAGCATTTTTAAACGTCAGCGGAATTTTGAAAACAATGGAAGATTTCCGAAGCATTTTTAAACGTCAGCGGAATTCTGAGAACAATGGAAGAGTTCCGAGGCATTTTTAAACTTCAGCGGAATTTTGAGAACAATGGAAGAGTTCCGAAGCATTTTAAAAAGTCCGCGAAATTCCGAGAACAATGGAAGAGTTGTGAAGCATTTTTAAATGTCAGCGGAATTCCGAGAACAATGGAAGAGTTCCGAAGCATTTTTAAATGTCAGCAGAATTCCAAGAACAATGGAAGAGTTCCGAAGCATTTTTAAACTTCAGCAGAATTCCGAGAAAAATGGACGAGTTCCGAAGTATTTTTAAAAGTCAGCGGAATTCCGAGAACAATAGAAGAGTTGTGAAGCATTTTTAAGCGTCAGCGGAATTCCGAGAACAATGGAAGAGTTCCGAAGCATTTTTAAACTTCAAAACTTCAGCAGATTTCCGAGAACAATGGAAGAGTTCTGAAGCATTCTTAACCTTCAGCGGAATTCCGAGAACAATGGAAGAGTTCCGAAGCATTTTTAAAAGTCAGGGGAATTCCGAGAACAATAGAAGAGTTGTGAAGCAATTTTAAGCGTCAGCGGAATTCTGAGAACAATGTAAGTGTTCCGAAGCATTTTTAAACTTCACTGGAATTCCGAGAACAATGGAAGAGTTCCGAAGCATTTTTAAACCTCAGCGGAATTCCGAGAACAATGGAAGAGTTCTGAAGCATTTTTAAATGTCAGCGGAATTCTGAGAACAATGGAAGAGCTCCGAAGCATACTTAAACTACAGCGGAATTCCGAGAACAATGGAAGAGTTCCGAAGCATTTTTAAAAGTCAGCAGAATACCGAGAACAATGGAAAAGTTGTGAAGCATTTTTAAACATCAGCGGAATTCCAGAACAATCGAAGAGTTCCGAAGCATTTTTAAATGTCAGCGGAATTCCGAGAACAATGGAAGAGTTCCGAAGCATTTTTATATGTCTGCAAAATTCTGAGAACAATGGAAGAATTCCAAAGCATTTTTAAATGTCAGCGGAATTCTGAAAACAATGGAAGAGTTCCGAAGCATTCTTAAACTTCTGCGGAATTCCGAGAACAATGGAAGAGTTCCGAAGCATTTTTAAAAGTCAGCGGAATTCCGAGAACAATAGAAGAGTTGTGAAGCATTTTTAAGCATCAGCGGAATTCCGAGAACAATGGAAGAGTTCCGAAGCATTTTTCAACATCAGCGGAATTCCGAGAACAATGGAAGAGTTCTGAAGCATTTTTAAACGTCAGCGGAATTTTGAAAACAATGGAAGATTTACAAAGCATTTTTAAACGTCAGCGGAATTTTGAAAACAATGGAAGATTTCCGAAGCATTTTTAAAAGTCAGCGGAATACCGAGAAAAATGGAAGAGTTGTGAAGCATTTTTAAACGTCAGCGGAATTCCGAGAAAAATGGAAGAGTTCCGAAGTATTTTTAAAAGTCAGCGGAATTCCGAGAACAATAGAAGAGTTGTGAAGCATTTTTAAGCGTCAGCGGAATTCCGAGAACAATGGAAGAGTTCCGAAGCATTTTTAAACTTCAAAACTTCAGCAGATTTCCGAGAACAATGGAAGAGTTCTGAAGCATTCTTAAACTTCAGCGGAATTCCGAGAACAATGGAAGAGTTCCGAAGCATTTTTAAAAGTCAGGGGAATTCCGAGAACAATGGAAGAGTTCCGAAGCATTTTTAAACTTCACTGGAATTCCGAGAACAATGGAAGAGTTCCGAAGCATTTTTAAACATCAGCCGAATTCCGAGAACAATGGAAGAGTTCTGAAGCATTTTTAAATGTCAGCGGGATTCCGAGAACAATGGAAGAGCTCCGAAGCATACTTAAACTTCAGCGGAATTCCGAGAACAATGGAAGAGTTCCGAAGCATTTTTAAAAGTCAGCAGAATACCGAGAACAATGGAAGAGTTGTGAAGCATTTTTAAACGTCAGCGGAATTCCAGAACAATGGAAGTGTTCCGAAGCATTTTTAAATGTCAGCGGAATTACGAGAACAATGGAAGAGTTCCGAAGCATTTTTATATGTCTGCAGAATTCTGAGAACAATGGAAGAGTTCCAAAGCATTTTTAAATGTCAGCGGAATTCTGAAAATAATGGAAGAGTTCCGAAGCATTTTTACACTTCAGCAGAATTCCGAGAACAATGGAAGAGTTCCGAAGCATTCTTAAACTTCTTCGGAATTGCGAGAACAATGGAAGAGTTCCGAAGCATTTTTAAAAGTCAGCGGAATTCCGAGAACAATAGAAGAGTTGTGAAGCATTTTTAAGCGTCAGCGGAATTCCGAGAACAATGGAAGAGTTCCGAAGCATTTTTCAACATCAGCGGAATTCCGAGAACAATGGAAGAGTTCTGAAGCACTTTAAAACGTCAGCGGAATTTTGAAAACAATGGAAGATTTCCGAAGCATTTTTAAACGTCAGTGGAATTCTGAGAACAATGGAAGAGTTCCGAGGCATTTTTAAACTTCAGCAGAATTTTGAGAACAATGGAAGAGTTCCGAAGCATTTTTAAAAGTCCGCGAAATTCCGAGAACAATGGAAGAGTTGTGAAGCATTTTTAAATGTCAGCGGAATTCCGAGAACAATGGAAGAGTTCCGAAGAATTTTTAAATGTCAGCAGAATTCCAAGAACAATGGAAGAGTTCCAAAGCATTTTTAAATGGCAGCGGAATTCTGAAAACAATGGAAGAGTTCCGAAGCATTTTTAAACTTCAGCAGAATTCCGAGAAAAATGGACGAGTTCCGAAGTATTTTTAAAAGTCAGCGGAATTCCGAGAACAATAGAAGAGTTGTGAAGCATTTTTAAGCGTCAGCGGAATTCCGAGAACAATGGAAGAGTTCCGAAGCATTTTTAAACTTCAAAACTTCAGCAGATTTCCGAGAACAATGGAAGAGTTCTGAAGCATTCTTAACCTTCAGCGGAATTCCGAGAACAATGGAAGAGTTCCGAAGCATTTTTAAAAGTCAGGGGAATTCCGAGAACAATAGAAGAGTTGTGAAGCAATTTTAAGCATCAGCGGAATTCTGAGAACAAATATAAGAGTTCCGAAGCATTTTTAAACTTCACTGGAATTCCGAGAACAATGGAAGAGTTCCGAAGCATTTTTAAACGTCAGCGGAATTCTGAGAACAATGGAAGAGTTGTGAAGCATTTTTAAAAGTCAGCGGAATTCCGAGAACAATGGAAGAGTTCCGAAGCATTTTTAAACCTCAGCGGAATTCCAAGAACAATGGAAGAGTTCTGAAGCATTTTTAAATGTCAGCGGAATTCTGAGAACAATGGAAGAGCTCCGAAGCATACTTAAACTTCAGCGGAATTCCGAGAACAATGGAGGAGTTCCGAAGCATTTTTAAAAGTCAGCAGAATACCGAGAACAATGGAAAAGTTGTGAAGCATTTTTAAACATCAGCGGAATTCCAGAACAATCGAAGAGTTCCGTAGCATTTTTTAATGTCAGCAGAATTCCGAGAACAATGGAAGAGTTCCAAAGCATTTTTAAATGTCAGCGGAATTCTGAAAACAATGGAAGAGTTCCGAAGCATTTTTAAACTTCAGCAGAATTCCGAGCACAATGGAAGAGTTCCGAAGCATTCTTAAACTTCTGCGGAATTCCGAGAACAATGGAAGAGTTCCGAAGCATTTTTAAAAGTCAGCGGAATTCCGAGAACAATAGAAGAGTTGTGAAGCATTTTTAAGCATCAGCGGAATTCCGAGAACAATGGAAGAGTTCCAAAGCATTTTTAAACTTCAGCAGAATTCCGAGAACAATGGAAGAGTTCCGAAGCATTCTTAAACTTCAGCGGAATTCCGAGAACAATGGAAGAGTTCCGAAGCATTTTTTAAAGTCAGCGGAATTTCCGAGAACAATAGAAGAGTTGTGAAGCAATTTTAAGCATCAGCGGAATTCCGAGAACAATGGAAGAGTTCCGAAGCATTTTTCAACATCAGCGGAATTCCGAGAACAATGGAAGAGTTCTGAAGCATTTTTAAATGTCAACAGAATTCCAAGAACAAGGGAAGAGTTCCAAAGCATTTTTAAATGTCAGCGGAATTCTGAAAACAATGGAAGAGTTCCGAAGCATTTTTAAACTTCAGCGGAATTTTGAAAACAATGGAAGATTTCCGAAGCATTTTTAAACGCCAGCGGAATTTTGAAAACAATGGAAGATTTCCGAAGCATTTTTAAAAGTCAGCGGAATACCGAGAAAAATGGAAGAGATGTGAAGCATTTTTAAATGTCAGCGGAATTCCGAGAACAATGGAAGAGTTCCAAAGCATTTTTAAATGTCAGCAGAATTCCAAGAACAAGGGAAGAGTTCCAAAACATTTTTAAATGTCAGCGGAATTCTGAAAACAATGGAAGAGTTCCGAAGCATTTTTAAACTTCAGCAGAATTCCGAAAAAAATGGAAGAGTTCCGAAGTATTTTTAAAAGTCAGCGGAATTCCGAGAACAATAGAGGAGTTGTGAAGCATTTTTAAGCGTCAGCGGAATTCCGAGAACAATGGAAGAGTTCCGAAGCATTTTTCAACATCAGCGGAATTCCGAGAACAATGGAAGAGTTCTGAAGCATTTTTAAACGTCAGCGGAATTTTGAAAACAATGGAAGATTTCCGAAGCATTTTTAAAAGTCAGCGGAATTCCGAGAACAATAGAAGAGTTGTGAAGCATTTTTAAGCGTCAGCGGAATTCCGAGAACAATGGAAGAGTTCCAAAGCATTTTTAAACTTCAGCAGAATTCCGAGAACAATGGAAGAGTTCCGAAGCATTCTTAAACTTCAGCGGAATTCCGAGAACAATGGAAGAGTTCCGAAGCATTTTTTAAAGTCAGCGGAATTTCCGAGAATAATAGAAGAGTTGTGAAGCAATTTTAAGCGTCAGCGGAATTCCGAGAACAATGGAAGAGTTCCGAAGCATTTTTCAACATCAGCGGAATTCCGAGAACAATGGAAGAGTTCTGAAGCATTTTTAAACGTCAGCGGAATTTTGAAAACAATGGAAGATTTCCGAAGCATTTTTAAACGTCAGCGGAATTCTGAGAACAATGGAAGAGTTCCGAGGCATTTTTAAACTTCAGCGGAATTTTGAGAACAATGGAAGAGTTCCGAAGCATTTTAAAAAGTCCGCGAAATTCCGAGAACAATGGAAGAGTTGTGAAGCATTTTTAAATGTCAGCGGAATTCCGAGAACAATGGAAGAGTTCCGAAGCATTTTTCAATGTCAGCAGAATTCCAAGAACAATGGAAGAGTTCCGAAGCATTTTTAAACTTCAGCAGAATTCCGAGAAAAATGGACGAGTTCCGAAGTATTTTTAAAAGTCAGCGGAATTCCGAGAACAATAGAAGAGTTGTGAAGCATTTTTAAGCGTCAGCGGAATTCCGAGAACAATGGAAGAGTTCCGAAGCATTTTTAAACTTCAAAACTTCAGCAGATTTCCGAGAACAATGGAAGAGTTCTGAAGCATTCTTAACCTTCAGCGGAATTCCGAGAACAATGGAAGAGTTCCGAAGCATTTTTAAAAGTCAGGGGAATTCCGAGAACAATAGAAGAGTTGTGAAGCAATTTTAAGCGTCAGCGGAATTCTGAGAACAATGTAAGTGTTCCGAAGCATTTTTAAACTTCACTGGAATTCCGAGAACAATGGAAGAGTTCCGAAGCATTTTTAAACCTCAGCGGAATTCCGAGAACAATGGAAGAGTTCTGAAGCATTTTTAAATGTCAGCGGAATTCTGAGAACAATGGAAGAGCTCCGAAGCATACTTAAACTACAGCGGAATTCCGAGAACAATGGAAGAGTTCCGAAGCATTTTTAAAAGTCAGCAGAATACCGAGAACAATGGAAAAGTTGTGAAGCATTTTTAAACATCAGCGGAATTCCAGAACAATCGAAGAGTTCCGAAGCATTTTTAAATGTCAGCGGAATTCCGAGAACAATGGAAGAGTTCCGAAGCATTTTTATATGTCTGCAAAATTCTGAGAACAATGGAAGAATTCCAAAGCATTTTTAAATGTCAGCGGAATTCTGAAAACAATGGAAGAGTTCCGAAGCATTCTTAAACTTCTGCGGAATTCCGAGAACAATGGAAGAGTTCCGAAGCATTTTTAAAAGTCAGCGGAATTCCGAGAACAATAGAAGAGTTGTGAAGCATTTTTAAGCATCAGCGGAATTCCGAGAACAATGGAAGAGTTCCGAAGCATTTTTCAACATCAGCGGAATTCCGAGAACAATGGAAGAGTTCTGAAGCATTTTTAAACGTCAGCGGAATTTTGAAAACAATGGAAGATTTACAAAGCATTTTTAAACGTCAGCGGAATTTTGAAAACAATGGAAGATTTCCGAAGCATTTTTAAAAGTCAGCGGAATACCGAGAAAAATGGAAGAGTTGTGAAGCATTTTTAAACGTCAGCGGAATTCCGAGAAAAATGGAAGAGTTCCGAAGTATTTTTAAAAGTCAGCGGAATTCCGAGAACAATAGAAGAGTTGTGAAGCATTTTTAAGCGTCAGCGGAATTCCGAGAACAATGGAAGAGTTCCGAAGCATTTTTAAACTTCAAAACTTCAGCAGATTTCCGAGAACAATGGAAGAGTTCTGAAGCATTCTTAAACTTCAGCGGAATTCCGAGAACAATGGAAGAGTTCCGAAGCATTTTTAAAAGTCAGGGGAATTCCGAGAACAATGGAAGAGTTCCGAAGCATTTTTAAACTTCACTGGAATTCCGAGAACAATGGAAGAGTTCCGAAGCATTTTTAAACATCAGCCGAATTCCGAGAACAATGGAAGAGTTCTGAAGCATTTTTAAATGTCAGCGGGATTCCGAGAACAATGGAAGAGCTCCGAAGCATACTTAAACTTCAGCGGAATTCCGAGAACAATGGAAGAGTTCCGAAGCATTTTTAAAAGTCAGCAGAATACCGAGAACAATGGAAGAGTTGTGAAGCATTTTTAAACGTCAGCGGAATTCCAGAACAATGGAAGTGTTCCGAAGCATTTTTAAATGTCAGCGGAATTACGAGAACAATGGAAGAGTTCCGAAGCATTTTTATATGTCTGCAGAATTCTGAGAACAATGGAAGAGTTCCAAAGCATTTTTAAATGTCAGCGGAATTCTGAAAATAATGGAAGAGTTCCGAAGCATTTTTACACTTCAGCAGAATTCCGAGAACAATGGAAGAGTTCCGAAGCATTCTTAAACTTCTTCGGAATTGCGAGAACAATGGAAGAGTTCCGAAGCATTTTTAAAAGTCAGCGGAATTCCGAGAACAATAGAAGAGTTGTGAAGCATTTTTAAGCGTCAGCGGAATTCCGAGAACAATGGAAGAGTTCCGAAGCATTTTTAAACTTCAGCAGAATTACGAGAACAATGGAAGAGTTCCGAAGCATTCTTAAACTTCAGCGGAATTCCGAGAACAATGGAAGAGTTCCGAAGCATTTTTTAAAGTCAGCGGAATTTCCGAGAACAATAGAGTTGTGAAGCAATTTTAAGCGTCAGTGGAATTCCGAGAACAATGTAAGAGTTCCGAAGCATTTTTAAACTTCACTGGAATTCCGAGAACAATGGAAGAGTTCCGAAGCATTTTTAAACATCAGACGAATTCCGAGAACAATGGAAGAGTTCTGAAGCATTTTTAAACATCAGCGGAATTCCAGAACAATCAAAGAGTTCCGAAGCATTTTTAAATGTCAGCGGAATTCCGAGAACACTGGAAGAGTTCCGAAGCATTTTTATATGTCTGCAGAATTCTGAGAACAATGGAAGAGTTCCAAAGCATTTTTAAATGTCAGCGGAATTTTGAAAACAATGAAAGATTTCCGAAGCATTTTTAAACTTCAGCAGAATTCCGAGGACAATGGAAGAGTTCCGAAGCATTCTTAAACTTCTGCGGAATTCCGAGAACAATGGAAGAGTTCCGAAGCATTTTTAAAAGTCAGCGGAATTCCGAGAACAATAGAAGAGTTGTGAAGCATTTTTAAGCGTCAGCGGAATTTTGAAAACAATGGAAGATTTCCAAAGCATTTTTAAACGTCAGCGGAATTTTGAAAACAATGGAAGATTTCCGAAGCATTTTTAAAAGTCAGCGGAATACCGAGAAAAATGAAAGAGTTGTGAAGCATTTTTAAACGTCAGCGGAATTCCGAGAACAATGGAAGAGTTCCGAAGCATTTTTAATTGTCAGCGGAATTCCGAGAACAATGGAAGAGTTCCGAAGCATTTTTAAACGTCAGCAGAATTCCATGAACAATGGAAGAGTTCCAAAGCATTTTTAAATGTCAGCGGAATTCTGAAAACAATGGAAGAGTTCCGAAGCATTTTTAAACTTCAGCGGATTTCCGAGAAATGGAAGAGTTCCGAAGCATTTTTAATCTTAAGCATAATTCCGAGAACAATGGAAGAGTTCCAAAGCATTTTTAAATGTCAGCGGAATTCTGAAAACAATGGAAGAGTTCCGAAGCATTTTTAAACTTCAGCAGAATTCCGAGAACAATGGAAGGGTTAAGAAGCATTCTTAAACTTCTGCGTAATTCCGAGAACAATGGAAGAGTTCCGAAGCATTTTTAAAAGTCAGCGGAATTCCGAGAACAATAGAAGAGTTGTGAAGCATTTTTAAGCGTCAGCGGAATTCCGAGAACAATGGAAGAGTTCCAAAGCATTTTTAAACTTCAGCAGAATTCCGAGAACAATGGAAGAGTTCCGAAGCATTCTTAAACTTCAGCGGAATTCCGAGAACAATGGAAGAGTTCCGAAGCAATTTTTAAAGTCAGCGGAATTTCCGAGAATAATAGAAGAGTTGTGAAGCAATTTTAAGCGTCAGCGGAATTCCGCGAACAATGGAAGAGTTCCGAAGCATTTTTCAACATCAGCGGAATTCCGAGAACAATGGAAGAGTTCTGAAGCACTTTAAAACGTCAGCGGAATTTTGAAAACAATGGAAGATTTCCGAAGCATTTTTAAACGTCAGCGGAATTCTGAGAACAATGGAAGAGTTCCGAGGCATTTTTAAACTTCAGCGGAATTTTGAGAACAATGGAAGAGTTCCGAAGCATTTTTAAAAGTCCGCGAAATTCCGAGAACAATGGAAGAGTTGTGAAGCATTTTTAAATGTCAGCGGAATTCCGAGAACAATGGAAGAGTTCCGAAGAATTTTTAAATGTCAGCAGAATTCCAAGAACAATGGAAGAGTTCCAAAGCATTTTTAAATGGCAGCGGAATTCTGAAAACAATGGAAGAGTTCCGAAGCATTTTTAAACTTCAGCAGAATTCCGAGAAAAATGGACGAGTTCCGAAGTATTTTTAAAAGTCAGCGGAATTCCGAGAACAATAGAAGAGCTGTGAAGCATTTTTAAGCGTCAGCGGAATTCCGAGAACAATGGAAGAGTTCCGAAGCATTTTTAAACTTCAAAACTTCAGCAGATTTCCGAGAACAATGGAAGAGTTCTGAAGCATTCTTAACCTTCAGCGGAATTCCGAGAACAATGGAAGAGTTCCGAAGCATTTTTAAAAGTCAGGGGAATTCCGAGAACAATAGAAGAGTTGTGAAGCAATTTTAAGCATCAGCGGAATTCTGAGAACAAATATAAGAGTTCCGAAGCATTTTTAAACTTCACTGGAATTCCGAGAACAATGGAAGAGTTTCGAAGCATTTTTAAACGTCAGCGGAATTCTGAGAACAATGGAAGAGTTGTGAAGCATTTTTAAAAGTCAGCGGAATTCCGAGAACAATGGAAGAGTTCCGAAGCATTTTTAAACCTCAGCGGAATTCCGAGAACAATGGAAGAGTTCTGAAGCATTTTTAAATGTCAGCGGAATTCTGAGAACAATGGAAGAGCTCCGAAGCATACTTAAACTTCAGCGGAATTCCGAGAACAATGGAGGAGTTCCGAAGCATTTTTAAAAGTCAGCAGAATACCGAGAACAATGGAAAAGTTGTGAAGCATTTTTAAACATCAGCGGAATTCCAGAACAATCGAAGAGTTCCGTAGCATTTTTTAATGTCAGCAGAATTCCGAGAACAATGGAAGAGTTCCAAAGCATTTTTAAATGTCAGCGGAATTCTGAAAACAATGGAAGAGTTCCGAAGCATTTTTAAACTTCAGCAGAATTCCGAGCACAATGGAAGAGTTCCGAAGCATTCTTAAACTTCTGCGGAATTCCGAGAACAATGGAAGAGTTCCGAAGCATTTTTAAAAGTCAGCGGAATTCCGAGAACAATAGAAGAGTTGTGAAGCATTTTTAAGCATCAGCGGAATTCCGAGAACAATGGAAGAGTTCCAAAGCATTTTTAAACTTCAGCAGAATTCCGAGAACAATGGAAGAGTTCCGAAGCATTCTTAAACTTCAGCGGAATTCCGAGAACAATGGAAGAGTTCCGAAGCATTTTTTAAAGTCAGCGGAATTTCCGAGAACAATAGAAGAGTTGTGAAGCAATTTTAAGCATCAGCGGAATTCCGAGAACAATGGAAGAGTTCCGAAGCATTTTTCAACATCAGCGGAATTCCGAGAACAATGGAAGAGTTCTGAAGCATTTTTAAATGTCAACAGAATTCCAAGAACAAGGGAAGAGTTCCAAAGCATTTTTAAATGTCAGCGGAATTCTGAAAACAATGGAAGAGTTCCGAAGCATTTTTAAACGTCAGCGGAATTTTGAAAACAATGGAAGATTTCCGAAGCATTTTTAAATGCCAGCGGAATTTTGAAAACAATGGAAGATTTCCGAAGCATTTTTAAAAGTCAGCGGAATACCGAGAAAAATGGAAGAGATGTGAAGCATTTTTAAATGTCAGCGGAATTCCGAGAACAATGGAAGAGTTCCGAAGCATTTTTAAACTTCAGCAGAATTACGAGAACAATGGAAGAGTTCCGAAGCATTCTTAAACTTCAGCGGAATTCCGAGAACAATGGAAGAGTTCCGAAGCATTTTTTAAAGTCAGCGGAATTTCCGAGAACAATAGAGTTGTGAAGCAATTTTAAGCGTCAGTGGAATTCCGAGAACAATGTAAGAGTTCCGAAGCATTTTTAAACTTCACTGGAATTCCGAGAACAATGGAAGAGTTCCGAAGCATTTTTAAACATCAGACGAATTCCGAGAACAATGGAAGAGTTCTGAAGCATTTTTAAACATCAGCGGAATTCCAGAACAATCAAAGAGTTCCGAAGCATTTTTAAATGTCAGCGGAATTCCGAGAACACTGGAAGAGTTCCGAAGCATTTTTATATGTCTGCAGAATACTGAGAACAATGGAAGAGTTCCAAAGCATTTTTAAATGTCAGCGGAATTTTGAAAACAATGAAAGATTTCCGAAGCATTTTTAAACTTCAGCAGAATTCCGAGGACAATGGAAGAGTTCCGAAGCATTCTTAAACTTCTGCGGAATTCCGAGAACAATGGAAGAGTTCCGAAGCATTTTTAAAAGTCAGCGGAATTCCGAGAACAATAGAAGAGTTGTGAAGCATTTTTAAGCGTCAGCGGAATTTTGAAAACAATGGAAGATTTCCAAAGCATTTTTAAACGTCAGCGGAATTTTGAAAACAATGGAAGATTTCCGAAGCATTTTTAAAAGTCAGCGGAATACCGAGAAAAATGAAAGAGTTGTGAAGCATTTTTAAACGTCAGCGGAATTCCGAGAACAATGGAAGAGTTCCGAAGCATTTTTAATTGTCAGCGGAATTCCGAGAACAATGGAAGAGTTCCGAAGCATTTTTAAACGTCAGCAGAATTCCATGAACAATGGAAGAGTTCCAAAGCATTTTTAAATGTCAGCGGAATTCTGAAAACAATGGAAGAGTTCCGAAGCATTTTTAAACTTCAGCGGATTTCCGAGAAATGGAAGAGTTCCGAAGCATTTTTAATCTTAAGCATAATTCCGAGAACAATGGAAGAGTTCCAAAGCATTTTTAAATGTCAGCGGAATTCTGAAAACAATGGAAGAGTTCCGAAGCATTTTTAAACTTCAGCAGAATTCCGAGAACAATGGAAGGGTTAAGAAGCATTCTTAAACTTCTGCGTAATTCCGAGAACAATGGAAGAGTTCCGAAGCATTTTTAAAAGTCAGCGGAATTCCGAGAACAATAGAAGAGTTGTGAAGCATTTTTAAGCGTCAGCGGAATTCCGAGAACAATGGAAGAGTTCCAAAGCATTTTTAAACTTCAGCAGAATTCCGAGAACAATGGAAGAGTTCCGAAGCATTCTTAAACTTCAGCGGAATTCCGAGAACAATGGAAGAGTTCCGAAGCAATTTTTAAAGTCAGCGGAATTTCCGAGAATAATAGAAGAGTTGTGAAGCAATTTTAAGCGTCAGCGGAATTCCGCGAACAATGGAAGAGTTCCGAAGCATTTTTCAACATCAGCGGAATTCCGAGAACAATGGAAGAGTTCTGAAGCACTTTAAAACGTCAGCGGAATTTTGAAAACAATGGAAGATTTCCGAAGCATTTTTAAACGTCAGCGGAATTCTGAGAACAATGGAAGAGTTCCGAGGCATTTTTAAACTTCAGCGGAATTTTGAGAACAATGGAAGAGTTCCGAAGCATTTTTAAAAGTCCGCGAAATTCCGAGAACAATGGAAGAGTTGTGAAGCATTTTTAAATGTCAGCGGAATTCCGAGAACAATGGAAGAGTTCCGAAGAATTTTTAAATGTCAGCAGAATTCCAAGAACAATGGAAGAGTTCCAAAGCATTTTTAAATGGCAGCGGAATTCTGAAAACAATGGAAGAGTTCCGAAGCATTTTTAAACTTCAGCAGAATTCCGAGAAAAATGGACGAGTTCCGAAGTATTTTTAAAAGTCAGCGGAATTCCGAGAACAATAGAAGAGTTGTGAAGCATTTTTAAGCGTCAGCGGAATTCCGAGAACAATGGAAGAGTTCCGAAGCATTTTTAAACTTCAAAACTTCAGCAGATTTCCGAGAACAATGGAAGAGTTCTGAAGCATTCTTAACCTTCAGCGGAATTCCGAGAACAATGGAAGAGTTCCGAAGCATTTTTAAAAGTCAGGGGAATTCCGAGAACAATAGAAGAGTTGTGAAGCAATTTTAAGCATCAGCGGAATTCTGAGAACAAATATAAGAGTTCCGAAGCATTTTTAAACTTCACTGGAATTCCGAGAACAATGGAAGAGTTCCGAAGCATTTTTAAACGTCAGCGGAATTCTGAGAACAATGGAAGAGTTGTGAAGCATTTTTAAAAGTCAGCGGAATTCCGAGAACAATGGAAGAGTTCCGAAGCATTTTTAAACCTCAGCGGAATTCCGAGAACAATGGAAGAGTTCTGAAGCATTTTTAAATGTCAGCGGAATTCTGAGAACAATGGAAGAGCTCCGAAGCATACTTAAACTTCAGCGGAATTCCGAGAACAATGGAGGAGTTCCGAAGCATTTTTAAAAGTCAGCAGAATACCGAGAACAATGGAAAAGTTGTGAAGCATTTTTAAACATCAGCGGAATTCCAGAACAATCGAAGAGTTCCGTAGCATTTTTTAATGTCAGCAGAATTCCGAGAACAATGGAAGAGTTCCAAAGCATTTTTAAATGTCAGCGGAATTCTGAAAACAATGGAAGAGTTCCGAAGCATTTTTAAACTTCAGCAGAATTCCGAGCACAATGGAAGAGTTCCGAAGCATTCTTAAACTTCTGCGGAATTCCGAGAACAATGGAAGAGTTCCGAAGCATTTTTAAAAGTCAGCGGAATTCCGAGAACAATAGAAGAGTTGTGAAGCATTTTTAAGCATCAGCGGAATTCCGAGAACAATGGAAGAGTTCCAAAGCATTTTTAAACTTCAGCAGAATTCCGAGAACAATGGAAGAGTTCCGAAGCATTCTTAAACTTCAGCGGAATTCCGAGAACAATGGAAGAGTTCCGAAGCATTTTTTAAAGTCAGCGGAATTTCCGAGAACAATAGAAGAGTTGTGAAGCAATTTTAAGCATCAGCGGAATTCCGAGAACAATGGAAGAGTTCCGAAGCATTTTTCAACATCAGCGGAATTCCGAGAACAATGGAAGAGTTCTGAAGCATTTTTAAATGTCAACAGAATTCCAAGAACAAGGGAAGAGTTCCAAAGCATTTTTAAATGTCAGCGGAATTCTGAAAACAATGGAAGAGTTCCGAAGCATTTTTAAACGTCAGCGGAATTTTGAAAACAATGGAAGATTTCCGAAGCATTTTTAAATGCCAGCGGAATTTTGAAAACAATGGAAGATTTCCGAAGCATTTTTAAAAGTCAGCGGAATACCGAGAAAAATGGAAGAGATGTGAAGCATTTTTAAATGTCAGCGGAATTCCGAGAACAATGGAAGAGTTCCAAAGCATTTTTAAATGTCAGCAGAATTCCAAGAACAAGGGAAGAGTTCCAAAACATTTTTAAATGTCAGCGGAATTCTGAAAACAATGGAAGAGTTCCGAAGCATTTTTAAACTTCAGCAGAATTCCGAAAAAAATGGAAGAGTTCCGAAGTATTTTTAAAAGTCAGCGGAATTCCGAGAACAATAGAGGAGTTGTGAAGCATTTTTAAGCGTCAGCGGAATTCCGAGAACAATGGAAGAGTTCCGAAGCATTTTTAAACTTCAAAACTTCAGCAGATTTCCGAGAACAATGGAAGAGTTCTGAAGCATTCTTAAACTTCAGCGGAATTCCGAGAACAATGGAAGAGTTCCGAGCATTTTTAAAAGTCAGGGGAATTCCGAGAACAATAGAAGAGTTGTGAAGCAATTTTAAGCGTCAGCGGAATTCTGAGAACAATGTAAGTGTTCCGAAGCATTTTTAAACTTCACTGGAATTCCGAGAACAATGGAAGAGTTCCGAAGCATTTTTAAACATCAGCGGAATTCCGAGAACAATGGAAGAGTTCTGAAGCATTTTTAAACGTCAGCGGAATTTTGAAAACAATGGAAGATTTCCGAAGCATTTTTAAACGTCAGCGGAATTCTGAGAACAATGGAAGAGTTGTGAAGCATTTTTAAACGTCAGCGGAATTCCGAGAACAATGGAAGGGTTTCGAAGCATTTTTAAACCTCAGCGGAATTCCAAGAACAATGGGAGAGCTCCGTAGCATACTTAAATTTCAGCGGAATTCCGAGAACAATGGAAGAGTTCTGAAGCATTTTTAAAAGTCAGCAGAATACTGAGAACAATGGAAGAGTTGTGAAGCATTTTTAAACGTCAGCGGAATTCCAGAACAATGGAAGTGTTCCGAAGCATTTTTAAATGTCAGCGGAATTACGAGAACAATGGAAGAGTTCCGAAGCATTTTTATATGTCTGCAGAATTCTGAGAACAATGGAAGAGTTCCAAAGCATTTTTAAATGTCAGCGGAATTCTGAAAATAATGGAAGAGTTCCGAAGCATTTTTACACTTCAGCAGAATTCCGAGAACAATGGAAGAGTTCCGAAGCATTCTTAAACTTCTTCGGAATTGCGAGAACAATGGAAGAGTTCCGAAGCATTTTTAAAAGTCAGCGGAATTCCGAGAACAATAGAAGAGTTGTGAAGCATTTTTAAGCGTCAGCGGAATTCCGAGAACAATGGAAGAGTTCCGAAGCATTTTTAAACTTCAGCAGAATTACGAGAACAATGGAAGAGTTCCGAAGCATTCTTAAACTTCAGCGGAATTCCGAGAACAATGGAAGAGTTCCGAAGCATTTTTTAAAGTCAGCGGAATTTCCGAGAACAATAGAGTTGTGAAGCAATTTTAAGCGTCAGTGGAATTCCGAGAACAATGTAAGAGTTCCGAAGCATTTTTAAACTTCACTGGAATTCCGAGAACAATGGAAGAGTTCCGAAGCATTTTTAAACATCAGACGAATTCCGAGAACAATGGAAGAGTTCTGAAGCATTTTTAAACATCAGCGGAATTCCAGAACAATCAAAGAGTTCCGAAGCATTTTTAAATGTCAGCGGAATTCCGAGAACACTGGAAGAGTTCCGAAGCATTTTTATATGTCTGCAGAATTCTGAGAACAATGGAAGAGTTCCAAAGCATTTTTAAATGTCAGCGGAATTTTGAAAACAATGAAAGATTTCCGAAGCATTTTTAAACTTCAGCAGAATTCCGAGGACAATGGAAGAGTTCCGAAGCATTCTTAAACTTCTGCGGAATTCCGAGAACAATGGAAGAGTTCCGAAGCATTTTTAAAAGTCAGCGGAATTCCGAGAACAATAGAAGAGTTGTGAAGCATTTTTAAGCGTCAGCGGAATTTTGAAAACAATGGAAGATTTCCAAAGCATTTTTAAACGTCAGCGGAATTTTGAAAACAATGGAAGATTTCCGAAGCATTTTTAAAAGTCAGCGGAATACCGAGAAAAATGAAAGAGTTGTGAAGCATTTTTAAACGTCAGCGGAATTCCGAGAACAATGGAAGAGTTCCGAAGCATTTTTAATTGTCAGCGGAATTCCGAGAACAATGGAAGAGTTCCGAAGCATTTTTAAACGTCAGCAGAATTCCATGAACAATGGAAGAGTTCCAAAGCATTTTTAAATGTCAGCGGAATTCTGAAAACAATGGAAGAGTTCCGAAGCATTTTTAAACTTCAGCGGATTTCCGAGAAATGGAAGAGTTCCGAAGCATTTTTAATCTTAAGCATAATTCCGAGAACAATGGAAGAGTTCCAAAGCATTTTTAAATGTCAGCGGAATTCTGAAAACAATGGAAGAGTTCCGAAGCATTTTTAAACTTCAGCAGAATTCCGAGAACAATGGAAGGGTTAAGAAGCATTCTTAAACTTCTGCGTAATTCCGAGAACAATGGAAGAGTTCCGAAGCATTTTTAAAAGTCAGCGGAATTCCGAGAACAATAGAAGAGTTGTGAAGCATTTTTAAGCGTCAGCGGAATTCCGAGAACAATGGAAGAGTTCCAAAGCATTTTTAAACTTCAGCAGAATTCCGAGAACAATGGAAGAGTTCCGAAGCATTCTTAAACTTCAGCGGAATTCCGAGAACAATGGAAGAGTTCCGAAGCAATTTTTAAAGTCAGCGGAATTTCCGAGAATAATAGAAGAGTTGTGAAGCAATTTTAAGCGTCAGCGGAATTCCGCGAACAATGGAAGAGTTCCGAAGCATTTTTCAACATCAGCGGAATTCCGAGAACAATGGAAGAGTTCTGAAGCACTTTAAAACGTCAGCGGAATTTTGAAAACAATGGAAGATTTCCGAAGCATTTTTAAACGTCAGCGGAATTCTGAGAACAATGGAAGAGTTCCGAGGCATTTTTAAACTTCAGCGGAATTTTGAGAACAATGGAAGAGTTCCGAAGCATTTTTAAAAGTCCGCGAAATTCCGAGAACAATGGAAGAGTTGTGAAGCATTTTTAAATGTCAGCGGAATTCCGAGAACAATGGAAGAGTTCCGAAGAATTTTTAAATGTCAGCAGAATTCCAAGAACAATGGAAGAGTTCCAAAGCATTTTTAAATGGCAGCGGAATTCTGAAAACAATGGAAGAGTTCCGAAGCATTTTTAAACTTCAGCAGAATTCCGAGAAAAATGGACGAGTTCCGAAGTATTTTTAAAAGTCAGCGGAATTCCGAGAACAATAGAAGAGTTGTGAAGCATTTTTAAGCGTCAGCGGAATTCCGAGAACAATGGAAGAGTTCCGAAGCATTTTTAAACTTCAAAACTTCAGCAGATTTCCGAGAACAATGGAAGAGTTCTGAAGCATTCTTAACCTTCAGCGGAATTCCGAGAACAATGGAAGAGTTCCGAAGCATTTTTAAAAGTCAGGGGAATTCCGAGAACAATAGAAGAGTTGTGAAGCAATTTTAAGCATCAGCGGAATTCTGAGAACAAATATAAGAGTTCCGAAGCATTTTTAAACTTCACTGGAATTCCGAGAACAATGGAAGAGTTCCGAAGCATTTTTAAACGTCAGCGGAATTCTGAGAACAATGGAAGAGTTGTGAAGCATTTTTAAAAGTCAGCGGAATTCCGAGAACAATGGAAGAGTTCCGAAGCATTTTTAAACCTCAGCGGAATTCCGAGAACAATGGAAGAGTTCTGAAGCATTTTTAAATGTCAGCGGAATTCTGAGAACAATGGAAGAGCTCCGAAGCATACTTAAACTTCAGCGGAATTCCGAGAACAATGGAGGAGTTCCGAAGCATTTTTAAAAGTCAGCAGAATACCGAGAACAATGGAAAAGTTGTGAAGCATTTTTAAACATCAGCGGAATTCCAGAACAATCGAAGAGTTCCGTAGCATTTTTTAATGTCAGCAGAATTCCGAGAACAATGGAAGAGTTCCAAAGCATTTTTAAATGTCAGCGGAATTCTGAAAACAATGGAAGAGTTCCGAAGCATTTTTAAACTTCAGCAGAATTCCGAGCACAATGGAAGAGTTCCGAAGCATTCTTAAACTTCTGCGGAATTCCGAGAACAATGGAAGAGTTCCGAAGCATTTTTAAAAGTCAGCGGAATTCCGAGAACAATAGAAGAGTTGTGAAGCATTTTTAAGCATCAGCGGAATTCCGAGAACAATGGAAGAGTTCCAAAGCATTTTTAAACTTCAGCAGAATTCCGAGAACAATGGAAGAGTTCCGAAGCATTCTTAAACTTCAGCGGAATTCCGAGAACAATGGAAGAGTTCCGAAGCATTTTTTAAAGTCAGCGGAATTTCCGAGAACAATAGAAGAGTTGTGAAGCAATTTTAAGCATCAGCGGAATTCCGAGAACAATGGAAGAGTTCCGAAGCATTTTTCAACATCAGCGGAATTCCGAGAACAATGGAAGAGTTCTGAAGCATTTTTAAATGTCAACAGAATTCCAAGAACAAGGGAAGAGTTCCAAAGCATTTTTAAATGTCAGCGGAATTCTGAAAACAATGGAAGAGTTCCGAAGCATTTTTAAACGTCAGCGGAATTTTGAAAACAATGGAAGATTTCCGAAGCATTTTTAAATGCCAGCGGAATTTTGAAAACAATGGAAGATTTCCGAAGCATTTTTAAAAGTCAGCGGAATACCGAGAAAAATGGAAGAGATGTGAAGCATTTTTAAATGTCAGCGGAATTCCGAGAACAATGGAAGAGTTCCAAAGCATTTTTAAATGTCAGCAGAATTCCAAGAACAAGGGAAGAGTTCCAAAACATTTTTAAATGTCAGCGGAATTCTGAAAACAATGGAAGAGTTCCGAAGCATTTTTAAACTTCAGCAGAATTCCGAAAAAAATGGAAGAGTTCCGAAGTATTTTTAAAAGTCAGCGGAATTCCGAGAACAATAGAGGAGTTGTGAAGCATTTTTAAGCGTCAGCGGAATTCCGAGAACAATGGAAGAGTTCCGAAGCATTTTTAAACTTCAAAACTTCAGCAGATTTCCGAGAACAATGGAAGAGTTCTGAAGCATTCTTAAACTTCAGCGGAATTCCGAGAACAATGGAAGAGTTCCGAGCATTTTTAAAAGTCAGGGGAATTCCGAGAACAATAGAAGAGTTGTGAAGCAATTTTAAGCGTCAGCGGAATTCTGAGAACAATGTAAGTGTTCCGAAGCATTTTTAAACTTCACTGGAATTCCGAGAACAATGGAAGAGTTCCGAAGCATTTTTAAACATCAGCGGAATTCCGAGAACAATGGAAGAGTTCTGAAGCATTTTTAAACGTCAGCGGAATTTTGAAAACAATGGAAGATTTCCGAAGCATTTTTAAACGTCAGCGGAATTCTGAGAACAATGGAAGAGTTGTGAAGCATTTTTAAACGTCAGCGGAATTCCGAGAACAATGGAAGGGTTTCGAAGCATTTTTAAACCTCAGCGGAATTCCAAGAACAATGGGAGAGCTCCGTAGCATACTTAAATTTCAGCGGAATTCCGAGAACAATGGAAGAGTTCTGAAGCATTTTTAAAAGTCAGCAGAATACTGAGAACAATGGAAGAGTTGTGAAGCATTTTTAAACATCAGCGGAATTCCAGAACAATGGAAGAGTTCCGAAGCATTTTTAAATGTCAGCGGAATTCCGAGAACAATGGAAGAGTTCCGAAGCATTTTTATATGTCTGCAGAATTCTGAGAACAATGGAAGAGTTCCAAAGCATTTTTAAATGTCAGCGGAATTCTGAAAACAATGGAAGAGTTCCGAAGCATTTTTAAACTTCAGCAGAATTCCGAGAACAATGGAAGGGTTAAGAAGCATTCTTAAACTTCTGCGGAATTCCGAGAATAATGGAAGAGTTCCGAAGCATTTTTAAAAGTCAGCGGAATTCCGAGAACAATAGAAGAGTTGTGAAGCATTTTTAAGCGTCAGCGGAATTCCGAGAACAATGGAAGAGTTCCAAAGCATTTTTAAACTTCAGCAGAATTCCGAGAACAATGGAAGAGTTCCGAAGCATTCTTAAACTTCAGCGGAATTCCGAGAACAATGGAAGAGTTCCGAAGCATTTTTTAAAGTCAGCGGAATTTCCGAGAATAATAGAAGAGTTGTGAAGCAATTTTAAGCGTCAGCGGAATTCCGAGAACAATGGAAGAGTTCCGAAGCATTTTTCAACATCAGCGGAATTCCGAGAACAATGGAAGAGTTCTGAAGCATTTTTAAACGTCAGCGGAATTTTGAAAACAATGGAAGATTTCCGAAGCATTTTTAAACGTCAGCGGAATTCTGAGAACAATGGAAGAGTTCCGAGGCATTTTTAAACTTCAGCAGAATTTTGAGAACAATGGAAGAGTTCCGAAGCATTTTAAAAAGTCCGCGAAATTCCGAGAACAATGGAAGAGTTGTGAAGCATTTTTAAATGTCAGCGGAATTCCGAGAACAATGGAAGAGTTCCGAAGCATTTTTAAAAGTCCGCGAAATTCCGAGAACAATGGAAGAGTTGTGAAGCATTTTTAAATGTCAGCGGAATTCCGAGAACAATGGAAGAGTTCCGAAGAATTTTTAAATGTCAGCAGAATTCCAAGAACAATGGAAGAGTTCCAAAGCATTTTTAAATGGCAGCGGAATTCTGAAAACAATGGAAGAGTTCCGAAGCATTTTTAAACTTCAGCAGAATTCCGAGAAAAATGGACGAGTTCCGAAGTATTTTTAAAAGTCAGCGGAATTCCGAGAACAATAGAAGAGTTGTGAAGCATTTTTAAGCGTCAGCGGAATTCCGAGAACAATGGAAGAGTTCCGAAGCATTTTTAAACTTCAAAACTTCAGCAGATTTCCGAGAACAATGGAAGAGTTCTGAAGCATTCTTAACCTTCAGCGGAATTCCGAGAACAATGGAAGAGTTCCGAAGCATTTTTAAAAGTCAGGGGAATTCCGAGAACAATAGAAGAGTTGTGAAGCAATTTTAAGCATCAGCGGAATTCTGAGAACAAATATAAGAGTTCCGAAGCATTTTTAAACTTCACTGGAATTCCGAGAACAATGGAAGAGTTCCGAAGCATTTTTAAACGTCAGCGGAATTCTGAGAACAATGGAAGAGTTGTGAAGCATTTTTAAAAGTCAGCGGAATTCCGAGAACAATGGAAGAGTTCCGAAGCATTTTTAAACCTCAGCGGAATTCCGAGAACAATGGAAGAGTTCTGAAGCATTTTTAAATGTCAGCGGAATTCTGAGAACAATGGAAGAGCTCCGAAGCATACTTAAACTTCAGCGGAATTCCGAGAACAATGGAGGAGTTCCGAAGCATTTTTAAAAGTCAGCAGAATACCGAGAACAATGGAAAAGTTGTGAAGCATTTTTAAACATCAGCGGAATTCCAGAACAATCGAAGAGTTCCGTAGCATTTTTTAATGTCAGCAGAATTCCGAGAACAATGGAAGAGTTCCAAAGCATTTTTAAATGTCAGCGGAATTCTGAAAACAATGGAAGAGTTCCGAAGCATTTTTAAACTTCAGCAGAATTCCGAGCACAATGGAAGAGTTCCGAAGCATTCTTAAACTTCTGCGGAATTCCGAGAACAATGGAAGAGTTCCGAAGCATTTTTAAAAGTCAGCGGAATTCCGAGAACAATAGAAGAGTTGTGAAGCATTTTTAAGCATCAGCGGAATTCCGAGAACAATGGAAGAGTTCCAAAGCATTTTTAAACTTCAGCAGAATTCCGAGAACAATGGAAGAGTTCCGAAGCATTCTTAAACTTCAGCGGAATTCCGAGAACAATGGAAGAGTTCCGAAGCATTTTTTAAAGTCAGCGGAATTTCCGAGAACAATAGAAGAGTTGTGAAGCAATTTTAAGCATCAGCGGAATTCCGAGAACAATGGAAGAGTTCCGAAGCATTTTTCAACATCAGCGGAATTCCGAGAACAATGGAAGAGTTCTGAAGCATTTTTAAATGTCAACAGAATTCCAAGAACAAGGGAAGAGTTCCAAAGCATTTTTAAATGTCAGCGGAATTCTGAAAACAATGGAAGAGTTCCGAAGCATTTTTAAACGTCAGCGGAATTTTGAAAACAATGGAAGATTTCCGAAGCATTTTTAAATGCCAGCGGAATTTTGAAAACAATGGAAGATTTCCGAAGCATTTTTAAAAGTCAGCGGAATACCGAGAAAAATGGAAGAGATGTGAAGCATTTTTAAATGTCAGCGGAATTCCGAGAACAATGGAAGAGTTCCAAAGCATTTTTAAATGTCAGCAGAATTCCAAGAACAAGGGAAGAGTTCCAAAACATTTTTAAATGTCAGCGGAATTCTGAAAACAATGGAAGAGTTCCGAAGCATTTTTAAACTTCAGCAGAATTCCGAAAAAAATGGAAGAGTTCCGAAGTATTTTTAAAAGTCAGCGGAATTCCGAGAACGATAGAGGAGTTGTGAAGCATTTTTAAGCGTCAGCGGAATTCCGAGAACAATGGAAGAGTTCCGAAGCATTTTTAAACTTCAAAACTTCAGCAGATTTCCGAGAACAATGGAAGAGTTCTGAAGCATTCTTAAACTTCAGCGGAATTCCGAGAACAATGGAAGAGTTCCGAGCATTTTTAAAAGTCAGGGGAATTCCGAGAACAATAGAAGAGTTGTGAAGCAATTTTAAGCGTCAGCGGAATTCTGAGAACAATGTAAGTGTTCCGAAGCATTTTTAAACTTCACTGGAATTCCGAGAACAATGGAAGAGTTCCGAAGCATTTTTAAACATCAGCGGAATTCCGAGAACAATGGAAGAGTTCTGAAGCATTTTTAAACGTCAGCGGAATTTTGAAAACAATGGAAGATTTCCGAAGCATTTTTAAACGTCAGCGGAATTCTGAGAACAATGGAAGAGTTGTGAAGCATTTTTAAACGTCAGCGGAATTCCGAGAACAATGGAAGGGTTTCGAAGCATTTTTAAACCTCAGCGGAATTCCAAGAACAATGGGAGAGCTCCGTAGCATACTTAAATTTCAGCGGAATTCCGAGAACAATGGAAGAGTTCTGAAGCATTTTTAAAAGTCAGCAGAATACTGAGAACAATGGAAGAGTTGTGAAGCATTTTTAAACATCAGCGGAATTCCAGAACAATGGAAGAGTTCCGAAGCATTTTTAAATGTCAGCGGAATTCCGAGAACAATGGAAGAGTTCCGAAGCATTTTTATATGTCTGCAGAATTCTGAGAACAATGGAAGAGTTCCAAAGCATTTTTAAATGTCAGCGGAATTCTGAAAACAATGGAAGAGTTCCGAAGCATTTTTAAACTTCAGCAGAATTCCGAGAACAATGGAAGGGTTAAGAAGCATTCTTAAACTTCTGCGGAATTCCGAGAATAATGGAAGAGTTCCGAAGCATTTTTAAAAGTCAGCGGAATTCCGAGAACAATAGAAGAGTTGTGAAGCATTTTTAAGCGTCAGCGGAATTCCGAGAACAATGGAAGAGTTCCAAAGCATTTTTAAACTTCAGCAGAATTCCGAGAACAATGGAAGAGTTCCGAAGCATTCTTAAACTTCAGCGGAATTCCGAGAACAATGGAAGAGTTCCGAAGCATTTTTTAAAGTCAGCGGAATTTCCGAGAATAATAGAAGAGTTGTGAAGCAATTTTAAGCGTCAGCGGAATTCCGAGAACAATGGAAGAGTTCCGAAGCATTTTTCAACATCAGCGGAATTCCGAGAACAATGGAAGAGTTCTGAAGCATTTTTAAACGTCAGCGGAATTTTGAAAACAATGGAAGATTTCCGAAGCATTTTTAAACGTCAGCGGAATTCTGAGAACAATGGAAGAGTTCCGAGGCATTTTTAAACTTCAGCAGAATTTTGAGAACAATGGAA